>NW_027507790.1:236704958-237344632 GCF_037356315.1 Lithobates pipiens
ACACATACTTGAATCCAAATATTTGCGCTATTCAATGTGTATCTCTCATTGAAGCCAGTAATTATGTTAATTATGTTATGGACAATGTCTGTAAATAAAGAGCCATGTGGAATTGTGCCGGGGTCAGATCACGTTTTAAAGAAAGATCCAATGAAATAATAAAATAAAATCTTTCCTAAAAAAAGAAATCATTTTTATTCATGCAAAAAAATATGGTGTGGCTTATGAAGGGATGTGAATAGGTAGGTAGGGTCTAGAGGTGGAAAACCAGGGCTACATTTCACAATCTGTTCAGTCTTGTGGAATCAGTTGAGACATTTTTTTTTTTGTATACAGGGCCAAGAGTCTAGGCCAGGCTTTCTCAACCAAGGTTCTAAGGAAGCCTAAGGTCCCTTCAGAGTTTGCCCAGGGGTTCTTTGAGCATTGAACATTGGTTGAAGGATCTCACACACCAGAATGTAACTCTCTACCTTCCTTTTCTGAAGTTGTTATTAATTTAAAGAATATTTATAAAATCATTTTGTAGGGTGATGGTAACCAAGAGTCTAGGCCAGGCTTCCTCAACCAGGGTTCTAAGGAAGCCTAAGGTCCCTTCGATGTTTGCCCAGGGGTTCCTTGACCAGTGAGCATTGGTTGAAGGATCTCCCACACCAGAATGTAACTCTCTACCTTCCTTTTCTGAAGTTGTTATTAATTGAAACAATATTTCTAATATCGTTTTGTAGGGTGTTGGTAAACAAATTAAATGCACAAGGTGTCAAATGCTCTAGGTACAACACATAACCATGAAATGTGGAATTGTGCTGGGGACATACATGTTTAAAGAAAGAACCAATAAAAATATTAATAATAATTTTAAAAAAAATTACAAAAAATCTTTAAAGGAATCATTTTTATTCATGCAAAAAAATATGGCGTGGCTTATGAAGGGATGTGAATAGGTAGGTAGGGTCTAGAGGTGGAAAACCAGGGCTACATTTAGAGGATGTCACAATCTGTTCAGTCTTGTGGAATTAGTTGAGACACTTTTTATTGTATACAGGGCCAAGAGTCTAGGCCAGACTTTCTCAACCAGGGTTCTAAGGAAGCCTAAGGTCCCTTCGAAGTTTGCCCAGGGGTTCCTTGAGCAGTGAGCATTGGTTGAAGGATCTCCCACACCATATAACTATGGAATGTGGAATTGTGCTGGGGCCATACATGTTTAAAGAAAGAACCAATAAAAATATTAATAATAATTTAAAAACAAATTAAAAAGAAATCTTTAAAGGAATCATTTTTACTCATGCAAAAAAATATGGCGTGGCTTATGAAGGGATGTGAATAGGTAGGTAGTTTGTAGAGGTGGAAAACCAGGGCTGCATTTAGAGGATATCACAATCTGTTCAGTCTTGTGGAATCAGTTGAGACATTTTTTATTGTATACAGGGCCAAGAGTCTAGGCCAGGCTTTCTCAACCAAGGTTCTAAGGAAGCCTCAGGTCCCTTCAGAGTTTGCCCAGGGGTTCTTTGTGCATTGAACATTGGTTGAAGGATCTCACACACCAGAATGTAACTCTCTACCTTCCTTTTCTGAAGTTGTTATTAATTGAAAGAATATTTATAAAATCATTTGGTAGGGTGATGGTAACCAAGAGTCTAGGCCAGGCTTTCTCAACCAGGGTTCTAATGCCCCGTACACACGAGAGGACTTATGTCCGACAGACTTCCAAAGGAGTTCCGCCGGAGTTCTGCTGGAATTCCGACGGAGTTCTGACAGACTTTTCGGCCGAACGGACTTGGCCACACACAATCACACTAAACTCCGACGGATTCTAACGTGATGACGTACGACTGGACTCGAATAAGGAAGTTCATAGCCAGTAGCCAATAGCTGCCCTAGCGTCGGTTTTAGTCCGTCGGAGTAGCATACACACGAGCGGAGTTTTCGAAGGGGACCGGGTCCGGCGGAGTTCCGTCGGGAAAATTTGAAGCATGCTTCATTTCTAAAGTCCGTCAGACTTTGGCGAATCAAAAGTCCGTTGCAGCCCACACACGATCGGATAGTCTGACGGACTCGGTCCTTCGGACTTTGGATGTTGAAAAGTCCGCTCGTGTGTACGGGGCATAAGGAAGCCTAAGGTCCCTTCGAAGTTTACCCAGGGCTTCCTTGAGCAGTGAGCATTGGTTGAAGGATCTCCCACACCATATAACCATGGAATGTGGAATTGTGCTGGGGCCATACATGTTTAAAGAAAGAACCAATAAAAATATTAATTAATAATTGAAAAAAATTACAAAAAATTACAAAAAATCTTTAAAGGAATCATTTTTATTCATACAAAAAAATATGGCGTGGCTTATGAAGGGATGTGAATAGGTAGGTAGGGCCCAGAGGTGGAAAACCAGGGCTACATTTAGAGGATATCACAATCTGTTCAGTCTTGTGGAATCAGTTGAGACATTTTTTTTGTATACAGGGCCAAGAGTCTAGGCCAGGCTTTCTGAACCAAGGTTCTAAGGAAGCCTAAGGTCCCTTAGCCCAGGGGTCCCTTGGGCATTGAACATTGGTTGAAGGATCTCCCACACCAGAATGTAACTCTCTACCTTCCTTTTCTGAAGTTGTTATTAATTGAAAGAATATTTCTAAAATCATTTTGTAGAGTGTTGGTAACCAAATTAAATGCACAAGGTGTCAAATGCTCTAGGTACAACACATAACAATGGAATGTGGAATTGGGTTTACAGATGGAAAACCAGGGCTACATTTAGAGGATGTCACAATCTGTTCAGTCTTGTGAAATCAGTTGGGAACTTTTTTTTGTATACATGGGCAAGAGTCTAGACCAGGCTTTCTCAGCCAGGGTTCTATGGAAGCTTAGGACACCACCATTTTTTTTTCTTTACCTTCCTTTTCTGCAGTTGTTATTCATTTCAATAATATTCTCTCAGCTAAATGTAACAGCAGGGGCCCCATATTGGATTAGCATTGTTTTATAAAGCCTCCGAAAATGCAAGGGAGCCCTGTTATGCAAATCTCAGGTGCTTCTATGCAGTCCCCACTTGGCACCTGTGTCTTGGAATAAGTAAAAAGTGAAATTATGTGCAGTGCTCAAAACATTGAAATACATATGTATACCAGCTAATGTACACAGTGCAATGACCACAAAACTAATAATAATGAAAATGAAATGTGAAATTAACACTCAAACTAAAGTCCATGTGCCATCATACAAAAGTTGTTTTAAAACATAAACATAGCAGTCTTTAAATAAACGGTGAAAACAAACTGTGTAACTAGAAGTGGGATTCCACGTGACATCAATGTTGAGGTGAGGACACAGGCAATAGAACCACCACTGGTTAGTGAGGAGGCTTACCGGTGTGAGAGGACTCAAATGTTGACAGTGAGTCAACAAGGCTTATGGTGCAACCACCAAAATATGGGACCTCCATGTCTGGGTTTCAGATCAAGCTGTAAGGCAATCCAATTGGTGAAGAGGTGTCACCAAGAAGTGGTCTTCAGAAGTAGCCAACTTGTCAGACCAAATCCTCTCAAGTGTTCAAAATAGCGTAACCAAAAAAAGAAAATACTCCACATAGTGTGAATTCGTATAAACATAAAGTTTATTGAAAAGAAAATTGGAAACACTCACATTTAGAAAGTGGATCAAGCGCCTAAAGTTTGTGGGTAATGCAGTGACATCAGCAGGGCTCCTACCGACGCATTTCGTCTAAAGAGACATCACCTGGTACCTGTGTCTTACCATTGAACCATTATAGAGGCAGGCCGGCTCACTGAGTGGGCATGAGGCACAAGAGATGGGAGGGACTGACTTCTTAGGCAAAGTCAAAGTTTGAATAACTGTACATGACATTTTGAAGCTCCTGGGGTGCTCTATATGAAGGATATACAAATGTAAAAGTACAAGTGACAGGTTAATTCTGCCTTTCTACTTCTCTTGGTGAAACCCTTGAAATAATTTTCAGATCTCTGGGAACCCCCATGCTAAAATGTATTAATGTGCTGTGATCAAGGCTTACTGCCGAAACATGTTAGCCATTTGCTTTTACTCATGGTCATGTATCAAGAAAGGATTCAGAAGGAATTTCGGAGTTGCCGGCTCTTTCATTCATTTGGTTATAAAATATACAATTAATATAATATTAATTAATATTATACAATTAATTAATATTACAGTTCATGGAACATTAGCATGATCAGTAAGTTGTCAACAATTTTTATGAATAGAATAATAAAGAATATGGTCTACCTAGTGTATTTGACACCCAGAGCTGACTTTTAAAATGTTTTACCACTCCCCGCTTTATACAACAAAATTATTTTCAGTAATAATCATACAATGAAAAGATTGTAAGATTTTTTTAAAAATCAAATCCTTTTTATTATTGTATAGGAAAACAACATTAACACAATACAAACAAAACCACATAAATAGAAATCACACCAAACCAACCCCCCCCCCCCCAAAAAAAATATTATCACAACACTATCTGTCCTTGTAGAAGTGACCCCTTACATTGGCCAATTTGCCCCCCTTGCATTGATGATCATTGATGATCAATTCACCATTGCTCAAGCTCAAGGAAACCGTTACAACCTCAGGGGAAACCCTAGTGCAGTGGTCATCAACCCTGTCCTCAGGGCCCACTAACAGGCCAGGTTTTCAAGATAACTGAAATACATCACAGGTGTAAGGATTTGTGATATGATTTGCTGCTCAGTGATTGCAGTATTCTAGTCTGCATCTCCCCAAGGTAATAAATAAAACCTGGCCTGTTAGTGGGCCCTGAGGACAGGGTTGATGACCACTGCCCTAGTGTTCCAAGGAACCCCAGTTGAGTATGGCTGTGTTAGTAACTTTATCTTGCTGCAGAGGTCCCCCGCCCACTCTAAGCCAAAGAGCTGAATGATCAAGTGCTAGCTAATCGCTCAGTTCTCGGGTCCAATGTCTGAGCACAGAGTGGTGACTGTCAGTCATCGGCTAAATGGAGTGCTAGGCTGGGGAGGCGACAGGAGCAGCTGCCGGTCAAGCATCTGGGTGGATCATGGCATTATTGTCGGGGTACATACAGAGACTCGAGTGGCTTTGTGATGTCAGCTTACAGCCCTGATTCTGGGCTGATTCTAGGTCACAGGAGTGAAAAGTAAGTGTACCCCTATGACCCACAGGAGAAGTATGGCGAGCAAGCTTTGTCATACTTCTCTTTTAAAGTGCCAAAAGTGGAACTAAAACTTCCTTTACAGTTAAAGAAGCTGCTATCTTAGCCTCAGTTTGATCTGCAAATGCCATGGCGCTGCACAAGTGATCAGTTATTGACTTCTCCCATTTGATGGCTTGGCAATTTGGTTGATAGCAGAGGATGCTGTGACAGTTATAAATCATGGCTTGCATTGAATATACCTGTTTTAGGAAACCGTTAAATTGATGGGCATAGTTCCTCTTTAAGCCATTTTTATGACATTCTTATAGTAGGACTTTAATGCTCTTGCTATTCTTTTAAAAAAAATGAATTCTCTGTTCTTGCACCATTAACTACTGTATGCCCTCTATGCTCTCCAGGACCAATGGTGTCTTGCTGGCATTGTCCAGCTTTAGGTTTATCCAAGTTATTCCTCTTAGCAATAGGACTTCCTGTAACATGTACTGCCTAACCACAGTAATCTGTTGTATTCAAAACTTGTGAAGCTTAACACTATTGGTGCTAATTATACAACAATGGCAGTGTGATGGGACAATAGACGTATGCCTGTGCTATTGAACACAACAATCGATGTTTTCTTGTTGGTTATAACTTCAGATTTTATGTAATGATTATACCCTGAATACACTGATATTGGCCATTTTAGGAGATAGGCATGGTTTGATTTTTTCTTTCATGCAAGTATTTTACTATTTTACCCTATCAACTGTGGGCATAAAGCATATATTTCCTATGTTTGTAAAATAAAGTTTTTTTTTAACTAATATTTATTTTACTATTTTTGGCAATACCCTAACCTTTTTTATACATTGTCCTTTATACTCTATCTATTATTGAAGTGTGAATATTTTTAAAGATTTTTTTATGTTTTTCTTGTTTTAAAGGGCCCTCAATAGGACAATTACAGCTCCCCGTCAGTTTTAGCCCTTGTACACACGGTCAGAGATTCCGACAACCAAATCCGTCGGAGTAATTCTGACGGATTAATTCCGGAAGAGGTCCAGAAGTGATGTTGCATACACACGGTCGGACTAAGTTGTCGGAAAATCCGATTGTACATAACGTGATGAAGTTATTTCGTTACGACGGGACTACGTTCAGGCTAGTAGCCAATAGCTTTGGTCTAGGAATTTGATCTGAGCATGCGTGGCACTTTGTCCGTCGGAGTAGGCTACACATGATCGGAGTATGTCCGATCGTAGCATTTTGTCGGAAAATTTTACCGGCAAGTTGGAAAACTTGGTCCGTCGAATATTCCGACAGAAACAGTCCGATGGAGACCACACACAGTCGGAATATCCGACAAAACGGTCCGATAGGAAACATTCCATCAGAATCTCCGACCGTGTGTACAAGGGCTTAGAGTGAGAGTAGTTAGTGCATTAGAAGGGTTCAAACCTGTGTAAACAGTGCCAAGAATAGGACATATGTATGACTAAGGGAGGACTGGGTTGGCAGGGGGGGGTCAGAGTGCACTTAACCTCCTAGTCCAGTACTAATAAAATATGATGGGCTTTTGACCTTGAGTGTAAATTCTTCAGTGTTCAGACATTCATTAAGGTGGGACCTGCAGTAAGTGACACATGTTTATTTTTTTCATTACAGGCACGTATATAGCGCCATCAATTTACGCAGCATTTCGCATACTGTATAAAATGTACATTCACATCAGTCCCTGCCTTCAAGGTCCCTATCTCACATTCATACATACACATACTAGGGCCAATTTAGAAAGGAGACAATTAGCCTACCAGCATATCTTTGGAGTGTAGGAAGAAACCGGAGTACCCAGAGGAAACCCATGTAGGCACAGAGAGAACATGCAGACTCCATGCAGGTAGGGCCGTGGTTGGGATTTGAACCGACGAGCCTAGTGCTGGAAGTACTTGAGCACTATATAGCTAACTGCCTTCAGCACCACCTTCCTTTGGGGCTCCAGGCTGTCATGTGACACAATGGCAAGAGGCACAATAAAAACTGATACTAGAATGTGGCTAAAGCCTAACATTTAAACCAAATATTTTGTAATACAAGTTAAATATTTGCTGTTTTAAATTAAATCATACCTGTTTATCCCACCAACAAGGCCTGCATAATTTACTTTCTGCATTGTGACCAAACAACTGTGGTGCAGCAGTGTTAAGCAGGAAAATTGTTTTGCTAATGAGACTATGGCTGCTGCACCAATGCATACATAAAAATAAAGCTATACATAAGATCATAAAATCAATACATACACTATATTGTCAAAAGTATTGGGACACCTGCCTTTACATACACATGAACTTTAATGGCATCCCAGTCTTAGTCCATATGGTTCAATATTGAGTTAGCCCACCCTTTGCAGCTATAACAGCTTCAACTCTTCTGGGAAGGCTGTCCACAAGGTGTAGGAGTGTCTCTATGGGAATGTTTGACCATTCTTCCAGAAGCGCATTTGTAAGGTTAGGCACTGATGTGGACGAGAAGACCTGGCTCTCAGTCTCCGCTCTAATTCAACCCAAAGGTGTTTTATCGGGTTGAGATCAGCACTCTGTGCGGGCCAGTCACATTCATCCACCCCAAACTCGCTCATCCATGTCTTTATGGACCTGGTTTTGTGCACTGGTGTGCAGTCATGTTGGGACAGGAAGGGGCCATCCCCAAACTGTTCCCACAAAGTTGGGAGCATGAAATTGTCCAAAATGTCTTGGTATGCTGATACCTAAAAAGTTCCCTTCACTGTAACTAAGGGGCCAAGCCCAACCCCTGAAAAACAACCCCACGCCATAATCCCCCCTCCACCAAATGATTTTTGCACAAAGCAAGGTCAATAAAGACAAGGATGAGCGAGTTTGGGGTGGAGGAACTTGACTGGCCTGCACCTGACCTCAACCCGATAGAACACTCTTGGAATACATTAGAGCGGAGACTGCAAGCAAGGCCTTCTCGTTCAACATCAGTGCCTGACCTCACAAACGCGCTTCAAGAAGAATGGTCAAACATTCCCATAGACACACTCCTAAACCTTGTGGACAGCCGTTATAGCTGCAAAGGGTGGGCCAACTCAATATTGAACCCTATGGATTAAGACTGGGATGCCGTTAAAGTTCATGTGTGTATAGGCAGGTGTCCCAATACTTTTGGCATTATATATATATATATATATATATATATATATATATATATATATATATATATATATATATATATATATATATACACATACTACACATATAAATAGGGTTTATAGTATACTAACACACAATGAGGACATCATTTATATTACACTGATCTCTTTTGATATGCAAACTCCAAAAACTCTAACTAGAGCAAAGATCTCATTTAAATAAAATGATTCATGTGTTGTTTCCTGGGGAAAAGAGGGGTCTGCAAGGTTGAGTTGAATCATGACATAGTGTAGTCTTACCCCATAGGGTCCCAATGCACTTACAAACACATACACAGATACTAGGGCCAAGTTATAGACAGGATATGATTACTGGCAACCTACCAGCATGTCTTTGAGGTACCTGGAGGAAACCCTCACAGGGCACAGGGAGAACATGCAAACACCAGGCAGATGGTGTTGTGGTCAGGACTTGAACCAGTAACCCTATTGCTGCTAGGGGAAAGTGCTACCCACTAGACCACACAGGCCACGATAACTACATGGTCCACCTGTAAAACCTGCATTCAGTCTAGTATGAACCAACAAGATGAGTGCACTTCTCTGAGAGTGTGCATGAGCCAATATGCCCATTGCCCAGCACAATTCTCATATACCAGGTACTGGAGAACACTACTTTTTGGAACTCATCTGTACAATCTTCACAAAAAAAGAAAACATATTGTGGTGAAGGTACAAAAAGCAATTGTTATTTTGAATATTTCTTTAAGACTCAATGGACACAACAAAGTGAATGTTGCTATCACTTTCTGAAATTCCATCAGAAATGTATAATTTATTATTTTTTGAAAACAGCTAAAAGTAAATATGAGGGCTGTTCTGAAACAAATGCAAAATTAGGCACATTTTTAAATTAACTTGCATACTGTAGGTTATTAAAATTTTGCATGTTGGTAAAGTAATTCTTCCTCTATAGTATCTCTTCTTCTTCTTCACTGCAGGTAAATAATGGATATCAAGTAGAAGCAACGTGCCGCCATTGAGTTCTTGACAACAGGGGTGCAGGCAGTGGTCGCAGTTGATGGTCTCTCACTACGTAGTTTGTCTTCAACACTGGTTTCCCCTTCTTTAAACTTCTTTAATCTCCATAAATCTTCTGTAGTCTTTTGTGGATGTCTGACAGCTTGCACTCCTCCTTTATGAAGAACATAAAGTGATGCTAAAGGAAAGAATAAAAAATAAATAAATAACAAACCTGTCATATTTGCTTGCTCTGTGCAATGGTTTTGCACAAAACAGCTCCATTCCTTTTCTTTTTGGGTCCCCCACCGGCGGTCCTGTCTCTTCCGAGCTCCCCCAATAGCCTGCCTCTTAGCCCTTGTACACACGGTCGGAGATTCCGACGGAATGTGTCCTATCGGACCGTTTTGTCAGATATTCCGACTGTGTGTGGTCTGCATCGGACTGTTTCCGTCGGAATATCCGACGGACCAAGTTTTCCAACTTGCCGGTAAAATTTTCCGACAAAATGCGCCTATCAGACATACTCCGATCATGTGTAGAGAATTCCAATCAGACAAAGTGCCACACATGCTCAGATCAAATTCCTAGACCAAAGCTATTGGCTACTAGCGTGAACGTAGTCCCGTCTAACGAAATAACGTCATCACGTTATGTACAATCGGATTTTCCGACAACTGAGTCCAATCGTGTGTATGCAACATCACTTCCGGACTTCTTCCGGAATTAATCCGTCAGAATTACTCCGACGGATTTGGTAGTCGGAATCTCCGACCGTGTGTACAAGGGCTAAGCATAGAATGCAAAAGGTAAAAAACCTTGAGTCTTTAGAACAACCACTTTAATGATGGCATGTTGCTTCTGCTTGGAATCCATTATTTACCTGCAGTGAAAAAGAAGAAGAGTTACTATTGAGAATGAGTTACTCTACCAACTTGTGAAACTTGCATCACCTACAGTATGTAAGATAATAAAAAAGTTATTCCCACTTTTGCATAACTTTTGTTACAGCCCTCATATATACTGCATTGGCATTGCTGGCTGTGTCCCAGCTAGGAGGATTTTCCCTATTATACGTCCTGGCGATCGTTGTCAATGTGACTAAAGTTAGGGTAAATCCCAAAATTTTGAGTTATCATCAAAGTAGAAGGTGAGATGTCCAATGGGGACACCTATTTCTGTGACAACTCTCTAAAATAGGAATTTCATTTACTTTAGAGTGATTTCCTCTCATTTCTTATTATGTCTTCAGGTTGAGGTAAAGGAGTGTTTTCTGCTGTAACTCTTTGGAAGACCTTGCAAGATTGGAGAATAATTTTTAACCCCTTGGAGCCAGCACCTCCCGGCCCTTTAAGGGGTTTTAGATGCCGGGAGGTGGGGCGGGGTTTATGATCATGTGAATGCCGTGATTGGCTGTCAAAGCTTTCCGTTAGCCGCTGGTAACTGTGTCGGGAGCTTGCAGGGCACACGCTCTATGCATAGCTGTGTCTGTAAATTAGTGCTCAAATATGCAGCCTCTCAGTGCCAAGGCCCACCCACCAAGAGGCCACATATTTCTGTAACCTAGGGGTTAAGCATAACTCCAACCAATGTCATTTCTTTTTACCTTTGAATAGCATGGGTACAAGTTCAAATTTAGTCAGATTTTTATGTATGTGTCTGGTCCAATTGGAGAGATTTCTCCCTAATGGGACCAGACTCATTGGGAAATTGCATGTTATCCTTTCATAAGGGCCATGCTTTTCTTCCCTGTGCCATCACATACAGTGCCTTGCAAAAGTATTCACCCCCTTGGCTTTTTACCTATTTTGTTACATTAAAGCCTTTAGTTCAATGTTTTTTTAATCTGGATTATATGTGATGGTCAGAACACAATAGTCTAAATTGGTGAAGTAAAATTAGAAAAATATATACATAAAACTACTTTTCAGAAATAAAAAACTGATAATTGGCATGTGCGTATGTATTCACCCCCTTTGTTATGAAGCCCATAAAAAGCTCTGGGGCAACCAATTGTCTTCAGATAATTCACATAATTCACATAATAAGTGAAATGATGTCCACCTGTGTGCAATCTAAGTGCCACATGATCTTTCATTACATATACACACTTTTTTGAAAGGCCCCAGAGGCCGCAACACCTGAGCAAGAGGCACCACTAACCAAACACTGCCATGAAGGACAAAGAACTCTCCAAACGAGTAAGGGACAATGTTGTTGAGAAGTACAAGTCAGAGTTAGGTTATAAAAAAAATCCAAATCTTTGATGATCCCTAGGAGCACCATCAAATCTATCATAACCAAATGGAAAGAACATGGCACAACAGCAAACCTGCCAAGAAACGGCCACACTCCAAAACTCACGGACCGGGCAAGGAGGGCATTAATCAGAGAGGCAGCACAGAGACCTAAGGTAACCCTGGAGGAGCTTCAGAGTTCCACAGCAGAGACTGGAGTATTTGTACATAGGACGACAATAAGCTGTACGCTCCATAGAGTGGGGCTTTATGGCAGAGTGGCCAGAAGAAAGCCATTACTTTCATCAAAAAACAAAATGACACGTTTTGAGTTTGCTAAAAGGCATGTGGGAGACTCCCAAAATGTATGGAGGAAGGTGCTCTGGTCTGATGAGACCAAAATTTTACTTTTTGGCCATCAAAGAAAACGCTATGTCTACCGAAAATCCAACACATCACATCACCCAAAGAACACCATCCCCACTGTGAAACATGGTGGTGGCAGCATCATGCTGTGGGGATGTTTTTCAGCAGTCGGGACTGGGAAACTGGTCAGAGTTGAGGGAAAGATGGATGGTGCTAAATACAGGGTTATTCTTGAGCAAAACCTGTACCACTCTGTGTGTGATTTGAGGCTAGGACAAAAGTTCACCTTCCAGCAGGACAATGACCCCAAATACACTGCTAAAGCAACACTTGAGTGGTTTAAAGGGAAACATGTAAATATGTTGGAATAGCCTAGTCAAAGCCCAGACCTCAATCCAATAGAAAATATGTGGTCAAAGATTGCTGTTCACAAGCGCAAACCATCCAACCTGAAGGAACTGGAGAAGTTTTGCAAGGAGGAATGGGCAAAAATCCCAGTGGTAAGATGTGGCAAGTTCATAGAGACTTATCCAATGCGACTTGGAGCTCTGATAGCCGCAAAAGGTGGCTCTACAAAGTATTGACTTTAGGGGGTGAATAGTTATGCACATTGACTTTTTCTGTTATTTTGTCCTATTTGTTGTTTGCTTCACAATAAAAAAAAAAATCTTCAAAGTTGTGGACATGTTCTGAAAATGAAACGATGCAAGTCCTCAAACAATCCATGTTAATTCCAGGTTGTGAGGCAACAAATCTAAAAATGCCAAGGGGGGCTAATACTTTTGCAAGGCACTGTACCTGTTACGCCCATAAAAAATGAGTATTGGGTAGAGAAGTCAATGGGTCAGGAAGACATGCACAGCTATAAAAACATTATCAGATATTCTAACCCTTTCCCCATTATACTAAAAATGTGTTTATGTTCTGGTCTGTATCCAATTGTAGAGATTTTCCAGCACTTCTTTTAATGAGAGAAAATGAGGGTAAAACACCCCAACAGGAGTAAAGGCAGCGATATAAGAGCCTGACAGGGGTTCTACCTCCTTCCTGCTTTATCCAAAACAAATGAAAGAATGTTTTATTATATTATTATGCAGGATTTATATAGTGCCAACAGTTTGCGCAGCGCTTAACAAAATGAAGGCAGACATTACAGTTACATTACAATTTGGTACAAGAGGAATCAGAGGGCCCTGCTCATTAGAGCTTACAATCTAAAAGGGAGGGTCAATTGATACAAAAGGTAATAGCTGTGGGGGGATGAGCTGATGGAGGAAGTAAAACAGTGAATTAGTTAGAAGCAGGATAGGCTTTTTTGAAGAGAAGGGTTTTCAGGGATCGCCCAAAGATGGATAGATTAGGGGACAGTCGGACAGATTGGGCTAGAGAGTTCCAAAGGATGGGAGAAGCTCTGGAGAAATCCTGGAGGCGAGCATGGGAGGAGATGACAAGGGAGCTAGAGAGCAGGAGGTCTTGGGAGGACCTAAGAGAGCGGCTTGGATGGTATTTTGGGACTAGGTTAGTGAAGTAGCTGGGGGCAGAGTCTATGTAAAGGTAAGACTAGGTAAAGGGGATGGAGTTGGGCTTTAAAAAAGTAAAATAATGTAATGTAACACTACAAAAATGTAACACATTTGAGCAAAATGTTTTCAAACTTAAAAAAACATTTTTCATTGAAAGAATATTTGACAGCCACAAATGTATCAACTTTTTTTTTTCTGAGCAGTCAACTTCCAAGAAATTCCCTGTCAACGTTTCAGCGAGCTGTAGAAGAACACACTATTGGCCCCATTAGGTTGCAGATCACTGGTTACTTGTCCTGGAGGATAGCATGTGTCCTGACCTCCTTTCCATCACCCTGACAAAAGCATATTCACCATCCTCTCCAACTTAAATACGGGTTTTATCTCAGGAGAAAAGAATAAAACAAACAGAGGTCATCTGTTCAAGTTAGTTGCTTCCAGGTCTTCTAGCCTTTACATAAGACATTCTACTCAGTTGTATGTCAAACATATTGTTGAATTGCAATGGAGTTACATAGTAAGGGATTTTTCACCAGTTGGTAAAGCTAGGACATGTTTTTTTTTTTCACCAAAAGTAACAGAACTGTACACAGAAATAAGAAAGAAAAAAACATTTTAACTCAGGATGTAACCAATTATTACAGCTGAGACAAGTCATAATTTTAATTTACGACATTTTTTCTTTTTTAATACGGAGTGCTTTATGAATTTGTATGCCGTTCCTGCACAGGGCTCTTTTCTGTATCGTTACAAAATTTTGGTGTCCAGCCAAAGTGTGGACATAACAATAGTTTTCTAAGCAAAAAAAAATAAAAGATGTGTAATATATATATATATATATATATATATATATATATATATATATATATATATATACTTACTGTATATCAGTATACTTTATTAATCCCAAAAGATTATTGAATATATATATATATATATATATATATATATATATATATATATATATATACACACACATATAGATATACATATATATTATATATATCATGAATAATAATGTACAGGGGTTGCTGTACACACTTACATAGTTAGTCAGACTGAAAGAAGTCCATCCAGTTTAACCAATAAAAAAAACAAACACAAATAAAAATAATAAATAAACAAAAATAAACCTTATTTTTTTATAGTTACCATTGCATTTGAATAATTTTTAATTTTTTTTGTATTTCAATTAACGGTTGGTTTAAATGTTTTTCCTGTTTTTCCTAATGGCACAAGCATATCTCCATAAACGATTTCCAATTTAGTATCTTTTCCTTTACTCAAAATTTCTATGTGAAAATGCACATCAGTGAAAGTTGATATATACACTTTTAATACAGACAATAATATTAGGCTAAAATCTAAATGTATATTAAAAGCATATTATAAAGGATGATAGCATGCTACTGACTTCTGTAATAATCGATATCTTATAAACAATCCCAGATGTATTGTTTTTGATGTAAGAGCCAGAAAGAAACCAAATAAAATTATAGTATTATGTATGTAACAACAAAGATCATGGAAGTTAAGGTAAAAGAGATATGTATAAGTTATGTAAAGTGCTGCCTAAATTGACATCGCTATAAAAGTACCTGTAATAATAATAATAATTATAATATTGCTGTACCATAAATAAATCTTATGTGCTGTTGTTGTTGTTATTTATACTGTTATAAGCAATCCTTCAATTTAGGAATGTGCAGTTAGTAACTTTTTTACAGAAGTGTGAGAACTTTGGAAATTTTTAAAATACGCTAAAAAAAAGTCAGAATTTTACCAGCAAAATCTGAATACTTATGTACAAGCCGTACTATCATTTTAAAATCTTCAATCTAACCCCGTGGAAGCGGTTAATAGTCCGTAGGCCAGACCGTCTCAGCTTTGAGCACATTTAATATTTGCAGAAGTGCTTCTTGTACTCAATTATAACTCACTACTTGCCATCTTAATAATTTAAATCTGTCCGCTCCCCTAAAAAATTCCTAATTCGGAGACATGAATGCACATTTTGCTTTTGACAGCATTAAATTAAAGCTAAATGTTGGGTTGTGAATGAGTAACTGTGCAACTATAAAAGGCCTTAATGAGGTAATTTCATTATGAAGACCCATCCAAGCCTGTGTCGAAACAAGGGGAGTAAATGGAGAGGAAAGAAGCGGAGGAAATTAGGGTTCCTTCCACTCTAATTAATGTTTTGGGGCATTTTGTACAGGCACCAAATTAACTGCTCCAAAGAACTTTCATTGAGAAAAAAAAAAATACATTGTAGCCCTCCCATTCAATTAGAGGACAGTACAAGCAAAGCACTTAATGAGCGTACAGCCAGCCTTCCACTTCTTCTACCCAGTCACTGAAAACATACCATTATTGAGAGCTCGGTTAAAGGCCTCCAATGTAGGATTGTTTAGCCTCTTCTGCTCTATGTGCTGTAAACAGGTAGACTATGAATGAGCTCTATGAGACTCCTGGGAGGCCCGTCTTCCCAGAAAAACAATCTTGAAAAAAAAGTGAATAGACTCAGCCTAGCAAACACAATGAACGCTGAATACTGTCTTAAGTGATTACATGATGTTGTGCTGCCCCCTCTCATTGAGTTATCTTTACCCTGTTTTTGTCTCCTCTAATTGGAGCTGATGAGGTGCTAATTGGTTCCTTTTTAAGAAAAAAACGCTACTTAAGACCTGGCAAGTAGAGTGAGACAGCATGAGTGGAGTTAATGAGGGTTTAGCCAAAGAGAAGGGAGGTCACCCCCACTGCCACTCTTTTTTTTTTTTTTCATGTGAATTGATTGTCCCGGACTGTTTGGATGACGAAGATAGATTTTCTATAGTTGGCCTTGCAGTTTGCACACTGTAGATTTTCTTGAAGTGCATGCAAACATCACTTGATTACTTCTGTGTGAGTCACATGCTTTAAGAATACAGACTCTCTTAACACCACTCCAGTTCTAAAAGGCTCTTCTTAGTTATAGAAATTAAAGTTGACAATGGTAGGGCAACTTTTACACATTCATTACCTTTCCCTGTACCTTGGTAGGGTGGATAGTAGAAAAGAATTGCCCGCTCCACCTAAAAGTATTGCAGAAAACCCACCAGATAATTAATTAGGAGTGCATGTGGATTGCATTTTGTAAATCAGTTTTAAAAATAATATTAAAGTGCACGATAGAGCTTTATCTTACATGGTGAGAAAAACATTTATTTATGGGAAAATAAATTAATTATATTGACGGAAAACAGATAATATTAAATACGCCATTCAAGAAAACACGTTTTATATTTTTAAAAAACAAATTTAAATGCAGAGAAAGAAATTTAAACATTACAATGTTCATACTGTGGTCAAAATATATTTGTATTTAATTGTATTTAAATTGTTTTTAAGCTTTTAATCTATCTAAAATCTATTTTTTAAACCTCTATGGGATTTTGAAGGCAACCAAATCAAGTAAAGCTCATCATAACTCATTACATAGTTACATAGTTAGTCAGGTTGAAAAAAGACACAAGTCCATCCAGTTCAACCTTAAAAACAATAAATAAATAAAATAAAAAATATTGTATAATCCAATATACCCAATTTTATACCCACAGTTGATCCAGGGAAAGGCAAAAAACACCAGCAGAGCATGATTCAATTTGCTACAGTAGGGGAAAAATATTTCTTCCTGGTCCCCCCAAGAGGCAATCGGATTTTCCCTGGATCAACTTTACCTATAAATGTCAGTACCCAGTTATATTATGTACATTCAGGAAAGTATCCAGGCCTTTCTTAGAGCAATATACTGATCAGGTCAGAACCATCTCTGGAGGGAGTCTATTCCACATTTTCACAGCTCTTACTGTGAAGAAACCTTTCTGTATTTGAAGGTGAAATCTCTTTTCCTCTAGACGTCTATTGACATATTTAATGTTCAAAAATCTTTAAAAAGTTACAGCAACCATTGTTTTTAAAATCACGAACAGCCATAGAGTTACCTTATAAGCAGTTGAAATTAATATAAATATAGATAAGCATGCTGAACGTGCTACAATCTATCTATATATCTATCTACAATCTATCTATCTATCTATTTCTCTATTGTATCCATTCTATTTCTCATACAATATGTAAATATTTCATTATTGCTATAGCTCAAAATAAAAATTAAATCAGTTTAATAATGACACTAATTTCATTTATTTTATATATATATATATATGTATATATATATATATATATATATATAGACAGCAGTGTAAATATATTATGTATTTCATGAAATCATTATGTTTAGTATTTTTGTTAGTATTGGTAGTTTATTACTAATTAGTAATTTACTATTTAGTCATTTTTCCTTATTTATGCTTTATGTTACACTTCTAGAGTTTGGTTTTAATCAACCATTTGACATTATATTTTACCATTTTTACACGGAATTTTGTTCACAAATTCATTGTTATTGCATAACAGATATTATTTTATGTATGAATTTATTGTGACTACAGTAATTATTTCAACACAGAAAACAAAAGTTTATTAACACTTCATCTAATGCACATGAAAACCCAAAAATGTTACATAATCCATAAAAACACCATATTAATAATGAAAAAAGACTACAATTAGGTGGACTTTATACGGCACATGAGTATTTTTTTTATTTATTATTATTATGTTTTTATTGATTACCTATGTATTAAAAAACTGTTTTAACTGTTTACTGATTTGTATATGTATATATTTTGTAGCGTGAATCGCTCCTGAAGAAGCGCTAAACTAGCGCGGAACATATCGAGCTATCTTGCTAACTAAAAATACGGACTCACATACCTGACACCACTCTCTGGCACTCTGAATATTTTTCTACTACTGGAGACCAAACCAATGGCTTTGTATTATTAACTATTGTATAATATACTTATATATATATAATATACTGGAGAATATCAGTGGTCAGGCAATATGGCTCAAGCAACATTATGTTTTATTTAAATAATTGCTGTACCTATGTGACTGTTTTATGTGTATGACATTTTTGATAATTAAATAATAAAATATTTCTAATACTTTTTAGATTGAATACTCATGTGCCGTATAAAGTCCACCTAATTTTACTCTTTTTTTCCTTATGTAACCCATATTGGGATGTTGGCACATTAATATTGGTGTGTTTGTAGTGTCACCCTACGATACATACTATCTCCTCTAGACACTTCCTCATTCACCATATTAATAATGATGAATACCAGGAGATGATATAGGTATTTTCGAGACCAGTAATGCAGTGTGTTTTTGACATCAGTTTGAGTGGCTTCTAAGATCACTCAGATATAATTGTAGCATTTGAGCTGCTTCTGCTGGTTTTGCATTCCCATTGGGAGAAGAAGTTCTAAGGTGACTTACTCCAGGTCAGAAATAGACAAAATGTATTTTTTCGGGTAACTAGGTTCTGTTGTTTTTTTCAAACATGTCAACATGTTTGGTTCTCAGAACTATGTCATGCTGGCACATATTGCCTCGAAAAAGAAAAAGCTTAGAGTGCAATGTACACAGTATTTTTATTTTGTACATTTTTAAATTAGTTAAAGTATTCCATTTTTTCTTTTACAAATAAAGATGTAAAAAAAGGGTGGATTATTGACATAAGATTCACATAACATTATGAGAGAGGCAACTGTATAG
Organism: Lithobates pipiens; assembly: GCF_037356315.1. NCBI lineage: Eukaryota > Metazoa > Chordata > Amphibia > Anura > Ranidae > Lithobates > Lithobates pipiens. Next base: position 236,724,085 of record NW_027507790.1, read on the forward strand.
CCAATAGTAGAGTTTAGACAAGACAAGTGTTAATATATTATATATATTTAATATACACCATACATGCACTATCCAAAAGTATTGGGACACCTACCTTTACACGCATATGAACTTTAATGGCACCCCAGTCTTAGCCTGTAAGGTTCAATATTGAGTTTATCCATGTCTTTATGGACCTTGCTATGTGCACTGGTCCAAATCAATTGCTGGAGGGGGGGGGGGGGATTATGGTGTGGGGTTGTCTTTCAGGGGTTCAGCTTGGCCCCTTAGTTTCAGTGAAGGGAACTCTTAAGGCGTCGGCATGCCAAGACATTTTGGACAATTTCATGTTTCCAACTTTGTGGGAACAGTTTGGGAATGGTCCCTTCCTGTTCCAACATGACTGCGCACCGGTGCACAAAGCAAGGTCCATAAAGACATGGATGAGTGAGTTTGGGGTGGAGGAATTTGACTGGCCTGACCTCAACCCGATAGAAAACCTTTGGGATAAATTAGAGTGGAGAATGTGAGCCAGGCCTTCTCATCCACATCAGTGCCTAACCTCACAAATGCGCTTCTGGAAGAATGGTCAAACATTCCCATAGACACACTCCTAAACCTTGTGGACAGCCTTCCCAGAAGACTTGAAGCTGTTATAGCTGCAAAGGGAGGGCCAACCCAATATTAAACCCTACGGACTAAGACTGGGGTGCCATTAAAGTTCATGTGCTTGTAAAGGCAGGTGTCCCAATATTTTTGACAATATATTGGTTTGCAAAGGCATTTGATGCACATAAAATGGATATATAATATCCTTTGTGACTGTTGAGGAACATATTTGTACGAAACGTTAAATGTAAACTTATGACCTAGGCTCTACCAGTGTTCCGCCACATAAAAGAATCATAATTTCAGAAGGACTTTATTATGACTCAATTTGTTAATTGCCTGCACAGGTACACTTCATTTAAAGTAATACACATCTGTTATCTGAAAAGAGACAAGGTTGTATTTTCTACAGCCTCACACATCCTTATGTTGTACCATCTGCCTGTTTTTTAATGAAAGACAAGTCATTATTTATATCCTTTCTCTGTTTCAGTTTCAATGGTAAACTGTTACAGAAGCCATTGCAAAGACCTCCATTGTTTAATTAGAGCCGAGTCCTGAATAGCGTTGCCTGTATTCAGATATTCTGAAATGGAGTAACACAATAAAAGATATACTTTACTTCAGCCGTTCGATATTAGGATAGGATTGCTTGAAATTCCTGGTTAAATGCCTTTAGCATTGTATTCTTAGTAATATTAATAACAAAATCTAAACTCCAAACAAACAACTAACATTTCAACTTTTAGAATCTGCAATAGGATGTGTAATTCTGTCCATCCAGTCCTGAGATTTACACCTCTCTGCTACTCTGCTAGACGGCACAGCAAGTTTACTGACCTGTTTTTCTCTATGGCAGTTAAAGGGTAACTTCATAAAAAAAATAATAATAATTCTTTACACTACTGACCCTTTCTGCGCTTCAGATAACCACCAGCCATGGTTGCATCGAACACACCCCTAGGGGTGCATTGTTATACCAGCCTAGGCTCACGAAACATACAGGCGGCTATGTAAGGACTACCCACCACCAAAACCAGGCAAGTAGAGGATCCATGGAGCCATCAGACCATTCAGAAAACAGTTGTAATCAAAATATTTAAATAATTCCTTAATGCATTCTATGGATTAATCCAAAAACCTTCAGTGGTCTGCTCTCCCCCAGCCCTCTTTATGCTTACCTGAACCCCATCTCCATCAAGTGATGTGCACAAGAACAGAGGTTCTTTTGGCTCTCTCTTTCCTCAATGGCTGAGAGACAGCAGCAGGAGCTATTGGTTTATAATCACTTTAACCACTTCAGCCCCCGGAAGATTTTACCCCCTTCCTGACCAGATCACTTTTTTTGCGGTTCGGCACCATGTCACTATAACTGACAATTGCGCGGTCGTGCGGTGCTGCACCCAAACAAGATTCACGTCCTTTCCCCCCCCCCACAAATAGAGCTTTCTTTTGGTGGTATTTGATCAACCCTTTTTGCGTTTTTAATTTTTTTGCGCTATAAACAACAAAAGAGCGACAATTTTGGAAAAAAATTCAATATTTTTTACTTTTTGCTATAATAAATATCCCCCAAAAAATATATAAAAAAAACTATTTTTTTCCTCAGTTTAGGCCGATATGTATTCTACATATTTTTGGTAAAAAAAAAAAAAAATGCAATAAGCGTATATTGATTGGTTTGCGCAAATATTATAGCGTCTACAAAATAGGGCAGATATTTATAACATTTTTATTATCATTATTATTATTTTACTAGTAATGGTGGCGATCTGCGATTTTTGACAAATTTTTGGGACCATTGGCATTTATACAGTGATCAGTGCTATAAAAATGCACTGATTGCTTTAAAAATGTCACTGGCAGTGAAGAGGTTAACACGAGGAGGAGATCAAGGGGTTAACTGTGTTCCCTGTGTGTGTTTCTAACTGTAGGGGGAGGGGACTGACCTTGAGGAAATGACAGATCGTGGTTCCTAGCCATTAGGAACTCACAATCTGTCACTCCTCAAAGAGTAGAACAGGGATTTGTGTGTTCACACACACTTCCGTGTTCTGCCTCTCGTTCTCGTGATCGCTCGTGACTGTCGATCATCGTGACTGTCGGCTACAAGCATCGGCACCCATGCAGTGCAGTGGGCGCGTGTGCGTTTCCTATCCCGTTCCGACGCTATACGTCGGCTCGCCGGATCGCGCCGACCTGCCGTAGTAAAATGACAGCAGCTGGTCGGTATTCAATGGATTAAGGTAAAAACCTTCAGTGGTCTGCTCTCCCCCCAGCCCTCTTTATGCTTACCTGAACCCCATCTCGATCAAGTGCTGTGCACAAGAACAGAGGTTCTTTTTGCTCTCTCTCTCCTCAATGGCTGAGAGACAGCAGCAGGAGCCATTGGTTTATAATCACTTGAAGGAATATTGCCAGGTGACCTCCAAGTTTCCATCCAGCGCAAGAGCAGCAACAAACAAATTAGCTCATCTCTCTTCTCCTGTCAGTTTGTTCCCTGTAAGCATATGTATTTTAAGTAAAGAAGCACAATGGGGTTGATAAAGGCAAATAGACTTTGTACTTTGCAAAGTGCAGTTGCTCTAGGAGTCCAGGACTTAGTAAATGGGGAAAGCTTCAATTTGAAATAAATACCCAATCATGTCTAAGGAAAATTTAAAAAAACAGCATTTTTGCTCGCACATTATTGGTTGATGGAAGTCAGTAGAGCTTCTGCACATTTACCAAACTCTGAAGCAACTGTTCTTGCAGAGTGCAACTGCATTTTGAAAAGTACACCTTGCCTTTAGTAAATCAACCCCAATGATTCCTGTTGCTGCCCCTCCTCTCTCCCTCACAGTGTTATGCCCTGTACACACGGTCGGACTTTCCGACGGAAAATTCCAACCATGTGTGGGCTCCATTGGACTTTTTCCATCACAATTTGCGACACACAAAGTTTGAGAGCTGGATCTAAAATTTTCCGACAACAAAATACGTTCACATTAATTCCTACCGTGTGTACACAATTCCGACGCACAAAGTTCCACACATGTTCAGAATCAAGTAGAAGAGCAGCACTGGCTATTGAACTTCATTTTTCTAGGCTCGTCGTACGTCACCGTGTACTTGACGTTCAGAATTTCCGACCAACATTGTGTGACCGTGTGTATGCAAGACAAGTTTGAGCCAACATCCGTCGAAAAAAATCCATGGATTTTGTTGTCGGAATGTCCGATTGTGTGTAGGGGGCATTGCTGTGCAGAGATTACAGGAAGCTCATATCATGACAGAATCAGGTACTCATGCTAGTTGCAGTTTTTTGTTTTTTTATTAACAGATAGCAGCATTGGTTTGTGTTTAATGTAATATCATTCTGGCCTTCGGCTTTTAAAAATCATTACATTTTTAATTTATGATTATTAAAAATTATTCCCTTCTCTCTATAGACATGTGCAAATTGTTTTGCTCCGAATTAGATTTTCCTTGTCAAAAAGATTTTATTGAACATACAATAGAATATTTGACAATAGGTTAAGTACATAATATACAACAGAAGTAATGAAGCTCAGAGTTATATATTCAATACAATGTAAATGATATATTCAACTATAATTACTACTATAACAATAAGACATATTAATGGTATGGTTTATTAGAGGAATTCGCTTCTTAAGTAGGAAAGAGCTTCAAAATCATAATAGGAATAGATAGAGAAGAAAGGAAAGATAGGAAGAGAAGAAACTAGGAAGGGAAGAAGAGAGGTCCGCAGGGTCGAGTCAAGGGCCGCCATATTATTTAGAATCCATATACTGTACCGAATTCGATTTTCAACGGATTTTGAAAAATTGGTTAATTCGAAAATATCTAAAATAACGAAAACCTGTTTAACAAAATTTTTCCAAATATTCGAAAATTTGTAAATTTGCCAAGTCTTAAATTCGGAAATCCAAAAATTCGTAAATTCACAAACATCCACAACCCCGAAAATTCAAAAATCTGAAATAATAACTAACTAATAATACCGAAAATAAGAAATAAAATCCAAAAATTTGAAAGAATAACTAACTAATATTAACTAACTATTAAATTATAGGTATCGGAATTTCCTTTCAAATTTGGCTGTTAGTGAATGTAACGAATACTTATTTATCCAAAGTTACGAAATATCCGAAATAATGAATGCATGCATCTAAACGAATGGAATGTAATGAATTAATAATAATAAATAACAATGATAATAATAAAAAATTATTATTATTTATTATTAATTTGTTTCGTTCCATTTGTTTAGATGCAGCATTCTTTATTTCGGATAACTCTTAGGCTGGGTTCACACTGCTGCGGGGGGAGATCTGGATGTGATTCGCACCGCAAATCACATCCGATCTCCGTAGCGATGCGAGTACAGCCATACAGATAGTATGGCTGAATTCGCATCGCTCCCGCAGCAAACTCGCACGGGACCCTTTTTTTGGTCCGCAACAGAATCGGATCGCATGGGGGTTCACACCATGCGATCCGATTCCTGTGCGAGTCGGCAGATCGCACTGCGATATGCGGACGGATCTGGGGGTGTTATTAACATATCATTGACACTCCCAGCCGTCCGCATAGGGCAGTGTGAACTGCCGGCGGGAGTAATGCGATGCGGGAAAACGCCGTGGATTCGCGGCGTTCCTGCATCGCAGCGGTGTGAACCCGGCCTTAACCTCGGATAAATTCGTATTCGTTACGTTCACTAACAGTCAAATTTGAAAGGAAACTCTAATACCTATAATTTAATAATTAGTTATTATTAGTTAGTTAGAAAATCTGAAAATTTGAAAGAATAACTTTCTTATTTTATGGTTTTCTTTCTTCTTTTCAAATTTTCTAATTTACGAATTTACAAATTGCGATCATAATGCATGGCGTGAAAAATAAATGAAAAGAAAACACGTCTAGAAAAAAGAATGTTGCTTTTACACTGGCAACCTGACAGCCAAGGGCATGTATTTGATGTGAGCTCCTCTAAAGACTAGTACACACGGCTGAATATCGGGCGACATTCAGCCCTTGTGTACTGCAGCTGCTCCGGCAGAGGCCGGCCATTCTGTAGTTTGTTCAAACCTTAATATCATTAATAATAACATTTTGATAGATTTATACTCCAAGAGTATATAATGAGTTTGAAAATTCTAAAGAAATGCTTAAATAATGCATTACAATTTAACTAAACCCTTTCGATTTTCGTCAACCAAAATGATTTTAGCCAATGAAAAGGTACTGGTGGTTTTAGGCGACTAAAATACGACTAAAACTAAAATGTCATTTTAATCAAAAGACTATGGCTAAAACGAAATCGAAATTTGACATCAACGTTAACACTGACAGTCACCTCTTTGTGACATTACCAGTCCAGAAGCCTGAGAGTACTCCATTGATGGACAGCAATAAACGCATTAGCTGTTACACATCAAACTCACAGGGTAAGCATGTTTTGGCTTTTTTTTCAACAAGTGCATGTGGTGTGCGTGAGTCACATGCTCCAATAGCAACATTTTCCAAGGAAATCTTGCTATTGGAGTCACTGAGAGATATTTTAGTCAGCTGTTGACTCATTTTTAACTTGATCTGATCTGCACTATAGCCGAATGATGGCTACATCATGGATCTGCTTTACCGAGAGTACGTCTATTGATGTCCTCCCCTTTCAAAGCCGCCCACAACCCCCTGAAGGGGGTGCATGGCGCATGCTGAGATCACCCAAGTCAATGAGACTTGGATGATCACAGATCTGAGTAAGGGGCCGATCCCGGCCTCTTACCACGTGATCAGTTGTCAGCCAATGACAGTTGATCACGTGATGTAAACAGGGGATCGGTAATCATTTTTTTTCTTCTCACGATGACAGCGTCAGAAGAAAAAAAGCTGATCACTGGCTTCTGTTTGCCAGGGACATTGGTCCTGAAGAGGAAGAGCCTCTGTGCTCAGCAGTAGTGTCTGCCAGTGCCAGTAATCAGTGAAAACAATCAGTGCCCACCAATCAGTTCGCAAAGTACATCGGTGCCACCTATGACTGCCCACAAGTGCCACCTATCAATGCCCACCAGTGGTGCCAATAAGTACCTCATCAGTGCCAACTAGCAGTGCTGCCTATCAGTGTAACCTACCAATGCCGATCAGTGCCCATCCCTGCCACCCATCAGAGCCCATCACTGCCACCCATCAGTGCCAGCTATCAGTGCCACCTATCAGTGCCCTTCAGTGCCACCTATCAATGCCCTTCAGTGCCACCCATCAGTGCCACCCATCAGTGCCCACCAATGCCACCTACTAGTGCCCACCAGTGCCGCCTATTAATGCCCATCAGTGCTCTCCAGTGCAGCCTATTGGTGCCCATCAGTGCAGTCTATCAGAGCCCATCACTGTAACCTCATCAGCGTACATCAATGAAGGAGAAAAATTACCTATTTGCAACATTTATTAACAAAATACAAAATGGTTTTGTATTTTTTTTTTTTAATCCATCTTTTTTCTTTTTTTTTAACAAAAAATGAAAAACCCAGAGGTGATCAAATACCACCAAAAGAAATTTGAGGGAAAAAGATATAAAAAATAATAATTTGGGTACAGTGTTATATGACTGCGCAATTGTCATTCAAAGTGCATCAGCGCTGAAAGCTGAAAATTGGTCTGGGCAGGAGGGGGGTTTAGGTGCTCATTAAGCAAGTGGTTAAACATTCAAAATTAAAACAGTCTTTGATGGAGGTGTTTTTTCAATTAAACCTGTTGGATGCTGACAATTTATGCAGGGAGAACATGGAAAAACCAGGCAGGTAGTGTTATGGTTGGGATTTGAACTGACGATCCTAGTGCTGCCAGGTGGAAGTACTAACCAATACTTGCTGCCCACATGTAACCTGGATTTAGAATTCCACAAATGTCTGCTTACATGTTAATTTTATTCCACAATAGCCAAATCTCTAGACCTTGCATGGTCATCTATGTCAGTTTTGGGTCAATTTTACTTTATTTTTGGTTTGGCCACATATATATAGTATAAATACATATATATATGTAAATATATATATAATTTCATACATTTTTTTTTACTGTATGTACGGAATGGGTTATCAATAATACATTTGCATGGTGGGTTATCCAACAGAGAGCCCTGAAAAGCAATTGCTTTTCTGCTCCTTTTGTCTGAGAACTGCAGACTGAAAGGATGAGCCACTTCTGTAACGACTCATTAGAGTTATGTAAACTATGAGACAACCTAATTATTTTAGGCACTGCTGAAAAGAAAAATAGCTGAATATGTGAAAAGGAGACCATAGCTCCCTCTCCTGGGTGGATAGAACACTGTGTGAAAGTATTATGCAATAATTCCTAATTATCTGACTAAATATATTTTTTTTTTAAATTTTATATAATCTCATTTTATTAAAATTGTATTCTTTTTTTCCGTGATCCTAATAAAAAAATAAAATAAACGATAAAAAACACTATACATTTCCCTTTAGTGATAATTATTTGGCTTCAAACCCGTTTACAAATTTTCCTTTTATGCAGACAATTTCGAGGGCTTCCCTCCCTAACATCAGACTAATCTAAATGTTTACACCAAGCAATTTGTACTTTCTATTGATATTTAAAACATTACTAATCCTTCCTTTCAGCTGTATTCAGAAGCCCGCTGACACTGAGCTCCTGTTGTGAACTAAGCATTTCCTACAGGGCTTATTGTAACTTTCTAATGAGCTAGTTATGGTGCAGAGTAAACAAAGCAACTACAAATCTATTACGTGTACCTATTGTCCCCAACAACTATAACACCAATGTTTTTTTGGAGTTAACAAGGAAAATAATTAAAACAATTAAACCAAAGACTAAGCCAAAAATACTTTGGGGAATTAAACAAACTGGTTTTTGTTTAGCTCATTAGGTGTATCCTTTATTTACATGTCAAAATTAGCACAATAATGTCTGAAATGGAGTGTTAGGAAAATGTTTGGCCACACATATTAAAAGCATCAAATTAACACACCAATACAAAATTGTGATATTATTTGTGCTCTGCAAACAGTCTGCAGAGAACTTCTAACTTACCAAGCAACCATTTCATCAGCAAGGACATCCATGCTGGTGTACATATTGCTTGTAAGAAGAGAATGATGGAATACCAGTAATAACTTCCAGTTTTATGTATTTTGTATTTTATTACATATAAATTGATATTAAATAATGTGTGAATTAATGATGGAATACCAGTAATAACTTACATTTTTATGTATTTTATTACATATAAATTGATATTAAAGAATGAGTGAATTAAGACATCCATAGATTCTGAATAAGCCAAAAGATTTGTCTAGTAGACTTGTGCGCAGCGAATAATATTGTTTAGTTTCAGTTCGTTGTCATTCGTAAAATACATAATTTTGTTCTGTTATATTCGTTATGTTACGTTAATACGTTTTCGGATAATTGGTTATTATTCGTAGAGTGTCGATATTCGTTATACTGAATCTCGAATCATGTTGAATTCATTCGTTATATGCGCTATAATTTTGTTGGTATTAGTTGAAATACGATATTTATGTATGTATATACATTCTTGATAATGATTCGTAGTTTGGAAAGTCATTTGTTTATTGAATCTTTTAACACACGCAATGACAACGTCTCTTCTCCTCGGCTCAAATACAATACAACACAATTCTAACTCAGTTCTCTGGAATGCACTTTGCCAGTAATCCATCCTCCGGCACAAAATTAATCAGCTGATTGGACTATAAGATTTACTTTGAGCTGACCTTTTGTTTCATTAGATCTTTAAAGAATTATGTCAAATTCATTCGTTATATCCGCTATAATTTCTTTTGTATTCGTTGTAATTCCTTATTATTTTATTCGGATGCATCCGAATGTCCGAAAGATGCAAAATTCGGGCAAATTTCGATTCATTACGAAACGAATTGCACAAGCCTATCGTTTAGCTTCGAATCGAGGGAGAAGGGTTAAACCCAATGACAATGTCTTTTTGCTGTCCGTATCCCAGCTAGGGAGGTTCACCTTCACTGTTTGTCCAGGTGACCATTGCCACTGAGACAAAAAGTGATAGAAAATCTAAAATTTTGAGAAGAGGAAGAGAGAGGAAATCTTCTGGTGACAACTTAAGGGAATTGCCCTTGGAGAGATTTCCTCTTACTCCTTGTTGAGTCTAAAAAACATGAGGGGAATTCTTCCTAATTGGAACTGGATGGCAATAAATACCTGATAGGGAGTTTAATCATTCCCTACTTAATCCAAAATGGCAAAAAAATTGTCTTTGGCTTTGGGGTTGTTCATACATCAGGAACAAATAGGAGGATGACAGTTCAAAAATGTTGTATTTCCAGAGAAGTCCGAGGTTCGCCAAATACTTTTTTTATTCTTTCAGATATACTTCAGAGGTGTATATGGCTCTGTCAAGTATTTTTTGCTGTTTTGTTGAGAAGATTAAATCTTTCCCGCCACTGTGACCGCAGGACATAAAATGGGGGAAGATGTTGTCACCAGGACGGGCATCTGCCGAAAAAAGAATTTGCAATATTTACTGATGAAGAATCTAATTCTGTGCACTCAGCATGCATAAATAGCTGTAGCCAGAAGCAGCAAGGCCAGATCTGTATCCTGTACAAGTCAAAGGGACCAGCGTTGGATGCAGACAGTTGTTGTCCAGGGTTGGCATTTCCAGCAAAGAGGCCATGTTCAGCTGCATCTGAATAGAGAAGCCTATCCGTTATAATTCACCCATCTGAATGAGACCTAAAAAAATGTAAAATTGAATTCAAATACTTACCATAATTTTCCTTTCCTGACGAGCTTCATGGCAGCACAGCTGGGTGAAGCCCCGCCCATCCCCTATGTAATCAGGACTTAACTATAAATTTTTAGCTAATCTCAGCCTCAGCATTCCGTAACTGATACTACTTAACTATGCTGCCATGGAGCTCGTTAGGTAAGGAAAATTACGGATAGTATTTTTTGAATTAAATTTTCAGTTTTCTTGATGGCTCCATGTCAGCACAGCAGGAAATTAACTAGCCACACATGGGAGGGTAATCCTTAAAAAAAAAAAATTCTACACTGGAGGCGGAAGCCAAAAGACTCCTGCCAAAATCTACAGTAGTCAGAGCCGCCGGCTCTATGCAATAGTGCACCATGAAGGTATGTATGGAAGTCCATGTGGCTGCCTTGCAAATCGTTTCCAAGGTCACTTGTTCCAACACTGCCCAGGAGGTTGAGACTCCTCCAGTGGAATGCACTGTGACCCCCTCGGGCACAGGCAAACCCTTCGCTTTGTAGGCCAACGATATAGCCATCGAAAGCAAAAAGCAGCGCATGATGGAAATCGCATGAAAACGTATTAGTCTTTAGATAAGTAACATGATGAATTTATTGCACTAAGAGTCAAATATAAAAAGTTGCAGGAACAGTCAATAGTAGTATAGATACTTGTAGATAGTTGCAGAACAGTCATAAAAACATATAGCTAAATAAGATACTGGTATAAATAATAAACGATACCACTGCTGAGTCCGGAGAGAGGGGGTTAACATCAACCGATCGGCTTCAGGCTGGACCATGGAGAGGGCTGTCACAACTCTAAATAGATGGTATGAAAAACCCCAGTATGACACCAGGATGGTGTCTCAAATCTTGTAGCTGCCAGATGAATGCGCTCAGCCTACAAACACATGTACAGGCACGGTAAGGAGGATCCTCAGATGGGCACAGCAAGCCCTGCCGTGGGACGTGGGATGACGCTCCTATGAGGATGCTATGTAGCTGAACTAAGCTGTGTGAAGGCTAGACAGCGACAACTGTAAGGGAGAAGGAAGCCAAAAAAGCCGAGCAGGCAGACTAGGAGCCAGATGCACTGGGTGACGTCAGCGTTACCACGTAAACAAAGGGAAGCCGGAAACAACGGGAACTCATCAGTAATCAGCAGTGGAACATCGTAGGCTCAGGGGAAGCCGTGACTAAATGTTTCACGCTACAGCGCTTTATCAAAGTCTGATATGGCCTTGACTAGCCACGAGGCAATCACTCTACTAGAAGGCCTCATGCCCTTCCGAGCCCTGTTAGGGAGGAAGAAGAGATGGTCCGACTTTCTGAACTGCAATGAGAGAGGAAGAGCAAGGTGAGTTGTGTTGGCAGGCAAGGATGAAGGACTGGCAGAAACAGAGGAGAGGCACTTACGTGTCTTGACAGGGCAGTTGTTCACGTAGTGACCAGGCCCACCACAGTAGAGACATAAGTTCAGCTGAAGGCATCGTGCACGTTCCTCTGGAGGCAAGGTGGGACACATAAGTCCTAACTGCATTGGCTCTGAAGTGTCAGGAGCTGAACTGGCAGGGTGCACCTGCGGAGTAGATAGGTAACGACAAGCAGGAACTGGAGCCCTTGCAGTCATCCAAGCTGGGCGGTTTGGTTGGGAGGAGCGTTCGGATCGGCGCTCTCGGAGCCAGCGATCTATTTGGATAGCTAGTGCAATTAGGCCTTCAAGGGTATCAGGCATGCCAACACGGACAAGCTCGTCCTTAAGTCCTTCCAAAAAACCCATGCGGAACTGATGTCGTAATGCTGTGTCATTCCACTGGGTGTCTGCGCTCCAGCGTCTAAAGTTCATGACATAGCCCTCGGCTGCTCTGCGACCTTGCTGGAGTGCAGACAAGGCAAACTCAGCTGTGGCGGTTCGCTGGGGGTCTTCATAAAGCTGCGCCATTGCCTCAAAGAAGGACAGTAAGGAATGGGTCGGAGCACAGTCTCCCTCCAGGAGACAATGGGCCCAGGTCTGAGGCTCCCCCTGCAACAGAGAAATCACAAATCCCACTTTTGTGGCTTCTAGAGAAAAATCCTGGGTTTGAGGGCAAAATACAGCTGGCAAGCATTACGGAAGGCCCGGAATTTTGATTGGTCCCCATAGAATCTCTCGGGAATGGGAACCCTTGTTCTGGTGGGAGCATCACCACTGGTGGCTGAGAAGTGGGCTGTGCAAGTAAAGCAGAAGGTGCAGCAGCCATGAGGCTGGTACCGGAGAGATGCTGGACCTGTTCCTCTAACTTTGTATAGCCTTCTTGTAGAGATTTCACAGTCTGTGTGAGGGCTGCAAGATATGTGCAGTTCTCCTTCATGGCATGATCGGACATGGCTGTTCGTACTGTTAGGTACCTGGTGATGAGCCTGACTTAGTAGGAGAAGACTTCTCTTACGACTCTGGTTCAAGGGCCACTGGAGGGGAGACACTGCTTCTGTGAGCACAGCGGGGTAGGAGTGTCTGAGCAGGTTGCAGTGGCTGACATGAAGCAGGTTGATGATCCTCAGGACGGTTGGAACTGCAGGAGATGGCAAAGATGACAGCTGATCAGCAACCAGGAGGCCGGCGGATGCCGGGGCAGCGGCTACAGGACCTGAATGGAACACAGCACATTTGGAGCAAGCAAAGAGTAGTCAGACAGGCCAGGTCACAACGGGTAGGCAGTCAGACAGATTCAGCAGTCTAGAGCAAAGTCAAATGGCAGGCAAGATTTGGCAGCAGAAATCAAGCAAAGTCCATAAACAGGGTCAGGCAAGCCGGGATCGGGGTTGGAGAGGTCAGAGAGGTCAAACAGGAGCCGGGTCAGACATCACTGGATCAAGCAGGCAAGAATCAGGGTTTTTGGGTACAGAGCTGCAGAATAATGAAGTGCAGCTGAGATCCTTATATAGGGCCACTGGCGCCAAACAGCGCTAATGCGCACCTATCGCGCACTTGCCTGAGGCGCACACTGGTGCACACACGCGCGCCGGTGCTCCGGTTGCGCGCTCGCATATTCGCACGTCCAGTGCTGGTAAATCCCTGACACACACTGAGTTGTTTTATTCCCATTTTTCATTATAGTGGTGTGATTTTTTCTGCAATTCACTATTGCATGAAGTTGCCTACATCTATTCCGTGCGCTTTACTATGAGAGACGGGTTATTACTTATTTACTATTATAAAACCCAGGTATAAAGCTAAGGTATGCTATGTTTCTTTATTTTTAGCGCTACACTTATTATTTGCATATCTGCTCACAATTAGTCTTGTGGTGTTGGCTGCTTATACTTGGGGTTGGCTCAGTATTTTATTAAAACTATCCTTAAAGACATGGTTTGCTGAGTAAGATGGGAGGGAGAAATCAATTGGTCTTCAAAATAGCTTGACTATACTGAAAAATTCTAGCTCATAACCCGTGGCATGTAGATGCCATCATCCCTTCTAATGAGTACAAATTCGAAAAAACCTCTATTGAGTGGGATTATAAAGGCAACAATATAAAGAACAAAAAGTTGTAAAACATATAAATTTATTCACATAATCAAAAAAATATACATAACACAAAAGAAAAAAAAACGAATTAAAAGAGCAAGCACTACATATAATACATAGTATATAAAAACAATTAAAAGGTGAGAGAGTGATACTGTCCACTTATGCGTTCCAAGACCTCCAGAAACTAGTGGAAATGGAATAAGTGGATTATACAACGCGTTTCGATATTTCAGACAATATAAACTTCTTCAGGGATGAAACATTGTATTGGCCTCTCCATCAAGGAAGATGGTCATTCCCATTTTCCTTGATGGAGAGGCCACAGGATACATCCGAGCAGGACAGCCTGAATAGAAGCTTTACCTTTCAACCCCTTATCCTCCTCCGATTAGTCCTGTGTAGTCCTACATATTTGTCTTTTAAACGCCATTTGAGGACAGTGAATTTTGGACTCCCTGCATGAGATGCCAGAGCAGCCAAGGGTGGACCTACCTGAGAGGGTCGGAGATTTTTTCCTCTCCTCTCCAGTAGGGATGAGCTTCGTGTTCGAGTCGAACGCATGTTCGACTCGAACATCGGTCGTTCGTGCGTTCGCCGAATTCCGAACGTTTGGGCCGTTCGCGGCAAAATTCGTGTGGCCCACAATGCACTGCGATGGCGCAATGCATTGCTGTCTCACGATTGGCCAAGCATGCACTGTGACCCCGCAATCTTGGCCAATCGCAGCGCCAGTAGCGGGAAGAGCAATGGTTGGTCACAGGCATCCTGCCTGTGGCCAATCATAGCTCAGACAGTGTAGTGCACGCCCCACACTATATAAAGCTGCCTTTCAGGCGGCCTCGTGTAGTGTTTGTTAGCATCTGAAGCAGTGGGTGTTCTGTGTACCTTCAACACAGTTACACACCAATCGTTTTTGGCTGATTTACTATTTTGCTCTTGTGTAGTGGTTACTGTCTGTGCCCTGACCGCAGTATACACCACTATATTCACCTCACCTATATAGCTAGTGATCTAGCTTTAATAATAGAGCTTGCAGTCAGTAGTGTTAGTGCGTGCTGTCTGCGTGCTCTGTACCCAGTACATACCACTATATACACCTACATAGCTGTTCTCTATTTGAGCCCGATTGTCATTTGCTGGAGTTATTGGAAGTTGTGTGTGCCTCCAGCACAGCACAGTATACAGCTGTATATGCCCCTTTAACTCTGCTGTTTTCTTGTTATTGTCTGCGTGCCCTGACCGCAGTATACACCGTGATATTCACCTCACCTATATAGCTAGTGGTCCATCTTTAACAATAGAGCTTGCAGTCAGCAGTGTCACTCAGGAGATAGTGCGTGCTGTGTGCCTGCTCTGTACCCAGTACATACCGCTATTATCCACCTACATAGCTGTTCTCTATTTGGGCCCGATTGACATCTGCTGGAGTTATTGGAAGTTGTGTGTGCCTCCAGCACAGCACAGTATACAGCTGTATATACCCCTTTAACTCTGCTGTTTTCTTGTTATTGTCTGCGTGCCCTGACCGCAGTATACACCGTGATATTCACCTCACCTATATAGCTAGTGGTCCATCTTTAACAATAGAGCTTGCAGTCAGCAGTGTCACTCAGGAGATAGTGCGTGCTGTGTGCCTGCTCTGTACCCAGTACATACCGCTATTATCCACCTACATAGCTGTTCTCTATTTGGGCCCGATTGACATCTGCTGGAGTTATTGGAAGTTGTGTGTGCCTCCAGCACAGCACAGTATACAGCTGTATATACCCCTTTAACTCTGCTGTTTTCTTGTTATTGTCTGCGTGCCCTGACCGCAGTATACACCGTGATATTCACCTCACCTATATAGCTAGTGGTCCATCTTTAACAATAGAGCTTGCAGTCAGCAGTGTCACTCAGGAGATAGTGCGTGCTGTGTGCCTGCTCTGTACCCAGTACATACCGCTATTATCCACCTACATAGCTGTTCTCTATTTGGGCCCGATTGACATCTGCTGGAGTTATTGGAAGTTGTGTGTGCCTCCAGCACAGCACAGTATACAGCTGTATATACCCCTTTAACTCTGCTGTTTTCTTGTTATTGTCTGCGTGCCCTGACCGCAGTATACACCGTGATATTCACCTCACCTATATAGCTAGTGGTCCATCTTTAACAATAGAGCTTGCAGTCAGCAGTGTCACTCAGGAGATAGTGCGTGCTGTGTGCCTGCTCTGTACCCAGTACATACCGCTATTATCCACCTACATAGCTGTTCTGTATTTGGGCCCGATTGGCATCTGCTGGAGTTATTGGAAGTTGTGTGTGCTTCCAGCACAGCACAGTATACATCTGTATATACCCCTTTAACTCTGCTGTTCTATAAAAAAGGCATCTGCAGGAGTTAGTGGGTGTTGTGTGCCTCCAGCACAATATAAACTACCCAACTACTGTTTTACCCAACTCCCTTCAGGCCATTACCATGTCTGGAAGGCCAGCAAGGAGAGGCAGACAGGCGCGAGCCGATAAAAGAGGGCAAGCAGGCTCTGTGTCTAGAGACAACAGTGCTGGTCGGGGACGCGGTGCATTGTCATCAGCACATGGCCATGGGACATGCTTGTCTTTCTTTTCTGCAGCTGGACATGTTGAACCGCAACATGCCAACGACTTGGTAGAGTGGATGACCAAGCCCTCTTCATCCTCCTCATCCTCTCTCACCCAGTCTCAGGGTAGTAGAAAAGCAGCTGCCAACACATCGTCGTCCCTCCTCTCAATGTCATCATCAGTGACTCCTTCCCTAGACCCACCACGTCCTCCTGAGGAGTCTCCTGAACTCTTTGAGCACAGTGTTGGGTACATGCTCCAGGAGGATGCCCAGTGTTTGGTGGGCTCTGATGATGACACTCAGCTAGAGGAAGGCAGTAGCGTGAGCACAGAGAGAGGGGATGCTCAAGAAGGACAGCAATCTGGCAGTAATGTTCCACAAGCTGCAGCATACTGCCAGGTTTGCTACAGCGATGAAGAGGGAGGGGATGATGAGGGCACTGACTCCACGTGGGTGCCTGGAAGGAGGGAGGAGGAGGAGGAGGAGGAGGAGGAGGCACATGTCCAACGAGGCAGGATGCCCTCCGGGGGCCAGCTTAGGGGCAGCACACCGACTGAATCACACCGCAGAGCTCCGCCTGCGCAGAGCGCTTCCTCTGCGCAGAGCGCTTCCTCTGCGCGTTATTCTAAAAGTTCTTTGGTGTGGGCCTTTTTTGAGACGAGTGCATCAGATCGCACCGCTGCTATTTGCAACATATGTCTCAAGCGTATCTCACGTGGCCAAAACATCAGCCGCTTGGGCACCACATGCTTGACCAGACATATGTTGACCTGCCATGCAGCTCGTTGGCAAGCATACCTCAAAGACCCACACCAAAGAACAAAGCGGACCTCTCCTTGCTCCTCATCAGCTGGCATCTCCAACCCCACTAGACCTTCAGTCCTCTCTGAAACCTGCTCTGAGAGGAATGAAGGTGTAGAATTAGGTGTGTCACAGCCAAGTGCTTCCGGGAACTCTGCTAGTGGTACATCCACGTCCGATTATAGCAGACAAATGTCCCTGCCCCAGCTGCTGGACCGGCGGAAGAAATTTACTCCCAGCCATCCACATGCCCAGCGGTTGAATGCTAGCTTGGCTAAATTGCTAGCACTTCAACTGCTGCCTTTTCAGTTGGTAGATTCGGCCCCCTTCCGTGAGTTTGTACAATGTGCGGTTCCTCAGTGGCAGGTCCCCAAATGCCACTTTTTCTCACGGAAGGCAATTCCGGCTCTCTACCGGCATGTGGAAGGCAATGTCCTTGCCTCGCTGGACAGGGCGGTCAGCGGTAAGGTGCATATTACCGCTGACTCATGGTCCAGCAGGCATGGACAGGGACGTTACCTGTCTTTCACGGCCCATTGGGTCACTCTTCTGGCTGCTGGGAAGGATGCAGGACAAGGTGCAGTAGTATTGGAGGTTGTTCCGCCACCACGCCTCCAAAATGCTACTATTGGTTGTGACACACCTCTCTCCTCCACCCCCTCCTCTTCTTCTTCCTCCACGGCCTCTTCCAGTGCTCTGTCCTCAGAACCAGCGGTGCTCCGTAGGCGTTGCAGGGGCTACGCAAGTACGCAGGCAAAACGATGCCATGCCGTGCTTGCGCTGGTTTGTTTGGGGGACAGGAGCCACACTGGGGCGGATGTTTTGTCAGCTCTGCAGGGGCAGGCCGAGAGGTGGTTGACGCCACGCCAGCTTAAGCCAGGAATGGTGGTTTGCGACAATGGCACCAACCTCCTCTCCGCCCTCCGACAGGGACAACTGACCCATGTGCCCTGTGTAGCTCACGTCCTTAACCTGGTGGTGCAGCGGTTCTTGGGCAGGTACCCCGGCTTACAGGATGTCCTGAAACAGGCCAGGAGAGTCTGTGTGCATTTCCGCCGATCATTTAATGCCTGTGCTCGGCTGGCTGAGCTCCAAAAGGAGTTGAACCTGCCCAAGAACCGCCTTATATGTGACATGCCCACCAGATGGAACTCAACATTGGCCATGCTGCAGCGGCTGCACACGCAGCAGAGGGCCATCAATGAGTACCTGTGCGACTACGGCACCAGGACAGGGTCAGGAGAGCTTGGTTTTTTCTCACCACGCCAGTGGGGCATGATCAGGGATGCATGCACTGTCCTGTCACCGTTTGAGGAGGCCACAAGGATGGTGAGCAGTGACAGTGCATGCATCAGTGACACTATACCTCTTGTCCACCTCTTGGAGCATACGCTGCGTGGAATAATGGACAGGGCACTTGAGGCAGAACAGAGGCAGGAAGAGGAGGACTTCCTTGCCTCTCAAGGCCCCCTTTATCCAGACAGTGTTCCTGCTGTGCCACCCATCACACAGGAAGAGGGTGAGGAGGAGGAAGAGGAGGAGGAGGATGATTGTGTCAGCATGGAGGTGGAGGCTGGCACTCAGCATCAGCAGCAGCAGTCTTATAGGGATGATTTACAGTCCCAAGAAACACGTGGACTTGTACGTGGCTGGGAGGAGGTAGCTGCGGATCATGTTGTCCTTAGTGACCCAGAGGACTCCGGACCGAATGCCTCAGCTAACCTACGCTGCATGGCCTCCCTGATCCTGCAAAGCCTGCGGAAGGATCCTCGTATTCTTCGGATCAAGGAGAGGGACCATTACTGGCTGGCCACTCTCCTTGATCCACGGTACAAGGGTAAGGTTGCCGACCTTATCTTGCCATCGCAGAGGGAGCAGAGGATGAGACATCTCCGGGAGGCCTTGCAGAAAGCTCTGTGCAACGCGTTCCCAGAGACTGGGAGGTCACAAACTCCTGGTCCTGGACAACGTGTTGCTGAGGCATCAGTCAGAAGGAGCGGTGGAGAAGGTGGCCGTCTGACTGATGCGTTCAGACAATTTTTTAGTCCGCAGCCCCAAGGTATGATTGGTTCCAGCACCCATCGCCAGCGTCTAATTTACATGGTGCAGGAATACCTAGGGGCAAGGTCAGACTTGGACACCTTTCCCACTGAAAATCCTCTGGCTTACTGGGTCTTGAGGATGGATCACTGGCCAGAGCTTGCACAGTATGCAATTGAGCTCCTGGCCTGTCCTGCATCCAGCGTTCTTTCGGAACGCACCTTCAGTGCTGCTGGTGGCTTCGTTACCGATCACAGGGTGCGCCTGTCCACCGAATCAGTTGATCGACTGACCTTCATCAAGATGAATCAGTCTTGGATCACCCACAGCTACCAAGCACCTGAAGCTGATGTAACCGAATAATTTTTTTTGAAATACCACATCCCTTCAAGACTGCCTATGCTGATGCTGAGTGACTGTCCTGTTATGTTGATTGTCTATCCTCTTCCTCCTCCGCTGATATGTTGGAAGAACATTTTTGGTTCTGGGTGATGCCAGCAGCCCAATTTTTCTGCCCCTGTTTAACAGGGGTGTTTAAGTACAATTTTTGATGCAATGCTTTGCAGCAGGGCTAATTCCTGCAAAAAAACTAGAGTGTATGGCAGAGGTTGCAGTGTGATGGCACCAGTGCCTAAGGCCCAATTTTTCTGCCCCTGTTTAACAGGGGCGTTTAAGTACAATTTTTGATGCAATGCTTTGCAGCAGGGCTAATTCCTGCAAAAAAACTAGAGTGTATGGCAGAGGTTGCAGTGTGATGGCACCAGTGCCTAAGGCCCAATTTTTCTGCCCCTGTTTAACAGGGGCGTTTAAGTACAATTTTTGATGCAATGCTTTGCAGCAGGGCTAATTCCTGCAATAAAACTAGAGTGTATGGCAGAGGTTGCAGTGTGATGGCACCAGTGCCTAAGGCCCAATTTTTCTGCCCCTGTTTAACAGGGGCGTTTAAGTACAATTTTTGATGCAATGCTTTGCAGCAGGGCTAATTCCTGCAAAAAAACTAGAGTGTATGGCAGAGGTTGCAGTGTGATGGCACCAGTGCCTAAGGCCCAATTTTTCTGCCCCTGTTTAACAGGGGCGTTTAAGTACAATTTTTGATGCAATGCTTTGCAGCAGGGCTAATTCCTGCAATAAAACTAGAGTGTATGGCAGAGGTTGCAGTGTGATGGCACCAGTGCCTAAGGCCCAATTTTTCTGCCCCTGTTTAACAGGGGCGTTTAAGTACAATTTTTGATGCAATGCTTTGCAGCAGGGCTAATTCCTGCAATAAAACTAGAGTGTATGGCAGAGGTTGCAGTGTGATGGCACCAGTGCCTAAGGCCCAATTTTTCTGCCCCTGTTTAACAGGGGCGTTTAAGTACAATTTTTGATGCAATGCTTTGCAGCAGGGCTAATTCCTGCAATAAAACTAGAGTGTATGGCAGAGGTTGCAGTGTGATGGCACCAGTGCCTAAGGCCCAATTTTTCTGCCCCTGTTTAACAGGGACATGTAATTACAATTCTTGATATAATATTTCACAGGAGGGCCCCTTCCTGTGCCCACCCAGAGTAACTGTGAGGACTTATAGTGTTGTGGCACCAGCACCACAACCACCAAAGGTCAATTTTTCTACCACTGTTCAACAATGGCATGTAATTACAATTCTTGATATAATCGTTCACAGCAGGGCGCTCCAGCGGCCACCAAGAGTCACTTTGAGGGCTTACAATGTTGTTGCAAAACCAACACCTTGTTCCGCCATTTCTGCAGAGCATATAGGGCAGGCCCCTACTTTCAAACATCCAATTTACAAACATCTCCTACTTGCAAACGGAAGGAGACAACAGCAAGTGAGATGAAAAAAGATGGACGACAAAACAAATTATACAGGGGTGATAACCCTTCCCTATGTTTTCCAAAAAGCTTAAAGATATTTTTTTTGACTGGAGCTACACTTTAAAAATGTACCGCTTGAAAATGACAAACAGATTCAACTTAACACAACAAACCTACACAGTCCCTGTCTTGTTTGCACCGCCTGTATACTGCTGTTCTGAGTATATAGGGCCTGGGGGCCACACGCATTTCCTTTTTTTAATATGGGTACGGGGTTCCCCTTAATATGCGTACAAGACCCAAATAGGCTGGTAATGGGCAGGGAGGGCTACCCATGCCATTTTTCTGAATGATTTTCAACCATATTACAGGAACCAGATATAACATTAAAACCGCAAGCAGTTTTAAATGGTGTTATTTCCGTTTAATGTCATTTTGTGCAGGGACTGTTCTAAACACGGGAAACACGTGGCACTTCACAGGCATACTTTAGACACCCCCCAGGCACCATATTTAAAGGAATATTTCACTTTTTTTTTTTCACTTTAATCGTCATTAAAATCAGTGCTCCCGCCAAAACGGTAGTTTTTAAAACTTTTTTTTGCAGTGACCCATGTCCCCTGAGGCAGGAGGCAGATCGCCAAACCCTTTTTAGCACACTATCTTGCATATTAGCCGTTAAAATTAGCACTTTCCAATTCGAACGTTCGAGTCCCATAGACTTCAATGGGGTTCTAACGTTCGTGCCGAACGCGGGGGTCGTTCGCAAGTTCTGGTGCGAACCGAACCGGGGGGTGTTCGGCTCATCCCTACTCTCCAGCTATAGGGGGAATGCGAGATGCTTTTGCCTCAGTGAATCAATGGTGTATAAGAATGATACAATGTTTCATCCCTAAAGAAGATTATATTGTCTGAAAAATCAAAACACGTTGGATAATCCACTTATTCCATTTCCACTCGTTTCTGGAGGTCTTGGAATGCATAAGCAGACAGTATCACTCTCTCACCCTTTAATTGTTTTTAGATACTATGTATTATATGTAGTGCTTGCTCTTTTGTGTTATGTATATTTTTTTATTATGTGAATAAATTTATATGTTTTACAACTTTTTCTTCTTTATATTGTTGCCTTTATAATCCCACTCAATAGAGTTTTTTTTTGCGCTTGACCTATTCTGAACACCTATGGGATGAACTGGGATGCCGACTGCGAGCAAGGTGTACAATCAGCATAGTGACCAAACATAGACCTATAAATTGCTGCTAAACATTAATAGTGCTTTTTACCACCTTACTAAAAATGATTATGTCTCAAAGTCCTCAATGAATAGTCCTTCAACAATATATCAAAATTAAGTGCATTCTTCTGAAGCCTCCTTAGAACTTCTTAAACCCCCCTAAGACATCCATTTTGTTATGAGACTGCATGCTTGTATGACCTTGATTTACATTGAGGTCCAGTGGAGAAGGTGAACACATATATTGCACAGGGAGGTTTAAAATGTTCTGACGAAGTTTCAGAAGAATGCACTTCATTTTGATATATTGTTGAAGGACTATTTGTTGAGGACTTTGACGTGTAGAGTTTTTTTTATGTTTGAATTTGCGCTACATTACTTTTTTATATGATAAGGTCTTCTATTCCAACATCAGTACCTGACTTCACAAGTATTCCTTTGGTTGAATGGACACAAATTCCCACAAGCACACTCCAACCTCTTTTTTGAAAGCCCTTTGAAAAGAGTGGAGGCTGATAAAGCTGCAAAGGGGGCAAGGCAACACCAAATGCATAGCCATGGTTTGGAATAGGATGTTCAAGTGCATATAAGTGTGGTGGTCAGGTGTTCACAAACTTTTTTGGAGTTTGTAAAAAGTTTGACTGGTCAATTTTTTGGCACCAGTGTACTACACAAAGGTGGTAAAACTATGACAAAAAAAAAAAAGATTTCCTGTAAGGCTAGACGTTGCAATGAAATAATTAAAATGCAGTGACAGTTTCCCCAAGAGCTGGAAGGCAGAGCTCATACCGGATAGAGCATAAGTGTGCTCTAAGTAATCTTCTCAGTGTATGACAGTCATCAGAAGAGGATTTACTAAGGTAAACAATAGATTTAACGACTCGTAGAGCCTGAATATTATCGCTAGCTTAACCGAATGAAAAACAAACAAAAGGAGAGAAACTAGTATAGCAACTGAGTGCAAACATTGGGATGGCAGATAATAATACAGGTAAAGCTATGAATTCTGAAACTATTCCAGATCTACTGACAACACACTGGGAATTAAAAAAGAATTAAGGAACTTCACTGAGTGCTAATTGCATTTTAATTGGTCACATAACTCCATTTTAGAAGGCAGAAATGACTTCTGTGCAATTAAACTGGCTTTGCACCTGTCTGCTTTGGTGCATGGTGTTAACAATTTGAATGGGCTGCCAATGCACCAGAGTGGATGGAAAAGTATAGTTGGGTAGTGTTGCGGTGCACTGCAATGCTGGTGCATTGTGGAGGGTCATTAGGGTGCTATTTAAAATTTACGACACCAACCTTCTCATGTGTGTGTTGTGAAGGAACCCTTCCTGCTTAGGGTTTCTATATTGCCCCATACACACTATCAGATTTTCTGCTGAGTTTTTCCTTCACGTTTACCAAAACCATGTAGTGCAAGGGCCTGCCTGTTTGCATAAAAATTGAAACTCCTAAGGTTTGACCTCATATTATATGGTTTTGGTAAATCTGAAGGAAAAACTCAGCAGAAAAACTGATAGTGTGTATGGAGCTTATCTCTAATGCCTTGTACACACGGTCGGACATTCCGACAACAAAATCCATCTGATTTTTTCCGAAGGATTTTGTGCCAAACTTGTCTTGCTTACACACGGTCAGTCAAAGTTGTCGGAATATCCGATCATTCTTAACGAGGTGACATTCAACACGTACGTCGGGACTATAAACGGGCCAGTAGCCAATAGCTTTCGTCTCGCAATTTATTCTGAGCATGCGTGGCACTTTGTCCGTCTGAATTGTCTACACACGATCGGAATTTAAACGATCGGATTTTGTTGTCGGAAAATTTTAGATCCTGCTCTCAAACTTTGTGTATGGAAAATTCCAACGGAAGAAGTTCGATGGAGCCCACACGCGATTGGATTTACGGACAACACAATCCGATCGCACATTTTCCGTCAGAAATTTCGACCGTGTGTACAGGGCATAACAGAGATACAGATGCTAAAAAAAATGTATGTTTATCTAAAGCCAAAGCTTTTCTTTTTTGGATTAATTTAGGAAGGGTTAAAACCCTAGTTATTTTACCATTTTCATCCCATTTTGGAGGTTTCATTTCCTCAAAGGAAATTATTCCAAAGTGCAAAAATTCGACCTTTATTCCTGTACTGGTGCCAACATAAAATTGTGGAATTCCCTTAATTTCTAGTCCCGGAGACAAATAGAGAAGGTAAATCTCCCCAGCAGGGACACAAAAACAGTAATAAAAATGGGTTCTAACCTTTCCCTACTTCATTCTAATCTACAAAACGTTTAGGCATTAGCACAATTTAAAGGGATTGTAAAGTGAATTTTTTATTTTTTTTAAAATAACAAACATGTTATACTTACCTCCACTGTGCAGCTCGTTGTGCACAGAGTGGCCCCGAACCTGCTCTTCTGGGGTCCCTCGGCGGTTGTCTTGGCTTCCTCCCACAGGTGCTTCTTACGTTCATGCGAGCTCCCTCGCATGGTGAGAAGCACTTGCGGGCGCGCTCCCGTGATACAGCCGGCAGCTATAGCCGCTCGCTGTATCACACGGCCCCGCCCCCGGCGCTCTGCGTCAGTGGATGTGATTGACAGCAGCGCAAGCCAATGGCTGCGCTGCTTTCCATCCATCCACTCCAGCCAATCAGCGGCCAGGCTGAATGGTGGAAAGGACGACGAGGGCGAGCGCGGAACTTTCGAGGGGTCAGGTAAGTAAAACGGGGGGGCTGGGGGCGCAGGCACTGTCAGATGTTTATTCACCTTAATGTATAGAATGCATTAAGGTGAAAAAACATTTACCTTTACAATCCCTTTAAAGCCTGTGTGTGGCCCCCTCCTGCTCTTCGTGTCAAAGCTGACCTGGACTGAATAAGGAACAAAAAAAAACTCTGTTTTATAAGCAAATAAATGTAAAGAATCCTGTAAAAGATTTCAGAAGATTAAAGCCCCGTACACACGAGCGGACTTTTCAACATCCAAAGTCCGACGGACTGATTCCGTCAGACTATTCGATCGTGTGTGGGCTGCAACGGACTTTTGATTCACCAAAGTCTGACGGACTTTAGAATATGGAACATGCTTCAAATTTTTCCGACGGAACTCCGCCGGACCCGGTCCCTTCGAAAAATTCGCTCGTGTGTATGCTATTCCGACGGACTAAAACCGACGCTAGGGCAGCTATTGGCTACTGGCTATGAACTTCCTTATTCGAATCCAGTCGTACGTCATCACGTTCGAATCCGTCGGAGTTTAGTGTGATTGTGTGTGGCCAAGTCCGCTCAGTCGAAAGGTCCGTCAGAGCTCTGTCGGAACTCCGGCAGAACTCCGGCAGAACTCCTTCGGAAGTCTGTCAGACATAAGTCCTCTCGTGTGTACGGGGCTTTAGGCCTCACAGGGCATTAAAAAAAAAAAACATTGCTTTTAGAAGCGTTTTGCGTTGGCGTTAATGCTCGTTTAACAACGTCTTTTTTTAAAGAACACTGCCCTCTATTTTCCACTCCCAAATCGCATAACTACAGCTTAAAAATGCTTGATGCGGCTTACTGCTGTATACAGCATTAACATGTGTTTAGCCGCGTCAGGTGTTTTTACAGTTATAATGCTGGTCTTCTTAACGCGCTGGCCCGGGATTTTTTTTGCAGCTTAAAAACGCCTATGCCGCTAAAAGCCTATGTGTGTATGGACACATAGAATAACATGCAACAAAAAAAAAATGCCTGACGTTCCTAAAAGCTTCAGGAAAAATGCCCTATGTGCATGAGGCCTTAGAGATTGGCAAGTCTTTATTTATATTTATGGAGAACCATGCAATTCACAGATCAATATGCTGCTTCAAACTTGTCTTCATGACCTCCGACATGAAATATGAACAAAGTATGTCCTCCTATAATGTGTCCTTGTCTCAATTAAAGTGATTGTAAAGCTTTGAGTTTTTTGTTTTTTTTAAATAACAAACATGTCATACTTAGCTCCACTGTACATTTAATTTTGCACAGAGTGGCCCCGATCATCCTCTTCTGGGGTCCCCCAGTGGCGCTGGTAGCTCCTCCCCACATTGTATAACCCCTAGGAGAAGCGCTCTCCCCAGGGGTTACCACATGGGTGTGCTCCTAAGTCTAGAATTCAGTGTCCATAGATGCAGAATGCTGGACTCGCCCCCACCCCCCAGTGCTGCATTATTGAATTTGATTGACAGCAGCTGGAACCAATGGCTGCGCTGCCAACAATCTATCTAATCAAGAGCCAGTAACCCCGGGCAGAGGAAGAGGGCATCTCCGCCATGGGAAATTTCAGGGTTCAGAAAAGTAAAACGGGGGGGGGGGGGTGGGGGCCGGTCCCTGCCAGGTGTTTTTTCACCTCAATGCATAGGATGCATTAAGGTTAAAAAACATGAGAGTTTACAACCCCTTTAAGAGCATTGAGTGTCATTTCTGTCTTCTGCATTATTCATCTGCAATCATCATGAATCACTTCTGACAATTTTTCCTGACACCAAGAGAAAAATGGTGACAGGGGAGGGTCCTCCAGATGATGGAGAGCCTCAGCTGTGTTCCTATGAGCTGTGTACAGGGGGTGTGTCCCTTCCCTCCAATCAGCTCTCAGACCTCTCCTCCCTGAGCACTGCAGAGTGTAACTTCAGCTCTCTTTTTTTCTGAACTCCCACACAAGCTTATAAATTCAGCACTTTGATGTAGAGAAGAGAAGACTGCAGATAGACAGATGCAACTTATGTGGGGAGGATTTGTTCTTCTCTGTGTATCACCTAAGGCCAGTCAATTCACTAGGTATATGTAATGCCGGGTACTCACGATCGGACTTTTCAGTGGACTTGGTCCGGTGGACCAGATTCCGTCGGACAATTCGATCGTGTGTGGGCTCCAGCTGACTTTTTCTTCCTAAAAGTCCGGCGGACCTAGAAATAAGACTGGCTTCTGCCAGACACGGCTTTTAGCGGACAATCCATTCATCTGTGTGCTAGTCCGATGGGCTAAAACCGACTCTAGAGCAGCTATTGGCTACTGGCTATGAACTTCCTTATTCTACGTCATCACGTTCTAATCCGTCTGACTTTTGGAGTGATCGTGTGTGGCCAAGTGCATTCGTTTTAGTCCGTCGGACCTCAGGTGCAAAGTCCGTTGGATTGTCCGCCGGACCAAATCCATCGAAAAGTCCAGTCGTGTGTACGCGGCAGGGATTACAACCTCTTAAGCCCTTAGTGGTATAAAATGCATTGAGTGGGAGGTGGACACAAGCCTCTTTATCTTGTAAATCCCCTATTTTTTATATTAAAGCTGTTTTTTACATTGGTGACAACATCAATGTGTGGCTTGTTCACTTCCACTTGACAAGCATTACAAAACAGTGCAGTTGTGATTCAAGAATCGTAATATTCTCTTCAGACTAAATTAAGGGGAATAAAAAAACAGCAATAGTCTGACATATGAATAATTTCCCTCTTCACTATTCATGATACAGTGCTAGAAGAGGGCACAAACACAGCATGGTACTGATTGATTCCCAAAGGTTCCCCTTCAAAGAAGACAGTTAACACAATTAGGAACGGTTCACACCACCACACCACTACTATGTCCTTTAATACTATGAACTTTAATAGGGCTGGTGGTAGTAGCCACAGAGAACAGCAGAAGACCAAGAAACCAGCACTCCCAGAAGTATAATCATACAAGCGATCGGATTTTCTGACGGGAAATGTTGGTTGTGAGCTTGTTGGCGGTAAATACAACCGTCTTCGCGCTCCATCGGGCATTTGTTGGCGGACTTTCCGCCAACAAATGTTGGCTAGTGTGCCCAACAAATGTGTGTTGTCGGACTTTCCGACCGTGTGTACACAAGTTCGTCGGACAAAAGTCCAAAGCACAAACACGCATGCTCAGAAGCAGAAGTCAGTCTTTTAAACTAGCATTCATAATGGAGAATTAACATTTGTGACGTGGCAAATTATGAAATCGCCAAATGCATCGCACAATTCTGTCCTTCTTTAATGGGATAATAATGAAGCTGCTTTGCTGGTGATACTGATGGAGTTGTTGCAAACAAATTTTCAAAGGCTTTTTTTTTTCTAGTGAAATCAAGAATAATATTATTATGTTTTTTATATATTATTTGTGCAAGTTACCACAACACCATTATCCCGTAGTTTTTAAGATCAAAGATACAAATATGTTGGTGTCCCTTGTTAATTTTTCATTGTATTTTTTTAAAATGTAACTGTCTACTCCCAAACTGTCATTTGAAGTAAAACACATAGCCAAGTATTCTACACTATTTTTTTTATTGTGCATTAAAAAAAGAAAACAAATAAAATTAGACATGCTATCTGCCAATAGAACTTAACTAAAAAGTGCATTCTATACATCCAAAAATATAGAAAATATAACAAATCAAATCATTATTATTCAACCAAAAAATTAAATAAAAGCTTCATGCATGTGTCCTGCTTCTTAATATAGGGGTCAGCAATGCCAAGAGTCGGTGAAAAACAGGGGTCCGTTATCCGGAGATAATTCCGAAGAAACATCTGGATTATTCTCCTGGAGCTCCTGCAGCAAAGGCATATGACATAATTGGCCACGATTAATAAAGCAACCAATTTTTGGTCCAAGAACTCCTCCTCCTCCTGTTCCTGAACTGGACTTGGGTCAAAGCAATAACTCCAAGGCCAATAATAAATAACACGTTATCTCCTCTGATTCCTCAACATGTCTGGTTGACTAACGGCCGTTCAGAAACAAACTGAAAAGCACGAAATGAAAAGCACAAACTGAAAAGCGCTAAATGAAAAGCGCTAAATCTAAATTCTACTAACACAAAATTAGCAGAAGGAGCCAAAAGGGTGGCGCTAAAGAGCTGAAAAATCATGTAGTACGTTACTATGTTCATGTTTGTTGGCAGACAATTCCTTGCCGTTTGTATGCAAGATAAAATCCAGGCACATGCCTTCGGACAAAAGTCTGAGGCTTTGTCTGCAGAGAATCCGATCGTGTGTACAATGCTTAAGATTCAGCAGTGTACAGTGGCGCAGATGGTGGGAGAAATGAGAATACTTTTTTTGTATGGGATATCTTAAATTTTTTTTAAATTTGAGGTCCATTCGCATTTCTACAGACTTTTGTGGTGTGTTGTGTTAAGGCATTGCTTTGATTTTGAACTGGCTGCCAATGCCTGGCAATAGATTAAAAATTGTACTTGAAACAATGCAGTGTACCTACATGTGAATTGTGATGCATTGTAGGCTGGCTGCATTGCTACTTGGGGGCCTGCTTCAGATTTACTAATATTGCCAAAAGTCCACCCCTCCCGCCATCTGCAAAGCACCCTATAGTGGCAGCCAGGGCAGGTAAGCAGTGAGAGCCAATGGCACGGACTGAGTGTGACTGAAGCAGGAAGGCTCAGAGTATCTCTTCTTCCATTCTTCAGATCTCATAGTGGCTACCAGCTGTCACACTTCCCATCCCTCACCCGGCAATTTCCTCCTCTCCATTTTTGAAAACTTGTTGCGCAAATACTGTGTGACATAAAAGGTTGAAACCACCATTTTATTCCCTAGGGTGCCTGCTAAAACAATATATATAATGTTTGGGGGTTCTGAGTAATTTTCTAGCAAAAAACATTGGATTTTTACATGTAGGAGAGAAGTGTCAGAATTGGCCTGGGTGGCAAGGAGTTAATTACCATAAGTAATATATAAATAATTATTATATATGGTTTTTAAGGTAATTTACTATATTTTCAAAATCTGTACTCAAGCAGGTGGCATAACAGACAAATTACTAAAGTTTGAAGTTATAACTTCCAACCAGCAATTTCACAGTAAATAGATAAATAATAAATTATTATCTTATAACATGTAGCGGATGACATTTGGGATCAAATGTCACACACATTGTAAATTTATTTTTTGCCTCAGAACCTTACAGTACTGAGAGTTAATTGTGTAGGTAAGCCTCAACACCAGTCTGGCCAGGCCATGATTGATGTTCTGCCTGGTCATGTGAGCGGTGAGGTGCACATGACAGGCTAGAACCAGGCCTGGTTGGATGTTTGAGTATGGCCCTCTCGGAGCCAATCAGCGGGAGTGCCGGGCCCGCTGGGGAGTCTGGGAGGGGGTACTTACACAGGTGTGGGTCACATGTTGGGGGTTCCGGAATTGTTCGAGAGACCCATGTGGCCTGTTCTGGTTCCAGGACCGTGGTAGCCCCGTGAGGGGTCCTGGTCACGGGGTGTTCGACATCCCGTAACATGTTCCTGTCAGTGGCCCCTGATAGACCACAATGGTCTGGGGTAGGGATCTGTCTGTTCCCGAGTCTCGGAACCGGCTAGTCCGAGGAGCTGTCAGAGTGTCCGGGTGTGCTCTCGGCTTGGAGGGGCACCAAAGCTTTGGTGCCCGGGGAGGACTCTTCGGAGGAGGGCCGAGAAGTGGCATCCTGAGAAGTGCCTGGTTACTGAGTTGGGAAGGACATTGACGAGTCCACACTTTTCCAGTACCTCAAAGGAAGCGGGAAACGTTCCAGATACAGTTGGGAAAAGGTTCCTGTTCATTTTCAGTTTATTCAAGTTTGAGTCAACGCACTGACTGCCATGACCTCTGGCTGGAGGTCTGTTCAGCCTTGAAGTACCCAGCTGCGAGTGGCTACTCTCTGGGTGGTAATAGAGACTTTGTTAGACCTGCAGTTCAAGGTACCTGAGTTCTTCACCTGTGCCCTCTGTTCCCAAAGAGACTGTGTTTTGTGAAAGTTCTACTGCAAAATAAAACCTTTTGAAAGGACTTTATCTGTGTCGGTGTACAAGTCGTTGGGTATCAACCCTGGGAACCCCTAGACACTGAGGAGCAGGCCAGGAGAAGGTAACTAGTAAGCCCATTAATTCAAGGGCGCGCAGCAAAGGTTGTGGTCGCTACAAACATATAGCATAATAATATTTGATTAGCTTGTACCTTTTCAGCAGGCAGCAGATTCTGATTCTCCTTCTTAACTGTATGAGAAAAACGTGGGATTATGGGTAAAACTTACATCCATAAACATGTGTTTTTTTCCTTGTAGTTAAGAAGGCTGGGCTTGGAAGGGAGCATGTGTCTTTTAGACTCACGCCCCCTTATATGACACCGCAATGAAAGGCGAGTCTCCACTGCAGCATTTTTATTGGATAGCATGGGCCAATGGTCTAAGACTCCAACCTGTCCATTGAGCTCAGTGCTTCTGACAAGAAGTGAGGAGAGGCACTGTGAGCTCATCCCCTCAGTCTGCTCCAAACAGAGTGTGCCAGCTTGTATTTAAATTGGCCGCTCTGTATGTAGCTTCTGACAGACTGTGCAAGGAGCCCCACATCTCTGGAACCATAGGTCGTAAGAGCCCCAATTTTGACCCATGGTGGAGTAGGACTTCCGCTATCCAACCCCCAAATTTGGGATCTCTGTGACCCCAGATCGCTGAGCTATGACCCTCAAAGCTCAATCTTTTTTTTGATGTTCATGGCTTTGCCTCACCTGCCTCCCCTGACTGCACGTCCCTGCCTCACAGGCTGCACTGTCAATCTTGTAAAGAATTAGGTGAGGTGCACAGGGCTGTTTATTGCATAGTCTGCAAGTAGAAGAGACAATTACAGGCTGGGGGAGCACAGTTGTGAATGCTGGCTACCACTTGAAGACTTGAGGAACAGAAGATGGTAGTGCGATGTTCCTGGGCCCAATGAATTGCACGTTGAAATGCATGGGATTTGGTGGCTCATTGGAGTGCCCTACTATATTGCCCAGTTTGCCTTCCCTAACACTGGTCCTGGGGGTATAGCTACCAAACAGAGCTGGCAACTTTTCATTTTACTGTGAGTCACTGTCACAATCTGAGATGTGCAGTAGACCCTGCTGTTGTGGCTAATTAACTTATGAGTTTAATCCAAGAGGTAGCTGTTGTTTTGCCAGGGAACTCCTCACAGGAGTTTGGTCTAACCTGCACGCAACTCCCAGGACACTCAACAGATACTCACAGATGCAGAGGTGGGTAGATGATGGGTAAATGGAAGGTACGGGGGCCAAGGCACTGAGCACCTATAAGCAGGAAGAACCTGGAATCTGCAGGTTCAGAGATAGCACAACAGAGGTCCTGACTGTAGATGCCACAGAGACATCGCATGCAGGGATGATGCAGTGGAGGCTCTGACTGTGGCTGCAGGAGCAGCTGAGATGCCAATGAGCCTGCAGGTCCAGCAAGGACTGGATGCAGCTGAGGTGCAGCAGAGATGCTGCAAAGTCTGTGGATGTTGCAAAAGTGCAGTGCAGCTATGAATGCAGTGGAGATGCAGAAAAAGCTGCAGGTGCAAAGGTGATGCGGGTATAGCTGAGGTGCAGCAGAAGCTGTGAGTTCTGTGAAGATGCAGCAGAGTCAGTGGGCAGTGCCTAGGTTGAGCAGAAGCTGCAGGTGGAGTTGTGATGCAGCAAAGGCTGCAAGTGTAGCTGAGGTGCAGCAGAAGCTGTGG
Source organism: Lithobates pipiens (assembly GCF_037356315.1). Classification (NCBI taxonomy): domain Eukaryota; kingdom Metazoa; phylum Chordata; class Amphibia; order Anura; family Ranidae; genus Lithobates; species Lithobates pipiens. Next base: position 236,756,962 of record NW_027507790.1, read on the forward strand.
GGTCAACAGAGATGCAGCAGTTGAAGGATGTTGCAGAGGTACAGTCAAAGTCGTGGGTGCAGCATAGATGCAGCAGTGTCCATAGAGACTAGGTGCTGATGAGCTCGGCTGCTGCCGGTGTCAGGCAGATGCTAAATTCTTCAGTAGCTCAGGGGCTCAATATGGTTTTAAGTGGTGACAGCACATCACCAGTTTGGTCACATTCCAGGTAGAACTCAAAAATGTCCACAGCCAACAATATGGGGGGGGGGGGGGGGGTGGGCACTGGATCACAGAATGTAAGTAACTATGACATCACTCCTCCTGTAGGGAGCATTATACCCACATCTACTTTAGTCTACAGTTATGTGTCCTTCAATGAACAACACAGAACATAACTCACCACCCTGGGGTACTTTTTAACCCGTAAAGTCCAAGCAGCACCTAAGTAAAGACAATTAGTAACACTGTTGCCAGAAACTAAGCTGCTAGTCTGTAATGTCAGGATTGGTATTTTATCTAGGTGTAATTTTCTAGGAGAAAATTTGCAAGAAAGCCAGAGAAGTCAGCAGATTGCCCACATCAGATGTAAGTGAACACTCACTGCAAATGTAACGCACATTATCGCCCCTATCATTCAAAGCACAGTACTTAGTCCATTAACAGGGCGCAGAGTTTCCCCTAATATAGGCATCACAGTTACACTCCAGATGTAATTGGATCTGACAATTACATAGTAAATGAGAGGAAGTGATCATGTGTGAAATGAAATTTCACAGTAACACGTCTTTGAACCACCATTAACCTTTTAATTGATATTTTTGGCATGATGAGACAAGTGCGTTCCTTTTATTGGCAAATTCAGTTTTGTTTGTAAAAAATGATGTAACATTTTTTTTTATAACATCCCGTATATATTATTTGTGTTATATTTATTTTATTTTCCATTTTAATCTGCAGCCACTATGATTTCTAAGCATAAAAATGTAATCTTTCTTCCTTGCAAATATGGCAATGTTATTTATTTTGTAGTTATCTTCTCCCAGAATTTTCATCCAAAGGGTTCTGCTTGTTGTTGCTCTTAAGCCTCGTACACACAATTGGATTTGCCGACGGGAAATGTGTGATGACAGGCTGTTGGTGGAACATCCGACTGTACGCTCCATCAGACAAGTGTTGTCTGATTTTCCGCAGACAAATTTTGGATGGCAGGTTTTATCATTTTCTGCGGACAAATGTGTGTTGTCGGATTTTCCAAGCGTGTGTACACAAGTCTGTCGGACAAAGGTCCAAAGTACAAACACGCATGTTCGGAAGCAAGGACGAGCCAGAAGCGGTCGTTCTTGTAAACTAGCGTTCATAATGGAGAATTAACATTCGTGACGAGGAGAACTATGAAATCTTGAAATGCGGCGCACAATTCTCTTCTTATTTAATGGGATAATAATGAAGCTGCTTTGCTGGTGATACTGATGGAGTTATTGCAAACTGACATGGACATTCACTGTACTGTTCATTTAAGCACAAGAGACTCCATTTTGTTCTCACTGTTGAAATGTGTTCTGTAACCTTCACCTAATACACAGACACATCTCCTCCAGAAGCTATCAAAGGCTTTTTTTTTTCTAGTGATATCAAGAATAATATTATTATGCTTTTTTTTTTTTTTTTTTTGGGCAAGTTACCACAACACCATTAACCTGTAGTTTTTAAGATCAAAGATACATGTTGGTGTCTCTTGTCAATTTTACATTGTATTTTATTAAAATGTAACTGCCTACTCCCAAACTGTCATTTGAAGTAAAACACATAGCCAAGTATTATTCTGCACAATTTTTTTATTGTGCATCAAAAAAAGAAAACAAATACTATTAGACATGCTATCTGCTAGAACTTAACCAAAAAGTGCATTCTATGCATCCGAAAATATACCAAATCAAATCATTATTATTCAACCAAAAAAATAATGTGGCCAACAATTGTGCGCCATGTGTATGCAAGGCAGGTTTGGGCCAACGGCTTAAAGTGATACTAAAGTCTCGGTTTTTTTAGAGCAGGGGTCTCAAACTGGTGGCCCTCCAGCTGTTGCGAAACTTCATGTCCTATGAGGCATTGCAAGGCTGGCAGTTATAAGCATGACTACTAGACATGTGCATTTCATGTGCGTTCTGAATTCGCTTTCGCTTTTTTGGCAAATTCATTCATTTGGAAATATCTGAATTAACAAAAACCCGTTTAACACATTTTTTCAAATATTTGGAAATTCGGAAATTAGAAAATCCGAAGACCCTAAAAATTCAAAAATCTGCCAGGAACTTTATGGGAGTAGCAAAGACTTTAAGGTAGGGTTGTCCAATGGATCAGGCAGGGTGATGGCCAGCATCTCAGGTAGCTCAGCCAGAGGAGTCATTGACAGACACAGGGGAGGTTCCACATTCAAGTCCAGGCCATGACAGATATACTTTCCTATTTGTTTACTAATGCTAGCAGCCCAGGGATTCAAAATAGTCAATGTTGATAGAGAGAATGAAGTTCCACTTTAAGGTCACAAACTGTGAATCTTTGCTATTAGGATTTTTGGAGATCATCAGTTCTGTTTGTAATATGCCAGGTTTAGTGGTGCAGGAAGCACTGTAAAAAATATGTATTTTGCTACTGATGAAATATCTACTTGTCTTTCATGTATAACACAGACTGGTGGTGCTTAAGGAGGAACTTCATCCTCATCTTCTTGGGATTCATTTTCTAACCTTGTCCGTTTGGTTAAGCTGAAATAGCATACTCACCCACCTAGCGAAACCAGTACTGTTCTGCTGTGATCCATGGAAGGCCACTTCAGCCATTTTATTTTTTATTTTTATCCAAATTCACTAACAATGGTGAAACCTGCCCTCCCAGAACTTTCCAAACAGTAAATATCAGTTTTATCTGGCATCTGCTCACCTCAGTCTATTTAAGCACAGTCATAACTCTTAAGCCCTGATGAAGGAGGAGTGTGCTTGGCCCCTGAAACAGGTTTCATTTTATATTCTGCATCAATGAATCAATTTTAGCATTACATTACCTTGGAGTCTTGGATGTTTTTGGTGCTCTCATTGGATTGTATATGTTGTGATGCGTATTTGAAGTGAGTTGATGTCATTCTGAACTACTTTTAAGGACTTGGTAGCACACTTTTGTTAAACAGAAAAACAAAGTTCCAGTCCAACAAAAGATGTTGCCCAGGCAGTGGTTTTAGTTTTTCACGGTAGAACTAGTAACCAAAAACACAGCCACCTAGCTCTTCAGTCAGCAGTACCACTGATCTCTCTGGTCTCCCAACCATGGGCTCACCAGACTCACTCAGCCTGTGCTCACAGCATCTTACTGCTCAAACCCTACTCCTGGCGTCAGCAGATAGGGTTCCCCCAGCACCCTGGGCTCTCCCACTCTTGGGATTCATAGATCCCCTTCCTGGACTCTCTGGTTGCCTCAGCTCTCTCGTTCCTCTGCTGACCCACTTAACTATCCCAACTCTCCCAGTCATGTGGGTAAAGGAATTTCTCCAACATGGAGTCTTGTCTCCCCAGTAGGTCAATTCTCTTGGCTGGTGCACACCTCTATCTTCACACACAGGCTGTGTGTCTGAACAGCAGCAACTGCAACTGCCCTGAGCTAGCCTCAAGCCTGGAAGATAATTGTCCTGCACACTTGTGGTAGATTTGTAATAATATTTGCTATTTGATTCTGTCAGTTTTTAAATGCCTGGTGGATTTTAATAGATGACAACACTTAATGCTGCGGTAATATTGTCATCACCATCCTGTGCAAACTACTGACAGCCATTGTCAAACGATATACTACAGATAACATCCTCCACCCTCTTCAGTAGCAGAGCCTAGACCAGCTCTCCCCAGCTCTCTGCTGCCTGAAGACTGAGAGCTGAGCGATCAGCAGTGCTTGATCGCTCAGTTCTTGCTCTGGAGCTGGTGGGGGACAGATGCAGCATTGAACCACTGTTGCATCCCCCGAGGTGAGTACACTATTGTCCTTTTTAAGAATCTCATACTTCTCTTTTAATATAATTCTAACGCTAAACTTTATACATAAAAATTATTAATGCATTCTTCCGCTTTTGCCATGAATTCTTTTGAGCTGTGGGGTTCAAGTGTAGATGCAATTCCCAATAAATAGTAACTCCTTTGCAGATGTAGCACTCTCCTAGATAGGCTGCAGATGGATTCCAGGAAGTAAATGCTACATGAAGTATTTGCCAAAGTTATTTCTCAATAAAATAAAGCACTGAGACATGGATGGATCGGAAAGTTTGCGTTGAATATTAAAAATGAAATAGCATTTTGATTGGTGCTCAGATGCAGTGAAGATCCACTTTTAGCTCTTGTACACACGGTCGGACATTCCGACCACAAAATCCGTCTGAGTTTTTCCAACGGATTTTGTCCGAAACTGGTGTTTGCATACACATGGTCGGACAAAGTTGTCGGAAAATCCGATCGTTCGGAACGTGATGGCGTTCGTTCGTTACGACGGGACTATGTTCAGGCTAGTAGCCAATAGCTTTGGTCTCGTAATTTAATCTGAGTATGTGTGGCACTTTGTCTGATCCAAATTCTCTACAAACGATCGGACAAAGTCCGATCGGATCATGTTGTCGTAAAATTTTATATCCAGCTCTCAAACTTTGTTGGTCGGACATTCCGACGGAAAAAGTCCGATGGAGCCCACACACGGTCGGATTATCCGACAACACGTCCGATCTGACATTTTCCGTCTGAATTTCAGACCGTGTGTACAAGGGCTAAGACTTGCCTGGCCTTGGATATTGCTTATGGTGTCCCAGTGCTGTCCACTTCATGTTCTACTACTCAAGAGACTGTTCTGAGAAGCAGCTAGAAAGGGAAAAATGTCCTCACACTCCTGTTAGTGTTCTGGAGTATCCCACAGTTTCCTCAAGCCCATCCAACTTACTCTGCAATAACCCTTAAAAAGACAACCCCTAGACTGTTTATTGAGCCAAGGGAGTGAGTGTTGCTGTTTGTCTGGCTGCTTCTACAAAGAGGTAAAAGAACCTGGGACACAAATTTGGCGGCTCCAATGGGAGTTGCGCTAGACATGTGTCCAAGCTTCAATTCTGTACACCAATCCCTTTCCTAGATAGGAGCTAAAAAAAAATGTTTCCTACACTGGCCCCTTCAGATTTGACGACTGTATGTTCACACTCAAGAGGACTTGTCACCCCCCCCCCCCTTACGGTTAAACAGCCTCCTACTCTTTAACTACTTCCCACCCGGCCAATGTATATATATACGGCCGGGTGAGAGCCTTCTACTTCTGACTGGACGTTCCTGAACACAGTGGCGTGATCCCGATGCACTCGTGTCACCCGGACATGGCGCGTCTCGGATTGGCAGGAGGGCTCTGTGATTGGCCCTCCTGATCACATGATGGCCATGTCCAATCACAGCCGTCATGTGATGTAAACAAACAGCCGGTTGCTAGGCAATTGGCTCTCCTCACACGGAAGTCATCGCTGAGGAGAGGAGAGCAGATCACTGTAGCCGGCTGGTGGTCAGTGAGTATGAGCTGTTTTTTACAGCTTTTTACTCACTGATCACCAGTCTAGTCTAAAACACAGTGTACTGTAAACACAATGTCCCCACAAATGTCCCGAATAATAAAAACACATGTCCCCCACATATGTCTCACTAAAATCACATGTCCCAATGATTATCTGCACACATATGTCCGTGATCACCTGCACACATCTGTACATGATCATTTGCGTTCATATGTCCGTGATCACACAAACCAATTGTTATACACTTAACGGAAATGTTTTTACCAAAGACATGTAGCAGAATACATTTTGGCTTAAATTTATGACAAAATTTGATTTTATTGGATTTCTTTTAAAATAGAAAGAAGAAAATATTGTTTTTTTTTCAAATTGACGCTATTTTTTCGCTTATATCCCAAAAAAATTAAAAACTGAGTCGTGAATAAATGCCGCCAAAATAAAGCTCTATTTGTGCAAACAAAATGATAAAAAATGTATTTGGGTACAGTGTAGCATGACTGCGCAATTGTCATTGAAAGTGCGAGAGCGCTGAAAGCTGAAAATTGGGCTGGGAAGGAAGGGGGCGAAAGTGCCCTGTATTGTAGTGGTTAATAATGGCATCAGAGATTTGTGTCAAGTTCTTCCTTAAATTTTTTCAGTTTAAAACCCTTTATTAAAAAACATTAGGAAAATGTTTGTGAGATTTTATTCCTAAACATACAAATTCAGTATATTCAGTTGGGGTGGTAACTTTGCGCCAGAGTATTTTTTTTGAATGCAAAGCTCATTTTGTTATTATTTTCGGTACACTAAGCACTAAAGGAAATCTGAAATTGGAAAGTCTGTACGGAGTCACATATTAGGACATCATACGTATGATGCCGTGTTAAGCCGAGCTTGTACTATGTGGGGCTGGTAATATCTAGTTTTATCTACAAAGTCTCCATCAGACACATACACCTTGTGGTGCACTGAAAATTGGCAGGTACAGTAGAGACTCCAGGATTGATTTTCAAATAATTACTACAAATACAATCTTTGCATTCTGCAATAGAACTCTTCAAAGCTGCCGAGAATAGATTAAATAACACATATGAAACTTTTTTTTAATACACAGGAAGTACTGTATTTCTGAAAGCTTAAGAAGAAAACAGTCACTCTGAAGAATATTTACAGTACCTGAACAAATACTACAGATTGATATACTGTACACCCTTAAACAAAATCTACAAAGGGCAGTAAAGCGGGTCTCATATAACACTAGCAATCATACAATGTAGCAGAAGTCAGTTAATTTTTTTGGTGTTTGCCGATCGGCATCTTCACATTGGTGTGTTTTGAGAAAAATGCTAAATTCACAGAATCTGCTTTTTTATGTCTAGTAGTAGTCAGTCACATTCATCTGGACTCATTTTGTAATATAGAAGATGTTTTGTAGCTTCTCCAAGCCTAATTCCTTTAGAACAAAATAAATCGCTTGGATTAGCTATTAAACACATTCAACATTATTGAACAAGTCCAGTTGAATGTGACTAATAGGGATGGGCGAACGATTTGGCTCAAGCACAAGTTCGGGCCGAACTTTCGTTGGTCGGTCATCCGGCGAACATCCAAACAAATGGGTCGTTTGGCCCTCTGAACCTACCACAATGCGTTGCAGTGCTGAACAGTGCATTGCAAGCCCTGATTGGCTGAAGCAGTAAAAGCTTCAGCCAGTCGGGGCACAGAGCACTGTCAGAGTCATGATTGGACATTGTCATCCAATCATGGCTCATTCCCGCCACACATAATAAAAGTATTCTTTCAATAACAGACATTTTCAGTGTGATTATGGCGTGGAGAAAGATAGCTCTGTTCAGTGCTATTAGTTAGTTAGTGTACTATACTGTGCTATTTTGCTTCAGTTGTTAGTGTAGAATATAAGTTTAGTGTCAGTCTAGGGATAGTGTGAGTGTAGTAAGGAGGACCATCATTTAGCTTTGCATAGTGTGCAGCTAGAATAGGGACAGCTCAGATAGTTTCACTGTAGTGTAGTGAGACTGTGTCATTCATACATGCATTAGTGTAGAGTATGGACAGCTCAGATACTTTCAGTGTAGTGTAGTGAGCCTGTGTCAGTAATCTTTACATTGGTGTATAGCTATAGTAGGGAAAGTTCAGATAGCGTCACTGTAGTGAAGGTTGAACACTGTCTATTTGATTGCGTTACCGCCAGTTTAACGCCATGTACTTCTGTGTGCGTTACTGCAGTTTAACACCATATAGTTTTGTGTGCGTTACTGCCAGTTTAATGCCATATAGTTCTGCGTGCGTTACTGCCATTTTAATGACATATAGTTCTGCGTGCGTTACTGCCAGTTTAATGCCATATAGTTCTGTGTGCGTTACTGCCAGTTTAACGCTATATAGTTTTGTGTGCATTACTGATAGTTTAGCTCCATATAGTTTTCTGTGCGTTACTGTCAGTTTAACGCCATATATTTCGTGTATGATACTGCCAGTTTATTGCCATTTACTTCTGTGTGCATTACTACCAGTTTAAAGCCATTTACTTCTGTGTGTGTTACTGCCAGTTTAACATGAGTAGGGACAGTTCAGATAGTGTCAGTGTAGTGATGGTTGAACACTGTCTATTTGATTGCGTTACTGCCAGTTTAACGCCATTTTCTTCAGTGTGCGTTACTGCAGTTTAACGCCATATAGTTTTGTGCTCGTTACTGCCAGTTTAACGCCATGTAGTTCTGCGTGCGTTACTGCCAGTTTAACGCCATTTACTTCTGTGTGCGTTACCGCCAGTTTAACTCCATATAGTTTTGTGTGCGTTACTGCCAGTTGAACGCCCTATAGTTTTGTGTGCATTACTGACAGTTTAACTCCAGATAGTTTTGTGTGCGTTACTGCCAGTTTAACACCATACTGGGGTTTATTTACTAAATACACTTTGCACTACAAGTGCACTGGAAGTGCACTTGGAAGTGCAGTCGCCGTAGATCTGAGGGGAAGGGGACATGTAAGGAAAATAAAAAACAGCATTTTTGCTTGTGAATGATCGGATGATAAAATCACTAGAGCTCCCCCTCATGTCAGATCTTCCCCTCAGATCTAAAGCGACTGCACTTTCAAGTGCACTTCCAAGTGTGCACTTGTAGTGCAAAATGGATTTGCCTAAATCAACCCTATAGTTCTGTGTGCATTTCTGTCAGTTTAACATCATATAGGTTTGTGTGCGTTACTGCCAGTTTAACACCAAATAGTTCTGTGTGTGTTACTGCCAGTTTGACGCCATTTTCTTCTGTGTGCGTTACTGCCAGTTTAACGCCATATAGTTCTGTGTGCATTACTGCCAGTTTAACACCATATAGTTCTGTGTGTCACTATACATTGGGCGCATTATATTGCAGTATATTATAGTGTATCCGTGAAGTGTGTCTGTGTAGTGTGAGTACTCAAATTAAAGTGCACTAAACACCTCTTTACATTGATTAAAGTGCATCTATGTACAGATTTCTACTTCTCCTTTACATTTGCTTATAAACACCGCCCCTCCCTCCCAATAATGTCTGGGAGGACAACAAGGAGAGGCAGACGTTCCCTTGGCACTGTAAGCGGGCCAGCAACAAATGTCTCCACAGGCGAAGATCAGGATGTGGTGGTCAGGCTGGGCATCATTTGCTCTGTTTAGTGAGTTTACCGTGCTATCCAGCCACAGCATGCAGAGGAGGTGGTGGACTGACTTACTAAACCTTCCTCATCCTCCTCATCCTCTGTCATGCAAGCAGAGACAAGTTTGCAGTCCCCTGCAGTTGCCAGCGTGGATAAACCTGCCTCCTTGTCCACATCTATTCCTGCCATAGCCCCAACATCAGCAGGAGTCAGCTGAGTTATTTGACCACAGCGTCAGCCACCTGCCCCTTGATGATGCCCAGCGATTACTGGATTGAGATGTTGGTTGTGAGGTTGAGGATGACAGGAACATGAACCTAGAGAGAGGGAGGAGACAAATTGGCATTTATGTTACCCAAGCCACAACGTATTGCCAAGTTGTCTCCAGTGGTAATGATGAAGATGGAGGAGATGGAGATAATGATGATGATGATGATGAGGTCACTGATGCGACTTGGGTGCCAGATAGAGCAGAGGGGGAAACTGAAGGTGAGGCAGCACAACCCCAGGGAAGCTGATATCAAGAAAGAGTGGAGAGTAGATCTCCCGGCCTACTCCCCAAAGTTCAGCTGTCTGGGCCTTTTTCAGCACATCTGAAGCAGATTGCACTGTTGCTATCTGCAAACTGTGCCCCAGGCACATTAAACATGGCAAAAACACCAACCATTTGGGTACCACATGCTTAACAAGGCATTTAACGTCCAAGCACTCAGCCCCCTGGCAAAAGCACCTAAAAGCCACACTAAAGAGGCACAAATCTGTCCCTCTTCCTCCTTCTGCTCCTTACCCACTTCAATCTTCCCATGCTATACCGAGTCATTACCTCTCAGCAGCCTCCACTGACAGGGATGATGGTATAGCACAGGTTGTCCCAGGTCCTAGCAGCACATCTGCCAGCAGCACACCACCAGCTGTAGACTGTAACCGGCAAATTTCTCTGCCCCATCTGCTGCAGTGGAAAAAAAATACAGTCCCTGCCACCCACATGCCCATCATCTAAATGCAAGCTTTTCAAAGCTGTTTTCTCTCCAACTTCTGCCTTTCAGCCTGGTGGATTCTGGCCTCCTTCCGTGAATTTGCACAATGTGCTGTACCACAATGGCAGGTTCCCAGTCATTACTACTTCTCACGTAAGGCCATTCCATCTCTCTACCATCATGTGGAAGGGAATATTGTGGCATCGTTGGCCAAGGCAGTCAGCCATAAAATCCACCTTACTGCTGACACGTGGTCCAGCAAACATGGGCAGAGACGATATATTTTGTTTATTGCACACTGTTTAATGCTGCTTGCAACTTGAAAGGATGCAGGACAGGGCTCGGTGCTGCAGCTTGTTGTGCCTCCATGTCTCCATACAGCTGGTAGTGATGATGCCAGACCTGTGAGCTCTACCCTCTCCTCCTCCTCCACTTTTGCCACATCCATGCCCTCCTCTGCAGAATTGTCCTATGAACATCAGGTACCCCCTAAGCATTCAAAGGGCTATGCCCAGAGTCAGGCTAAAATGTGCCATGCAGTGCTTCAGCTGGTGTGTTTAGGGGACAGGAACCACACCAGAGCAGAGATTCTTGCAGCTCTGCAGGGAAAGGACCAGAGGTGGTTCACACCATGCCAGCTGGAGCCAGGAATGGTGGTATGTGATAATGGCTCAAACCTCCTGTCCGCCCTTAGACAGGGAAAGTTGACACATGTGCAATGCCTGGCACATGTCCTCAATTTGGCGGTGCAGCATTTCCTAAATAAATATCTAGGGTTGCAAGATGTGCTAAAGCTGGCCAGAAGAGTCTGTAGCCATTTCACGTGGTCATACACAGCCAGTGCTTGGTTGGCTGAAATTCAGTGGGAAATCCACCTGCCCGTAAACTGCCTGATTTGTGACATGCCATGCCAGGTGGAACTCGACGTTGTCAATGCTGCAGTAGCTAAACATGCCAGAGGGCCGTCAACGAGTACCTATGCAAATACGGCATGACGACAGGCTCAGGCCGCCTCTGATTTTTTTCCCCCAATAATGGCTGATCATTAAGGAAGCATGCACTGTATTGTCACCATTTGAGGAGGCAGTCTTAGAAATCTTCCATTAAGGACTTCACATTATATATTTTGAATACCATGTCACAGGTATATTACTTGTCATTGTAAAAGAAATGAAATGTTCTTTTTCTCCATTTTTATCCAAGCCTTCCCATTTCAATTCATGACCTGGATAAATGAGAACCTTCATAGACCTAACGCCTTTTTAGTCGACCTGTAGGTTTTACAAACATAGCAAACCAGCAACAGGATAATAAAGGAGACCAAGCTAAGTACCAAAGTGCCCTAAGATGATAAAACTCATAGGGATCTATTATATAATTTGTATCTAGAGGTCTCTTGATCATTCTGTGACATGCCACATAAACCTTTCTTTAACTGAGACCACCCATTACTCTTTTCTGACAATAAAGAACCAGGAGGTAGCACACCAAAAACAATCATGAACTCTAACCCCTGTCTATGTGATCTATTTCATCATAGCATGGCCCAATTTGGTGTCCCAGGACTGGCAAGTCCACAGGTACACCTGTAAGCAACCCCCGATTCACCACGTGAAATAGGGGTGTTGGCAGGTGCAGACTATTTTCTCCACTGCAGATGCGGGAGGAAGTTGAGGGGATTCTACTTCGTCTATGATTGGATGCTAGCACCCCACATGACTCTTGGGGCCATCTTGGATCACTCAGAGTCTATTTAAGACACTGGCTTCCAAGTTTGGCACACATTTTGTGAGTGGCTAGAGTAGGGACAGGTCACCCGTTTGACAGGGACAGTTCCAGAGGAGTAGGGAAAGCATAGGAACCACTCCAAACCTCTGTAAAGCTTCCCCTTTGGGCACAGACTGCCAGGCCACATTCCGCATCTCGTTGCAGACTCTGTAAGCATCTCTAAAGCCACGTACACACGTAGCGGTATGTCCGACGTACTTAGTCTGGCGGACTTCCCGCCAGACTGTCCGTCGGACTTTCCGAACGGGCTACTTGCCCACACACGGCACTTTTTGAGCGGACTAATACGGCGTACTAAGTCCGCCGTACTATCCGCCCTACTTTTGAAATGAACGGACTCGCCCACACACGCGGAGGAAAGTCCGCTCATTTCGAGCGCGTCTCCAGGTAGGCGGGGCCCGCGAGGGAGACGTCGCTGGCCCCGCCGCCTGGTATGGACTTAAAGGGGAACCCCAACGCCGAAAAAAATCGCCGTGGGGGTCCCCCCCAAGTCCACAACAGACCCTTGTCCGAGCACGCTACCCGGCTGGCCAGGAAAGGGGGGCGAGCGAGCGCCCCCCCCTCCTGAGCCGTACCAGGCCGCGTGCCCTCAACATGGGGGGTGCCTTGTGGAAGGGGGGCCGCGCTACAGCTCCGGGGGTCTTCCGTCTTCGGGGGTCTTCTCACCGGACTCCTCCGCTATCTTCTTGTAGCTCTTTTGCTAGCGGAGGAGTCCGGCTTTCTTCCTCGCCGCCGGCCTCTTCTTCCGACATTCGGGGGTCTTGTCCCCCTCTTCGGTTCTTCTGCCGGGCCACCGCGCCTTCTTATAGCTCTTTTACAGGCGGTGGCCCGGTCTTCTGTCGCCGCCGCTGCCTTCCATTCTTCTTCTTCTTCTTCTTCTCCAGGAGATGTTGACTCGACGATCTCTCCGGCCGCAATGCCAGGGACGCGCTGCGCTGCCACTTATATAGTGACAAGGGGCGGTGTCACATGGCTTTATGTCACATGGGTTATTATTATTATTATTCAGGATTTATATAGCGCCAGCAATTTACGCAGCGCTTTACAATATAAAAGGGAGACAATACAGTTACAATACAATTAAATACAAGAGGATTAAGAGGACCCTGCTCAGAAGAGCTTACAATCTAAAAGGGTGGGGCAGGTGGTACAGAAGGTTATAATTGTTGGGAATGAGTTTATGGAAGTGGTAGGAGATTAGTTTGAGACGTGATAGGCTTCCCTGAATAGATGAGTTTTCAGGGATCGTCTGAAGGTAGCAAGAGTAGGGGATAGCCGGACCGGTGGAGGTAGCGAGTTCCAGAGGATTGGAGAGGCTCTGGAGAAATCCTGGAGACGAGTGTGGGAGGAGGAGACAAGAGAGCTTGAGAGTAGGAGGTCTTGAGAAGAACGGAGGGGACGGTTTGGGTGATATTTGGAGACAAGATTGGTGATGTAGCTCGGGGCAGAGTTGTGAATGGCTTTGTATGTGGTGGTAAGTATTTTGAATTTAATTCGCTGGGTGATTGGGAGCCAGTGTAGGGATTGGAGGAGAGGGTTGGCAGACACTGAGCGGTTGGTAAGGTGGATAAGTCTGACATGGGGACTGTGACATTGTAAGGGGGCGGGGTCACCATGTGACACCAACCCATGTGACATAAAGCCATGTGACACCGCCCCTTGTCCCTATATAAGTGGCAGCGCAGCGCGTCCCTGGCATTGCGGCCGGAGAGATCATCGAGTCAACATCTCCTGGAGAAGAAGAAGAAGAAGAAGAACGGAAGGCGGCGGCGGCGGCGACAGAAGACCGGGCCACCGCCTGTGAAAGAGCCCGGCAGAAGAACCGAAGAGGGGGACAAGACCCCCGAAGTCGGAAGAAGAGGCCGGCGGCGAGGAAGAAAGCCGGACTCCTCCGCTAGCAAAAGAGCTACAAGAAGATAGCGGAGGAGTCCGGCGAGAAGACCCCCGAAGACGGAAGACCCCCGGAGCTGTGCAATAAAGTATTTTATCTCGTGTGTTTTGTTTTTTTTGTACTTTTATTTTACAGGTGAATGGGTAGGGGTACATTGTACCCCATACTCATTCACATAGGGTGGGGGGCCTACCTGGAGACCCGCTCGAAATAAGCGGACTTTTCTCCGGGCGGGAAAAGTCCGCTCATTTCAAAAGTACGGCGGACTGGCATACACACGGCCGGATTGTCCGCCGAAATGCGAGTCCGGCTGGAAGATTGGTGTGCAACACGGCATTCTAAGTCCGCCGTACTTTCGGGTCAAAAAAGTATGCCGGAGGCTACACACGGGGGGGATTGTTTGGCGGACTTGAGTTTGCCGGACTTTTCCACCGGATTGTTTGATCGTGTGTATGCGGCATAAGTCTTCAGTCTACTGTCCCATTGCTGGTACTTCTTGTGAGTGTCCCAGGTCAGGTTGCCTTCCCACTGGGCCTGTTGTGTACTGCTGGACTTCTGTTACAATATATTCTTGCTACTGCAATTGGACTCCATGTGCTCTGTGTTCGCAGCCTCACACTGTGCCCACCCACAAGGGTATGCCCACACCTGTAGAGAGAGACTCCACCATATTGTACTCACATTCCCATGGCCTGGGGCCCAATTTCACAAATAAAGGAATGCCCACACGGGTTGTATTTTTGCGTTTTTACCGCGAGACAACATGCCATCTTCTTTATTTCTACATTTCAGATCAGCATTTCAGTTCACAAAAAAAATATACCACACAAATAAATACATCTATTATTTATTAATGTGGCTGGTGCAGCAGCTGACAGCTGGCTTCCACTGACCGGGGACAACACAATTTTCTCTCAAATGCTTGTTTAAATGTTATACTTTGTAAGTTTGATTTTAAAGGGGTGGTGTTTAAAAAAAAATGCTTTAAATGGGATTGCGCTATATAGAGCTTTTTTTTTTTTTGCGTGATCTACCACCCATGGAGTGTTGTGCAGTTCAAGTTAAATATAGTTACATAGTTAAATAGTTAGTCAGGTTGAAAAAAGACACAAGTCCATCCAGTTCAACCAAAAAATAATAATAATAATAATACAATCCCATATACATAAACCCATACCCACAGTTGATCCAGAGGAAGACAAAAAATCCCAGCAAAGCATGCTCCAATTTGCTACTGCAGGGGAAAAAATTCCTTCCTGATCCCCCCGAGAGGCAATCAGATTTTCCCTGGATCAACTTTACCTATACATGTTAGTACCCAGTTATATGCTGTATCTGTACATATAAGAAAGAATCCAGGCCTTTCTTAAAGCAATCTACTGAGCTTGCCAGAACCACCTCTGGAGGGAGTCTATTCCACATTTTCACAGCTCTTATTATGAAGAAACCTTTCTGTATTTGGAGATTAAATCTTTTTTCCTCTAGATGTAGAGAGTGCCCCCTTGTCTTCTGTGATGACCTTAAAGTGAATAATTCAACACCAAGTTCACTATATGGACCACTTTATGTATTTGTACATGTTGATTACATTCCCCTCTTAATCTCCTCTTCGCAAGAGGGAATAAATTCAGTTCCTCTAATCTTTCCTCATAGCTGAGCTCCTCCATGCCCCTTATCAGTTTGGTTGCCCTTCTCTGTACTTTCTACAGTTCATCTGATATCCTTTTTGAGAACCGCTGCCCAAAACTGAACTGCATATTCCAGATGAGGTCTTACTAATGATTTGAACAGGGGCAAAATGATATCTCTCTCTCTCTCTGGAGTCCATACCTCTCTTAATACAAGAAAGGACTTTGCTCGCTTTGAAACCGCAGCTTGGCATTGCATGCTATTATTAACCACTTAAGGACCGCCGTATTGCCAATGTACATCATCACAATGGCACAGGCAGGCACAAGCACGTACATGTACGTGCCTGCCTTCCAGCGGGTGGGGGGTCCGATCGGACCCCCTCCCGCTGGATACGGCGGTCCCTTTCGGTGCCGGAGCGATCCGCGATGAGGGGATGGCCGTTGGTTTCTGGCCATTCCCTCTCGATCGCTCCTGGCCAGTGACGAACTTCCTCCCCTGTGAAAATGTAAACACAGGAGGAGGAAGTGATGTCACACTCCTCGTGGCAGTCTTTTTGACCGGACAGCGCGGAGTGAAGACACACAAGTAAGTGCACCGACAGTCCACTGACACATAGGTACACATAGGCACACATTTCACCCCAGTCACCCCCTGATCACCCCCTCGATCGGCCCCCCGCCCCCCCCCCCCCCAGTCACAGTGTCACTAATGCAGTGTTCATTTATTTATTGATCACTACATTTAGTGTCAGTTGTGACTGTAAAAAGTGTCAGGGCAGCTAGTGTTAGGCCCCTTTAGGTCCAGGGTAGCCCCCTACCCCCCCTAATAAAAGTTTAACCCCTTGATTGCCCTCCCAGTTAACCCTTTCACCCCCTTTTACCAGTGTCACTAAGCGATCGTTTTTCTGATCGCTGCAATAGTGTCACTGGTCCCGCTAGGAAGCTCGTTTTTTTTTAGGTTCAACGCCAGGTTTTTATAGCGTTAGGTACCCCGATATATAACCTAATAAAGGTTTTAACCCTTTGATTGCCCCTAGAGTTAACCCTTTCACCAGCGATCGCTGCATAAGTGTCACTGGTGACGCTGGTTAGCCAGTTAGTTATTTAGGTTCCCTGTCAGGTTTTTATAAAGCTTCAGGTACCCCCATATAAATACCCAATAAAGGTTTTAACCCCTGATTGCCCTTAGTTAACCCTTTCACCAGTGATCACCGTATAAGTGTTACGGGTGACGCTGGTTAGGTAGTTCGCTTTTTATAGCATCAGGGCACCCGCCATTTATTACCTAATAAAGGTTTAACCCCCTGATCACCCGGCGGGTGATATAAATTTGGTTTTAGGGTCAGAAAGGGTCTGCGTCGCCCCAGGCAGTGCTAGGTTAGTGCCAGTACCGCTAACACCCACGCGCAAGGCATACACCTCCCTTAGTGGTATAGTATCCGAACAGATCAATATCTGATCTGATCAGATCTATACTAGCGTGCCCAGCAATTTAGGGTTCTAAAAAAACGCATTGTTAGCAGGATCAATCCAGATACCTGCTAGCACCTGCGTTTTGCCCCTCTGCCCAGCCCAGCCCAGCCCAGCCCACCCAAGTGCAGTATCGATCGATCACTGTCACTTACAAAACACAACACACATAACTGCAGCGTTCGCAGAGTCAGGCCTGATCCCTGCGATCGCTAACAGTTTTTTTTGTAGCGTTTTATACAGTCGCTGACAGGCTAGGTGCTTTTTTACCTGTGAGTCTCACTACTGTACCACTAAATTTAGAGCCCAAAATGGCAAAGCGAAGGTACACTAGTGAAGAGGCCTACACGTTTCTGAGCATGACAGATAGTTAAGAGGAAGACACTGATCTGTCAGATTCAGGCTCAGAATACGAACCTGTAGAGGACAGCGCCTCCATGTCAGATAGCTCTGACGACGAAGAAGAGGTCCCTGCTAACTTCAGGCGTACCCGACCCCGATCTTCTGATGTTGTTGAGGTGCAGGAACCGCAAGTCCCTCGTATGGAGTATAGAGCCAGTACTAGCGCCGCTCATCCTTTTGGTGAACTGGCAAGCTGGCAAGCACCATCGGCCTAGTACACCCTGGACGTACATCCAGCACTGCAGTATCACGTGGTGACGTGGCGAGTCCCATAAGTGCAGTTCAAGCTGGCGAGGTGGCAAGCACAAGTAGTGTCCCGCTGCCACCAAGAAGATGAAGACAGTTCCATAGTGCCCTTCCTGCAGAATTCGCCAATCCTGATTGGGTGCCCACCACTTCTGCAGCACCAGTACTTCCCCCATTCACTGCCCAACCCGGTATTCAGGTGGATACAGATGATTTTACGCCACTCGATTTTTATTCTCTGTATTTCACGGAAGATCTCTATAGATCTATTGTGGACCAAACCAATTTATATGCTGGTCAACACATCGCCGCTAATCCCCAGTTGCCGTCTCTTGCCAGAGATTGGAAACCAGTTACGGTTTCCGAATTTAAGACCTTTCTGGGCCTTTCCCTCAACATGGGCACACATAAATTCATGAGGATGCGGGCTTATTGGTCCACGCATCCGGCTGACCACATGCCCGTGTTCTCTAACTCCATGTCCAGGAAACGATACGAGCAGATCTTGCGGTTCTTGCACTTCAGTGACAATGAACTTTGTCGTCCACGTGGAGACCCTGAATACGATCGGCTCTACAAAATTCGGCCCCTCATAAACCACTTCAACCAACGTTTTGCAGACTTGTTTACTCCCCAAAAAGTTGTCTGCATTGATGAGTCCCTGGTTAAGTTTACTGGTCGCTTGTCATTCAAACAGTACATTCCCAACAAGCGTACCAGATACGGGGTCAAGCTCTATAAGTGCTGTGACAGGGCCACAGGCTATGCATGGAGCTTTATGGTTTATGAGGGTAAAGATAGTTACGTAGAGCCGGAGAACTGCCCTGATTACATAGGAAGCGCTGGCAAGATAGTGTGGAAATTGGTGTCACCCTTATTCGGAAAGGGGTACCACTTGTACGTGGACAACTATTACACCAGCCTGCCACTGTTTAGTCATTTATTTGATCATCAGATTGGAGCATGTGGCACTGTGCGACCTAATCGCCGGGGCTTTCCCCAGCGGCTTGTAGATTCCCGTCTTAGGCTGGGGGAGAGAGCCTGCTATCGGTGTAATAATTTGCTCGCTATGAAGTGGAGGGATAATAAGAATGTTTTCGTTCTTACCTCCCTTCATGCAGACACGACGGTCCAAATTTCTACGGCGACTGGTATTGTGGAGAAACCCCTCTGTGTCCACGAATATAACAAAAATATGGGAGGGGTGGACCTCAATGACCAGATGTTGGCGCCGTATCTAGCTTCCCGTAAGGCCAGACGCTGGTACAAAAAAGTGTCTGCTTACTTATTTCAATTGGCTTTGCTGAATGCTTTTGTGCTATACAAAACTTCAGGCGGGACTTTAACATTTCTTTTCTTCCAAAGAGAGGTTGTCACAGAGCTTCTGTATCCAGAGGGTTCTGCACCTCACCATTCCCAACCAAATGCAGTAAGCCGGCTGCATGAGAGGCATTATTCTTATGTCCTCCCGAGTACCCCTACCCAACGAGCCCCCCAAAAAAGATGTCGTGTCTGTACCAAGCGCGGATTTAGGCGTGACACCCGTTCTTATTGTCCACGCTGTCCTGGCAATCCTGGTCTTTGTCAGGGTGAGTGTTTTGAACGCTACCACACACTAGTGAAGTATTAGCGTAGGGTACAGCATTTCACAGGCTAGGCACACTAACACAGAGTCTCCCAAGATGCCATCGCATTTTGAGAGACCCGAACCGTTACAGTTGTTACAGTTTACAGTTCAAAAAAAAGTGTATAAAAAAAAAATATATATAAAATATAAAAACCAAAAATAGTTGTCGTTTTATTGTTTTCTCTCTCTCTCTCTCTCTCTCTTCTCTCTAATTTTTTATACTTTACTGTTTACTGTGTTATTGTTAACCATTTTTCATGTTTTCAGGTACGCCATTCAGCTGCAGCGTGGATTTATTTATGTTGACAGCAACAGCGTTTGCTCCCACGATACATAAAGCCGTGACTCCAGTGCTGTAGGAGGTGATTTCACCACCACAGTTAAAAAAGAGCATATATGCCGAAGCATGGGGGCATAAGGGGTGGAGGAGCGATTTTGCTCCTAATGCCGCGTACATACGGTCAAAATTCCGACGGAGGGCTTGCCCGTGGAAAAGTTTGAACGTATGTACGCGGCATAACTTTTTTGCGGGAGGATGCCCCCATGCTTCGGCATATATAAATGGTGCATGTATGTCCATCATTAGAAGTGGGTGGATGAAGGGAGGTATTCTAATGGTGGGCATACCCACCGATCAATCTCTTTTTTTTCGTTCAGACAACATGACTCTCAGTAAATAGCTTGGGGTGTCTACTTTTCAAAATGGGGTAATTTGGGGGGGTTTTGTGCTATTTTGGCATTTTATGGCCTTCGAAACTGTAAGGCTGCGTACACACGCGGGGACTGTTCGGCCAACTTTGTCCGCTGAACAGTGTTTCGGCGGACAGTCCGCCCGTGTGTGGGCTTTCAGCGGACAGTTTCAGCGAACAGTCCGCTGAACAAGGTTTTTCGGAAATTCCGAAAAACTGTCCGCTGAAACTTTGTTTCAGCGAACAGTCCCCTCGTGTGTAGGCTTGTTCGTCAAACTAAGTTCCGCGCATGCTCAGAAAGGATTTACATGCCGAAAGTTATAATGCAGTGTATAGGACGTCGTATTTTTCGTCCCGTCGTACGTGCCGTTCACGTCATCGCGCACGGTTTCAGCAAACTGTTCGTTCGTCGTGTGTGGCCATGTCCATCCATGCTAATTTTGAGCGGACTGTTTGCTGAAACTGTTTGATGGACAAAGTTGGGCGAACAGTCCCCGCGTGTGTACGCGGCCTTATAGGTAGTGAGGAGTGAAATAAAAAAATTGCGCCCTTAGAAATCCAGAAGGTGGCGATTGGTTTTTGGGGCCCCGTACGCAGCTAGGCTCCCAAAAAGTCCCACACATGTGGTATCCCCGTACTCAGGAGAAGCAGCGAAATGTATTTTGGGGTGCAATTCCACATATAATTATGGCATGTGTTAGCAATATATCATTTAGTGACAACTTTTTGTAAAAAATTTTTATTTTATTTTTTGTCATTATTCAATCCCTTGGGACAAAAAAAAAAAAAAATATTCAATAGTCTCAAGATGGCCCTCGGCAAATAGCTTGGGGTGTCTACTTTCCAAAATGGGGTCATTTGGAGGAGTTTTGTGCCATCTTGGCATTTTATGGCCGTCAAAACTGTGATAGGTAGTGATAGGTAGTGAGGAGTAAAATAAAAAATTTATGCCCTTAGAAATCCTGAAGGCGGTGCTTGGATTTCGGGGTCCCGTACGCGGCTAGGCTCCCAAAAAGTCCCACACATGTGGTATCCCTGTACTCAGGAGAAGCAGCAGAATGTATTTTGGGGTGTCATTTCACATATGCCCATAGCATGTGTGAGCAATATATCATTTAGTGACAACTTTGTGCAAAAAAAAAGTTTGTAATATTCCCGCAACTTGTGGCAAAATATAAAATATTCCATGGACTCAACATGCCTCTCAGTAAATAGCTTGGGGTGTCTACTTTCCAAAATGGGGTCATTTTGGGGGGTTTTGTGCTATTTTGGCATTTTATGGCCTTTGAAACTGTGATAGGTAGTGAGGGGTGAAATCAAAAATTTGCACCCTTAGAAATCCTGAAGGTGGTGATTGGTTTTCGGGGTGCCGTGCACGAATAGACTCCCAAAAAGTCCCACACATGTGGTATCCCCGTACTCGGGAGAAGTAGCGGAATATATTTTGGGGTGCAATTCCACATATAACTATGGCATGTGTGAGCAATATATCATTTAGTGACAACTTTTTGTAAATTTTTTTATTTTTTTTTTGTCATTATTCAATCCCTTAGGACAAAAAAAATAAATATTCAATGGGCTCAACATACCCATCAGCAATTTCCTTGGGGTGTCTACTTTCCAAAATGGGGTCATTTGGGGGGGGGTTTGTACTGCCCTGCCATTTTAGCACCTCAAGAAATGAGATAGGCAGTCATAAATTAAAAGCTGTGTAAATTCCAGAAAATGTACTCTAGTTTGTAGACGCTATAACTTTTGCGCAAACCAAAAAATATACGCTTATTGACATTTTTTTTACTAAAGACATGTGGCTGAATAAATTTTGCCCTCAATGTATGACTAAAATTTAGTTTATTGGATTTTTCTTATAACAAAAAGAAGAAAATATCATTTTTTTTCAAAATTTTCGCTCTTTTTCCATTTATATCGCAAAATATAAAAATCGCAGAGGCAATCAAATACCATCAAAAGAAAGCTCTATTTGTGGGAAGAAAAGGACGCAAATTTCGTTTGGGTGCAATATTGCATGACCGCGCAATTACCAGTTAAAGCAGCGCAGTGCAAAATTGTAAAAAGACCTCTGGTCCTTAAGGTGTTTATTGGTCCGGGGCTGAAGTGGTTAAGCTTATGATCTACCCTTGATACTCCCAGTTGTTCTCCCCCTAGTATGTATGATGCATGCATATTCTTAGCCCCCAAGTGCATAACTTTATATTCATCAACATTAAACCTCATTTGCCACTTAGTTGCCCAATTAGACAGAGCATTGAGGTCGGCTTGTAAATTGGAGACATCCTGTAAGGACGTTATTCCATTGAATAGCTTGGTGTCATCTGCAAAGACAGAAATGTTACATTTAATCCCAGACCCAATATCATTTCTAAAGATATTACAATGTAAGGGTCCCAGCACTGAACCTTGGAGTACACCGCTGATAACCTTACACCATTCAAAGTAAGAATCATTAACCACTACTCTCTGAATTCTGTCTTTTAGCCAGTTTTCTATCCATTTATAAACTGATCTTTCCAGGCCTGTAGATTTTACCTTACACATTAGACATGTGTGGAGAACTGTGTCAAACGGTTTTGCAAAATCCAAGTATACCACGTTCACCGCCACCCCTCTGTCCAAGGTTTTACTTACCACCTCATAAAAAGAAATCAGGTTTGTTTGACAACTTCTGTCTTTTATGAATCAATGCTGTCTGTTGCGTAAAATATTTTTTTTTTTTCCAGCAAGAATGCGTCTATGTGGTCTTTTCTTAAACTCTCCAGTATCTTCCCGAATTTAGAAGTTAAACTAACAGGTCTATAGTTACTTGGTAAAGACTTTGATCCCTTTTTAAACCTTGTCAATTGGATGACATCTAGATTATTCAAGGTGTTTGATTAACTGCTTTCTGGTGAGTTTAAACCCCTAGGAGAGTGTGACTCACGCAGTGTGGACTCTGGTTCTTGGTGCACACTCATAGACTATCAACCTGAATCTTCACCCACCATTAAGAACTATTTCATCGCCAATTATCGGACTATTTTTCTCAAAGCCTCTGTATTGGTCTTTAAAAATAACATTTTACTGTATATTGCGACTTATCAGGAATGTATCATTCCAGTCTTGTAAAGTTTCTAAAAAGGACTACTTTACCAAATATCTGACCAAACTAGCCATAATTGTATTAATAAGGGGGAAAAACACAGACTGGGTTTTATTATTGTAAACTCTTTTGTATTTAAAAACTTTATTCCCCTTCCCATTTACAATTACTAATGAACTCCTAATTGTTAATTTATAAAGCCAGCGGCTTTTAACTTTGTTTTGTTGTAACGATTGTCCTATTTAACCAACTTTTTTTTGCCCCCCCTGTGCTTGAGTCATTAGTTGCTGCCATAATAAACATTTCCTCCACTTTCCATTTCTTTAGTTCCAGCAGGTTTTGGAGTCACTGACCATTCCCAGTTCATTAACTGATTGACCTCGGCATTAACACCCCCTCAGCCAGGGTTGTCTTGGAAACAAAGCTTCCTGTGCGTAATCCAAGATTATCCCGGTCTTTATCCCGCATGTGACCCTTAATTACTTGCTAAATTAGAATGGTTTTCTGAAAATCACAAGAGGAGGTTAATGTGTTCTTCCAAATCTGGTCAAGCTAAGATGACACTGAGTTTGCAGGGAATTCAAACTTCATGATCCCTGAAGGCGTCTCTTTTCAGGACAAGGGCAGACTATGCCAGTAGGAGCCAGTGTGCCCCTTGTAAAGAGTCTGTCACTACCTTCCTGGGGTCATTATCCAACTATTACCTAATCTCATCTACTCTATTTGCTCTTGTAAGTGGACTTACCTGATAATGAAGAGCTAGTCAGAAGTGATTGGGTAAGCAAAAGTGTATTATGAATACTGTAAAAAAAAATTAAAAATGGCGTTAGGTTCCCCTAAAAATACATACCAGAACCTTGATGAGGACCACTTACAGATGTCAAGAGGGCAAGAAAAAAAGGGAGGGTTCTACCACATTCCATATTCTGCTATGAGTTTAGAGGAGAAACCCAAAGGAAAAAAATGAGAAAAGAATTGTGGTGTCCCAACCAAAATTTATGCTAAAACATACCTGGTTTGGATTTTGAAATGAGGCCCTACCCATATTCCATACTCTGGTATGAATTTTAAGGGGGAACTTAAAATAGGAAAAATTAGGAAGATCAAAGTGTGGGGTCCCACCCAAAATCCATGCAGAGCATAACTGGTATGGATTTTGAAAAACATTGACCTTTTTCTTGATCAGAACCTGGTATGGATGTCAAGAGGGGCCTATGGAAAAAAAAAAAACAAAGGCATAGGGCTCCCCCGAAATTCCATATTCTGGTATGAATTTTAATGGGAAACCCAAAGGAAAAAAATGAGAAAAATACATTCCAGACTCCTTTGCTTGGTGAATATCTGGTATGGATGTTAAGTAAGCCCTTATCCAAAAAACAAAAACAAAGCAAACAAACAAGGGCATGGAGTCCTACCCACATGCTTTATTCTGGTATAAATTTTAAGGGGGAACCTAAAGAAACAAAAAAATTTATAAAAAAAATCATGGGGTCTCAACCAAATTCCATAGCAAAACATACCAGACCCCTTTTCATTACATACCAGACTCCTTTTCTTTGTGAGGATCTGGTATGGATGTCAAGAAAGGGCCTATACAAAAAAAGCAAACAAACAAGCAAAAAATTAGGGTCTCCCAAATTCTATATTCTGGTATGAATTTTAAAGGGGAATCCCAAGGAAAAAAATGAGAAAAGAAAAGCTTGGGATCCCACTCAAGATCCATACCAAAGCATTTCTGATATGGATTATAAACAATACTCAATATTCTCATAGTACAAGTAAGTTCCTGGAGTAGGCAATAGGTAGGTGGGTGCTGTAGAAACTACCAGCTGAGGACCAGTAAAATCATAAATCAAAGCATAAATCGCCAGTACATTATGGATCCTCAAGATAAAGTCTAAACGTTTATTAGGTCCCCTTTTTTCCGGCATATGAAGAGTTACTACGTATCCCTAAAATGTACTGCTGTGATGTGATCACCTTATTAACCAAATGTGTCCCCCCCTGTCAGTGCCACCCAGCAGTGCCCATAGTGCCACCCAGCAGTGCCCACAGTGCCACCCAGCAGTGCCACCCAGCAGTGCCCACAGTGCCACCCAGCAGTGCCCACAATCTGCCTCAACTAAGGTGCTGCACCCCAGTGCCACATATCTGTGCCCATCAGTGTCATCTACCAGTGCCCATCAGTGCCCAGCAGTGCCGCCCATCAGTGCCCAGCAGTGCCACCTATCAGTGCCACCTATCAGTGCCCATCATTCCCATCTATCAGTGCCCCTTAGTGCCACACATCCGTGCCACCCATCCGTGCCATCTTATCTGTGCCCATCTTTGCCCATCAGTGCCGCCTTATCTGTGCCCATCGGTGCCGCCTTATCTGTGCCTATTAGTGCCGCCTTAACTATGCCTATCAGTGCCCACCAGTGCAGCCTATCAGTGCCCACCAATGCAGCCTATCAGTGCCCACCAATGCAGCCTATCAGTGCCCACCAGTGCAGCCTATCAGTGCCGCCTCATCAGCGCACTTCAATGAAGGAGAAAAATTACCTGTTTGCAAAATTTTATAACAAACTATTAAACATGATTTTTTTTTTTTTTGCATCTTTTTTTGTTTGTTTAGCAAAAAATAAAACTCCCAGCTGTAATTAAATACCACCAAAAGAAAGCTCTATTTGTGGGGAAAAAAATGATAAAAATTTCATTTGGGTACAGTGTTGTATGCCCGTGCAATTGTCATTCAAAGTGCATCAGCGCTGAAAATTGGTCTGGGACTGAGGGGGGTTTAAGTGCCCAGTAAGCAAGTGGTTAAATATTTGCATGTTATTTTGAAATTCCATAGTGTGGAGGCGATATACTGTATGCTTGGACTCATGATGTTACCAGTCTTGCATATTTGTTGACTATTCCAGGAACGTTTGCAGTGGCAATATTGCATATTGTTCAAAATCCATACCAGACCCTTATCTGAGGATACAGACTGGTAACTGGTAAGCAAGGAAAGGTTGGGGACAAGTGTGCACCCCGCACCCAAACTATACCAGGCCACATGCCCTCAACATGGGGAGTGAGGTAGCTTGTCCCTCCCCAAGCTGTCAGCTGGAATGTAAACAAAGGTGCAGCATATATACATGTGGTCATATTTGGCCAATTGTGTCAGCAGCTCTCCCTCTCCAATTGCTTACATGGGGTTCACAGTAGACATGAGTGATTTGTTTCATACGAATTTCTGTAAATTCGTACATTCGGGAGGATCCGAAATACAAATTGCTATGCTTCCGAATTTTGTACGAAATACGAAATTTTGTTTACGAATTTCGGATCCAAATTCCGTTACAACGGAAAAATGACTGGTGTTTTGTAGACCAATCAGAGGTTTTCTTCTGCTGCGTGTGGGTTGGGAAAATTACCTTTTTTAATATGGGCGTGGGAGACTGGTACTGGTAGTCAATGGGAGATTCAGAATCAGACAAAATAAGAATTTTCGTTAATTATGATTATTCATTATGATGAAACGCAGGAAGTCAGCACAGCACAGGGATGGTGGGAGCCCCTCCTAATGATAAATTCATCATATGAACATTTGTAATTGTTACAAAAGGTTTACGAATCTAGAGAAAATTCGTATTTTGTACGAATCCAAATTGAATTTCGAACACGAATTACGAAATACAAATTAACGGCTAACACAAAATGGAACGGAACGAAACAAAACAAATTTATTGACGGTGCACATGTCTAGTTCACATCCAGCAAACAAATAAGGCTGTGTGACATCACCTGACACAAACAAGGTGGATAGCAGAATCCTCCACCCCTGCCGGGACATTGTATTCTGACAGCGGCAATCTCCACTGATAGAATACACTGATTCATAGCTGCAGCTGATTGGCTGTATCCACTGATCATTGAAGAATTTCTGACAGAAATCAATTAAATAATTGACTACTGTGGTGTGGTGTGTTGGGAGGTCACACCGTGATCAACATTTCAATCAGCGTATAGGCATTTTTAGGATGTGGTGGTTGCCGGTGTTCTGTCAAGAAGTGCCCCCCATGGAATAGTGATGTGACTGCGGCGCACGCCAGGAATATCTGTGACTGCCGGGTCAGCATCACGGTAAATGGCCGTCATTTGACAGAGCGATCACTAAACAAACCTGCGTTATGTCCGGTTCCTCTCTCCTCTCTCTGTACCGATCGTTACAGAGAGGGGAGTGGGGAGAGATCAGATGCTGCTGCAGAACTGTGGGCTGGATGTTTAGTGCCCACAGCGCTAATTTGTGCCCGCTTCAGCCATCCATTCATGCTCAGCCAGCCGTCCATGCTCAGCCAGCCATCCATGTCCAGCCAACCATCCATCCATCCATGCTCAGTCAGCTATCCATTCTCAGACAGTCATCCATCCATCCTTGCTCAGCCAGCCAGCCATCCATACTCAGCAATATTCATCCATGCCCGGCCATCCATCCATAATCAGCAATACTCATCCATGCTCATCCATCCATCCATACTCAGCATTACTCATCAATCCATCTATGCTCAGCCATCCATCCATACTCAGCAATACTCATCCATCCATCCATGCTCAGCCATCCATCCCTATTCAGCCAGCCATTCATACTCAGCAATACTCATCCATGCTCAGCCATCCATCCATACTCAGCAATACTCATCCATCCATCCATGCTTAGCCATCCCATTCACCCCATCCATACTCAGCCCTACCCAGCAATACCCAGCCATACTCAGCCATACCCAGCCATCCCACCCGTACTCAGCCATACTCAGCCGTACCCAGCCATCCCATCCGTACCCAGTCATACTCAGCCATGCCATCCCATCCGTATCCAACCTTACTCAGCCGTACTCGCCCATACCCAGCCATATTCAGCCGTACTCAGCTGTACTCAGCCATACCCAGCCGCACCTGGCCATACTTAGCCATATTCATTCCTGCTGAGTCATCCCATCCATACTCAGCCATCCACAGCTCATCCATCACCATTCATGCTCATCCATGCCACATCAGTTCTCATCCATGCCACATTCATTACACTAGAGTGCCTCACAAAAGTGTAATAGGTAGTCAAATTAGATTTTACATCATAGGGTAGGGACCAATGTGAGTGTGCAATATACAGGGATAGGGACAATTGTAGATGCTCACGCAGGTTGAACTGGATGGACTGGTGTCTTTATTCAACCTTACTAACTATGTAACTATGTAACATTTATGCCTCTAGAACGCCTGATGGCGCTCCATACATGTTGGACCTCTCGATGTGGCCAGGCTGTA
Source organism: Lithobates pipiens (assembly GCF_037356315.1). NCBI lineage: Eukaryota > Metazoa > Chordata > Amphibia > Anura > Ranidae > Lithobates > Lithobates pipiens. The sequence continues at coordinate 236,785,271 of NW_027507790.1, forward strand.
AAAGTATCCCACAGGTGGTATCACCATACTCAGGAGGAGTAGGAGATTCTATTTTGGGATGTAATTTTTGGTATGTATATGCTATGTGTTAGAAATATTGTATAAATGGACAACTTTGTATAAAAAAAAATGCTTTTTCATTTTCTATACACATTTTCTAGAAACTTGTAGAAAAAAAATGAACCGTTCAAAAGGCTCATCATGCCTCATAGATTATACGTCGGGTTGTTTTCTTTCCAAAATGGGGCCTTTTTGGGGTGTTTCCATTGTCCTGAGCCTTCAAAAGTTTAGAGGTAGTCAAGAAATGATATGTGTAATTTATGCTCCAAGAACGCCTGATGGTGCTCCTTGCATATTGGGCCTCTGTATGTGGCCACGGTGTGTAAAAGTCTCACACATGTGGTATCGCCATACGCAGGAGGAGTAGTAGAATGTGTTTTGGGGCCTAATTTGTGGCATGCATATGCTGTGTCTGAGAAATTACCTGCTAATATAACAATTTTGTGGAAAAAAAAAGAAAGAAAAAACAATTTTGCAAAGAATTGTGGGGAAAAATTACAACTTCAAAAAACTCACCATGCCCCTTATTAAATACCTTGGAATGTCTACTTTCCAAAAAGGGGTAATTTAAGGGATATTTTTACTTTCCTGGCTTGTTAGAGTCTCAAGATATGAGATAGGCCGTCAGTACTTCAGGTGTGATCAATTTTCAGAGATTGGCACCATAGCTTGTGGACTCTATAACTTTCACAAAGACAAAAATAATATAAACTGATTTGGGTTACTTTTACCAAAGATATCTAGCAGTATACATTTTGGCCAAAATTTATGAAGAAAAAATACAAATTTGCTAAATTTTATAACAGAAACTACAGAATGTTCGGTCTTTTTTCTTTTATAGCACAATAAATTAAAAAAAAACAGCGGTGATTAAATACCAAGAAAAGAAAGCTCTATTTGAGTGAAAAAAGGACAAAAATTTCATATAGGTACAGTGTTGCATGACTGAGTAATTGTCATTCAAAATGTGAGAGCACCAAAAGCTGAAAATTGGTCTCGTTAGAAAAGGGATTTAAGTGCCCAGTGGTCAAGTTGTTAAGGGAAAAAAATCTGTCCAAACCTGCCTGGCCCCACTAAGTTAACTCAGTTAAGGTCAGTGTTCATGATTCAACAATAAGAAAGAGACTGGGCAAAAATGGCATCCATGGGAGAGCTCCAAGGCAAAGGCCACTGCAGACCAAAAAAGAACACAAAGGCTCGTCTAACATTTGCCAAAAAACATCTTGATTATCACCAAGACCTTTGGGAAAATATTCTGTGGACTTATGAGACCAAAGTTGAACTTTTTGAAGGTATGCATCCCATTACATCAGGCGTAAAACACAGCACTTCATAAAAAGAACATCATACCAACGGTCACACATGGTTGTGGTAGTGTGATGGTCGAGGGCTGCGTTGCAGCTTCAGGACCTGGATGACTGATCATAATTGATGGAACCATGAATTCTGCGCTCTACCAGAAAATCCTGAATAAGAATGTCCGGCCATCAGTTTGTGACCTCAAGCTCAAGCGCACTTGGGTTATGCAGCAGGACAATGACCTGAAACACACCAGGCATGACCTTAAACAGGCCTTTCATGCTCCAAAACCCTTCAATGTGGCTGAATTAAAACAATTCTGCAAAGAAGAGTAGGCCAAAATTCTTCCACAGTTATGTGAAAGACTCATTGCCAGCTATTGCAAACTCTTGGTTAGGCCGCGTACACACGCGCGGACTGTTCGCCCAACCTTGTCCGCTGAACAGTGTTTGGGCGGACAGTCCGCTCGTGTGTGGGGCTTCAGCGGACAGTTTCAGCGGACAGTTGGCCGAACAAGGTCTTACGGAAATTCCGAAAAACTGTCCGCTGAAACAAGGTTTCAGCGGACTGTTCGCTCGTGTGTAGGCTTGTTCGGCCAACTAAGTCTCGCGCATGCTCAGAAAGGATTTCCACGTCGGAAGGTTGCATTGCAGTGTATAGGACGTCGTATTTTTCGTCCCGTCGTACGTGCCGTTCACGTCATCGCGCACGGTTTCAGCAAACTGTTCGTCCGTCGTGTGTGGCCATGTCCGTCCATGCTAAGTTTGAGCGGACTGTTCGCTCAAACTGTTGGACGGACAAAGTTGGGCCAACAGTCCGCGCGTGTGTACGCGGCCTTACAGTTATTGCCGCAGAGGGTGGCACAACCAGTTATTAGGTTTAGGGGGCAATTACTTTTTTTATTTTTACAGCACTGTATATGGTAACTTATGTATATACAAAACAGCCATCACAACATATATTTGTTTTTAAGAATGTTTTGTTCCTTTTGTATTAATAAACATTGTATAAGGTCTTATGTATCATTGTTCACTTTTTTATAATATTTTTTCTGTGGTTGCCATTAACCGGTTCCTGACTGGCTCACATACATTTACTGCGGCACTATGGCACTGATGCGTGAAACCCCGTATACATACGGGTTCCTTTATAGATGTCAATGGTCCCAAAAATGTATCAAAAGTGTCTGACCCGTCCACCGCAATTTGGTAATACTTGCAAAAATTGCAGATCACGGTCATTACTAGTAAAAAAAATAATAATAAAAATGCCATAAAAATGCCTTAAATCTTTTCCGTGGTTTGAAGACGCTATAACTTTTGCGCAAACCAATCAATATATGCTTATTGGGATTTTTTACCAAAAATATGTAGAAAAATATATATTGGCCTAAACTGATGAAGAAATTCCTTTTTTAAAAACATTTTTGGGGATATTTATTATAGCAAAAAAGTAAAAAATATTGTTGTTTTTTTCAAACTTGACGCTCTTTTTTGTGTATAGCGCAAAAAATTAAAACCGCAGAGGTGATCAAATAGCACCAAAAGAAAGCTCTATTTGTGGGAACAAAAAGGACTCAAATTTAGTTTGGGTACAGCATTGCATTACCGCACAATTGTCAGTTAAAGCAACGCAGTTCCAAATTGTAAAAATTGCTCTGGTCAGGAAGGGGGTAAAAGCATCCGGGGCTGAAGTGGTTAAAGTAGTCTAGGGGTTGCTTTTGTTTTGTATTTTATGTTGAGTAACTTGTATAGGAAGGGAAGCCGTGAGATACTAATGCTGAGCAGTAATTACAGGACACCTTCCTCTCTGCAGCTACTTCTTAGAACACTTCCCTTAATGGAGCATGGAGGAACCATAGACAATGTCCCAGGCCAGGCTTAAGCCTAATCAAAAATGCAAGAAATTTGGCCCTGGACTTCATCCAGACCGGCCCACTTACATTTTGAGTGTCCCATCAGCAGCCCCCTTACATCAGAGTGTCCCATCAGTAGCCCCCTTACATCAGAGTGTCCCATTACCAGCCCCCTTACATCAGAGTGTCCCATCAGCAGCCCCCTTACATAAGAGTGTCCCATCACCAGCCCCCTTACATCAGAGTGTCCCATCACCAGCCCCCTTACATCAGAGTGTCCCATCAGCAGCCCCCTTACATCAGAGTGTCCCATCAGCAGCCCCCTTACATCAGAGTGTCCCATAACCAGCCCCCTTACATCAGAGTGTCCCATCAGTAGCCCCCTTACATCAGAGTGTCCCATCAGCAGTCCCCTTACATCAGAGTGTCCAATCAGCAGCCCCCTTACATCAGAGTGTCCCATCCGCAGCCCCCTTACATCAGAGTGGCCCACTGAGCCATCGGCCCACCGGGAAACTCCCGGTAGTCCCGATGGCCAGTACATGCCTGGTGAGACCTCATTTAGAACACTGTGTCCAGTTCTGGAGACCTCACTTACAGAAAGGTATTGATAAGACAGAACGAGTCCAGAGATGGGTAACAAAAATGGTGAATGGTCTGAGAGATAAAACATATCGAGAGCGACGTCAGGAACTGAATATGTACAGTCAAGGGAAAAAAGGAAAAGGTGAGACACGATTGAAATATTTAAAACGGTTGTAAACCATTGTGTTTTTTGTTTTGTGTTTGCAACCAGCAAGGCAATGCCATAATGTACTAGTATGCATCGTATACTAACACATTATGTGAAACTTACTTTAGAACAAAGCCTTCCAGTGGCACGCTGTCACCACTGAAAAGGCTTCCATCTTCACCTGGTCTTCCTTCCAGGTTTGCGAATTCCAGCTGTGTGAGTGGCCAGAGCCGCAATGACCGTCACTCCCGCAGGAGCCGCTGTTCATGGCACACGAACGTTCCTTCGGGGGGCATGTGGCGTGATGTCACCGGCTGCATGTCCAGTAAATATCTCCTAAATGGTGAAGGTGAAGGAGATATTTACAGTAAATATAGGCAAGCCTTATTATAGGCTTACCTATAGGTACAAATTTACTCCCACTTTAAATACATCAAGGGCGGTAAATAAGGTTTAGTTGGGCAGTATTTTCAATATGAAACCAAAAATAAAGAACACGACCTAAAACTAATTGAAAGAAAGTTCATAACTAATAAATTTCCTTAACCACTTCCTGCTTGCCAGCCGTCCAAATGATGGCTGGGCAGCACGGCTCTCATTCTGGATGGATGTCATATGACGGCCATCCAGAATGACCGCTCTTGCACGCATTGCGGCGATCGGTGGTGTGGTATATCAATCTGGCACACCGTTACACCAATCTCGGTAAAGAGCCTCTGACGGAGGCTCTTTCCCACGTGATCAGCTGTGTCCAATCACCACCAGGGCCGGACATACCATTGGGCTTGACTGGACTGGGCTTAAGCCCATGGGCCCCGCCGAGATACATAGCCGAATGTACTCAGCTCAGCTCCGCTCACAGTCACGCCCAGTCCCGCCCTATGATGGACATAACACAGGAACTGGGCGTGACTGTGAGCTGAGCTGAATACACTCGGCTACTCTTGGCTCCGCTCGGGACTGCGAGAGTACCAGAGAGCCAATGTAACGACATATTCTGCGACCCATCGCAGTTTGCTATGGAAGTGGCGGTCCGTTGCCACCATCTTGCTACACCCCACACTCATCCACAGTAAGGATACACTAAGAAGGGGTAAAGCTGACATGTTGTTACACCCACCAGAGTTTTGCATTTTACACATATTTATAACATTAAAGTTAGTATATAGTGAAATATAGTACAGTACCGTCTGACTACTTAATGTTGAATTTTCAAAGCAGCGAAATTCTGTCAGATTAGCAAACCTGTGAGATGAGCAGGGTTGCCATTGCTTTTAAAATTCAAGATTTAAGTAGTCAGACGCAGTTCTAAGTCCTGTATTTCACCATATAAACTGACTTTACTATTATAAATACGTGTAAAATGCAAAACTCCGGTGGGTGTAACAACATGTCTGCTTTACCCCTTCTTAGCCCTTGTACACACGGTCGGAGATTCTGACGGAATGTGTCTTATCAAACCGTTTTGTCGGATGTTCTGACTGTGTGTGGTCTGCATCGGACTGTTTCCGTCGGAATATCCGACGGACCAACTTTTCCAACTTGCCGGTAAAATTTTCCAACAAAATGCTCCGATCGGACATACTCCGATCATGTGTAGCCTACTCCGACGGACAAAGTGCCACGCATGCTCAGATCAAATTCCTAGACCAAAGTTATTGGCTACTAGCCTGAACGTAGTCCCGTCGTAACGAAATAACGTCATCACGTTATGTACAATCGGATTTTCCGACAACTTAGTCCGACCGTGTGTATGCACCTCTTCGGAATTAATCCGTCGGAATTACTCCGACGGATTTGGTTGTCGGAATCTCCGACCGTGTGTACAAGGGCTAAGTGTATCCTTACTGTGGACGAGTGTGGGGTGTACCAAGATGGCGGACAACGGAACCTCACTTCCGTAGCAAACTGCGATGGGTCGCCCAATATGTCGTTACACCGCCCAGAGGACATGGCAGCCGCCGAGATCCACAGGACTCTGTATCTCAGCAGTGCCATTTTTAAACTTCAAGACTGGAATGACAAGACTGCAAATGACAAGGCTGCAAATGACACTGGGGCAAGGCTGCAAATGACAAGGCTACACTGACAAGGCTGCCAGTGACACTGACAAGGCTGCATTGACACTGGACAAGGCTGCAGATGGATGGGCAAGGCTGCAGATGGACACTGATAAGGCTGCATTGATGGGCATTAAAATGTAAGTTTTTTCCTTAAACTTCCCTCCTAAACGTTATTTTCCTTAAAATTCCTCCTAAACTTGGGGGGCGTGTCATACGCCGATAAATATGGTAATGTATAGAAGATAGGACCCGAAAGTGACTCAAGCACGGCTGATCAGGGCTGATCACAATGTAAACAGGAAGAGTTGTTGATCGGCTTTTCCTCACTCATGTCTGCATAGTTGCCAACTGTCCCGAATTTCCTGGGACATTCTCGGGATTAGGACATTTGTCCCGATTTAATTTTATCCCGGGAAATGTCCCGGGAAATTCGGTTTGTCCCCGATTTTCGCTGCCGGCCGCTAGAGGTCCGCGGCCGGCGGAGACAATGTCTCAGTCGGCTGCCATTTTAAAGAAGACCAGAAGCTGGTCTTCAATAGAGATGCTGCGGCGCCGCCCACCCCCGCTGCCAGTGTCTGTGAAGTGCATGAAGTGCCCACCCCCGCTGCTGTCCCTCCACCCCCCCTCCCTCTCCATCCCGCATTCATCTCAGACTCTAACCACACCCCTTTTGGCCACACCCCCATGTAAGCCAAGCCCGCTATTTTACGTAAACTACGCCCATATTTTGCCGCGCGAGCCGCATTTTCACCTTTTTCTATGCCACACCTATAAACACATGCCCCGCCCCCTAATTATAATACAACTCCGCCTACTGACAATAAAGTGTCCCAATTTTTTTTTTTTTACAATGTTGGCAACTATGTGTCTGACAGACACGAGTAGAGGAGAGCTGATCAGCTGCTCTCCTGATGGGGGGGGGGGGTCTGTGCTAATTGTTTATCAGCACAGCCCCCCCCCTCAGAACCCCACCTCACCAGGTCCTCACCAGGTTGCTGCCAGGATGACCAGGGATTGCCACCACACTGGACAACCAGGTATGTCACCCTAAACCACCAGAGAAATGCCAATCAGTGCCCAGGCAGCTCCCAGTCAGTGCCCATCCCCTGTGCCTGCCAGTGCCATCAATGATGCCTATAAATGCCATCTATCAGTGCCGCACATTATTGCCCATCAGTGCCACGTATCAGTGCCACCTATCAGTGCCCAGCAGTGCCGCCTATCAGTGCCACCCATATGTACCCATCGGTGCAGCCTTTCAGTACCCATCAGTGTCACCTATAAGTACCCATCAGTGCCTACCCGTGACACCTATGAGTGCCCATCAGTGCCACCTATCAATGCCCATCAGTGCTGCATATCAGTACCACCCAACAGTGCCGCCTACCAGTGCCCATCAGTGCTGCCTATCAATGCCTATCATCAGTGCCCATCAGTGGCCATCAGTGCCACCTCATTGGTGCTACCTCATCAGTGCTGCCTTATCAGTGCCCGTCATTGCCACCTTATCAGTGCCCATCAGTGAAGGGGAAAACGTACTTATTTACAAAATTTCTTCTTCAGCCTTAGAGATTTCTTTATGTGGATACCCCTCGTTGTTGATCTTCTTGGCAGGTATCAGCTAAGTTGCCTGGCTGCTCCTGGAACAGGAACCTCAACTGCTCAAGCCTCGTCAGACTATTTATGTTCTCTCCAGCCACCCTCTAGGCACAGCTCACCAGGGATTGGACCTCATAAATATACAGAATGCTCACCCAGCATGCTCCACTCCTATGGTATGGAGCTTTACAGAAAGCAAGGAGAAGCAATCTAGTGTGCAGTCTGTGGGACCCTGATCAGTCCAAAGCAATCAGCACTGCTCCACTGATTACAGAAGAGCATAAAAAAATAACTAAATTTGCTTGACAGCCTAGCACCTAACTAGGAGGGTGCTACAGTGGGGAAAATAATTATTTGATCCCCTTCATATTTTGTAAGTTTTCCCACTTACAAAAAAATTAAGGGTCTATAGTTTTTTATCATAGGTGTATTTTATTTCAAAACTATAATCATAGTAAAAGGTGTGGGACTTTTGAGGCATAGCATTTTAGTAAAATATATAACATTTTATATAATTTCCTTAAAGTTGAACATAATAACACATTTATAATAAAATGCAATTATAAAACTGTCATTTCCAACCACTGCAGTGATTTATACAACATAGTCTTTCTGCTCAACACATTTCTTGGACATGGTCCTCTTCATCAGAAGCCCTATATGGCGTAGGGGTCCCATGGAGCCCTCTCCATGGGACCCCTATGCCATATATAGTTGAACCATGAGGAATATTTGGGTACATGTCGCAGTCCTTGGCATGATGTGTGAAATTATGCTATATATGCTATATTGATATGACTACTCATTCAAAACAAATTGTGTCATTCTATTTAGATGGCAGCAACAAAAGTCTGTTATCTCCTGATGAAGAGAACCATGTCTAAGAAACGCGTTGAGTGGAAAGACTATGTTTTATAAATCACTGCAGTGGTTGGAAATGACTGTGTTATAATTGCATATTATTATAAATTTGTTATTATTCAGGCTCCAGTCTCGTAGAACTTGTTAGACGTTATCAGGCTAATAACAGAAAAAGTGAGCAGGAGAACACCATGGCTTTGAAGAGAGATAAGAAAACGCTGCAGATATATGTGCTCAGCTTAAATTTCATAAATCGTGTTTACATTCACTTTAAGGTTTCTTGGCTGTTGCATGGCAACTTGAAGTTTCAGCTCCATCCATACATTTTCTAAAGGATTAAGGACTGGAGACTGACTAGGCCACTCCATTGCCTCATTGTGCTTCTTCTTGAGTCACTCCTTTGTTGCCTTGGTGTTATGTTTTGGGTCATTGTCATGATGAAAGACCCATCCATAACCCATCTTCAGTGTTCTGACTGAGGGACGGAGGTTTTCATCCAAGATTTTACAATGCATGGCCCCGTCCATTGGCCCCTCAATGCGGCAATTCGGCCTGTACCTGTAGCATAGTAACAGCCCCAAAGCATATTGTTTCCACCTTTGTGCTTGTGTTCTTAGGGTCATAGTCAGCATTTTCCTTCCTCCAAACATGGCGAGTTGAGTTCATGCCAAAGAGTTAAATTTTGGTCTCAGCTGACCACAGCACTTTCTCCCAATCCTTCTCTGAATCATTTAAATGTCCATTGGCAGGCCTGTACATGTGCCTTCTTGAGGAGGGGGACTTTGCAGGCGCTGCGGGATTCCAATCCATGGTGGCATATTTTGTTACCAATGGTTTATTTGGTGACTGTGGTCCCAACTGCCTTGAGAACATTCAAAAGCTCCTCCCATGTAGTTCTGGGCTGATCACCCTTGCCCCATGAGACAAAATCTTGCATGAAGCTCCAGACCGGGGAGCGATAGATAGTTATTTTGTATTTCTTCCATTTGCAAATAATAGTTGTCTCCTTCTCACCAAGGTTCTTGTTGATGGTCTTGTAGTCCATTTCAGCCTTGTGCAGGTCTACAATATTGTTCCTGACAACATTTGACAGCTCTTTGGTCTTACCCACGATGGTGGGTTTGAATGGAAGAAAGGGATTCTGTGGACAGGTGTCTTTTATACACATAATGAGTTGTCGTTAGGAGCACCTTCTTAAAGTAAACCCGCCTATCGTTTTCATCCAAGGAAGCTGCCATCTTGGCCTCTGTTTAATTTACAACTGCCATAATGCTGCACATGTGATCAGTTATGACACCAGCCATTGGATGGTTTGACAGTTTGGTTGAAAACACAACCAATGTGACCGTTAGCATTCCCGGCATTCCCGGCATGCCGGCAATATACATGTTTTTAGAAACTGTTAAATTGATGGGCTTACTTCCACTTTAAATTGACAGGACTAATCTGTGTACAACATGAGGAAATACTGTAGCCAGACTGTGGGAGCCAGAATTATTGTTGGTTGATATGAGATCAAATACTTATTTTACTCACTGAACTGCAACTCATAAACTTTATAACATTTTTATCATGCATTTTTTCTGAATTTTTGGTTGATAGTCTCTATCATTTAAAATACACCTATAATAAAAATGATAGATCCTTAATTTCTTTGTAAGTGGGCAAACTTACAAAATATGCAAGGGATCAAATAATCATTTCCCCCACTGTACACAAAGGTGGACTAACACTGTACACCCTTACCAACCCCCTCCCATTCCCTGCTGTACTCAAAGTGGTTGTAACCCTAAAAAAAAAAGAAAATTTGATCCTGTTCCTTTAAAGCATGTTATATAGCACAGTGCTTGCTTGTTCTGTGTAATTTGGTCCTTTCTATCATCTAAAATACCTAGCTGATCCTGCCTGGTGCTGCCCTCCCCTCTATAAACTGACCATGGTAATCATGGCTGCTGAGCCCAATACTGTGGTCAGTTTATGTGCCTCCATCATCCACTGTCTCTCCTCTTTCCCCCTCTTTGCCTGTCAGCTCTTTGCCAGTGCCCGTCCCTCCCCTCCTTCTGCTATAATTACTGTGCTTTGTTAATGGAATCCCCTGTGTTCCATTAAGTTATGTTCCCCACTGTATGTGCTTAAAAAAAATATGTAGATACAAGTATATACCTTATTTCAGAGCTGCTCAGTGCTCACGTGACTGTCCATCTCTCTCCACTTCTCCTCCCCTCTTCCCCGTCTAACGTCAGCTGAGTTTCTCAGCCCCACCCACCATAATTCTCAGATCAGGGAAGACAGTGGCGGGCATTCACGTAAGCACTTAGGCCGCGTACACACGGGCGGACTGTTCGCCCAACCTTGTTCGGCAAACAGTTTCATCAAACAGTCCGCTCAAAATTTGCATGAGCGGACTTGCCCACACACGAGCGGACTGTTTGACGAACAAGGTTGGGCAAACAGTTCGCTCAACTTTTGAAATGAACGGACTCGCCCACGTAAGGCGGAGGCAAATCCGCCCATTTCGAGCGCGTGTACAGGTAGGCGGGGCCCGCGAAGGAGACGTCGCGGGCTCCGCCGCCTGGAATGGGCTTAAAGGGGAACCCCAACGCCGAAAAAAATCGGCGTGGGGGTTCCCCCCAAGTCCACACCAGACCCTTGTCCGAGCACGCTACCCGGCCGGCCAGGAAAGGGGGGCGAGCGAGCGCGCCCCCCCTCCTGAGCCGTACCAGGCCGCGTGCCCTCAACATGGGGGGTGCCTTGGGGAAGGGGGGGCCGCGCGGCCCCCCCACCCCAAAGCACCTTGTCCCCATGTTGATGAGGACAAGGGCCTCTTCCCGACAACCCTGGCCGTTGGTTGTCGGGGTCTGCGGGCGGGGGGCTTATCGGAATCCGGGAGCCCCCTTTAAGAAGGGGGCCCCGGATACCGGCCTCCCACCCTATGTGAATGAGTATGGGGTACAATGTACCCCTACCCATTCACCTGTGAACTAAAGTACAATAAAAAACACAACACAGAGAAAAAATATTTTATTGCACAGCTCCGGGGGTCTTCGGGGGTCTTCTCGCCGGACTCCTCCGCTATGTGTGTGTAGCTCTTTTGCTAGCGGAGGAGTCCGGCTTTCTTCCTCCCCGCCGCCGGCCTCTTCTCCCGACTTCGGGGGTCTTGTCCCCCTCTTCGGTTCTTCTGCCGGGCCACCGCGCCTGGTCCGGTGGCCCGGTCTTCTGTTGCCGCTGTCGTCGCCGCCGCCGCCGCCGCCTTCCGTTCTTGTTCTTCTTCTTGTTCTTCTTCTTCTTCTCCTGGAGATGTTGACTCGACGAGCTCTCCGGCCGGAATGCCAGGGACACGCTCCGCTGCCACTTATATAGTGACAATGGGGCGGTGTCACATGGTATATGTCACATGGGTTGGTCACATGGGTTGATGTCACATGGGGACTATGACATCGTAAGGGGGCGGGGTCACCATGTGACCAACCCATGTGACATATACCATGTGACACCGCCCCATTGTCACTATATAAGTGGCAGCGGAGCGTGTCCCTGGCATTCCGGCCGGAGAGCTCGTCGAGTCAACATCTCCAGGAGAAGAAGAAGAAGAACAAGAAGAAGAACAAGAACGGAAGGCGGCGGCGGCGGCGGCGACGACAGCGGCGACAGAAGACCGGGCCACCGGACCAGGCGCGGTGGCCCGGCAGAAGAACCGAAGAGGGGGACAAGACCCCCGAAGTCGGGAGAAGAGGCCGGCGGCGGGGAGGAAGAAAGCCGGACTCCTCCGCTAGCAAAAGAGCTACACACACATAGCGGAGGAGTCCGGCGAGAAGACCCCCGAAGACCCCCGGAGCTGTGCAATAAAATATTTTTTCTCTGTGTTGTGTTTTTTATTGTACTTTAGTTCACAGGTGAATGGGTAGGGGTACATTGTACCCCATACTCATTCACATAGGGTGGGAGGCCGGTATCCGGGGCCCCCTTCTTAAAGGGGGCTCCCGGATTCCGATAAGCCCCCCGCCCGCAGACCCCGACAACCAACGGCCAGGGTTGTCGGGAAGAGGCCCTTGTCCTCATCAACATGGGGACAAGGTGCTTTGGGGTGGGGGGGCCGCGCGGCCCCCCCTTCCCCAAGGCACCCCCCATGTTGAGGGCACGCGGCCTGGTACGGCTCAGGAGGGGGGGCGCGCTCGCTCGCCCCCCTTTCCTGGCCGGCCGGGTAGCGTGCTCGGACAAGGGTCTGGTGTGGACTTGGGGGGAACCCCCACGCCGATTTTTTTCGGCGTTGGGGTTCCCCTTTAAGCCCATTCCAGGCGGCGGAGCCCGCGACGTCTCCTTCGCGGGCCCCGCCTACCTGTACACGCGCTCGAAATGGGCGGACTTTCCGAGCGGGAACAGTCCGCTCATTTCGAAAGTACAGCGGACAAGCCCACACACGGGCGGACTGTTCGCTCAAACACAGTTTCAGCGGACAGTTTTTCGGAATTTCCGAAAGACTTTGTCCGTCCAACTGTCCGCTGAAAGCCCACACACGAGCGGACTGTCCGCCCAAACACTGTTCAGCGGACAAGGTTGGGCGAACAGTCCGCCCGTGTGTACGCGGCCTTAGAGGTGTTCTGAAATAAGGTATAAAACTGTATTTTTTTTATAAACCACTTTAACCTTCAGCGATGCCCCCTCCTTTCCACTGGGATAGCTGTACCTAGAGCAGCCTTTCTCAATGTCTTAATTATCAGAACCCTTGAAATCATTTTCAGGTCCCAGGGAATCCCTGCTAATATGTTTTATATATGCATAAGCCATGCTTCATTAGCGTAATCAGTAAATCACGTAAATTATATTAAAGGAATGGGACAGGAAATGTGTTAAGACTATAGGACATCTCTTCCTCTCCTCTACTTCATAATATAGGAGTGAGGTGTTCTGTAGTCTACAGAGAAAGCTGTTAGTACTTCTGACTCCTACACTATATTTTTTTATGTCCTCCTGACCCTGGATTCTGTGCATTATGTACTCCAGACCCTGTGCATTACTGTACATACTCCTGACCCCTGTGCTCTGTGAATTATGTACTCCTGACCCCTGTGCTTTGTGCATTACATACTCCTGGCCCTGTGCTCTGTGCATTATGTACTCCTGACCCCTGTGCTCTGTGCAGTATGTACTCCTGACCAGGGGAGGGCTGGCAGCCTTAGGCCTGGGGGGAATGTCCAGTCAAGTGGCCCATAGAACCAGCGGTGACAAAGTGATGTATCAGGGAAAACAATCTAAGGTTTTACATTAACACAAAGTTGGGTTAGGGACAGGGAGGACAATGTGGCCCTCCAGGGTCCATTTGGGACTTGTACCACCATGGCCTCCAGGAACTAAAGTGCAAACAAATCTCTGATTGAATCCCTCAGAGCTGAGGAAGCTGAGGACCTGACCCCCCCTGCAACTATTGAAGGACTACAAGTCCAAGCATTAACGCCTGAGATCTAAGGATGTGACCCCCCCAATTAGTTACGGAGTACAAGTCCTAACATGAACACCTGAGATTTAAGGATGTGACCCCCCTTGGATCTCATGGATTCATGCTGTGACCTGTAATTCTTCACTAGTGGGGGGGGGGGGTTGTGACACATCCTGAGTGCTGGGGAGTTCATGCTGGGACCCGTATTCCTTCACTTTGGGGGTCACGTCCTCAAAAGTGAAGGAGTAAAGCAAGTCCCAGCATGAACCCCAGAGATTTAAGGATGTGGCCCCTTAGATCCCATGGGTTCATGCTGTGACCCTTTGTCCTACACTATTTGGGGGGTGTCACACATCCTGAGTGCTGAGGGGTTCATGCTGGGGACCTATAGTCCTTCACTATTTTAAGGGCCGGGGGACACGTCCTCAGTTCTGAGGGGTTTAAGCTGGGACTGTGGGACCTGTAATAAAACAACCCCCCTATTGGAATCCATATATCCGACATCCTGAAAGGGGTTGTGTGCATGGATGGATGGCGGCAGCAGGGATTTGGGGGGCAGTTCCCACAATACATGGGCTGCCACATTTGTATTGTTGCCCCACACAACAGATCAGGAGGTCTGTGATAAGTAACCTGTGGCCGACCATGTTGCTGCTTCCAGAAAAGGGTCATCACCTTGCTCAGCTGCAGTGTCTTCCCAGCAGGGAAAGGGGAAATAATTCTTCCCTCTCAGGCTCCCTCCAACTCGTACTCACTGCCTCATGATCCCCTCTCATCTCCCTCGATGTCCTTTGCAGCCTCCTGGTGTTCTCTCCCCTCCCCCTGTGCATGCTGCGGGCTACAATCAATTCCTAGGCAATCACCATTTTTCCACTGGTACTTGGGACTACATATCCAATGATCCTCTCCTGCTCTGACACCTCCCTCTCATTGGCTCTGACCAGGGCCAATGAGCAAAGGAAGAGAGCAGACGAAAGGCAGTGTCTGTGTGAAGAGGAAAGGGAGGGGGAGGAAATCCCCCCGCAGCTGAAGGTTATATCCCTTCACCTAGCCTGTCAGTGTCAGTGCCGCTGCCTTGTCAATCCTGTGGCAGCAACGGCTGGTAGTATGTCCGTATGGGGGCCAGACATGGACTATAAAGCTGCCACCTGATGGGGTTGTTCAGCCAATTGCGGAACTGCGCCTCGATGTTCACCACTGGCAGCACAATAGCACATCAGCCTTTTTCTGGGGAATCAGAGCGGCCCAGGGGGCAATTTCATCCCTGCCCCCTGGCCCAGCCCGCCCCTGCTCCTGACCACCCCTGTGCTCTGTGCATAACGTACTCTTGACTCCGTGCTCTGTGCTTAATGTATTCCTGACTCTGGGCTCTGTGCATTACGTACTTCTGACTCTGTGCATTATGTACTCCTGACCCCTGTGATTTGTACATTATGTAGTCCTGACCCCTGTGCATTATGTACTCCTGACTCTTTACTGTCTGCATTACATACTCCTGACTCTGTGCTCTGTGTATTATATACTCCAGACTCCTGACTAGGGATGAGCTGGGTGTTCGAATCGAACGCATGTTCGACTCGAATACCCAGGATGACTGTGGCCAATTATGGCTCAGGGGGTTTAGTACATGGCCCACACTATACAAGGCCGCCTGCGCGGCGGCCTTGTGTAGTGTGTTGCGGCTCATAGAGAGAGATAGACGAAGAGACAGTAACTTAATTTCCTTTGAAGCTATTCCAATTACAGTCGGTGTATTGTGCCCCTGCACAGTGTACACCTGAAGCTACCCCAATTGCTGGTGTTCCGGTCCTATACCACAGGCAGCTGCAGCAGTTACAGTCGGTGTATTGTGCCACCTTCACAGTGTGCACCTAAAGCTACCCCAATTGCTGGTGTTCTTCAGATCCTATACCACAGGCAGGCAGCTGCAGTAATTACAGTCGGTGTACTGTGTCATCTGCACAGTGTGCACCTAAATCTACCCCAATTGCTGGTGTTCTGCTGATCCTATACCGCAGGCATCTCCAGTAATTACAGTCGGTGTATTGTGCCACCTGCACAGTGTACACCTGAAGCTACCCCAATTGCTGCTGTTGTTCTGGTCATATACCACAGGTAGCTGCAGCAGTTACAGTCGGTGTATTGTGCCACCTGCACAGTGTGCACCTAAAGCTACCCCAATTGCTGGTGTTCTCATCTCCCTACAGGTCATTAGTATGTCTGGAAGGCCAAGAAGGAGAGGCAGACAGTCACAAGCCAATAAAAGAGGGCAAGCGGGCTCTGTGTCTAGAGGCAACAGTGCTGGTCGTGGACGCGGTGCATCCTCATCAGCACGTGGCCATGGGACACGCTTGTCCTTATTTTGGGCAGTTGGACGTGTTGAGCTGCAACATGCCGAAGACTTGGTAGAGTGGATGACCAAGCCCTCCTCATCCTCTCTCCCCCAGGCTCAGGGTACTGGCAAAGCAGCTGCCAACGCGGCTTCTTCCCTCGTCTCAATGGCATTAGTCACTCCTTCCCTAGACCCACCATGTCCTCCTGAGGAGTCCCCCAAACAGTTTGAGCACAGTGTTGGGTACATGCTCCAGGAGGATTCCCAGCATTTTGAAGGCTCTGATGATGATACCCAGGTAGAGGAAGGCAGTAGCGTGAGCCCAGAGAGAGGGATGCCCAAGAAGGACAGCAATCTGGCAGTCATGTTCCACCAGCTGCAGTATACTGCCAGGTTTGCTCCAGTGATGAAGAGGGAGGAGATGATGAGGTCACTGACTCCACGTGGGTGCCTGATAGGAGAGAGGAGGAGGAGGAGGAGGAGGAAGCACATCTCCAACAAGGCAGGATGCCCTCCAGGGGCCATCTTAAGGGCAGCACACCGACTGAATCACACTGCAGAGCTCTGCCTGTGCAGGGTGCTGCGTCTGCGCGTTATTCCAATTTCTTTGGTGTGGGCCTTTTTTTAGATGAGTGCATCAGATCGCACCGCTGCTATTTGCAAAATATGTTTCAAGCATATTTCGCATGGCCAAAACATCAGCCGCTTGGGCACCACATGCTTGACCAGACATATGTTGACCTGCCATGCAGCTCATTGGCAAGCGTACCTTAAAGACCCACACCAAAGAACAAAGCGGACCTCTCCTTGCTCCTCATCAGCTGGGATCTCCAACCCCACTATACCTTCAGTCCTCTCTGAAACCTGCACTGAGAGGAATGAAGGTGTAGAATTAGGTGTGTCACAGCCAAGTACTTGCGGGCAATCTGCTAGCGGTACACGGACGTCCGATTGTAGCAGGCAAATGATCCTGCTGATAGCGTGGAAGAACATTTTTGGTTCTGGGCACCGCCACCAGTGGCTAAGGCCCAATTTTTCAGCCCCTGCTTAACAGGGGCGTGTAATTACAATTTTTGATGCAATACTTTGCAGCAGGGCTCATTCCTGTGCTCCAACTAGAGTATCTGTGAGGGGTTGCAGTGTCGTGGCACCAGCACCAGTGCCTAAGGCCTAATTTTTCTGCCCCTGTTTAACAGGGGCGTGTAATTACAATTTTTGATGCAATGCTTTGCAGCAGGGCTCATTCCTGCTCTCCAATTAGAGTTTCTATGAGGTGTTGCAGTGTTGTGGCACCAGTGCCTAAGGCCCAATTGTTATGCCCCTGTTCAACAGGTGCATGTAATTACAATTCTTGATATAATAGTTCACAGCAGGGCCCATTCCAGCGCCCACCAAGAGTAACTGTGAGGATTTACAGTGTTATTGCACCAGCACCACCACCACCACCACCACCAAAGGCCCAATTTTTCTACCACTGTTCAACAATGGCATGTAATTACAATTCTTGATATAATAGTTCACAGCAGGGCGTTCCAGCGCCCACCAAGAGTCACTGTGAGGGCGTACAGTGTTGTGGCAACACTAACACCTTAGCCCACATTTCTGCAGAGCATATAGGGCAGGCCCCTACTTTCAAACATCCAACTTACAAACGTCTCCTACTTGCAAACGGAAGGAGACAACAGGAAGTGAGATGAAATCTACCCCTAAGAAGGGAAATTTTCTCCTGTAAGAGTTGATATGGGAAAAATGTGTCTCCTCTCTCCACTGATGCTTTATCCCAATCCTTGTTTTACTAAAAAACCCAAATTTTCAAAAAACATTGGTCATTGGGACAGAAAGTGAGGTGAAATCTTCTGAAGAGGTGCACAGATGGAAAAAAATGTTAAAGGGGTGATAACCCTTCCCTATGTTTTCCAAAAAGCTTAAAAATAGATTTTCTGACTGGAGTTACACTTTAAAAATGTACCACTTCAAAATTACAAACAAATTCTATTTAACACCAAACCTACACAGTCCCTGTCTTGTTTGCACCGCCAGTATACTGCTGTTCTGAGTATAAAGGGCCTGGGGGCCCCACGCCTTTCCTTTTTTTAATTTGGGTACGGGGTTCTCCTTAATATCCGTACAAGACCCAAAGGGGCTGGTAATGGGCAGGGGGGGGGGGGCTACCCATGCCATTTTTCTCAATGATTTTCATCCATATTGCCGGAACCAGACATTACATTAAAACCGCAAGTAGTTTTAAATGACTTTTTCCCGTTAGAAATGTCATTTTGTGCAGGGACTAACCACGGGAAACACATGCCACTTCACAGGCATACTATAGACACCCCCCAGGCACGATATTTAAAGGAATATTTCACTTTTTTTTTACTTTAAGCGTCATTAAAATCAGTGCTCCTGAAAAAACTGCAGTTTTTAAAACTTTTTTTTTGCATTGATACATGTTCCCTGGGGCAGGAGCCGGGTCCCCAAACCCTTTTTGAGGACAAAAACTTGCATATTAGCCTTTCAAATTAGCACTTTTGATTTTGAAAGTTTGAGTCCCATAGACTTTAATGGGGTTCTAAAGTTTGCGTGAATTTTCGGTCCGTTCACAGGTTCTGGTGCGAACCAAACCGGGGGGTGTTTCGGCTCATCCCTACTCCTGACTGTGCTCTGTGCATTATGAGCTCCTGACCCCTGTGCATTACGTACTCCTGACTCTGTGCTCTGTGCATTATGTACTCCTGACTCTGTACTCTGTGCATTATGAACTCCTGAACCTATACTCTTGGCACTATGTATTCCTGACCCCGTGCTCTGCGCATTATGTACTCATAACCCCGGTGCTTCGTGAGTTACATACTCCAGACGCCTGTGCTCTTTTTTTATGTCCTCCTGATTCCTGCATTTTGACGTATCTACTCCTGACCTCTGAAGTCTATGCATTACGTACTCCTGACCCTGTATTCTGTGCATTATGCACTCCAGATGCCTGTGCTTTGTATGTTATGTATCCCTGTCCCCTGTGCTTTGTGAGTAAGGCTCCATTCATACCTAGGCGATTTGCATTCCAAATCACGGCAAAACACAGGATGCGTTTGTGATGCCATTACTTCTTAATGGCACCCTAAACATAGTGGGATTTTGCCACGTGATAAATCTTGCGGCAAAAAAAGCTCCTGCTCCTTTGTTTAAGAAGTAATGGCATTGCAAACAAGTCCCATATTTTGCCGTGATTTGGAATCACAAGCAGAAAGCAGAAACACTGCTTGTGATTCAAATTGGCTAGGTGCGAATGAAGCTTAAAGTACTGCAGACTACTGTATTTTATGTTTTCCTGAACCCTGCATTTTATGAATTATGTACTGCTGGCCCCTGCATTCCATGCATTACATATTTCTTGCAGTCTTTATGCTATATTGTATAGTATATACTCCAGACCAAACTGTTCTCAACTAGTACCATTTGCTGAGTACTGCCCAACTGTTTTAACAAAGTTCTTCTTTAGGTGGATTCAGAAAAAGTGTCTATAGTCTACGTGCAAAAAAATCATCTAAATTCTCACATACATCTAAAAATCATCATTTTTTTTGCTAGAAAGTTACTTAGAAGCCCCAAACATTACATATTTTCTGACAGCAAAAGCCCTGGAGAATAAAATGGTGGCTGATGCAATTTTTTTTATGTAAGTTGATATTTGCGCAGCATTTTATCAAATGCAAATTTTCTGAAAAAAATACACTTTAATTAATTTTAGTGCGTACAAGCAAAATATAATACCCATTTTTTTGGTATAATATATAAGACAATGTTGCGCAAAGTAAATAGATACCTTGACGCCATGTCACACTTTCAAAATTAGCAACAATCTAGCAACAAGGCAGGACGGGATGATGCCACCTTTGGGAGTTTTTCAGCCAGGCTTCAGGGGAAACATAAATGGCCTACATCTATAGCAAGTGCATTATTCAACTTTAGTCAAAGTATATACAGGTGTCCCTTACCAGCCTAGGCAGCTTTATTGGTAAACGGGAACTAACCCTTTAAAGCATATTTAGTGCGTACAAGGACTGTGGCACATGTGTGACATGTATACAGTAAATAGAGCCAGGTGTTGGATTCCTTTGATTCCTTCCAGCTGTTGTGCAATTTAGCCACACCCACGATTCACCACACACCTATCAGAGCTCTACTCTGGGTGCTCCAGGTCTGTCGCAGTCCCAGCAATGCCCCCACTTCCAGCGACAACTGTGTACATCAGGGTTGGGCAACTGCGGTTCTTCAGCTGTTGTGGAACTAGTCTCATCATGCCTCTGGGAGTAACTGTCAGTCTTCCCATCATGCTTCTGTGAGTAACTGTCAGTCTCCCCATCATCCCTCTGCCTCTGGGAGTAACTGCCAGTCTTCCCATCATCCCTCGGCCTCTTGGAGCAACTGTCAGTGTTCCCATCATTTCTCTGCCTCTGGGAGTAACTGTCAGTCTTCCCATCATGCCTCCACCCCTGGGAGTAACTGTCAGTCTTCCTATTATCCCTCTGCCTCTGGGAGTAACTGTCAGTCTTTCCATCATGCCTCTGCCTCTGGGAGTAACTGTCAGTCTTCCCATCATGCCTCTGCCCCTGGGAGTAACTGTCAGTCTCCCCATCATTCCTCTGCCTCTGGGAGTAACTGTCAGTCTTTCCATCATGCCTCTGCCTCTGGGAGTAACTGTCAGTCTTTCCATCATGCCTCTGCCTCTGGGAGTAACTGTCAGTCTTCCCATCATGCCTCTGCCTCTGGGAGTAACTGTCAGTCTTCCCATCATGCCTCTGCCCCTGGGAGTAGCTGTCAGTCTTCCCATCATGCCTCTGCCTCTGGGAGTAACTGTCAGTTGTCAGTATTCCCATCATGCCTCTGCCCCTGGGAGTAACTGTCAGGCTTCCCATCATCCCTCTGCCCCTGGGAGCAACTGTCCGTCTTCCCATCATCCCTCTGCCTCTGGGAGTCCTGCTTGTAACTGTCAGTCTTGCAATGCCTCATGGGATATGTAGTTCCACAACAGCTGGAGGCCCGCAGTTGCCCACCCCTTGTCTAAATGCTTGCTGCAATGTGTGACCAGGAGGTTGTAAATGCAGACAGTTGAGCTGTGGTTTTATTGCTCCCAAACTCCCAACTGCCCCGACCTAATCAAGGGCATGCAGCCGCTTAGGACAGTAAGCATGCCACAGCTGTAATGCCAAGCGTGACCCGCTCAAGAGTATGGAGCTTTGCCACAGCCCCCCTGCAATGCATACAATTTCGGTGTGGTGGGTTGCCATTTTCATAGTTAAAACAGGCAGTGAGGAGGCAACAGGCACTTTTTAGAGGGTTAATTTGGAATAACACACATAGGAAGGAGTTTCAGTGCGATTTGCTCTTTCTTGAAAAACCTACTCCCTCCCACTTCCTTTTGTATCTGAAGACAGGAAGTGAAGGAAAATCTCCCCTTAAAGAAACACATACACAAAAAGAGCACTCAGCACTCTGGAGGATTTAACCCTATTCCACCCAGAACCAAAAAGCCTTTACTTTCCGGTATACTTTAAATAAAAAATAAAATAAATGATTGGTTGAACATAATTACAACTATTTTAGCAGGTATCACAGTGTACATAATTGTTTCCACTATATTTCCAGTCCACAGTTTATTTCTAACAAGTAGGGTACAAATTAAAGGACACTTTCTATGTAAACCACAACTTCACAAACTCCAAGGTGTACTGAGGACAGTGAGTACCCCTCACACCCCCCCTGTAAGATGAAGTCATCAGCGCCTACAGCGACCCCTGCGGCCGGAGGAGCGCACAGCCTGTCACGTATTAACCATCGGCAAGGCAACGCGTGTCGTCCCGCCCACCGGCCGCCGGCAGACCAATCAGCGAACGCCCTGTTGGCTGAGCATGGTTTCCCCGGTCACACTACGTCAGCACTGTCCAAGATGGCGATGTCCATAGAGCGGTGGCAGCAGCGTTCAGTGGCCGGGCTGTGCTCGGTGCTGGTTCTATTCTGGAGCCTGAGCTGTACCGGGGCGGAGGACGACAAGCCGCCTCACCGCAGGTTCGAGTACAAGTACAGCTTTAAGGGGCCCTACCTGGTGCAGTCTGACGGCTCCGTCCCCTTCTGGACTCACAGTGGAAGTAAGTGCTGAGGGAGAGGGACTGTGTACACCACCCCATATATATATATATATATATATATCTAAAAAAAAAATATACACACACATTCTCTCTACCTGGGGGAGACACCCCCATATATACTCCACCGGGGGAGAAGACAGCCCCCCTTATACACTCCACCGGGGGAGAAGACAGCCCCTTGTATACACTCCACCGGGGGAGAAGACAGCCCCTTGTATACACTCCACCGGGGGAGAAGACAGCCCCTTGTATACACTCCACCGGGGGAGAAGACAGCCCCTTGTATACACTCCACCGGGGGAGAAGACAGCCCCCCGTATACACTCCACCGGGGGAGAAGACAGCCCCCCGTATACACTCCACCGGGGGAGAAGACAGCCCCCCGTATACACTCCACCGGGGGAGAAGACAGCCCCCCGTATACACTCCACCGGGGGAGAAGACAGCCCCCCGTATACACTCCACCGGGGGAGAAGACAGCCCCCCGTATACACTCCACCGGGGGCTGGGGGAGAAGACAGCCCCCCGTATATACTCCACCGGGGGCCTGGGGAGAGACACCCCCATATATACTCCACCGGGGGCCTGGGGAGAGACACCCCCATATATACTCCTTGTGAGGCAGACACCCCCCTACATAGCCCTCCTTAATACATACGCTTCCTATTTATCCATCATGTGAGGAGACCTTTATAGTATCTATGTCCTGAGGGCAGACATTCCTGATATGGCTCTGCTGGGAGCACATAATACCCTACGGCCTTGACCTGTCAGCAGACATTCCTCTGCATGTCAGTGTGGAGAGCAGACGTCTCCTGAATGGCTGATGAATACAGACGTTACTTTTACACCCCGGGGACGTATACCTGATCTTCTTCTTTGTCTCTCAACATCCTCTCTCAGATAGCAGCAACTAAGGTGGGATGAAGATATTCTGAGCTCTGATAGATGAACACTGCCGACCACCGATATCTGCTGAAGACATCCCCGGCAGGGGGAAAGACCCCCCCCCCCGTATATGCCCCACTGACAACCCCCCCGTATACCCCCTCCAGATCACATCTGGCCCCCATATTTGCTCTGCAGGGGGCAAGACACCCCCCTTCCAGATCACTGATCCCCCCCATACACCCCCTCCGGATCACTGACACCCCCCGTACACCCCCTCTGGATCACTTACACCCCCTCTGGATCACTTACACCCCCTCTGGATCACTTACACCCCCTCTGGATCACTTACACCCCCTCTGGATCACTTACACCCCCTCTGGATCACTGACACACCCCCCGTACACCCCCTCCGGATCACTGACACACCCCCCGTACACCCCCTCCGGATCACTGACACACCCCCCGTACACCCCCTCCGGATCACTGGCACCCCCCGTACACCCCCTCCGGATCACTGGCACCCCCCGTAAACTCCCTCCGGATCGCCCCCCCCCCCCGTAAACCCCCTCCGGATCGCCGGCACCCCCCCTGTAAACCCCCTCCGGATCGCCGGCACCCCCCGTAAACCCCCTCCGGATCGCCGGCACCCCCCCCCCGTAAACCCCCTCCGGATCGCCGGCACCCCCCCCCGTAAACCCCCTCTGGATCGCCGGCACCCCCCCCGTAAACCCCCTCCGGATCGCCGGCACCCCCCACTGTAAACCCCCTCCGGATCGCCGGCACCCCCCACCCCTGTAAACCCCCTCCGGATCGCCGGCACCCCCCCCCCTGTAAACCCCCTCCGGATCGCCGGCACCCCCCCCCCCTGTAAACCCCCTCCGGATCGCCGGCACCCCCCCCCCCTGTAAACCCCCTCTGGATCGCTGGCACCCCCCCCTGTAAACCCCCTCTGGATCGCTGGCACCCCCCCCTGTAAACCCCCTCCGGATCGCTGGCACCCCCCCCTGTAAACCCCCTCCGGATCGCTGGCACCCCCCCCTGTAAACCCCCTCCGGATCGCTGGCACCCCCCCTGTA
Source organism: Lithobates pipiens (assembly GCF_037356315.1). NCBI lineage: Eukaryota > Metazoa > Chordata > Amphibia > Anura > Ranidae > Lithobates > Lithobates pipiens. The sequence goes on from NW_027507790.1 coordinate 236,809,617, forward strand.
AACCCCCTCCGGATCGCTGGCACCCCCCCTGTAAACCCCCTCCGGATCGCTGGCACCCCCCCTGTAAACCCCCTCCGGATCGCTGGCACCCCCCCTGTAAACCCCCTCCGGATCGCTGGCACCCCCCCTGTAAACCCCCTCCGGATCGCTGGCACCCCCCCTGTAAACCCCCTCCGGATCGCTGGCACCCCCCCTGTAAACCCCCTCCGGATCGCTGGCACCCCCCCTGTAAACCCCCTCCGGATCGCTGGCACCCCCCCTGTAAACCCCCTCCGGATCGCTGGCACCCCCCCTGTAAACCCCCTCCGGATTGCTGGCACCCTGCTATAATATACCCCCTCCCGAGGACTGGCACCCTGCTATAATATACCCCCTCCCGAGGACTGGCACCCTGCTATAATATACCCCCTCCCGAGGACTGGCACCCTGCTATAATATACTCCCTCCCAAGGACTGGCAGCCGGCCATGATACCGCTCCCGAGGACTGGCACACCCACCACCTATATACCCCTCCCAGGGGGACAGGCACGCTCCTATATGACCCCCAAGGGGACAGGCAACCCCATATATACCCCTCTGAGTAGTTAGTTAAGAAATATGGCCACCAGGGATGGACTTAATGCAGGCATCCCTGGTGGCAATGTGTGCTCGCTCATGATGCCTGCCAGTGCCTCCTAATTGGTGATGCCAATCAGTGCCACTCAGTGCCCATATGTACCACCTCATTGGTGCCACCTTATCAGTGCCTGGCAGTGAAGACTCATCAGTGCTAATCAGTGAAGGAGAAAACTTACTTGTTTAGAAAGTTTTATAACGGAAACAAAACCGTTTTTTTGACATTTTTCGGTCTTTTGTTTATCAAAAAATAAAAACCGCAGAGGTAATCAAATTCCACCAAAAGAAAGCTCTATTTGTGGGAAGAAAATTATAAAAATTGGCATTTAAACAGCGACAGCGCTGAAAATTGGCCTGGGCAGGAAGGTGCCCGGTATTGAAGTGACAGTGAAACCTAGAAGCTGATTGGGTACTATGCACAGCTGCACCAGATTCTGACCCTTGATAAAGTCACGTGACGTGACACAACGCGTCGTGAAGAGCCAGTGATGTCATCTGAGGTGTCTTTGTGAACACAACAGATGCTGTGTGTGGAACGCTTTGAGCGACTGATTGTTCATAAGCGATGGTGCTGATCATTTTACATGTGAGTGAATCGGCTTGTGATTGTATGAACTATTACAATGATCATTGCGCAATGATTGTTTTCTTTGTTTTTATGATATATAAGCCAATCAGTGAGCATATTGAAGAACTAGAGAAATCTATGTAAAAAGTGAAAAATGAAAGGAGGATTGAGCCTGAATACCTGAAGTATTGTGGACATTGTTTACATTTGAAAAGAGTTTCCCTTGTGAATATATTGAGTACACTTTATACATACTACTTTATTTAGTGCGTTTCTGGGGACTAGTGAGATCATATTTTATATATCTATCATTTTTTGGAGCTTGTGATGGTGCATGTGTTCTCATTTTGATTAATGAGCACTAGTTTTCACAGTATTCATTGGTGATCATAATGGTGGTATGATCATCATATAGCACACAGCACTTTGTATATTGCACGCCACTGTGGTATGATCAGTGTATATATATATATATATATATATATATATATATATATATATATATATATATATATATATATATATATAGGCACTCTGCACTTTTTATACCTCATATATTGCACTTTATTTTTGATGTGTGCACTTTAAAATAGAAAGTTGATTGCAGCGCACTATTGCTAGCTACTTATATATTTTTTAGGGTGTCAGAACACTATGATGATGGTTGTAGCTCAATCATTTAGGTTTTTTCTATTTTTTTTTTTTTTCTACTAATATTTAATACCACATCAGCACACCTTTTGTGCACCAGATTCTGTGCACACTAGTTTGTGTTCCTTCCCCACCCGGATTTGTAGAAAAGCCAACAACTGGTACAGAAGTATTGAGAATATGTTTTGAATTTGTGTCTCCAGTAACTATTGCTTTCTGTGAGATAAATTCTGAAGAACATATTCTCTCTAAACTGTATCTTTTTTAATCAGCATTCCCCTGAGAATATCTGTGGGGTTGGCTATGCACCACTGATTGACACGTGGTGGTTTCAGTTCCCCTCATATCTGATCTATCCTAACGCTGATGTGTCCCTATTTGCCATGCGGCAGTGTCGGTGTACTAATATTTGTACTGAGTGAGCTCGTGGACTCTGACTTAGAAAACAATTCGAAACTTGCAGAGTGATTGTATAAGCATGGTGTACTGTGAACAGCTTGTAGTTGTATCTTTTTAATTTAAACTTCTTTTTATCTATTGGTGTGAGTGCCGGTTCATACTATAGTGACTTGGGATCCGACTTGGATGTCCTCAAGTTGCTGGACATAAGAAATGCCATAGAAGTAAATGAGAGGCATCTTCATGTACACTACTGGAGTCTCTCCGACTTCAGAAAAGGTTCCTGTATTACTTCAAGGAGACTTGTACCCATAGAGGCCCCTTTTCAGACCTGCGGATCCGTATTTAGCCATCCGCTTGTCAGTGGATGATTATGGACCGCATGTCCATTTTCATCCAATCTGCCAGACGGATGGAAAATAAGACATACATCCGTCTGGATTTTGCAGAGCGGATCAGATGTCACCGCTGACATCCGTCACTCCATAGAGATGTATGGAGCGACCGTTCAGAACCGCCTGAAAAAACTGACTGGCGGATCTGAATGGTCCGCATGTTACATAGTTAGTAAGGTTGAATAAAGACACCAGTCCATCCAGTTTAACCTGAGTGAGTGTCTACAATTGTCCCTATCCCTGTACATTGCACACTCGCATTGGTCCCTACCCTCAAGGATCCCACAATCCAAGGTCCCCATTCATATACTAGGGTCAATTTCGGACAGAAGCCAATTAACCTACCAGCATGTATTTGGAGTGTGGGAGGAAACTGGACTACCCAGAGGAAGCCCGCACAGGGAGAACATGCAAACTCCAGGCAGGTAGTGTCCTAGTCGAACCAGCAACCCTTTTTACTGCTAGGTGAGAGTGCTGCCCACTATCCCGCTGTGCTGCCCACTATCCCGCTGTGCTGCCCACTATCCCGCTGTGCTGCCCACTATCCCGCTGTGCTGCCCACTATCCCGCTGTGCTGCCCACTATCCCGCTGTGCTGCCCACTACACCACTGTGCTGCATGTGTGAAAGGGGCCATAGATTTCAATGGAAGTTGCCTCCAAGTCGAATCTCCATCTAGATTTCAATGGAAGTTGCCTCCAAGTCGAATCTCCATCTATATTGAAGTGACTTTACAGGTAAAAGAAAATAATTTACACAACTTGGTACGTCCCAAGTTTGCCCAGGCAACCCCCTCCCCCCGCAGAGCTGGTTATTCTGTGATTGGCCACAGCCAAAGTTGCCTGTCCTGGAGGCAACTTTAAGTCGCATTGTAAGTTGCACAAAGTTGCCTCCAAATCGCCTTGCAAAGTCTCTGTGTGACCCGGCACTAAAAAGAGTGATGGGCAGTTTTCAAACTTAAAGAGGTCCAGGCTGGGTGAAAAAAAAAATTAAATGTCAACAGATACAAATACTGCAGCTGCTGACTTTTAATATTTGGCCACTTACCTGTTCAGGGAGTCGGTAATGTCGGCACCCCAGCTTATTATTGTTTAAATTCCTTGTAATAGGAAGAAAAGTGATCAAAAGAGGACAGTGTAAAAATAAAATGTAAAATAAATGAGAATTTTTTTTTTTAAAGCACCCTGTCCCGCGGTGCTCGTGCGCAGAAGTGAACACATAAGTTATTAGCGCCCGCATATGTATATGGTGTTCAAACCAGACACATGAGGTATCGCCGCAATAATTCTAACACTAGACCTCCTCTGTAACTCAAAACTGGTAACCTGTAAACATTTTTAAACGTCGCCTATGGAGATTTTAAAGTGTCAAAGTTTGTCGCCATTTGACAAGCGGGCACAATATTGAAGCATAACTTGTTGGGTATCGATTTACTCGGCGTATTATCTTTTACAATTAAAAAAATTGGGCTAACTTTACTGTGGGTTTTTTTTTTTTTTTTTTTTTTATTAAAAAAGTGTGTTTAAAAAAAAATTGCATTTGTAAGACTGCAGAGCAAATACAGTGAGACATAAAAGTATTTCAAGGCCCGCAATTTTATTCTCTAGGTTGCCTGAAATAAAAATGTTTGGCGGTTCTAAGCAAATTTTCAAGCAAAAAAAAAAATTATTTTAACTTGTAAACAGGTTTGAAAAATAGGACCGGGTCTCAAGTAGTTAAACAATGCAGAGCTCTGACCTGACAGCTGGGATGTGATGGGTTTTCTTTACCTGCAAAGCAGGGAATAAAATCCAGCACATCCCTTTAGTAAAAGCACCACACAGTACACACATTAGGCATACGTTTAACCCTTTGATCGCCCTAGATGTTTAACCCCTTCCCATCCAGTGTCATTAGTGCAGTGACGGTGTATATTTTTACATAGTGCCAGTTAGGCCTGGTTCACACCTTTGCATTTTTAAGTGCTTTTTCAGTTTTGCAGAAATGCACTACAGTCCATTTAACATGGTTTGCTATAGATGTAATTCACATCTATGCATTTTATGGAAAGGCCAGCAAGTTTTTTTGTTACTTTTGCGCAAACCAATCTACGCTTATTGGGAAAATAAGAATTGGCCTACGTTTATGAAGACATTTCATTTTTTAACGTTTTTTTAATTTGATATGTTTTATAGCAGAAAGTAAAAAAAAAAAATACCGTTTTGTTTTTTTTCTCCAAAATTTTGTCTTTTTTTTTTTTTTTTTGTTTTTTTGTTTATACCGCAAAAAAAAAAAAAGATGCAGAGGTGATCGAATACCACCAAAAGAAAGCTCTACTTGTTGGGAAAAAAATTACAATATTGCATAATTGTGGAATTGTCAGTTAAAGTAATGCGGTGGAGCATAGCAACGCAATGGCCTGGTCATAAACGGGGTAAATTTTCCAGAGGTTGAGTGGTTATAAATAGACAACCACACTTTAAATTCAATAATGACTTTAATAGTTATTGCACTGAGTTTAATATTACAACAAGAGAAGTGCAATAATTTATACCATGCAATTCCTCTCAGTGGCAGGACAGCAGTGATATTGTGTTACTGCACTTTGTAGACATTTGTCTCTTTATACAACATTATTAAGAAGGGTTGTGTGCTTTTCAAAGTAAACCAAGACATTACCTGTATTGCCAGACTGGATAGCTTTCATTATGTATACACATTTAAATATAACCGGTTTATAATGATTCATCAGATCATTGTTTTATTCATGCTGAAGATGTAATTGCATCATTTGCTTGGCAGAGAGGACCTGGCAATAAAAGTTAGACCGTCTTAAAGGAGACCTGACTTCGTAAAACTGACAACATGGAGGGTTAAGAACAGGTACCAGAAGAGAAGCACTTTATTTTATTTTTTTCTTCTTCATGAGCTGTCTGTCCCTAGAACGAATTCTAGAACTACAAGGGTGCTCAGTAAAATTTAAAGAAAGGGTACTTTTAATTTGTTTTATCTTTTTGTTTTTTTAATGTCTGGCTTATTGCGTTTAACCACTTGCCAACCTCAATACGTATATATACGTTGCAGTTTGCAAGTGGTTTACCGGGATTATGGCTGAAGATATCGACCATAACCCTATATTATTATTATTATTATTATTATTATTATATATATATATATATATATATATATATATATATGTATATTTTTTTTTTTTTTTGCAGCTAATGGCTGGCTTTCACATGAAAGTGGTCCGAGCGGCTCATGATGGAATGCTTTCCGAAGCAATGGGAAGTGTTCCGGTGTTTCTTGGGCTTACCGTTTACAGTGGTTTGCTCAAAAAATGATCCAGGGGTGCAGCCGACTGTTCCCATAGGTGATCAGAGAGTAGATCCTCTTTGATTGCCTCTATAGCCTTGAAGGACTGGGCTGACATCGTGATGTCACGTCCAGGCTGGAAGTAATTTTATTTATTTTAAGCAAAAGATCAAAAAAATAACATTTTTTAAAAGCAATAGATCAAAAAAAATTAAGACATTTGGGGTCTCTTCGACCCCAGATAGCTTCGTAAAGAGGACCTGTCATCCTTATTTCTATTACAAGGAATGTTTACATTCCTTGTAATAGAAATAAAAGGGATAAAAATAAACAGTAAATAAAATTGAAAGTGCCCCTATTCCTCCATGAATCAAGCACATACGCAAGTAAACCGTGTTCGCACCACACATGTGCCGTATTGAGTGAGAGAAATAATTCTAGCACTAGACCTCCTCTGTAACGCTAAACAGGTAACCTGTAAAGACGTTCAAAACGTTGCCTGAAACTGAGCTGCAGCACGGTGGCCAATAACAGGACAGGTTCCACTCAGAACAGGCCTTGCCATGATGGACCAAAGAAGTTGCTCGGACATGCTCGGCATCATATCCAGAGGTTGTCTTTGGGAAATGGATGTATGAGTTTTGACAACATTTCTGCAGAGGGTGGGGGTCAGCCTATCAGTGATCAGACCATATGCTGCACACTGCATCAAATTTGGTATGCATGGCTGTCATCCCAGAAGGAAGCCTCTTCTAAAGATGATGCACAAGTAAGCCTGGAAACAGTTTGCTGAAGACAAGCAGACTAAGAATATGGAGTTCTGGAACCATGTCCTGTGGTCTGATGAGACCAAGATAAACTTATTTGGTTCAGATGCTGTCAAGCGTGTGTGGGGGCAACCAGGTGAGGCATACGAAGACAAGTGTGTCTTGCCTACAGTCAAGCATGGTGGTGGGAGTGTCATGGTCTGGGGCTGCATGAGTATTGCCGGCACTGGGGAACTACAGTTCATGGAGGGAACCATGAATGCCAACATGTACTGTGGCATACTGAAGCAGAGCATGATCCTCTCCCTGTGGAGACTGGGCTGCAGGGCAATATTCCAACATAATGACCCCCAAACACACCTCCAATATGACCACTGCCTTGCTAAGAAAGCTGAGGGTAAAGGTGTTGGATGGGGAATGGAATCCCCATGCTTCTGTTTTTAGCGGACTGGATCAGATGTAGGCAGGTATAAACACACGTGTCCATTTTACATCAGTCTCTAGAGAGAACAATGGTTGGTCCAATTGGGCCGTGTGAAAAACGAAAAGGCAGACCCGATCGGTGTGCTTGTGTGGAAGGGGCCTAAGGCCTTGTTCACACAGGGCATACACAGCGTACCTTTACAGGGATGCATAGGTGTTCCGTGCATCTCTGTGCAGGCAGTCCCATTGATGTCATTTGGGATGTAGCACCTGCACAAACAGAGCAGTTTCCCCCAATCCATGTAGGTCCGCATGCATGTCCCTGAGCTCACACTGCCAACGTTCGGAGTCATGTACCCACACGGATGTCAGATAGGGAACAGCAGCTATGCCTGTGCAGCCGTTGCCTCCCAATTGATATAAAAGGGACTGCCTGTACAGGGATGCATGGAACACTTATTCATCCCTGTGCAGGTAAACATGGCCCCCTCCTTGGGCATACACTTTAGTATGCCACGTGATGATGCTTTAGTAGCAATTTAGCAGGAATTTTGTAAGTTTTAAATTTGTGTTTATGTGCACTATTAATGATTTTAGTGTATTTTTAGCAAAAATTTTCTTTTGATAAACACTTGTCAAATATCGCGCTGCCTTTAAAAATCTGTAGCACCTTCTTTCAGTTCTACTGGCCGTATGGTTTGGGGGTCTTTTTTACCAATTCTGAAGGCTGTAAGGGAAAAACGAAAACCTCCAGATTTTTTGGAGAAATTTTTGGGTACGTTCAATTTTCACCACTTTGCAAAAGGAACAATTTAAAATGTACAAATATTTATTTATTAAGTGCATACAGGTTAAGCTTTTATATTTAGTAGGGATTTAGCAGGAATTTTGTAAAATTAGCTGTGTTTTTATATGCTACTAATAGTTTTAGTGTATTATTATTTATTTTTCTTTTTTTTGTGAATATATTGATTTGATAAAAATTTGCACAAATACTGCAGGGTCTAAAAAAAAAAATCAGAAGCACCTTTTTATTCTAGAGGTCATATGCTTTCAGAAAATATATAGTTTTGGGGGTCTTTCACAAATTCTGAAGGCTGTAAGGGAAAAATGAAAATTTGTATGTTTACATTTTTGCGTACATTCCATGTTCTCCATTTTGTAAAAAGGCGCAATGTAAAAATTACAAATATTTGTTATTAACTCAATACAGGTTAAGCTTTTATATTTAGTAGGAATTTTGTAAAATTTGCTGTGCATTTATCTGCTAATCATGAATTTAGTGGATTTTTTGCAAAAATATTGTTTTGATAAACATTTGCGCAAATATTGTGGGACCTTAGAAATCAGTGGCACCACCTTCCCCCCCCCCCCCCCCCTCTACTGGTCATGTGCTTTCACAAAATATATGGTTTGTTGGGTCTTTTAAAAACTTTGAAAGCTGCAAAGGAAAAATTGCAAAAATGTCTGCCCACCTGAGTGTACAAAATGGAGCACAGGGCCTGGCAGCGAAAGGGTTAAAATGTATCTTTATTTTTTATTTATTTTTTTTTCATAAAAATTACATTTGAAAAAATGGACTGCGCAAATAACGTGGCATAAAAAAATGCAACGATTGTCATTTTATTCCTTAGGGTCTCTGCTAAAAAAAAAAAAAAAAAGTATAATGTTTGGGGTTTCTTAGTAATTTTCTAGCAAAAAATACTGATTAAACTTGTAAACAGTGCCAGAAAAAGCCTGATTGGCAAGTGGTTAACATTCGCCAGCTTTACCTTAGGGCCGGTTCACACCATAGAAATGCAGTCCGGATGCTCTCCAGATGTTTTTTCTGCGTGCGTGTTTTTTGTATGCATTCTTGATGCGTTCCAGTGCGTTTTTTGGTACAGTGCCTTTTTTTTCCCCCCTTTTAATTTTTTTTAATTCATTTTTTTTTTTTTTTTTTTAAGCAAGGACGTGTGTTCTAGTGTGTTTTTGATGCTTTTTACAGCATTTTAGTGCAGGAAAAAATGCAGTTCAACTTTTTTTTTTTTTTTTTTTTTTTTTTTTTTCTAGAAAGCACTGGTGTGAACTATGCCATTGGAAATCCTTTAACCTACTTTCCATGTGTTTTTGATGCAGAAAAAAAACGTACTGTGGTGTGAGCTGACCCTTAAAGCGACCGTGTGGCTAAAGTATTACAGCTAAAATAAGGGTCCTCTGGTAATTTATATAAATACCTACCTCCTCCAGTGCCTGCCCGGCTGTAACAGAGATCCCGCAGAATCTAACACTTCCAGAAGTGTAGATTTCCTACTCCACGGTTGTGCTCAGTGATTCAGTCCACTGATGACATAGTGGTCAGCAGGGACAACCACAGAGCTCTGTGGGGGACCAGAAATCTGAAACTGTCAGATTTGTCCAATCCTGAAGCTGGGGTGAATTCCATGTAAACTAGTGATAAAAACGAGAAAATTATTGCTGAAAGCAACCTATTAGGTATTGCCTTTTAATTTTAGTAGAAATGTAAAAAATACTGATCTGTCACTTTTGCCAGCACCTCTCCTCCTCCTTTTTTTCTTTCCTCTCTTTTAGTTGTCTGCCTTGTAACAAATTGGCACCAAAAGACTTTCCTGTGTTTTTAGTGCATTGTATTTGACTTGTCATAACTCATATTCCTCTACAATGGTAACCAAGCCTGCTGTTGTCTTTCTAGATGCCATTCCCAGCGCTGATCAGATCAGAATTACCCCATCCCTAAAGAGCCAAAAAGGATCTGTTTGGACGAAAACCGCATCGAGCTTTGAGAACTGGGAGGTGGAAGTGACTTTCCGGGTAACAGGACGTGGAAGAATAGGCGCTGATGGGCTGGTAGGTGCCTGCCTTTTACCTGGGTCTCTTTTTTAAATTAAAAACATTTTTTTTCTATCAACAATGTTTGAAAATGCAAGTAACGTTTTATGAGTTTTTAGGGCATTAAAGCATAAATAACATTCCAGCCACACAGCTAAATACAAGCTTGAAGTGAATGTCAGTTCTTTTACCTTGCAAAATATCTTTAAAGGGAAAGTCCACCCTAACACTAAAATTGCTACATCTTGAGACATCCACGATATATAAGCCTAACCTATCTAGCACTATAAAGAAGAAATCGGTATACATACTGTTTTTGAAGCCAATTCTCCAGCGGCGGAAGCTCTGCAGAGGACACAGCCAACAATGGCTGTGAAATGAATGGGAAGTGACGTCACCCATAGACTTACTATGGGGCTTCCGTTGTCAGTGTTGTCCTCTGCACCATCCTCCACAGCGAAGCCGCAGCTGACCGCTCAGCGTGGGATCGGGTCTGATCGGCTTAAAAAAAAGGTATATGTTTTCTTCTTTAAAGGATTGTATAGGTTAGTGTTAGATCGTAGATGTAGATATTTTAGTGTTAGGGTGGGCTTCTCCTTTAATTCCGTTTTTTTTTTTTTTTTTTTTTTTGCATATGACCTATGATATGCTTTAAAGTGTAAACCCTCACATATACCCAGTGAAGTGAACAGCCTCAGATGATACACAGGGATGAAACAAATCTCCCTATATAAGTTTTACATGTATATCTGTTGTCTTCATCTTGCTATATTCTTTAGAAAGTGCACATTGTGTTAGAAATGTTCTCTTCCTGTTCAGCAGCTGGAGTGTAATCTTGGCATACGCTGTGTGACAGCTGATTGGAGGAAAGGCACAAACCCCCACTTCACATAGACAAAGGAAGGAATGTGCAGAGCTGTGCTGTGAATAGACCAGCTCTCTGGTAATCTGTTTATTTATAGCACCAAACCCAACATAAATTTCAGGCTGGTTTTATCTCTGAGAACTTGTCAGAAATTATGCTGATAACAGAACAGGAGCAGCAGAAACACACGGGAATTAGGGCTTTGGAGAGAGATGAGCACTGCAGATAAATGTGCCTATGTCAAATTTCATGATTCAGATTTACATCTACTTAAAGACGAAGTAAACCCTGATGGGTTTACTTCCTCTTTCATTCCCTGCAAAGGCAAAGCATAATGGACTACTATGCATCGCATAGTAGCCCATTATGTGTCACTTACCTGACACAGGAGCCAGCGAAGTCGCCGCTGTCCCCTGTAGTCCGCCGCATCCATCTTGCTGGTGGTGTCTCGCAGCTCCGCCGCTGTCATTCGGCGAAGCCGCGATGACGTCACTCCCGCGCATGCGCACGGGAGTCGACACGCGCGGCAGCTCCATTCTTGGAAATGCCGCGCTCAGTGCGCCTGTGCACGCATGCGCCATAGACAGCGGTGCCCGTTTTCTGGCAAATAACTCCTAAACCATATAGGTTTAGGAGATATTGCTTGGACCTACAGGTAAGCCTTAATCTAGGCTTACCTGTAGGTCAAAGTGGTTTGTAAGGGTTTACAACCACTTTAAGGTTCCCCACTCAGGCTGTCAAGGTCTGATGAGTTGCAAAAACTTTGCATGGCACCAATGTGCCCTAAATATAATGTAAACTCTTATTTCCTCCATCTTCCAGTACAGCTACTTGAGAGATGGTTGGCTCCACCCTCTACAGGAAATACAAATCGGACACAATTTAAAAGGCCCCGCCCTTTCCTCTGACCCTCAGTTGTTTTGCGTTTCCAGACCCTCCAGGAGTGCACACCGAAACATTTGTTTTTTTCCATTGGTCTGGTAACTGGTTGGCAGACCCACTCTTGCGGTATATATGGCTAGACTAAGTGGTGGCTATGTCCTGATATAGTTTTTCTTTTTCCTAAAGGGTTCCCTTTTTTCAGTTTTTTTTTTGTGGGTTACTTGCCGTTTTTACTTTAAATCTGTGAAGTAGGGGAAGCCCGCCACCTCAGGGTGAGTGAGCCGGGGGGGGGGGGGGGTTAGTTTAGGTGTATGGTGCGCGATGGGGGCCTTATCGCTGGGGGGGCGGCGGCTGGGTGTATAATGCACGGTGTGGGCTGCAGCACCAGGTTGGGGGGGGGGTCCCTGTGGTCAGGTCCATCTGCGCGGTGCTGAATAGCAAAAAGTGGCCCGGTCAGGAAGGTGGCCCATGTAAAGCTTCAGAGCCTCCAGACAAAAGCTTCTTTACCTGGCTGTGTCTGTGCAATCGATTCCCCCAATGACTTCTATGGAGGCAGTCTGCTGACGACAACCTTTTTGACACCAGGGATGGATTTCGTGGCAGCCAATTATTCTGGGGACCAGGGTAGTCTGTCTTCACCCCCCCCCCCCCCCCCTTCACATCACAACCCCCCTTTACAGCCATGTTCCACTTCACATCCTTGTCCTCCTCTACATTGGAGTGACACTTTTTTCATGCATTTTCCTTTACATTTAATGTATAGGGGACTGCACTGTAATGATTAAAGTGTCCCTTTCCAGTGCAGTCCCCATTATGTCACCGTGCCCCTTTTACATTACACCTCCTGCCCTTCTGATGACATCGTCTGGTGGCAAGAGACCCGGGAGAGGGGACACAGGCTAAGTGGCACAGCAGGAAGTGAGCTTCAATAGCGGTTGCCGCTCACCTCCCATGTGGCCTGGCTATCAACGGGCCGCAGACCGGTACACGTATGGAACAACAAAAACTTCTTACTAAGTGCACCTGAAATATCAGAAATAATCGCTAAAGTGCCAGATTTTTTTTTTTTTACACGGTTTAAATGTCTTTAACTATAGGTAATTTGAGTTGTCACCCCTGCCATGCTGCCAGACAAGAGAACCTTCTATCAAGCAATGTTCCATACCATATATCTTACAGCAGTGATCCTGCCTAGTGAATAATTTGCCATAAGTTTAGCCCTCCAGCTGACGAAATGTTTATGAATCTTTGCTATATGCAGTGTGTGTTCTTCCTGTAACATGTTGTCTTAGTGTGTGGTTTTTTTCTTTTATTTATTTTTTTGTTGTGTGTGTGCGCAGGCTATATGGTACACAGCGGAGCAGGGTCTGGATGGCGAGGTGTACGGGGCAGCTAACGCGTGGAACGGTGTGGGGATTTTCTTTGATTCCTTTGACAATGATGGAAAGGTTTGTTTGCTTTGCTCTTGCACTTTGTTATAGTCATACTGTGTTACAGATTACACAAAGGACAAAGCTTGTTTACTTAACTGCTGAAAATTGCATTAAACCAAATTATCTTCTTTATCCCTACAAGACGGGTTGTATGAAATCGGATACAGTTCTTTGCTTTCACTTAAATATCACACACTGTGTTATGGCTTAAAATATTTTATACAGACTCGCAGATTAAAGTCAATAGACATCAAGAGCTTTGAATAGCACCGCATACCTCCACATACTGTTTCCACATTCAAAGCACATGAGCTGTATATTATTGGAATTACATTTTTCAGAATGTGTAAAATGAAGCCATTTCACAGAAGCACTGCTGGTTATGTACAACTTTTTTTTTTTTTCCTCCCTAGTCTTCTTCCAGGACAGCATATGAGAGACAGAAGTTTCCACCCACTGGGACAGCAAACATGTCCTTACAGTCGGGTTGAATGAAAAAAAATTATCCAATTTCCCCTTATACACATTTGAAGTGCATGGGGGATTCACTCCTGCTGTGCTATTGTGTTCAGATGGCGGGCAGACTTAACAGATTATATTTCAAGAGAATGGGCAGACCCATGAAAGGAAGCTTTTCTTCTAAAATACCCTTAAGTACAGGTTCCCTTTTGAAGAGAATTCTGAGCCCCGGTTCAGCAGATTTTACTGCCAGGGAGACTTGATAAAAAAATAACCAGTGCCAATCAGATTGATGTTCGCACTGGGACCCATGACATCTTGTGTCCTGGTGGAGTGGCGGGCTTGGTATTATCAGGGATCCCTTCAAGCCTTTCTCACATGGAACTGCTCTCATTCATTAGACTCTTTGGTAAGACTTCCACATAGTGTGCAGTCTCTGGTGTAGAATCCATTCACACCTACCACTAGGCCTCCTTTTTGAGTCTTCCCCATGTCTCGAAGAAAAACCATGGGCGCGAATACTCACGAATGGAGCACCCATGTAAAAAACATAATGCCTAGAAGGTCATTGGACCCTGGAAAAGACCAGGCAGCTGTTCAATTGGAAGAGTTCACTACAGTGTGGAGAGCTTTGAACGATTTCTTCTTCACAGATCATCACCTATTGGCCCTACCAGACAATGGTGACTTATATCAGAAGACACGTGACATGAGAAGTCCTTCTCTGCAGTCAGTAGCAGAAGTAATGTTTTTTTGGGGGCAGAACAAAATCTCAGTTCCTTCTCTTGCAATCCATTTGAAGGGTCCCCACAGTTGTCTGGCAGATTTTTTTGAGATGTCAACTACAGGGAGCAAACTGATCCCTATATCCAAAAGTTTTCACTTTCTGCAAATGGGCCTGTTTGCCTTGATCAAGATGGAACGATTCATCCTCTTCAACCCAGAAATCATGTAATGGGTCACGATGCCCTCACCAATCCCTGGAACGTCAATCTATGGTAAACGCCTTCCTTCCCCATTCAGACTCGCCGAAGAATTGAAAATTCTGCTTAGAGAATCGGAATCTGATTGCTCCATTTTTACCCAGGAAGGAGAATTTGTTATTTTCTGCCCATTCATGCTTAGTGCTGAGACTGGTTAAGGCAGACCTTCCTAATGAGCAGTTGGCTTATCCAGAGCAAAGGCTGTTAAGCATCTGCAATAGTCTTTTCATAATTACTGCAGTGTATGTAGCAAAATTGAAGGGATTTAAAAAAATTTAAAATGTGAAAATCTGTAGACAGTTTTTCACACAATGCAGTTATTGAGCATGAAATTCAGGTATGTAAGAACGTCTGATGCAATCTTTTTTCAAAAGCCATGACAAGCTTGAAAAGGTACAATTGCTGAAATGCCAAAGTAGCTATTTCCATTCACCTGGCAGATAATAGTGAGAAGATATTCAGGTTCGTAAGGAGTGCAGCATTAGTGTCAGTATGGTTTAAGAAGGACGATCCATGGGACCGCAGCTAACAATAACTGTACAGAAATTTAATCCAGCTCGGTCCAAAAAAGACACATTTTAACTTTCATATGAAGACAAATCTGAAGGAGATATAGAAGCTAACTGGCTGTAAAGGGAAAGGGATTAGGTTAAGGATAGAGAGGGGAGAGAGCGTAGATGGGGACATATAAGGTGGGTGAAGAAGCGAGGCGGGTCACTACCTGGGAGTGCTTCTCTAAGAAACCGTGTAAGAGATGTGGTCGGAAGGATACAGAACTGCATCAATATCCCAAAGCATGGGACATCATCTGTAGATGGTGATCAGTGGTGGTGTAGTATCTCCTTTTATCTCTAAATCGTTCTAATTCAATTTTGCTAGACGAGGAACCTATAAGGAAGGGAATTTGGACCCAACATTGCAGATCTGGCTTTGAAAGATGGAGGAGCTCTAAATGTGACCCAGACAGTGTCTACCTGCTTTAAGCCAACCACAGGACGTCATTCCTGTAACCTGCCTGTTTAAAAACCAAGTCAGGAACTGCGCTATGCTCTAATTCCAACAGGTTCCTTTTAATAGGCCTGCTAGGGAGAAACTGAATGATGCAAAATACACAAACTGGCATTTAGATACTTATAAGGTGGAAATGTTCTGGTAATCCCTCTCTGAGTGCTGCTCACACGGCTGTTGTGTTTGTAAAACATATTTGTTGAATGGAGGCCAATAAACCATCGGAGGGGCAGGTTGAAACAGCTTTAAAGTTTTAAGACCTGTAATTTAAAACTCGTTCACCGGCATAAAACCACCACAATCATAAAGAGGTTTAAACTAGTCTGGGATCTTCCCTTCATACACTGCCTAATAATAAAGTCCTTTGAATAATCTCCATATCCCAAAGGTGCTCTATTGGATGAGATGTGGTGAGTGTGGAGGCCATTGGAGTCCAGTGACCTCATTGTCCAGTGGTGAGATGATTGGAGCTTTGTGACATGGTGCATTATCCTGCTGGAAGGATCCATCAGAAGATGGGGACACTGTAGTCATAAAGGGATGGACATGGTCAGCAACAATACTCAGGTAGGTCGTGGTGTTTAAACGATGATAAATTGGTACTAAGAGGTCCAAAGTGTGCAGAGAAAATATCCCCCCCACGCCATTACACCACCATTATAAGCCTGAACCGTTGATACAAGGCAGGATGGATCCATGCTTTCATGTTGTTTACACCAAATTCTGACCCTACCATCTGAATGTCAAAGAAAAATCAACTCCTCAGACCAAGCAACATTTTTCCAATCTTCTATTGTCCAATTTTGGTGAGCCTGTGCGAATTTTAGCCTCAGTTTCCTGTTCTTAGCTGACAGGAGTGGCACCCGGTGTGGTCTGCTGCTGCTGTAGCCCATCTGCTTCAAGGTTCGATGTATTGTGCTTTCAGAGATAGTATTCTGCATACCTTGGTTGTAACAAGTGGTTATTTGACTTACTGTTGCCTTTCTATCATCTCAAACCAGTCTACCAATTCTCCTCTGACATCAACAAGGCATTTGGCTCCACACAACTGCCACTCACTGGATATTTTCTCTTTTTCGGACCATTGTCTGTAAGCCCAAGAGATTATGTGTGAAAATCACAGTAAATCAGCAGTTTTTCAAATGCTCAGACCAGCCCGTCTGGCACCAACAACCATGCCACGTTCAAAGTCACCTAATTCCCATTTTTATCCCCATTCTGATGCTCCCTTTGAACCTCAGCAAGTCGTCTTCACCACGTCTAGATGCCTAAATGCATTGAGTTGCTGCCACGTGATTGGCTGATTAGCAATATGTGTTGCCAAGCAATTGAACAGGTGTTTCTAATAAAGTGGCCATGGAATATATATACAAATGGAACATGCTGTAAAGCAGTGATGGGCAACCTTTTTGGCGTGGTGTGTCAAAAATCGGCAAAAAATCGAGCATAACTCGCGTGGTGTATCACTTCGACAAAAAAACATAATTTTTGCGCAATTTATAGTTTAAACTACAAAAATGTATAATTGCAATATATAATTGTATTTAATAAACCAAAAACAAATTATTTAACATACCTGCTTAGTAACTTCTTTGTTCATCAGTCAATTTCGTATGTTGCCCTTGATATTATTGAACTTGTTTGGGGTGCCGTGAACCAGGGCTGTGGAGTCGGCTGCTTCCAGCTCCACGTCCTCATCAACATGCCGCTCCAGCCCGCCCCTGCTATGAATATTCCTAGTGATGCGAGGGCGATGATTATGAATATTCATAGCGGGGACGGGCCGGAGCGGCATGTTGATGAGGACGTGGAGCTGGAAGCAGCAGACTCCACAGCCCTGCCGTGAACTGAGATAAGTGAGGGGGAGGGCGAATTCTTTAACTAACCTGCCTATTAGTGACTTTTTTGTTGCTGAATTTCATTGGCTAAATCTTCAATTGAAGGTTGGTATTTTGTACACTTCAGGCCCAAGAAAGCGCTACTAACCTCATCTGTCAATCTGTTTCTTTTGTTGGTTTTGATATTATTTAATGCTGAGAATAAGGTCTCACAAAAGTACGTAGAAGGAAAAATTGTGAGTAAAGCTGTTGCTATATTTGTCAGGGTGCTAAAAGTGTCTGGTAGTCTGTTCCAGGCACTCCAAATTTCCTGTTCGTAGTGGCACTCATCTTTATTCTCCAAGCGGCCCCTTTCCAGATTCTCAAGCTTTGACCTCAAGTCAACAAACACCTGAGCCCAGATGCTGTCTTGAAATTCTGCAAGCTGCATCTCCAAATCATCTATTTGCATCCATTGGAAACCATTTAATTCCAAACTATTGTAGACTACTACATCAGGATACTTAATTATTTTCATGGTCTGTTCTAGGCTTCTAAATTGACTAAATCTATCAGTAAACTGGTCAAGTAACGAGTCTAAAACATGCTGGTACTTCATATGCAAGAGTTCCACTTCATTTCGTACAGCTGCACTGGCCTTCTCAAAATGCTTTTGTACTCGAGGAAAATACTTATACGTTTTAGTTTCTACATCTCGCTTGAAAATTTTTACTTTACTTTCAAAAGCTTTTATGTATCCAAACATAACATCAATACTTTTGCCAAAACCTTGTAACTTTAAGTTCAGTTCATTAACATGAACAGAGAGATCTGTAAAAAACATCAGGGTGTTGACCCACTTATCATCATTGAGCTGAGGAAAGTTTCCCAGATCCTTCTCTTCAAGAAATACCTTAATTTCTTCAAAGCACTCCACAAAGCGCTCAAGAACCTTGCCTCGGCTCAACCATCTTACATTATTGTACATTAGCAGTCCACTGTAGGTGGAATCAACCTCCTGTAAAAGTGCTGAAAATTCTCGCTTGTGAAGGGGGCGAGCAGCTATTAAATTAACTATTTTTGTTAGAACTGACATTAAGTCATTTAAGTCAGTGAATCCTGCCTTGGCACATAAAGCCTCCTGATGGATAATACAATGAAAAGGCACAATCGCATGTCCAATAGCTTCTGTAAACAATTTCACAAATCCAACGTTTTTCCCCACCATGTTTGGGGCACCATCTGTCGTCACTGACACAACTTTAGATATATCAATGCTTAGGTCGCAGAATGTTTGCATAACAACCTTACTTATTTCGCTTCCTGATGTACTTGTTGGCACTGATACTAACTTTATCAACTCTTCTCTCATTGTGTGACCATCAGAATATCGACCAATAATGGCCAACTGAGCATGCGATGTGACATCAGTAGTTTCATCAAGAGAGATGGAAAAATATTTACAATTCCTTATGTCTCTCTTTAATTGCTGTTGTACGTTTGTGTTCAGTCTCATTATTCGGTCTTTTATGATATTTCTACTGAGTGGTAACTCAGATATTCTCTTAATAATTGCATCTTTATTCTGCATATCGTGAAATAGAACTGGCGCACATCTTAGGAGAGTTTCTTTAATAAATTCTCCCTCATTAAGCGCTTTTGCATGCTGAGCTATGGAGTGAGCAATGCTCAAACTTGCAGAGTTTAAATTTGTAGAGCCTTTTATAAATTTAAGGATGGAGTTAGATTGGCTCTTATAAAGGTGTAGCTTCCTGGAAATGTATTCCCTCCTATCATCCTCACTTTTTTCCAAGAGCTGGGAATGATTAGTTTCAAAATGTCTATTTATATTCCACGTTCTGCTTACTACCGTTTCAGTACATAGAACGCAAAATGATCTGCCATTTTTTTTCTATAATGCCATACATCTCGCTCCATGTCTCTTGAAAGGGTCGGCCACTGCTACTACCACTCCCTTTACTTAACCTTTGTTTTTTATTTTTTGGGTGCTCCATCAGTGGGCCAGTGACAGCAGATAGAATTATAGATAGCCAATTAGGGGTTAACTAGCCTAACAAGCTAACACAACCTCCCCCTCACTTATCTCTGTTATTGTGGGCAAGTCCATGGCACCCCAATAGTTGCTGCTAATGACGCTCACAGTTCCCGTTGGCACTCCGCTGTTCCCTGCTGTGGTGCGGTCGTAACTGACAGTCCCAGGAGTAGACTCTCTGTGCTGGCCTGACTGGAGAGAGGCGCGCACTGTTCCCGCGCTCCTCTCCTGCGGGTCCTCCCTCGCCGCGCTGATGACGTGTGTGCGCACGGCACGCACGCCTTACCAGCAGCCCCTGCGCTCAGAAAGGGGCGGCGGCGATACAGTGAGTGTGGGCGGGGGAGATCACACGTCCCGCCCCCCCCCCCCCCCCCCCCGCGTTCCTCCAGCACAGATTCTTTCATCCTCGGCGGCCGTGCAGGAGCCGAGGATGAATCGCATGAAATCCTGTGCGTGTCACCCCAAATGGCTACGCGTGTCAGCACTGACACGCGTGTCATAGGTTCGCCATCACTGCTGTAAAGTGAAACAAAAATGTTAATAAAGACAAAAAAAATTGCAGGCTTGTTTATGAATATCCTCAGTCTGAGAGGGCAGAAAGGCTTGTGGCTACATCCCCCGTGACGTGGAGATATTCTCAATCCCCTTACTGGGATGCTATATTTTTGTACAGGAAGTGTATTTTTGTTGAAAAAAATAAACTTGCCTACTTGCAGTCTTTTTTTTTTTTTTTACTGTACCCTTGGCTGCACATGTCAGTGTGACTGAACTCCTGTGCATGCGCTCCTGTGTGAGTTATGTCATCATGCACCAGCCAAGCAAGGCGACCTACAAGACCAGCACCCAGAACAAGCTGGGAAGAAGATGACAAACGGCAATGAAGATGAGGGAAGTATTGCAGACTTTAGCTCCACGTTAATGAAACCAGTTGGTATTCATATACCCAGGTTGTCACTTGTGTCAAGCCGTCAGTATTTACTTAAAGTGGAACTAAGAAATGAAAATGGGTGGACAGGCAGGTTTTTTTAATGCAGAAGAGACGTGCTTTCTCTTCTGCATTAAAGCTACTTAATCTACCTGTCCACCTTTGTACAGTAAGCTGCGCAAGCACAGCTCACTGCACAGATTCGGCAATACCGAATCTGACAGAACTCCCACGCATGCGTGGTTGTGGCGTTCTCTCGGGCCAGAGATCGAGACCTGGAAGTGCAAGCGGAAAGTTCCAGGGATGTTTATATTGCTGGATTAAAGATGCAGTATAGTTCCACTTTGATAGACTTTTACCAGCTCAGCCTGGGGGCCTTTTCTTTAGCAGATGTAAAATCTTGCAGACTTCCTTGTTCTTGGTTTCATTTAAAGGAGAAGTAGGGTCAATGGGTTTTTTTTTTTTAATTTTTATTTGTCTTCTGGAGATCATAGGCGTGAACTTCCTGCTGCTCTCTTTTGACCCATATTCAGCCAATCCAGGCTTTGGAGAGGTCCTAACTTTAATGTTGCGATCCGCCCAGATGCCTGGACCAGCAGCTGGCTCAGCCTCCCGCCCCCACCACAGCCTGGCACACTGGTAAGAGCTGGAGGAGCAGAGCAGTGAGTCACCAGCTCTCTGCTCACTAAAGACCGACAGTAGACTCCCCAATAAAATTGTTTGCCTTCCATAACTGAGATAAATCCTCCTTCATTTGTGTCTCGCATGCCCCCCCTCCCAGACGCCGCAGATCACAGTGGGAGGGATTCAGCAACAGGCCGTGCTGCCAGTCCAGAAAGCAGCAGGCAGTACTAGGCATGGCCTGAGGCTGATTGACAATTGGCTGCAACAGGAGAGTGATGATGCTGCTTTGAATTCAGCAGCAGTGCAGTAACAAAGTTGCCCCATCACAAGAAGCTACATGAGATGAACTTTGTTGGCAGGATCGATAGATATGTGTGAGAAAATTGCAGGGCAACAATTTGGAATGTCATTTACCTGCTCCTTCCTTTTCAGAATGAGTAGTCAGCGATCATTGGCTCTGTCCTTTCATAACTGAGCATCGTAAAATGTGTCCATTCATCATCTTCAGTGCAGCTGAGAAAGGGATTGGGGAATCTGTCCTCCAGTCCCTTTTCCCTGTCACAAAGGGGAGAGATGTTGGGGGACTGTTTAGACCCCTGATATCTCACCAAAGCCCAACAGAGTTGAAAAAAAAAAAATGTTAATATTTAAAAGTAAAAATAATTTTAAAAAACGCTGACACTGTCCACTCCACTTCCTCTCAACACCCCCACCCCCAAAAAAAGAAATAAATTGGAAAACATGAAATTAAACTACTGACACAGTTCCACATCTTCAGTGCTGCATGTTGGTGCCACTGTCACATGACTTTAAAAAAAAAATTAAAAAAAAGGGGGGGGGGGGGCACTGTAATATGAAATGTGATATGTATCCTGGTAAATTCAACTGATTTTTGCAGTAAAGTGTTTTAATTTTAAGCGTTTTTTTTTTTTTTTTTTTTTTTTTACATTGTAATGAAAAGATTACATGCAATTTGCTTTAAGGACCCTTTTGTGTGCTAACTACATACACTATCCAAGAAAATATCAAGTATTTTCTGTACTTTATTTTTTATTTTAGAAAAACAATCCGGTGATTTTGGTTGTGGGAAATAATGGAAAGCTCCTGTATGACCATCAGAAGTAAGTGTGTCTGGGTGTTTATTTTTTATTTTAATTTTTTTTCTCCACTTGTCATTGCTGTTTTAATGGGGCAGTTAATTCTGTGCCTCCTGAATGGCCGTCTTTTACCAGCACTAGTATGCAACTCACCCGGTGTGCACTCAGGGAATCGCACCCATGTGCCATATAGAGAAACAGCCAACCGAGGATGTGTATGTGTGAGCTGCTCAGGCTGCATGGGAATGAAGTTCTGTATCCACCACTGTGAGTGCTGGCTGGGAAGGGAGCTGGTCTATGCTCCAGGCGATAGTTCAAGAAGGTAACTAGGTGTCCTGGGAGCCACACATCAAGTCAAAACCCAATGTATGGTGGTAAATGGCCGTCTCAGTCTGGACCATCTGCCAGGCAATGTGCCCAATGCATTTTGTCCTGCCCTTGGAGCTTACACATGGGGAACTTAAGTAAACTCCAGGGGCAGAGTGAAACCAGGTGTCCCAGAACACCTAATTACCTTCAACTATAGAGAAACAGTTTGCCATATACATGCAGCCGAGTGTCCCAATGGAGCACCTGTACATCTCTGTGCCAGTAAAAGTCAGTTTTGCAACGTGGAACAGAGTTAATCGCTCCATGTGAACGGAGCCCAAAGAGCAGACGGAGAATAGCAGCTAAATGGGCAACTTGAACACATCCATTTTACCTGCCAAAGATAAGCAAGTAAGATTTACTTTTTTTTTTTTTTTCCTACTACAAATGATGTTGTTTGATAATTTTGTGGTCCATTAAGGCGATATTTAAACCCATGAACAGAGATGTAAAATATTGCAGCCTACAGGTCTACGTTTCCTATGCGCGCTCCTGATTTGGACTACAAATACCTCCCCCTCTCTACCTACATGACATTGGGGGAGGTGTGCTTTAGCTTACAAAAAAGACCTGGGAAGGCTGATGACATTGAGATTTCAGTTCAGTGCACCGGGGTTTTCAAGGGCACTGGATTTCTGGCAGGATCAACAGCTATCAATGTGTAGCCGGACTGGAGTGTGAGAGGAGCAGCACAAGGAGCCAATCGGTTTATTACTGACTAAAAGCATGCCGATAGGCGGGATGAGCGGAGTTTCAGAACTTATCACTATGCTGCTTCTCCTTTCACTGTCCAATCAGACGTGTGAGTCTAGGAGGACCTGGGCTCAGAGGGAGGTAGTGGGTTGAATAATGCTGGACTTAAGATCAAGGACATCTAGTGGCAGAAAAAAAAAGTACCGTGGGGGGAAGTCTCTGGAATAAAGGTGAACATTGCAAAGAAGGCCGATTTTATCATTTTAATGTGTTTTTTTTTTTTTTTTTTTCCTGTCTTGTTTCTGACTGGAATCCTGCTTTCAGTGTTTAAGGTTGCAGAATGCTTGGTTGGCCACCACCTGTATGGTGGTGATCACTAAGTCTAGGTTCACATATGTGATGCAGCCCAAAGTGGTTTTGCGTGAACAAAACACATGGACGCAGATGCATGGAGGTGCCAATAAAAATGACGGTCCCCCTGAACGTGTGCTAAAGAGCAGTGCGTTTTGACTGCGGGTCAGGAACGTGCATGATTATGCACGTGTTCCCCACCCGCAGTCGAAACGCACTGCTCTTTAGCTTGTGTGCAGGGGGCCTTTCATTTTTATTGCCACTTCCACACAGAACAACCATGTTTTTGTTCACGCAAAACTACATGGTGCTGCAGCACCATGCTGTTCGGTGTGATTCTTCTTATAACAAAGGGCAGGGGACTTCTTTCTAAGCAATTCTTGCGGGTGGAGCAGGCCATTAACATGATACTTTGCTTTGTGGGCAAGGCAAAATGAATATAGCCCCTGTCGTATTCACATGGCAATACTGCCACTGAGCGTGACCTATTCAAGACTGTGCAGGCCTTATTGGGTTAAAATAAGCACTGAGGAGGCAACATATCATGTCCTCACTGCTTGTCAAACACCTCTGAAAACCAATCCACCACAGACCCCTTTTCAGAGGGGCAGCAAGGTATACTGCATGTGGAAACTTCAATTTTTACTTTACTTACATTTCTTACTAACAGAAATGGCAGTAACAGTAGTTGTGTGTATTTGCAGTGATGGAGCTTCTCAAGCACTGTCCTCTTGTCAGCGAGATTTCCGAAACAAACCGTATCCAGTTCGAGCAAAGATCATCTACTACAAGAAGACTTTAACAGTGAGTATCCCTACTATGGTATACGTGGCTTATGCTATAAATAAAAAAAAAAAAAACCTCTCTATCTTTCTTTTCCTTGAACACTTTCTTTCCACGCTGTTCATGTAGGTAATGATTAACAACGGCTTTACACCCGACAAGGACGACTATGAGTTCTGTGCCAAAGTGGACAATATGGTCCTGCCCCTGCAAGGCTTCTTTGGGATATCTGCAGCTACTGGAGGCCTGGCAGGTTGGTCATATATCTGTCCTTTAAAAAACATACGTGTGTGTATATATGTGTGTGTGTGTGTGTGTATATATTTCCCTCAAACAAAAAAAAAACATACACAAGCTATACTGTAATTAATAAGCACCTTTTTTTTTTTTTTTTTTTCTGTGAAAGCTCAATGCAATGTGGCAGCCTGGAGGTGTTTTCTGCACCGTTGATGTACAGAACGACTCCAAAAATGTCATGTCCCGCTTGGGTGAAGAACTGCACTAAGATACAAGTCAGGTTTTAGGCATCCTCTGCAACAAAAATTTAGTTTTTAAGTGAGATACTGCCTAATGTTTAATCACCACCTAAAGGGATGCAGGCGCTGCAATTTATTAGGACATCAGCTGATTAAAGCAAATTAATCACGTGCATTCAGAATCACTGTGCACAGGACATTGTCTAACAAAAAGCTATACCTTCAGAGCAGAAACCAGTAGGAATCTGCAATAAAGTTTGTTCTTGCAATATACATTGGCAACAAAAGTACTCTTTAATTCAATACCCATGATCTATTCAATAGAGGCCTCTGATGCAATGTACTTGACCAACTGCCACTTCCCAACAGCCCCTAATTTTTTCCCTGGCAGGAGTTGTGGTTGTTTCGTCTGGGAGTGTCCATAACCCTTATTCCATGCAAGGACTAACGGGACTTGAATGCCAATGAAGGAGATATATCGTTATACACCTTCTGCCCTGTTGGATGCCTTACAGAAGGGAAAAGCATTTCTAATTGAACCTACATATGTAGTGTTGACATTCTGGTTAGCATTATTGTTTTAAGGTTTATATTCATCCTGCGTAAAAAACATTAAATAAAAATCCCTTTTTTTCTTTTAGATGATCACGATGCACTGTCTTTTCTAACTTTCCAATTAACGGAACCTAGCAAAGATGCAGTGAGTATTTTATTTTTTCAAAAATATTGGTATGGCATATTTCTTTTTCAAAAAATAAAAGTGTGTGTGTGTGTGTGTGTATGTGTGTATGTATGTATGTATGTATGTGTGTGTATGTATGTATGTATGTATGTGTATATATATATATATATATATATATATATATATAAGTGTGTGTGTATATATATATATATATTTTGCATCATATTTATCTGGAAGTGTGTACTGTTGGTATGTCCTTTGGTTGAGCATGTGCAGGGTGACTATGCAAAAGCACAGTTGGGTGATAAGTACAAAGTGTTGTCACCCCGTAACAGGTCGTGTCTGCACATGGATCTTTATCTGATGGTGTTTAAAAAGCTTGAAAATGTTTTGAAATTACAGTGACATGTTTACGTCTATGAAATCTTAGTGTTTGGGTTTTTACATATGCTTTAGTAATAATAAAGGTGCCCATTCTGCCCCTAGTCATAGCAGAAGTAAAAACTGCCTGCACTTTAAAGAGGAAGTAAACCCTGATGGGTTTACTTCCTCTTTTTTTCCCTGCAAAGGTAAAGCATAATGGACTACTATGCATCGCATAGTAGCTCATTATGTGTCACTTACCTGACACAGGAGCCAGCGAAGTCGCCGCTGTCACCTGTAGTCCGCCGCATCCATCTTGGTTGTGGCGTCTCTCGCAGCTCCGACGAATGACAGCGGAGAAGCCGCGATGACGTCACTCCCGCGCATGCGCACGGGAGTCGCGTCTCGGAGCTCCGACGCTGCCATTCGGCGGAGCCGCGATGACGTCACTCCCGCGCATGCGCACGGGAGTCGACAAATTAGGCAAATCCATTCTTGGCCTTGCCGCATTTAGTGCGCCTGCGCGCCGCTGTCTACGGCGCATGCGCCGTAGACAGCGGTGCCCATTTTCGGGCAAATATCTCCTAAACCATATAGGTTTAGGAGATATTACTTGGACCTACAGGTAAGCCTTAATCTAGGCTTACCTGTAGGTCAAAGTTGTTTGGAAGGGTTTACTTCCATTTTAATGTTGGGACCAGGCAGCGAACTGGCCCTTATGAAGTTGGAAAATTTGCCGCCATATCACTCCAGCTGATCCTAAATGGTCTTCCATCTGCATGTTCAGTAGTGAGTTGTGTTGTTTTCCTAAAAAAAAAAAAAAAAGTTTCCATCTGTGTTTGCTGTTGGAGATTTAAGTCCAGAATAATGGTAAAAAAAAACCTTCCCCACTCTATCAAAAAACAAAACAAAAAACCTTTTGACTAGATGTACACTTATTGGGGGTATGTGCATAAGGAACATACCTCTCGTAATTACTAGGGGTGCACCGAATGGGTTTTTTGGTGCCGAAACCAAAAATGAAAAATACACCAGGCTGAAAAGCGATACCGAAAATGACCAAAACACATTTATAAAATTTTTTTTTATACAGGAGATGGTTAGAGACTGGGGGACACGGTACAGGAGATGGTCAGAGACTGGGGGACACGGTACAGGAGATGGTCAGAGACTGGGGGACACGGTACAGAAGATGGTCAGAGACTGGGGGGACACGGTACAGGAGCTGGTCAGAGACTGGGGGGACACGGTACAGGAGATGGTCAGAGACTGGGGGGACACGGTACAGGAGATGGTCAAAGACTGGGGGGACACGGTACAGGAGATGGTCAAAGACTGGGGGGACACGGTACAGGAGATGGTCAGAGACTGGGGGGACACGGTACAGGAGATGGTCAGAGACTGGGGGGACACGGTACAGCAGATGGTCAGAGACTGGGGGGACACGGTACAGCAGATGGTCAGAGACTGGGGGAACACGGTACAGCAGATGGTCAGAGACTGGGGGAACACGGTACAGCAGATGGTCAGAGACTGGGGGGACACGGTACAGGAGATGGTCAGAGACTGGGGGACACGGTACAGGAGATCAGTGCCACCAGCCCGTGTCCCCACTGCAGCCAGCCCGTGCAAGGGACGAGAGAGGAGAGCTGCCGCCACCGCCTGGTTGATTATAGCGCCGTGAACATAACCGCTTTAATTTCAATAGCTGTGTGTTCCCCGCCGTGTGCTGTCACATACAGCCCCTCCCCCTTGTCCAGGAAATTGACAGATGGATCACTTTGACAGACAATCCTGGGACAGTGATCTGTCTGTCAGTTTCCTGGACGAGGGGGAGGGGCTGTATGTGACAGCACGCGGCGGGGAACACACAGCTATTGAAATGAAAGCTGGTATGTTCCCGGCGCTGTAATCAACCAGGTGGGGGCTCTCCTCTGTCTTCTGCGCTGTAGGACACCCCCGTGATGGGTGGCACCAGGGCCGGGGGGTGGAGCCCCGCCCAATTTTCGGCTCCATTATCGACCATTTCTCTTATATTTACCGACCTACACAGCTCCTCTATTAGCCATTGGGTTGTTATTCCCACCACAAGGAGAATACTAGGCATTACTTGTTATGTAACGCTCAGAACTTTTCAGTTCCGCCCAGGGGGCGGTCCCTTGGGCAACAACCCTCCAGCCTGCCATGCAGTCATCAGTTTTAATTTGCCTAGTGAAGGAGAAAGACCTATGAACCCTGCGGGCCCATTGGTCCATGCTTTTTTTTTTTTCTGCAGAAGCCTGACTTTTTGCGCAAGGTGATTGATCCTGTGATCTGATATCAACAGCTGGCTGGGTGACAGGCTGGATGCCCTTATCTTTGTAGTCTCCCCAGTCTAGCCATCGAGCATGGGCAGGCCGCAGCCCCGCGCTAGGCAGGCCACGACAAAACCTCAGCTCCAGAGGTGGTCGGTGAGCTTTTATGCTCCGGGGCACACATATATGACCGGGCTACTGATGTCTGCGTCACAGTGTGCCGGGCCAACAGGCAGCCTGTACTGATCAGTGAGTGGGTCTGTGACGGAATGTCTCCCAGCTGTGCAGGACCGGTAAGTACAGCTCTCCCTGCCTCGGTGGGGCTGAGCAGCTGGGCATTCCCTGGGAGGCCGATTCAGGGGTCCCTCACCTCCCTCTCTTCTCTCCCTTTCCCCCTCCCTGGGGGGATGCTGCTGAGCGGTGTGTGTCTGTGCAGGGGCTCTCATCTGGGGGCGGGGGGGGATGGTGCTGGCTGAGTCCTGGGTCCTGTTTTTTCATGTCCCTGGAAGGTGTCTGTGAGGCTATGCTGGTGTCCTGTGCAGTGCTGTACTCGCCGCCATTGTTTCTCTGTCCCTTATGGCTCTGGCATTTGGCGGCCATCTTAGGTGTGGGCAAGGGAAAGCATGTTCTCCTAGGCTTCGGCTGCCATTTTCCTTGTGATTGTCCCTATACAGGACACCGACCATTTTCTTGAAGCCTTAACATGTTTTTCAGTGTTCTCTAGTGGCAGCATGTGCTCTGACAGCCATTTTCCCTGTGTTTTATGTCCTTGGGGTGGACGCTGGGTGGCCATTTTCTTGAAGCCTGAGCACACTTCAGAGCGGTTTCAGCGCCATTTGCAGCTGCTTCCACTGACAGTACCATTTCCTTTGCACCTGGGAGCCAGCAGAGACTACAGGCACTACCTGCTGGATAGCGCAGAACCCCTCAGGGTGGTGAGTCCTGCGGGAAAGAGCCCCTCAGCCAGCAGCAGTAAGGAGGGTGGGACTGTCACTGTCCTAAGTCCCCTTCGGGTGGCAGACAGGGTAGGGTCAGCATGGCTTCAGAAACTGGTGTTTCTTCCCTCGAAATCTAGGCAATTGCAACCGGGTCGCCTGGACTGCGCAGTGCCCCTGGGCACCCTAACGGCGGTCCTCAATTAGTTTGTTGCAAAGATGAAGTGAGGCGGCACGTGGACAAAAGGGTGCAAAAAAAAGCCCCTGCCCCCCCGTCCTCTGGGTAGAGCACTGAGGCTGGTGACCCCTGCTCTCTTGTCAGACGACACTGACCGGGACCGTTCGGACAGTGAGGATGATCCCCATCCGGGTCCATGCGTGAAAAAGCGCTTGTTGGAGAACTTATCACAGCTGTGCGTGATACCCTGAAGATTCAGGAGCCAGCAGGTCCCTTTTGGGTCCCGCAAGCCAGCACGTTCACCTAAGGTATTCCCGTATCTGACTTATTTTGACAAGTTCATTTACAAGGAATGGGGTCGCCCGCAACTGACCTTTTCGGTCCCCAAATCCATGGCAGTGGAAGAAGTGGTCGGCTCCTCCGGTTGTGGACTCCCCAGTATCCAGGTTAAATAAAGTAACTACGATGCCGGTAGAGGGGGCTCCTGCATCTAAGGATCCCATGGACAGGAAGGCCGAGGCAGTGGCTCGTTCCTTGTCCTTGTTTACGGTGGGGGGGTCCGCTGTGCGACCAGTACTGGCATCCGCGCTTGTGTCGCAGACACTGAGTGGGCAAAACTGTTGCACCGCGAATTGGGAGAGCAACAGGCTTCTCCTGTCTGCGTGGAACAAGCAGTGCAAGGCCTTAAGTACATTTGTGATGCGACCCTGGATACTCTTCCTCTGTTATCCAGGGCTTCAGTGTCAGCAGTGGTGCTGAGGCGCCTGATTTGGTTAAAATGCTGGTCTGCTGACCAGGCATCTAAGAACACCCAGAGGGATGGATCTTCCCTTCCTTGACGACCGGCTTTTCAGAGCCTTGTTGGATGACATTATTAAAAATGCCACCGGTGGTAAGAGTACCCTACTCCCACAGGCCAGGAAGACTAAGGAGCCACGCCGTAGGCAAGGGGCCTCTTTTTACGCTCACAAACGGCTTTGGCTAAACGTCCCCAACCCAACAGGATGACCACGGAAGGACAGAAATGTCCCTGGAACAACAAGCCTGTGAAAAAAAGTGTTACCGCATGAAGGTTTGCCCCCACCCATGTCTCGGGTGTGGGGTCGCCTTCAGGAGTTTGCAGCCCAGTGGTCCTCTCTACAAGATAGAGTTTCTCTCTTGGCCACCAAACAGATTTTTCCCCTCCAGCATACCCGTATCCCTGGTTCGCCAGGAGGCGCTCTTGGGGGCAGTAAGGGACCTGCTGAGTCGCGGGGTGGTTGTACCTGATCCGGAGTCGAAACTTTTCCAGGGATTCTACTCAAATCTGTTTGTAGTTCCCAAGAAGGAAGGGGTACATCCAATCTTGGACCTAAAAGCCCTCAATCACCTTGTGAAAGTGCAGAGGTTCAGAATGGAATCAGTTTGCTCAGTAGTCGCTGCACTCCATGAAGGGCACTCCCTGGCGTCCTTAGACATCCAGGATGTGTACCTCCACATACCCATATGCCTTCGGCATTAAAAGTTTCTGAAATTTGCAGTGGGGAAGCCCACTACCAGTTTGTGGCTCTTCCTTTTGGTCTGATGCCCCCCCCCCCCCGAGTCTTTACCAAGGTATTGGCTCCAGTTTTGGCATTGCTGCGGCAACGTGGGATCGCGATCGTGGGATACCTTGACGATCTCCTCATGAGGGCATCTTCCACCTCAGAATTAGAGGAGGATGTAGCGATCACCATGCAGACCCTGCAAGAATTTGGGTGGCTTTTGAACCTAAAGAAGTCAGTGATTGTACCGACCCAACGTCTGAAGTACCTGGGCTTGCTGCTGGACTCCAGGGAAGGGAGAGTGTTTCTCCCAGACAAACTGCAGACTCTCAGATCCACAAGTGGTCGTCGCTCTGCTTCTGCATGCGAGTCCTGGGACTCATGGTAGCCTCCTTCGAGGCAGTACCATATGCCCAGATCCACACCAGAGTCCTGCAGAAGGAGATTTTGACAAAGTTGTCCCTGGATCGACAGATCCAGGTGAGTCAGTCAGAAGTTCCCTGAACTGGTGGCTGAGGTCCCCGGTGATTCAGTCCGGGAAGTCGTTCCTACCTCTGAAGTGGACAGTGATCGCAACGGACGCCAGCCTTTCCGGCTGGGGTGGAGTGATGGAGGTTCAGTCGGCTCAGGGCCTCTGGTCAGCGGAAGAATCCAAGTTGCTGATCAATCTGCTCGAGCTAAGAGTGATCAGGCTGTGCCTCTCCATATGGTCGAGGAGACTACAAGGGCATCCAATCAGGATCCAGTCAGACAACGCCACGGCTGTGGCATACATCAATCACCAAGGAG
This sequence comes from Lithobates pipiens, assembly GCF_037356315.1. Lineage (NCBI taxonomy): Eukaryota > Metazoa > Chordata > Amphibia > Anura > Ranidae > Lithobates > Lithobates pipiens. The sequence goes on from NW_027507790.1 coordinate 236,841,140, forward strand.
GAACAAGAAGCTCAGCCGCCGCACGAGAGGTCGCTCACATACTTCGGTGGGCAGAGCAACACATACCGGCCCTGTCAGCCATTTACATCCCGGAAGTGGAGAACTGGCAGGCGGACTATCTGAGTCCCCAGATGTTGGACCCAGGAGAATGCCAAGTACCAAGGCCTCAGTGGCCTTGGTACGCAGACCTAGAGCGCCTGGTGGCAGACCCACCATGGCGACTGTGATTACAAGAGGACCTTCTGTCTCAAGGTCTGATTCTCCATCCTGCTTTACCATCGCTGGCTTTAATGGCATGGCTATTGAGAGCCAGGCGTTGAGGAACCGGGGTCTGTCGGACTCTGTGATCCCAACTATGTTGAGGGCACGGAAATCTTCTTCTCAGAAGATATATCATCATGCCTGGAAGGCTTACATCTCCATGTGTGAGGAGAAAGGATGGCATCCGCGCTCCTTTTCTATATCCAGGATCCTGCTGTTTCTTCAGAGAGGAGTAGACCAGAAATTGGCATTGAGCACCATTAAGGGGCAAATATCAGCCCTGGCTGTCCTTCTTCTTCTTTTTTTTTTTTCAGCGACCTCTGGCGTCTCACTCATTAGGGAGTACCTTTTATTTAGGGGGTGCGACATGTAGTCCCTCCGCTGCGTCCACCGTTACCCCCGCGGGATCTGAACCTGGTGTTGTCGCTTCAAAAACCGCCATTTGAAAATATCAGGGCGATTCCCCTGTTGACGCTTTCCCAGAAAGTGGTCTTTCTAGTGACCATCACATTGGCCAGGAGGGTTTCGAACTGGCGGCTTTATCATGCAAGTCGTCTTATCTGGTTATCCACAAGGATAATTTTGGTGTTGCGTCCGCAACCGTCTTTTCTGCCGAAAGTGGTCTCGGCTTTTCATATCAATGAGGACATTGTATTACCATCTGTGTCCTAAGCCGAAACACCCTAAGGAAGTGGCCCTGCACTCTCTGGATGGGGTTCGGGCTCTAAAGGTGTATTTGTCTGCCACTGCTCCCTTTCGGAAGTCAGACTCACTGTTTGTTTTGGTGGCTGGTCCAAAGAAAGGCATGGCGGTCTCGTCGGCCACCATTTCCAGGTGGATCAGACAGATTGTAGTGCAAGCCTACGCCTTGAAGGGACAGGTGCCTCCCTTTCTGGTCACAGCCCACTCCACAAGGGCAATCGGAACATCTTGGGCCTTCCGGCACCAAGCGTCTGTCACTCAGGTGTGTAAAGCGGCGACCTGGTCGTCTGTCCACACCTTTACCAAGTTCTACATGGTAGACATCCGTGCATCGGCTGATGCTTGTTTTGGCCGCAAAGTTTTGTAGGCGGCCGTATAGTTGCAATTGAATATGCAATATATTTTCTTTTTTCCTGGTTTTTCGATAAAAACGCAGTACCATTAATTTAATGCGCTGTTGCATTACATTCCTCAGTTTTGGTGCGGTTGTGGGTAGTCACTCCTGTTGAGGGTACCCTGCTTTTGTGGTGGATTTCTCAACGCACTGTTTTTCTGTGGGTAAAGTTTCACTAGTTCCCACTTGCCATGGTGGATGAAGTTTTTAATGCTGTTTTCCCACCCCTCGTTTGGCACTGCTTGGGGACGTCACAATGGCTAAGAGAGGAGCTGTGTCAGTCGGTGAATATAAGAGAAAATAGGATTTTTTGTACTCGCCGTAAAACCCTTTTCTCTGTAATTCACCGACTGACACAGCACCCACCCCTCCTTTTTCTCTTTAGGTTATACTGCTTGATGACCTACTGATGACTGCATGGCAGGCTGGAGGGTTGTTGCCCAAGTGGACCGCCCCCTGGGCGGAACTGAAAAGTTCTGAGCGTTAAATAAATAACAAGTAATGCCTAGTATTCTCCTAGTGGTGGGCATAACAACCCAATGGCTAAGAGAGGAGCTGTGTCGGTCAGTGAATTGCAGAGAAAAGGATTTTACGGGGAGTACAAAAATCCTATTTTTTTTTCTATTTCGGTAAATTGCCGAAAAGGCAATTTTTCCCTGATTTTGTTTTGTAGCTGAAATTTCGGTGCATCCCTAGAATTACCCTCAGAAAGAGGTGTGGGTAATGTGTAAGCCAGCCATAGATGTGTTGAATTTCGGTGAGTTCATTAAGGACCTACCAAGATTTGATCCATGGTTGTACTTCAGTCTATTCATTGATTACCTTCAGAACAAACCAGCATGTCAAATTTATGGCATAAGATTACTGCAAGCACCTATAGAGCACAGCAATGCATTCTTCTTACTGTTTCTGGTCCCTGCACATTCTGTTTTTAGTACCTATTCTTATATTTAATAGAATTAGCAGTCATAGTTGAATACCAGAGAATCACCAGTTCCACTAAAACGCCAACAGTGTTGTGAGAGTGGTTTAAAACTAACAGGATGGAGGAAAGTGTAATTAACACCTTACTCCATTCTTTCTGGAGATCATTCCTGGGGCTCTCCTTTTAATAATAATGTACAGAGTAATAATTTGGTGGCTTTCGGTGCAGCCGGTCACTGTTTCTGTGTATCTGGATGAACAGAATTCTGCTTGACATGTGGGCCGTACATTTTATATGGGAACCTGACATGGATGATGTTGTTTAGCCTCCAGCTGATGGGGATATCACAAAGGCAGAAAAAGACAAGTATCAAGAGGAGTTTGACAACTTCCAACAAGAACTTGATAAGAGGAAAGATGAGTACCAGAAGGACCACCCAGAGCTCCAGGAGCATCCAGGTATTCTCTCACACTGCAAATTTACCAGCACTATACTATTCCTAAGAACCATTTACTGCACATATTTAATGTCATATCACATGCTTTATTAGTCTGTTGTGCATTTTGGGCTAGAGCCATGCATTGGTTGACCTTGCTATTGTCCCCATTATACTCTCTCCTGCACTGCAATGGTTATATATTCCTTTTTTTTTATTAGGATACCAGTTTAAAGCGGAGGTCCAGCTGAAAAAATAAATAAGTCTGCAGCTACAAACACTGTTGCTGCTGACTTTTAATAAACACACGTGCCTGTCCACGGTGGCTGCGATGTCGGCCGACCGAATTGGGTCCCGGTGCCTCCATTCGAACTAAGGGAAACGGGCAGTGGAGCCTTGCAGCTTCACTGCCTATTTCCCACTGCGCATGCGTGAGTCGCATGGTGCTTTGTGAATGGCCGGCTGTGTTCTGGGGCACACACAGTTCCCAGAACACAGCGTGCCCCATTCCCCAGAAGACAACGGGAGGAGGAGAAGAATGAAGATCACTGCAGAGTAGAAAGTGACAGATTAGGACAATCTGCCTAGCAACAGCAATTTCTGGTAAGTTAATAAAAAATGTGTTTTCACATTTTTAGGAGCATTTTTTTTTTTTTTATAATTTTTTTTGGGTGCACCTCCGCTTTAAAACGCCTTTTTTTTTTTTTTTTTTTTTCTGACCTTATCCCTTGCCACTGCAGGCTTCTCCTTCCATGAGACTGGTCCTGAAAGCTTCTTCTCTTTGGTGCTCTTGCTTGAGGTTACAGCTGTGACATAATTATTTACAATGAAGGGTCAACAGTCCTGTACTGTAAATGAGGATGTTGAGGGACTTCCAACTCAGAGCATCAATGAAAATAAGCACAGGTTGCCAAGGCATAAAAAGTCAAAAGATTGACAATTTAACCTTTGCAGTGTGGGAAGAGACCCATTGCAAGGGTATCTGTTATTCATTTTTTGTCCAGTTCGGAGACATCAGCTTCAAAGTGACCCCCTAAAAGTACAGTGCCTTGAGTGTTTACTGAGATCATTCTTAACCCTGTTGTTAACTGTGTCTTTAGTGGATGATATTTTTGAGTCGGTCAATGAACGAGAACTCAGGCAGATCTTTGAAGGCCAGAACCGTATTCACCTTGAGATTAAGCAGCTGAACCGGCAGCTGGACATGATCCTGGATGAGCAGCGGAGATATGTGAATGCAGTGAGCGAAACCATGACTAAGACAGGAGGAGGAAACGAGGCACAACAGGTACACTTAGAATTGTGTCCATTTTGAATACTGAAATCCTGGACTATTCATATACAGATATTGCCATTAAGTTGCCTGAATTTTCACTTATTAAAGTTAACCTGACTTGGCCTAAAAAGTGGCAGCAAGAGTTCAAAGAGCAGCATTGTGTGGCGCCTGAAAATACCTGACAGTCTGACTCAAATCCCTTTGGAGTCTCATGGTTCTTGGTTCTAGGGTGTTTTCCAGCCCTTGATATTTTTATTTTATTTTGCCCCTTCCTTTTTTTTTTTTTTTTATGTCTCCCCCTGTCAAATACCAGAGATAGTAGAGGCTTTGACATTTAACAGGTGCATAACAGGGAATGGGTCTTAGTGTCAGGTAGGGTGCCTCTTAATCTCCTGTTGCACAAGCAAAGGCTTTATGTACATCCAGAGTCTAGGATCAGTGGGGCTACACAGGGACTGATTCCTGTACTGTTAATACTGTAGGCATTTATTTATTTTTTTGGTCAGGTTCACTTTAACTGAATAAATTGTGGCCTGTTTAATTTATTTGTTACTCAATATTTAAAAAGTGCCTTTTAATATTTATTTTCTTATTTCAGGCCTCCCAGCAGGAACTGGATACTCTGCTCAATGGACAGAGGGAGGTATTAAAGCATGTCAACGACATGAGGTAAGAAACATTACAATAAAATGATAACCTAAAATGTATATATCTAGCGCTCACCTCTAATTTTACTCTTTTCATTAAAGCACATATATTAAGATTGTTATGCCACTTGTCCTTATGAGGATATCCAGGAGCCACAAGTGTATCCAAATGTGCAATAGGACTAATAACAGTCTATTCAGTCTAAGGGTATAGGTTTTAAATCCACAAAGCTGTACAACTCCTCCTTGCAACTATCGTAAAGTGCTTATAAATCCTTTATTTAAAAAAAAAAAAAAGTTGCTATACCTGTGTGAACACGCACGCACACACGCGCGCACTCAGCCTCACCCCCCACTGCTCTGTATCCTGCGAGGGATAGTGTAGGTCACAGCACTGGATTGCTGACAGGCCCAGGTAAGTGTTGGGGGGGAGGGTAGGGGGGAACAGTTGGTCAGGACTTTTTTTTTTTTTTTTTTTTTTTTTAACCTTAGACCCCTTTCACGCTAGGGCGCTTTGCAAGTGCTACAGCACTAAAAATATCGCCTGCAAATCGCCCTGAAAGAGCCGCTGCTTTGTCTCCATTGTGAAAGCCTCGAGGGCTTTCACACTGGCGCGGTGCACTGGCAGGATGGTAAAAAAAAGTTCTGCTAGCAGCATCTTTGGAGAGGATACACTGCTCATGCCCATTAAAATCAATGGGGCAGCGCAGCTTTACCGCTGGCAAAGCGCTGCTTTTAACACTTTCTTGGCCGCTAGCAGGGGGGTAAAACCGCCCCGCTAGCGACCGAATGCTGCCGCTAAAATGACGAGGTGCTAAAAATAGCGCCACTTTAGCGCCGACGCCGCTCCTACCCCAGTGTGAAATGGGCTTTAAAGTAGAACATGTTTTTTTTTTCCATTTTGGATAGTGTAGGGGAGGGTTATAACCCCTGTAAGCTTTATTTTTGCTATCTGTGTCCCATTAGGGAGATATAGCCAAAGCAGGTAGTGAGAGGAGATAACTGCAAATTAAGGGGATATCTTTGCCCCCCAAGTCACCAGAGTTGGTGTCCCCATTGGAAGATTTCTCCTTTTTCTGAGGACAACCCAAAATTTTCTTTTACTTTCAAAGATAATGGCAAACAGGTCAAATAGTAATAAAAACTGACAGGTATTCTAATCCCTCTCCACTCTATCCAAAACTAAAAAAAAACAAGTTTTTCCTTTACTTATACTGTAACTTGGCAAATCCATCAAGGTAAAAACAACTCTTGGGCTTTTATAACCACCTTAAAGTATTAAAACGTAGGGACAAAGATATCAAGCCCTACCTATTGTCTGTATGGCTACATTCACACCGAAGATTAGAGCTGGTGTAAATAGTAGCAGCAGTAATCGGCGATTCCTGATGCAGATAGGTGTAGCTGCTTACCAGGTTGATGGCGGCTGCTGCTAATTGCGACTCTGCACAGCTAGTATAGTGATTGCTGCCGGACGCACTTAGCCGACGAGAATCGCATCAGGAGCTGCTGTTACAATTCACAGCTGCCTTAATCGCCAGTGTGAATGTAGCTATTGGTGAAATGCTGTACTTCTTTTTTGTTTTTGTTTACATTATGTATATTTTACTATATGCTGGTGTACTGTGAGCAGACCTGTTCATTCCCATTGGGCATTGCTGTATCTATGTAGGTCATCTGTACTGTAAAGATTATCATAGTTTTGCTTTCTGCTCTAGCTTTTGCTTTAATATTCTTTGTGATTCTTTTTTTTTTTTTTTTTTTTTCCAAGTGAGCAAATTAGATTTACCAGTAAAAGTCTCAAGCCCCTGGCCTTATTTAATATTTACTTAAACTCTTCTTAATATCCCTGGCCCAGATTAAAGTCCTGTTTATGGTTATTCTTAGAAAAATGAACAGCCTCTTTCTTCCTTGTTACTGCTCATATTCAATCTTCCTCTAGAGAATTAAGTATTTTCCTTGTGCAGATTTGTGGATTTTTATTTCCAAATCGTCTCATTGGGAGCTCTGTCTGTGTTGATGCCTTGCTTAAGATTTAATAAAAGCGGTTAATATCTAATATGTTTCTCTGAGGGATTTGTGTTTTATGATTTTAATCCTGGCATGAAGCCTATTGCCAATTTCAGCAAGCAAATCACCTCTAAGCCTTTTGTGTTTATTGATTTCATTTATTTTCTAATGAAGGACAATATGCACTGTGTTTAAAGAACTGGGCATGATTTCTTTTTTTTTTTTTAAGGAAGTGATTTTGCTCTGACCCTTACACCCCCCCCCCAAAAAAAAATAATGCAAGGTAGCAGTCTAAATGCAATGCATGCACCCTCAGGTACCTGAACCAACCTTATTCCAGGGTCATCAGTGACACAGGAAAACACTGAACTTGAAGCAACTTAAATTGTTAATATCTAGTTTTGCAGTAAAGGGATAACCAAGTACCTGGAAAGTTTTTTTTTTTTTTTTTTTTTAAGTGCAAGTCTACAAAAATAAAAACGCATCTCATGCAGATTTTCCCCATGTAAAAATGCTGCAAGTACAGAAAAATACCTGTTGATCTTGGCAAAAAAAAATCAGGGAGCTCCTAATTTCCACTGAAATCCTCAGGCAGTGTTATCTGCCCTGTCTGAGTTCTCAACTACTGAACTACGGAACACCTCCCCTTATGTTTATGAAGATAAGGAAGGTGTTCCATAGTCCAGCAGAGGAGAGCAAAGACAGGGTTGGCAACACTTGCTTGGGATTTAAAGTGGTTGTAAACCCTTACAACACACTTTGACCTACAGGTAAACCTAGATTAAGGGTTACCTGTAGGTCCAAGAAATATCTCCTAAACCTACACGGTTTAGGAGATATTTGCAGAAAGACAGGCACCGCTGTCTACGGCGCATGTGCCGTAGACAGCGGCGCGCAGGCGCACTGAGCACGCTGCGGTCAACGGGGATATGCATCGAGTGGCGGCTCCCGTGCGCATGCACGGGAGCGACGTCATGGCGGCTTCGCCGAATGACAGCGGCGGAGCAGCGCGACCCACCGAGAAGATGGATGCGGCGGACTACAGGGGACAGTGGTGACTTCGCTAGCTCCTGTGTCAGGTAAGTGACACATAATGGACTAATATGCGATACATAGTAGTCCATTATGCTTTACCTTTGCAGGGAATGAAAGACGAAGTAAACTCATCGGGGTTTACTTCCTCTTTAAGTTCAGCAAGATGTATTGTGTTATCATCTCCATTAGGAAGTTGGGTACATACTGGATTTCAACAGATCTTTTCGTGTCCTTTTTAAATTGAGAAGACATGGAGTATGTAATGCAGAGGTGTACTGAACTTATTTTATTTGCACTCAGACATTTTAAATAACAGATGATCTAGCTGTCCCATAGGGTGTAGACTGATTAGGAATGTTCATGTTACCTAAACTGTATTGCTGCTTGCTTGGAGTTCCACTTTAACTACTTGCTTACTACCATACAATTTAAATTGATGCTCTGCTTGCTACTTGTGCACATGCCATGATTGCACATAATGCCTGTGATTGTGCTTTCATTGGACAGCTCAGATCATAGGCAAGAACGCACAGAGCCTTATTTTATATTGGGGATTTTTTACATTGATTTAACCACCTTCTGCCTGGCCTATAGAAAAATGACGGCTGGCAGTGGTTCAGTTATCCTGACTGGACGTCATATGACATCTTTCAGGATAACTGCCGGCGTGTGCCCGTGGGGGCGCACCGCATGTCGATTGGTGGTGTGGCGTGTCATTCTGACGCACCGCTAAACCAATCTCAGTAAAGAGCCTTTGGCAGTGGCTCTTTACCACATGATCAGCCATGTCCAATCACAGTTGATCAGTGTAAACGGGAAAAGCCACATATCTGCTTTTCCTCACTCGCGTCAGACAGGGGAGAGACGATCGGCGGCTCTCCTTACAGAGGGGGTCTACGCTGATTATCAGTGCAGCCCCCCTGCGGATGCCCACACTGAACCACCAGGGATGGTACACAACGAATGGATGACCAGATATGCCACCAGAGATGACAGTGCCCAAAATATGCCAATCAGTACCCACAAATGATGCCAGTCAGAGCCAATTACTAATGCCAGATGTTTCCCTATCGGTAATGCCCATCCATGCCATCTCTCAGTGCCCATGGGTGCCGCCTCTATTTGTGGGAACAAAATGATAAAAAAAGTTGTTTGGGTGTACAGTGTTGCATGACCTCACAATTTGTCATCCAAAGTGCGACAGCGCTGAAAGATGAAAATTGGCTTGGGCAGGAAGGGGGTGTAAGTGCCTGGTATTGAAGTGGTTAATTTTAGTCAGTTTGTATCCAATTGTGCATTTATATGTGGAATTTGTTGCTGTATCGTTCATACTGCAAATTCATTGGATTGTTTTATTTTGGTCAGTTTTGATCACATGTATTCTGCATCTATATGTGGAATTGCGTGAGCGTTGTTTGGGTAAGTATCGGACCTGATTTCTGGAATGAGAAGGAAAAGGATAATTTTCCTGCAGCATATAGAAACAAAGCATATACAGGACTATTAAACAAAGTTCTGATATCTGTTTTAGAAGGTTACCTTCAGGCCAACCCCAGATTGTCAGGCTATGTAGAGAATAATTAAAGAGATTACAGGATGGTGTTGGGTAGTGGATAAAGAAGACTCTGCAAGCAGCATTTATTGGGGTTGGATAAGGTCTCGGGACAAGGTTCTTGATTTTATTCTTTTATAATTGTATGATTCTGTTCTAATTGTATTAGACTATAATTTGTTCTTCTCGGATTGGCAGCCACCTCCTCCTTTTTTTATTTTTATTAAATGACTATTAGAAAAGGCTTGTAACTTGAGCCCTATGTCCCCAACCTAAAACAAGCCCTTTCCTACTTTGCATGCTTGTTCTAGGCCAGTGTCTTTTTTTTTTTTTTTTTTTTTGTTTGTTTTTTTGTTTTTGTTTTTTTTTTGTCCCTTAGTTGGCAGACAACCTTAAAGGGGGATTAATAGCAAAAATTATAAATTTTTATACTTTTTGGATTAGAGTTGGGATAGGTTAAAACCACTATTGGGTTATGTATATGTGGGTTCATCAGTACAAATAAAAAGGGGCAAATCTCTCCAATGGGGACACAAACATATAAAACTTGATAAACGTTTCTCCTCGATTGTATGCAAAAAAATAAAAAAATACACAATAATTTCACTGAAAAAAGCACCCTCGTGGTCCCTCGTGGTCCCTTGGGGACCACACTAGACAAATGCGAGAATAAAATAAAAATGTAGATAAATATAAACTGGTCAAGCAAAATCCATCCAATTTTTTTTTTTATTTTTTATTTTTTTTTATTTCATTTATCTTTTGAATGTAGTGCTTTATGCATTGTATATGCAATTTTCATCTAGCTGGGATGAAACTTTCCTCCTCTTCCCCTGACAACAAGAAGGTCGCATACATGCTGTAGCTGTATTTTTGTTTTCATCTCTGCACATGAAAACATGAAGCATCTGCAGTTGTGATTTCTTCAACATTTTATCACGCAGAATAAGCTTCTAAGAACTAAATTCCGTTACTGGGGTTAGTTTTTTTTTTTTTTTTTTTTCCTTTGTGTCTTTTTTGCCAGAAGTAGAAAAGGGATTAAAATCCCCATGATGATAAATATTGCAGTTACAGACCTTAATCTCCTTTGCAACAAAAAAAAGTAACATAACAGCACAGCTGAGCGATACAAGCATATTGATTAAGCAGCATGTCTATGTGTGCTTATCCGATCACGTTACAGATCTGTGTAAACGGCCTGCTACCTAAACACTGTCTGGCCTTTAATTTGATTTTTGTGGCGTTGGAAGAAGGGAGGAAAACCCTTGAGCTCGAAATATTCCAGCCCCAGCCGAGCACATATGGGAAATGAGTTTCTCTTATGTTGAATGTAATCTTGGACGTTAGCTCTAAATCTTTTCTTATCCTTAAGCCTCTTCATTTCTTGCACAACTGCATTAATTTCTTTTGGAAAGCTTTGCATTTCTCGACCGTACACAATTCGTACACAACGTATGAAGAAAAACTAGTTCTCATCATGTGGAGCACAAGAGGAGGTGAAATTTATGGTATTTAATTCTATTTTTATTTTTTTCTTGATTATTTAAAGTGATCCTGTCCTGAGAAAATAGGTTAGCTGGCACTGCTGACTTTCTACCTAAAATGTTAATTGCTTGGTTGTGTCTGATTGCTTCACTTGGAGTCCCTTAACTGAAAGAAAACAAATGCTGCTATTGTTTTTTGCCCAGTTATGTTTTTGTGCATAGTTGAGTTTCCTAGCCTTGTGTCCATATCCTATGCATGAAAATATAGGAACTGGTTTGCAGAAAAATGTCAGCAGGTGCTCTGTACTAGGGATCCACCAATATTGTTTTTCGGTGCCACTACGATACCGATATTTCGGCCATCTCTCGGGCCGATGGCCGTTATTATCTGCCGATTATAAGAAGAAAAAATTACACTTTAAAAAAAAAAAAAAAAAAAAATCTTTTGCTGTCACAAGGAATGTAAACATCCCTTGTAACAGTAATAGGCAGTGACAGGTTCTCTTTATGGAGGAATCGGGGGTCTATAAGACCCCCCAGACCCCTCCACTGCACTTGAAAGTATTCAAAACGTCAAGATCTGCGTTTTTGAATACTTTTATATGTTTTTAAAACTGGCGCCTTTTGAGGTGCCAGTAATCCAGGAAGTGATTGCTTCCGGGTTACTAAATCTGAGACTTGAACAAAGTATCGGCTTTGTTTGGGACTTCGGGCAGACGTGGGATGGGAGAGCCCAGGCGAGTGGCGGAAGGTGGTGGGACATATCCTCCCACGGCTTGTAACAGCTGAGCTGCATCGATTGGTATTACAATAAAGCCGACTGCTCTAAAGAACAGTACCGCAGTGATGCATGCAGCTGCATGCATCACCCCCCCCCGGTAAAACTCCTCAATGCAATATCGGGTACGTTTGTGCCCAATACTTAAAAAAGAAAAAGTGAAAATCGACCACGATAATGGGCCCCACTGATAGTCGGTTGTTTCATACTCTGTACTGATCAGTGAGCATTTAAAATATTTGGCTGTCGCAGGAGGCAGTTTGTTCATGAAGGGCTGGAGAGCGGTACTATAATGATATATAAAATTATATAATTGAGTGTCTGCAGGCATGGTGAATGTGCCTTGCAAGTTTGGGGCTGCATTTCTGCAAGAGGCGTTGTTTTGGTCAGCATCAATGCTGAGAAATACAGGCAGATACTTATCCATCATGCCATCAGGGAGCCATGTGATTGGCCCCAAATTCATTCTACAGCAGAATAACTACCTCAAACACACAACCAGTCATTAAGAACTATCTTCGGTGTAAAGAACAAGAAGTCCTGAAAGTGATGGTTTGGCCCCCACAGAGCCCTGATCTCAACATCATGGAGTCCGTCTGGGATTACATGAAGGATTTGAGGCAGCCGACAGTCACAGAAGATCTGTGGTTAGTACTCCAAGATGTTTGGAACAACCTACCTGCTGAGTTCCTTCAAAAACTGTGTGCAAGTGTACCTAGAAGACTTGATGTTGTTTTGAAGGCAAAGGGTGGTCACACCAAATATTCAGATTTTTCTTCTGTTCATTTGTTAATTAATTTATAAAAATAAACTATTAAGAATAAACACTATTTCTGAAAGTATTCCCAAGTTTACAGCATTTTTCCCACCTGTCTAAAACTTTTGCACAATACTGTATATCGTGTTTGGTTTGTAGCAGTAATAGGTTCACTTCAGGGATATTTTCTGATTTGACATTGGGATATACTTGTTAAATTTGCGAGACAAACGGTGTTCTTGATCATTTCTAGTTGACTATATACTTGCTGTTTCTCTTGTTTAGAAATTCTGTGGGTGAAACATTAAAACTGGTGTCTGGAAACCAGAATTTAGGTGCTGGAGGCTATGAGACCACCCAACACTTCAATGACCTCAAGGAGCACCTCCATGTGGTGAAGAGGGACATCGAACATCTAGTGCAGAAAAACTTGGTAAGGACCTGATAAGTGTTGCTGTTTAGATCACTGCCTTGTTCCATCTGCAGACTTTTCTTCCTGTAAAGCCTCACACACAGTCCCAGCAGGCTGAAGAAAAAAAAACGAAGCGGTTGCCGTACTAACTGCGATGTTAGTACAGCGATCTTCCCCACCGTGCTGTTGCATAGTCTGGTTGAAAAAAAGTCCATCTAGTTCAACTAATAGGGGGAAATAAATATTCCTATAATCCTATATACACAATCCCATACCCATAGTTGATCCAGAAGAAGGCAAAAAAAAAACAGCTAAGCATAATCCAAGTTATATTATCTACATTTTAGGAAAGAATCCAGGCCTTTTTCTTTTTTCTTTTTTTTTTTAATCTACTGAGCTGGGCAGAACCACTTCTTAAAGAGAGTCTATTCCACATTTTAAACATTTTTAGGAAAACAAATTATGTACTGCATACAGCAAAAAGAATATTGTGAGATATAAGGATTTTCGTATAGTGTGTGCACACAACTTTCAACAGCTGATTCCGAATTTTCGGACATCAATTTCTTAGGGAACAACCTCAAAATTTTCAGGTACGGGAACAGAACAAACGATTTTTGTTTTTAATGTGTACCATTTTCATACAAGAAAAAGCATAAAAAGACTGCGCATGATCACAAACCATAAATAACAACAAAAAGCCTTTGTAGTGCGATAATTTCCGTATGAATTTTCATTTATCGGTTCCGATTTGCTGTGAAACATAAAAAAATAAAAAAATCGTACAAATGTTTTTCCGGAATTTCTTATAGTGTGTACCCCACTTAACACAAAAAGAACTGTTAGGTCGCCCGTCTTTTCCTTATGGCCTAGGCACTTGGAGATGGCTCAGTGGAGGTCCTCGCCGGCGAGATAACCAATGACTCATACACAATTGTTATGCTGAAATGGTTACAATCTTTAATTCTGGTTTTGCCGTTTTATACTATTTTTACAAGACTCTGCCCCAATTTTGGGGACCAATCAAAATTATACACATTAGCTCACATTGTTCATTAGCTCATTATTTTGTAATGTCTTGTGACCTTAACCTCTGTATTTCAAAGCTTATCCCAGTTCAATAATTCCTTACTTTCTGTTACCGTCTGCTGACCATGACGTGCCAGCCACAACTTCCTAAAAACCAAGTCTAGCCTTTCCATACCCAGTAACAGTGTACAGAGAGGAAAACCACAAACAGATGCTTTAAGATGAAGACATTTTAACAGAAATAGATAGTCATGACCATGAGATAATTCAGTATTAAGCAATACTGTCATGAGATAGATTTTCTAAATTGTATCAAGTAAAGTTTCTTTAAATCACTTAAGCAGATAAGCAATCCTGTATTGATTTGTATTGTATTGATATAAGCAATATATCTCCAGGGTAAAAGCAATAATCAGAATCAACAATCAATAACGCAATGTATTATGGAATCTCCTTACAATCCTCCCTTTGACCATTCGATATTATCGAAATGGTCATTCTCTACCCTCTTCGTTAGGCCTCATGGATTCATATCCTCCGGCCTCATGTTCCTGACTCTCGTACCATACAGTGGGATCTCTGGAAATGGAAGTCAGCTTCTGGAGCATGGCTTCTACCCACGATTTGAAAACTGAGGGGCTTTTTGGGACTTTTCCTTATGACATTGGCAAGAACAATAGGGGGTGTTCCATTCAGGAAAGGAGTGATGTTTAAGGGAATGGCCATTAATGGGATTCTGGCTGTACTAGGGTGGAGTTTGCTGCATATCCAACATTTCTCAAAACCAGACTTTTGTGCATAACTGTACTTAAACTTTAACAACAACATCCTGTCGGTGAAACCTGAAGGGGGTTCAGTGGGGTGTATACTTCTTTTATATTTTAAACTAGGTGGTGCATTGGCTGTCTGTGCTTTCCCACATATGCCTTCTAGTAGCCCTGAATCTTCTGGATGGTACACACAATTTGCTATTAACCAAACAGGTATGAATACTATCAGAATCAGACATGTCCAGAAGCATAATGTTTTTCCTGACACAAAAGTGGAAATCATTTTTGTCAGGTACTGTGTACAAAGTTCTGCTACTCGTTTCTTCCTGTGGGTGAGGGATTTGTCTCGTTGTTCAGAGAGATTTGCTTTATGCCTTCTTGAACGTCCTTCAAATCTGGTTGCTGTTCCTGGTCAGAGGAGTCCTGGGGTGCTGGAGGCGGGTCTGGGGTCTGGGGTTGCTGTGGACACTTCTTTAGCCGGCTGGCGTGGATCCAGGTGTTTCCTAGATCGGTCAGTACAGCAGTTCTGGAAACCTTCTCTATCTTCCAAGGTCCAGAGTAGATTGGTCCGATCCTCTTTTTGTGGGCCAGTTGCTTGACTAGCACTTGATCTCCTGGGATGAAGGGGTGTGTCGGCTCTGTGGAAAGAGGAGAAAAAGTGACAGAGACATGTTCGTTCATTTCCTGTAGCATACTTACCAGATTTTTCACGTACATTTCCTGTTGGGAATAGATGTTAATGTCAGTGTTTTGATCTAAGAGGGGCAGCTCTATGTTTGCACACTGCTTGATTCTGGTATGCCCAATATCTTCCCCTCTTTTGACCAAAGACCTTCTTGGTCCTTGGTCAAGCCATCCTTGACCCAAAAAGAAACATCCTCCTTTGTAGCTAATCCCTGTATTTGTGCCACAATGGTTTTAAAGTTGGGTGATGTAAAATGTTCTTTGAAGAACATTGTTGTGGGGGCTGGCTGACCAATGTATAGGGCAGCGGCCTTTTTTGCTTCTCTGTCTGCCAGCGCGTTTCCTTTGGAAATTCTGCTGTTATTTGATGAATGTGCCTTTACCTTGATGACCGCTATCCGCTCTGGGAGAAGAATCGCTTGCAAGAGTGCTTTAATTTGCGTAGAGTTAGCAATTGGCTTGTTGTCAGCAGTTTTAAATCCTCTATTTGCCCATATTACGCCATAGTCATGTGTGACCCCAAAAGCGTACCTACTATCTGTGTAGATGTTTACCTCCTGATCTGAGAAAAGTATGCAAGCTCTTGTGAGCGCCTCCAATTCTGCTACCTGTGCCGAGGAGGGTGGTAAAGCTTTTGCTTCCAACACCACATCAGGGAGTTGGACAATGGCGTACCCTGTCAGGAATGTTGCATCAGAGGGGCGGGAGCAGCTGCCATCTATGAAGACGTCCTGTACTCCTGGCAGGGGAATATCAGTGAGATCTGGGCGAGGGCTGGTTATTGCTGCAACCTGTTCAACACAATTGTGTTTCTGATCAGGGTCTCGTGGCAGCCTGAGCAAAGAATGCAAAAGGCGGACAGTGGGATTACTTGGTGGTGCGTGTTTGAGGGTGAGGTTATCAGTATTCAGAAGTGTGATCTCATACCCACTAAGCCTTTGTGCTGTCATATGCTGCGTGTTCATGTTTTGCAGGAGGTGAGTCACTGAATGAGTAGTGTAGAGAGTCAGCTCATGGCCTAATACTGATTTGTTAGCTTCTTGAACTGCCATTGCACAAGCAGCAAGGTTTTGTAAACAAGATGGCATCCCTTGTACTTGGGTAGGCAACTTTTTTGAGAGATAGGAGACTGGCCGGTACCCGGTTCCATGTTGCTGTGTCAAAACCGCAGCAAAAGAATTTCTCGACACCACACAGTATAATTGAAAAGGTTTGCCATATTCTACCAATCCCAGGGCGGGGGCCTGAGTCAGACTTTTTAACAAGGCCTGAAAAGCATGGAGCCTTTCTGTTGTCCAATCTATTGTCTTTGGGGCGGTGGACAAGGTAGCCTCCCTCAGAATGCCATCATAATATGAACAATCTGGGATCCATTGGCGGCAATATACGATTGCGCCCAAGAATGACAGCAAGGTTGCTTTGTCTCTCGGAGGACTGAGAGCCTGCAGGGCTGCGGCACGTTTGGGGGATACTAGCCTGGTTCCCTCCTTCAAAATGCATCCCAGGTATTCTACCTGACTTTGACACCATTGTATCTTCTTCCGCGATGCTAGGTGGCCAGACCTGGCCAGGTGATGTAACAGAGATGTGGAATCGACCGCACAATCTTCAGCAGATCGACTGCACAGGAGCAAGTCGTCCACATACTGTATTAGTACCGACCCGCGCTCAGCAGTCCATGACTTAACTGTCTCATTAAGGACCATGGAGAAGGCTGCCGGACTGTCCACATACCCCTGCGGTAATCTTGACCAGGTCAACTGCTGAGCTTTTTTTCCCCATCCCCATGAGAACGAGAACATGGGCAATACCCCTTCATCGATCGGGATGCTAAAAAATGCATTTGCCAGGTCCACTACTGTGTAGCAAAGGGAATCAGCAGGTATTTTCAAAAAGATGAAAGAAATATCTGCCACCAACGGTGGCAGAGGTATAACCTGCTTGTTGACGGCCCTTAGGTCCTGTACAAGCCTCCACTCCCCATTCGCCTTTTTCACAGGGTAGATTGGTGTATTCCAGGGGCTTATAATGTGTTTCAGAATCCCTTTTGCTATGTAATCATCAATTAATGGTGTGATGCCTTCAATTTTTTCGAGTGGCAGGGGGTATTGCTTATGATATTGTACTTTGGCGTCTGGACGCATTTGTGGTGTGTAAGGTGTACAGTTAATAAAACCCACACTCCCTTTGTTTTCTGCCCATATGGCATGTGTTTCTAGAGTGGGTGGTAATGATGCAAAGAGTCCCCTGTTTTGCTAGGATAAGTTCCTGGAGTGCGGATGAACCCTTGTATATAGTAGACCAGTGATTCCCCATGCCTTTCCAAAAAGATACCCAATCTTTATCTTCCTTTATGTGGGCTGTCCATAAGGCCTCTACGGGATGCCCTTCTGGACTGTCAGGGTCAATTATACTAAGGATCCCTTTTATATCTTCCTTATCCAAGCTTGTCCCTGCACTGTATTTTGCAAGGAAAGCGCCAGCCTCCCTTGGGCTTTTCTTTGGGCTGGGGCATAATTCCTTTATTTTTGACAGTGTGCCTAAAGGTAGGGGAATATGGACTTCCGTCTCCCCTATATGCATAAGCGGTGCTTTAAAGGTGGCACCCAGACTTTCCTGTTCCACGTCTATTTCTTTCTCACCCTGCTCCCTTTCCTCCTGTGGGGGTTTCTGGCTTATGGCCGATTTTCGTTTGGCTTCTGAGTGTGGTGGATGGCTGTGAAATTATCTTTCCCTTGGCCTCCTCAATCCTTCTTGCCTCTTTCTCTAGTTTCCTTTCGTATGCCTCTAAATCTTCCCTTTTCCTCTGTATTCTTATTAAATTCTTTCTGTTTCTCCTCCCATTCCTTTTCCCTGGGGCTCAACTTCCCGACTCCTTCCTCTTCCCCCTCTTTCAGGGTCTTTCCATCCCTTTCTTCCTTAGTTATCGCAGAATATTCTCTCATCTCACCTTCCCTCTTATCCAGCTCTCTTTTGTACTCTTCCAGCTCTTCCTCCCTTCTAGACATTTTCTGCTCTATTTCCTCCTTTCTTTCTCTAAGCTCTTTTAACTTCTCTTCTAATTCCCTTTCCATTTTTCTAATCCTCTCTTCTTCCCTACTTTGTATACCTTCTGCCCGGACTTCCTCTTTCCTGCTTCTACTTTCGTTTTCCCATCGTGTAACTTGTGCCTGATCAGCTGCCCCATACACTATGGTGGCCAACACTGCTGAGTCTAAAGATGGATACAGCTGAAGACATGGACCCAATGTTCCATCTTCCTGTTTAACCATCACATAAGGGGGGGGGTGGTGGTGCCTCAGGTTGCTGAGATAGGGCGGGTGAGTTTACAGGCTTTACTGTGGGGACTTTAGTTACATACTTTGTTTTGTACTTGGCTAAGCATTTATTCCATGTTTTGTAACAATCTTTCATGTACTGGGTGTCTTCCCATTTCCCAGGTGGATAAGAGTGCTTGTGCACCTGACACACCTTGCTCACTTCTTTCCATTCATCTTCTGAACAGGGACCTAGTGGTCCTGGGTCATGTATTCCCAGCTGTTGGCACCGTTCTCTGACCTGTGTCCAAAAAGGTTCTACCTGTGGCCCCGGTAGTGTGTTTTTAACATACTCATAGGGGGATGGGTTGGCCGTGGTCTGGGTTGCTGCAGAATTCCCCATCTAATAACCTTGGTAGGGTGTGTCTAGTACAGGGACAGAGATGAAAGCAACCTGTTTGTGCTATAATCTGTTCCCTGACTTGTGAATATGTCCCCTCGTCTGTTATTGCTGTGGGGCTGATATAGCTATGAAGGTTAACCCTCAGTACTCGGTATAGGAAACCCCTCCTCGTGGTAGGATATACTCCCCTTGCACCAAGTCGGTATGAGAACCCAGTTGGTCTAGTAGTTAGCAGGATCCACGTCCTGTCAACACTAAGGAACAGTAAACCAAAGGTGCAACGTGGGCAGGCGGGCGCTATCTCACTACAATCGGGTTCCTGATTTATGTTGTTCATTTAGTGCATATATGTGTAATGCCTTAATAAAACCCTTCAAATCAATACAATACTTTACATTCAGTTGTCATACATATATATACCATACACTTATCTCTAATTCTCTATACACCCTAAATACTTACGGTGGTACCTAAAAGAAAAACAAGCAAAATCATATATATATATACAATGGCCAAACAAATTTACATTATATCAACATGTTATTATAAGTGCACTATATTTCCCCCAAAAAGATTGGGCGTCCACTCAGCCACTCCTTATACTGCGGGCGTATCCTATACTTCCCGAGTTTTAAACACACTTATTATATATACCTCTACCTCTACCTAACATACTCAATACAGTCAGACCAGCCTAGTCAGACTACTCTAAAAAAAAACAAAATACCTGCGAGCCCCTCTAACCTTCCAAGGGGCCAGCCTAGCCCGTTGCGAAGGCACAGTTATGTAAGTGGGTGGATATACAAGGTTATTTGAACAAGGCAAGCACCAACACCAGTTCACCAAAAATAGGTAAAAAGGAGCAGAATGTGTCTTACCTGTTCAAACAAACGCAAGACCCCACTTCTGGTACCAAAACTGTTAGGTCGCCCGTCTTTTCCTTATGGCCTAGGCACTTGGAGATGGCTCAGTGGAGGTCCTCGCCGGCGAGATAACCAATGACTCATACACAATTGTTATGCTGAAATGGTTACAATCTTTAATTCTGGTTTTGCCGTTTTATACTATTTTTACAAGACTCTGCCCCAATTTTGGGGACCAATCAAAATTATACACATTAGCTCACATTGTTCATTAGCTCATTATTTTGTAATGTCTTGTGACCTTAACCTCTGTATTTCAAAGCTTATCCCAGTTCAATAATTCCTTACTTTCTGTTACCGTCTGCTGACCATGACGTGCCAGCCACAACTTCCTAAAAACCAAGTCTAGCCTTTCCATACCCAGTAACAGTGTACAGAGAGGAAAACCACAAACAGATGCTTTAAGATGAAGACATTTTAACAGAAATAGATAGTCATGACCATGAGATAATTCAGTATTAAGCAATACTGTCATGAGATAGATTTTCTAAATTGTATCAAGTAAAGTTTCTTTAAATCACTTAAGCAGATAAGCAATCCTGTATTGATTTGTATTGTATTGATATAAGCAATATATCTCCAGGGTAAAAGCAATAATCAGAATCAACAATCAATAACGCAATGTATTATGGAATCTCCTTACAAGAACCAGTGAAGCAAAATTGGAGTTTTAAAAAGCCAGGGACCATTACAGTCTACATACACCAGGATTTGGGCCTTCATCTTGCAGTGTATGTGAAGTCCCCACAGTGTGGTGAAAAGTCGGATATCATTGACTGAAATATGCCCTCTCAAGCGCCTGTTCTCCAGAGAGAATAAGTTCAGTGCTCGCAACCTTTCCTCATAACTAATATCCTCCAGACCCTTCATTCGCTCCATTTCCAGCACATCCTTCCTGAGGACTGGTGCCCAGAAGTGGACAGCATACTCCAGGTGCGGCCGGACCAGAGTCTTGTACAGCGGGAGAATTACCATTTTATCTTTTGAGTTGATCCCCTTTTTAATGCCAATATTCTGTTTGCTTTGTTGGCAGCAGCTTGGCATTGCATGCCATTGCCGAGCCTATCATCTACTAGGTCCCTCTCTTCCT
Organism: Lithobates pipiens; assembly: GCF_037356315.1. NCBI lineage: Eukaryota > Metazoa > Chordata > Amphibia > Anura > Ranidae > Lithobates > Lithobates pipiens. The sequence continues at coordinate 236,861,965 of NW_027507790.1, forward strand.
TTTCCATCCTAGATTCCCCCAGTGTATAGATTGCATTCATTTATATTTTTGCGACCCAAATGCATTATTTTACATTTTTCCACATTAAACCTGATTTTCCATGTAGTTGCCCACCACATTAATTTCAGATCTTCTTGCAAGGTTTCCACATCCTGCGGAAAAGTTATTGCCCTGCTTAGCTTATTATTGTCCACAAATACAGAAATTGAACTGTTTACCCCATCCTCCAGGTCGTTTATAAATAAATTAAATAGGATTGGTCCCAGCACAGAACCCTGGGGGACCCCACTACCCACCCCTGACCAATTCCGAGTACTCCCCATTTATCACCACCCTCTGAACTCGCTCTTGTAGCCAGTTTTCAATCCATGTACTCACCCTATGGTCCATACCAATGGACCTTACTTTATACAGTAAACGTTTATGGGGAACTGTGTCGAATACTTTTGCAAAATATCTACACCACATCTACGGGCCTTCTTTTATCTAGATGGCAACTCGCCTCCTCATTGAAGGTTAATAGATTGGTTTAGCAAGAACGATTCTTCATGAATCCATGCCGATTACTGATACCGTTTTCATTACCAAAATCTTGTACAATTGTCCCTTATCCCCTCCAAGAGTTTACATACTATTGATGTTAGGCTAACTGGTCTGTAATTCCCAGGAATGTATTGTGGACCTTTTTTTAAATATTGGTGCTACATTGGCTTTTCTCCTATCAGCTGGTACCATTCCAGTCAGTAGACTGTTGGAAACGTGTTCTATCTTAGCTGCTCTGATTGCACCCTTACATTTCTTGTTGCAGTCTTTGTAAAATCTGAATGCTGATGATGATCCCTCAGTCTTGTATTAGTTGTTATGGGTAAAGTTGCGCTTTAAGAGGCAGTTTTTGGACTAAAAGTGCTCTCATTAACTCCTTAAAGCGTAGTAGTAGCAGATCTAGGTGCGGAAGTCATGGGCCTTACATCCAACCTTCTCTTTTGTCCTGTGTTGATGGGCTTTTGGCTTTTCTAAAGGAGATCAGCTTGACATCGCAGGGAGATGCCTCTGAATTCATTGACTGGTGCATTTGACCATCTTCTGGCTGCATATAACCTGCTTTAACACAGGCCCTCACTTTGGTAAACAAATTCTAAAAAGGAAAAAAATTAGCAAATTGTCTTTGTTCGTAGTTCTTCCAGTGATGAAGTTCTTAGTGCATTATGAAAAATTGTGTTTAGGGCCTTCCATGGTCTTGTATGGTAATGCAGCAAAGAACGTGACCATAATCACCTGGCAAAGCAAAAGGGCAGAGAAAAAGACTGTTGCACTGTGCTTCAAGATTTTTATCTTTTCATGAAGCTCCAATTTGTTTTTGGTCAGGTAAAGTTGCATATATTCCTAGTCCCTGTGGCATTTTTTCAGTTAAACATATTTGCCTCTTTGAGCTTATGCTAACCCTTTTTTAAATGCAGTGAGCAGTGGACAAGCTGAAAGAAGTAAATGTGATACCCTTCAACTTTTTGAGAAGTCTTTTGTACTTATGGCGGCACAGTGGTGTAGTGGGTAGCACTCTCGCCTGCAGTAAAAAGGGTCGCTGGTTCTAATCCAATCCACGACACCACCTGCCTTGAGTTTGCATGTTCTCTCTGTGCCTGCGTGGGTTTCCTCCTGGTACTCCGGCTTCCTCCCACACTCCAAAGACATGCTGGTAGGTTAATTGGCTTCTGTCCAAAATGGGCCCTAGTATATGAATGGGGACCTTGGGTGGTGGGCTCCTTGAGGGTAGGGAACAATGTGAGAGTGCAATATACAGGGATAGGGACAATTGTAGACACTCAGGTTGAACTGGATGGACTGGTGTCTTTATTCAACCTTACTATGTAAGTGACTAAATTACATATTTTCATTATGCTCTTGTTTTTCTGACATTTTTTCTGTATTTAACCACTTGCAGGCCACTTAATGTACATATAATGCAGCAGGTCGGCTCTATTGCTCGAAAATCTCGTACCTGTACGTCAATTTGTGCAATAGCCACTTGGGGGTGCCCGATCGCCGTGGGAAGCCCGCTCACAGGCTGATTGGACAGAGGGGGAGCCAATCAGAGTGCCTGGTGAAACCGATGGCCACCATCGATCGTTCCCGAGAGACGCAGAATGGCGGTCTGCCTATGTAAACAAGGCAGATCGCCGTTCTGACGTGGGGGAGAAGATAGAGATCTTGTGAACACGGATCTGTCTTCCCCAAGTCAGAGAGAACTCCCAAAAAGTTAGAAAACATGCCCTAGGGACACGCTTAACCCTTTGATCGCCCCTGATGTTAACCCTTTACCTACCAGTACAGTGACCATGCATATTTTTAGCACTGATCACTGTAATAATATCACTGGTCCCCAAAAAAGTGTCAGGTGTCTGATTTGTCTGCCACAGTGGCACAGTCCTGCTAAAAATCGCTGATCACCGCCATTACTAGTAAAAAAAAAAAAAAAAAAAATGAAATGCCATAAAAATATCCCATGGTTTGTAGACACGATAGCTTTTGCGCAAACCAATCAATATACGCTTGTTGGGATTTTTTTTTAACAATAATATGTAGCAGAATACATATTGGTCTTAATTGATGAAGACATTTTTTTTTTTTTTTTTTGTATGTTTTATCACAGTAAAAAATATAGTATCTTATTTTATTTTTTTTTTACCAGAAGAAAGCTCAATTTGCGGGCAATAAAGGACATCAATTTTATTTGGGTACAGTGTTGCACGACCATGCAATTGTCAGTTAAAAATAACGCAGTGCCTTATTGCAAAAAATGGCCTGGACATTAAGGGGGTACAACCTTCCTGGGGCTGAAGTGGTTAATATACTGTGTGATTTCATACTAATCCATTTTTCTATATTTTTTTTTTACAGCCACATGAAAAACAGAAGTGTCCAGAAATTCCCGTCCCTTCTTGTCTTTCCACCACGCACTTCTTTATGTTTGTAGCAGTTCAAAGTGTATTATTAATTGGTTACTTTATGTACAGGTAAGTAAAACCTCTGCTGTCATCGGTCAGTGGACTTATTTAGCTGTGTACTTGAGATCAGGTGACTCATTCCTTGGCTGAAAGGGGGGGGGGGGGGGGTTAAAACCCCTTTTCATTAGGTTTCCTAGGCAGAGCATTTTTTTCTACGTCTTGTGCTTGTACTCTTAAGCAGTCTTAAAGTGGATGTAAACCCACTCTCATCCTTTCTAAACTACTGCAATATTGGTTATCTAGAAGGATATACATGCCTCCTGCATGTATACTTATCTGTCAAATGTCTCTCCTCTGTCTGCTATGAGACCCGAAAAACTGCATATTTTGTGGGTGGGTGTGCTTTCTGGGCTCAGTGGGTGGAGTTGTGGTGTCAGTAGACTCCCCGCCCACCTCTTCACTCCCCTTATCAACATGCATTTTCTCCTGTGTATTTCTTACACTGAACTTCTGCTTTGATCACTAACATCCAGTCAAAACCCAGAAAAGTCCCCACATGACTTCAGCATGCCAAATCATGCTGAGGTGTGGAACAGCCAATCCTTGCAGAGCAGCAGAAGAAAGGAGTGGGAGGGAATAAAAAAATAATGCATGTCTTAGGTTAGTGCACGAGATATGTAAATCACCTGTCACTCACAGCAAGGGGGAAGGATTTGACAAAGTTTTTCTCTGTTTGTCGAGTTTTATCTCACTGAACAATAAGAGGCAAGACTGGGCTCAAATGATAGGAAATCATAAACTCTACATTATGACATCAGAAAAAATTATATAAATACATTTTCGGGTTTACATCCACTTTAAGGCTTGTACACTCAATCTGAATATTGTAGTCAAAATACCGCTTTCAAAGCGATCGTACGATAATCTGATCGTTTGTACAGAGCTTTCGAGAGCCGATCAAAACCGATCAGACAAGGCCGAAAAATTTTCTGCTAAGATACCAGATTGTACGATTTTCGTTTAACTAGTACAGTTTACATAATTTCCGAATTTTTATTCTGCTGTACGAGAATTTCTTGTAACTTTAGTAAACTCTTCATTTTTGATATGAGATTTGCATGAAAATAAAAAATGGATGATCATTCGTCCGATAATCTCATTGTGTATAAGCATCAACACTTCCTACCCGGCTCATATTTTCTGGCTATAACGATGCAATGTGATTGGGAATGATCATGGCGAGTCAGGAGAGAAGTCACCGAGAACTCATGTTGTCAGGTTTAGGAGATTAATTGAAATAGAACAGGCATATGGGCAGCGTGCGGCTCCCAGTGGTCTAAGACTTAAACTTAAAGAAAATAATCTGTTGAGTTGATAAGGCACACATTCTCCTATAATTTTGTAGCTGAGTACTGCAGAAAATGCTTTACGGCTGCTTTCTCTGATTTTTAATATGGTAAGTGGCATTTTGTTTTTTTAGAATGTTGAAGTGGTTGTAAAGCCTTACAAACCACTTTGACCTACGGGTAAGCCTAGATTAAGGCTTACCTGTAGGTCCAAGAAATATCTCCTAAACCTACACGGTTTAGGAGATATTTGCTGAAAGACAGGCACCGCTGTCTACGGCGCATGCGCCGTAGACAGCGCCGCGCAGACGCACTGAGTGCGCTGTGGTCAACGGCGATATGCCGCGAGTGTCGGTTCCCGTGCGCATGCGCGAGAGTGACGTCATCGCGGCTTCGCCGAATGACAGCGGTGGAGCAGCGAGACCCACCGAGAAGATGGATGCGCCAGACTACAGGGGACAGCGGTGACTTCGCTGGCTCCTGTGTCAGTTAAGTGACACATAATGGACTACTATGCGATGCATAGTAGTCCATTATGCTTTACCTTTGCAGGGAATGAAAGAGGAAGTAAACTCATCAGGGTTTACATCCTCCTTAACGTACATCTGAAGGCTTGTGTGTGACAGTCAAAACATTTAGTTCCTATGTGATGTATAAGCTGCATAGAGTAAACAAAATATTTTTTACCTTTTCTGATGGAGCTAAATCCTCCATTTGTGTGTATCACACCCCCCCCCCCCCCCCCCCAGGCACTACAGCTTGCAGTAGGGGGGTTTCAGTAATTGAAGCAGTGCAGCCAACCCAGAAAGCAGTGGACAGGACAAGGTGTGAACAAGGGCTGATTCTTTACAGGATTGTAAATCGGCAATGACTTTGCCCATAGCCCTGCAACATTATTCTTCATCACACAAGCTGACACAACCTTTTATGAAAGTGGCAACTGCAACATATTTGTTGTGCACAGTCACATGAAGCTGCATTAGGTGGACTTCACTGGCAGGATTAACATGTATTTTTGAGACTTGGGAGAATACTGATGCTGCACTTTTATAATTAATTGCTACGGCTCTTTTATGTTTATTTTTTTTTTAATGGAGCCATAGTTCTTGAAGAGCCCAAATCTTGTTTTGGAATTATGTGCCACCCAGGTAGACATAATGTGACCTCTTGAAGACTCGATCCTCAGTTCTGCCCACTGTGTCATCTGAGTTTTTTATAGTGCCTTTTGTTGATATTGGCAACCCTACCAATTTCAGAAACCAAGAACAGACTATTAGTTATATTTGGAGATCTAAAGAGCTCCGCAAACCAAACAATATGAACATTATGTATGTTACGGTTTGCCTTCCCTAATGAGCTTTTTTTTCTTTTTCAGAAATCAGCAAGAAGCAGCAGCTAAAAAGTTCTTTTGATGAGCCATTGTACATCCTGTCTACCTACGCCACAGTACACCTGGTGTAGGCCTGTATGTGAGGGACTGCTCGAATAGTTTAAATTATTGAATTTTTGAAAAAAGAAAATGTGGCAAAGAATTTCTGAATTTATTAAAAGTTGGATATGTGAATTCAAGAAAGGGATCTTGAGGAAAAAAAGATTTTTATCTATTTTTTAAACTGTGTCTACGAGAACTGTGTGATTTTCATTTTATTGCAATAACTTCTAGTGTGTGATCAATATCCGTAAGACCCATCTACGCTCAGGACTGATTTTTTTTTTTTTTTTTTTTTAATCTTTTATTCTTTCTTTTTCCTCACTTTAGCAATAGTCATACTTTTTTGTTTTGGATAACCTTAAAGTAAACCTGTTGTTTTGCCCCTTGAGGGCAAAGTGACAGGTTCTCTGTATAGCCCACTCCTTCTGCTATTCATACTTCTATTTTTGGCTAGTTGAAACCCTTAGAATGACATAGTACTCTGGGTATGAGAGTCCAGGTGGCCCTCTTCCCTTCCTTCCCCTATGCAGTGCACTATTGCCAGGTCTGTCACATGGGGGATGAGGGGATGCCATTTGGCCCTGTGTAAGTGCACCACATTTTCAATTGGAGGCTGCAGCAAGAGAACAGGGTGGTGTGGCGATGCAAGAAAGTTTAAGTATTAAATGCAGAGGAAGTGGGAAAAGTGACAGGTTCACTTTAATGCGGTTAGAATTACAATTAATTCGGCAATACTGTAAACCTTTTTGTAGAAAATCACTCCAAGGTGTATACTGTTAATCCTTAAAAGTATTTGTTACTCTTTAAAGTGGTTCTAAATGCAAAAGGTTTTTTTTTTTTATCCTAATGCATTCTATACATTAAGATGATAAACCACCTGTGTGCAGCAGCCCCCCAATACTTACCCGAGCCCGATCTCAAACCAGCCATGTTGCACGAGAGATTCGGCTGTCCAGAACTCTCCCTCCAAAATCCCAGTACAGAGCAGGTAGGTATAACGTAATTTTTTTAAAACAAGACTTTAGTATCACTTTAACCTCGCTACATTCACCCACTTGCAACTTTTTATTAAAAGGGTTTTTCACTTTAATTTTAGGGGTATACACACAGTTATGCGTTTTGAAAGTCTAAACGCATTTGATTACTCTGTGACTTTGTGACTTGCAATTTGTATGCAAATTAGTCACATGGTTGACTATAGAGAGAGTGGAGGAATTTTGCATCCAAGTACGAATTTAAATTTCTAATAATGCATGTTGTAAAGGGGGTTTTGTGTGATTGAAAATGTGCTGGATGCCCAGAAATTTGGGAAAAGATTTGATTTTGTGTGTATTCTTACATCAAAAATTCTAATGGAGTTTTAAGAAGCACTAGTCATGGGCATCAAAAACTGCAATGCATTCTAAATGTGTGTGTACGCTTAGACTCTTCTGCAGCATTGAACATGCTGAAAGGTACTATCAGAACTAGAATTGGCATTTGGAGACTGTTTTTATTGAGCAGGGACAATTCAGTATGCAAGTTGTAAACCACACACATCCTAAGAGGTTGGAAGGGCCGAGGAGGGCTGCTCCACTTGGTTTCCCCTTGGATGATTTAGCTTTAGAGCCTGTATTGTAGAACATTCTGCTATGGGAGACTGAAGTCTGCTTGTCAATGCTGAACCATGTTTGTCTACGGTAGCTTTTCCTTTTTTCTAAATTGAATGTGTACTATCTCCATGCAGAGCAAAATAACAGAGTACTTTAATAATCATTGCTTAGCTGGTTTTATTTGCCGTTCTTTGGCACTGGTTACAAACAGAGAAAGCCTTTTGTAAGCAAGTCATCATCTGGGGCTTTTGCAAGGCTAATGACTCTCTCTCTGCCCTCATGTGACAGCACTAGTTGGATGAGTGGTCAATCACTAAGTACCAGCACTGGAGTATGGGAGAAAGGAATGCGAGTCACCTGCTCCCTATACCTGGATGTACAGGTATTCTTCTCTCCTTATGGTCAAACAGAGTCATGAGGAGCAAAGTGAAGGTAAATGTCAGCAGCTGGTGGGGCACCTATTGAATGTATACCAAGATTAGTTTGCTAAACTGACAGAATTTATGAAGTGGTTGACTATACCTCTTCAAGAGTATGCTTGGATCCCTAAAGCACAAGGAAGCATAGCTTGCAGCTCCAAATCTAGTGCTGTCATGCCTTCTCCAGCGTAACCATTTAGTAACTTATAGAGGGGTGTTCATTTGTGGGAGAATGTGGAGGCTTGGTTTCATGTCCAGTCCTGTAGGCTCCCACATTACTCGGGCTGCTTTAGGTATTTGCAAAGGGAAATGAAGGGGGATAGGCCATCGAAAAGTAATATTTTGAGTAGCTGGTGCCTGATTTGGGAGGGGGGGGGGGGGCACAATTTCTCCAACACCATAATTCTGGCTGTTTTTCTGTCCAGTTGGAGTTTTTTTATAGGGATAACTTCATCTCCCAGTTTATTTATTTTTTCTTAAGGGGCAGAAGTAAGACCCATATACAGTCAAAGGTCAATTTGAGGTGATTGGTGTGCATTCTGGATACTTGGGTATGAAAACATGCTTTGCAGTCTCCATAGTGAACATGTAAAAGCTGGTAGTCCTAGTAGACCATTCTCATCCTTGGAGTTTGTAGGATTCAACAAGCCTACAAGTGACCAGACCCAACCCCACTGGTCATTTTGAGTTAGAAATCATGTAATTACCCAATTGAAATTGAATTGAAGTGACCGGTCATATTGAGGACTGGTAGTTTGAAGAAGTTAACTTGCTTACCAGCAACAACTAATAGTATTTTACAGTTTGTGTTAATGTTGCATACCAATGACTGAAAAAAAAAAATTGAAAGTAATGCATTGCCTTCAAGGATTCTCTGCTTAATTCAGAAAGGACATGATTGTATCTATAATGCAAATACAACACAGCTGCTAATCCCTTCCCTTGCAAGATGCTTCTTCAGCTGTCATCCTAAGCTGCAATACGCGAACACATAATCACATACTGTTTCTTGGCCCTGTATGCTATACATTGGTGTGTGATCAGTTGGCGTCTGAATATATGTCACTGCTGCTTTTGAATTCTAGCATCTAGAAATGTTCTTCGGGGATTATACACATCTAACGATAAAAACTACTGGTACCTGTATTAGCTACTCAGATTTCATTTTTCTGTGCAGTTTATAAAGTGAAGGCTTTTTTTTTTTTTTTTTTTTTTTTTTTTTTCCAACCTGACATATTTGAACTACTATTCATAGTAGTTAAGAATATTTTTTTTTTTTAAATGACTTGCCAAATAGTCTTTCACTATAAACACTAAAGCATGTGGCCTACCGTGTCTTTTACTTTTCCAAAAGATACTACCCCCTTTAGTTAGTGCAGTTCAATACTGAAGTGTGAGGCAGGGAAGAAGTGGAGAGACTGAGTGGGTAAATAGTGCAAAAAGTCAGTCACATTAGGTGAGGGTGGTGGTCACATTCTAGGTACCAGTATTGCCTGTAGTTTTCCCTACAGCTCATGTTGTTTCTCATTACGGATTGTACATGCCTTGTCTCTATATATGGAGATGGCCATCACAGGGCTTTGCTTCCATATTTGCATCTGTTTGCAGTTGGTGGGAAAATATTCAGGAAGAGGGAGAAGTGGACGAAGCAGGAGCTCATTGCACTGCAGGTCCTTGGGTACAGCTTCCTCTCCAGCAAGGAGAACAGTGAGCAACACAGTAGTGAAACCATTAAATCTCACTTCAGTGACAAATTGCATCTAAGGCATTGCTGACTCTATCCGTGCCTTAGGTGATCTCACTCTGTAGATAGCATCTATAAGACCTATGCTGCTGTTTTTCAGGAGGCAATCGAGACAAATGGTAAATCTTTCAGGTATTGTTCATGCACAATTGATATATTGGCTATAATATAGCAAAATGTGAAGGACGTAAGTATTATTGACATCTAAACTGGCCATTCTGTAGCCTTAATGCAATTTGAGAAAAACTGTGATCCTTTGTGTGAAAAGAACTGCTGTCTATACATGTAGAAATTTGAATCCTTATTTTTATTTGACCTGTTGACCAAGTGTGAACCAAAAGCTACAGGACTCCCATAGTGCCATTTGAGCTTACCCTGACCATGTGCAAGTTCCATTGTCCGCATCATATAGTGGAGGGGCTGGAAATGGGCTTCTTCAGTTTTGGTCCTATACTGAGCTGTTCCCCATTGTAAGGAAATGCATAATAGTCATAAATATGTGTATTTAGTGGTTTCCATAGCACTTCGTATTGAAACCATATGTCCCACTTTTCCATTTAACTGTCATTTTTTAGTTTTGGCTTGGCTCATCTCCACTTTTATAAGTTAACTAACTTAAAGCCTACAATAGTTACCGGTAATGTAAAATACTGTGCATTAGACTTGCGTTTTGCTGCTACTGATTGTGGGTGTGATGTGTGTTGTATTTTCTCTTAATGTGGAAGTCAGTTCAGTTGGTTGCCGGTAGACATACTATGTGTGGGCACAACTGTCCTGCCTTCATAAATCAAATATGCTGCCTTAATCTGTGTTCATCTCCAAAGCAAAGTCTGTATGCTGTAAGCATTAAAGTGTATTAGCCAGTTACTGGAATATTGCAAAAATTTTACTTTACCCTTCCCATCAAAAAAAGTTGTATATCGTTGCCATAGACAAATCAACATTCCGCCCATTTACAAAGCCTTAAGAGACAACTAAAAAGGTGTGTTTGAATAAAAAAAAAAAAAAAAGTTCACTGTTTGTAAGATTTTTTTTTAAAGCATCTCTTAGACAAGCATACGAAAATTATTGGAGTGAAAGGGCAAAAATTGCATTTGGTAATTGTCTGAAAAATGTTTCAATGAGGCTTTCAAGGAAAGGCCCCTCATAGCCTTGATTCAGTGCCACCCAATTCCTGCAAAATCAGCTGAAATTTGAGCTGTTGGTGGCCCCCTGCAAGCATCATCCGACTCAACAAAAGTTAGTTTAAAATATTGCTGCACTGGATAAATCATATCAGATGCAGTCACTTTTAAATCGGCACTATTGTATTTAAGCAGCTGTAGATGCCGTGACTGCCTGAATACAAGAACTAGCAGATGAGGCCTGTTTCACATGGGCTTCAGCTGGTAGAAGAGCAGTGTAAACAGCAAGCTATGACAACGTATTTACAGAGCTTTCAGCAAACTTCCTTGAAACTTCAAAAGTACCCTTCAGGTTCAGTTTGTAAGCTGAACACAGAACCTAATGGGAGTATTGATTACCATTTATAAACAGGCTGCTAGCACGCTCTCAAGCCTCAAAGTACTGAAGCCTGCTAGCAGCTTGTTTAACGTGGCAACAATACTCCCATTAGGATCTGTTTTGAACATTTGCAAACTGGTGCTGAATTGTATTTTAAAAGCTTGCTGAAAGCTCTGCAAATACTTTGTCAAAGCTTGCTGCTCTTGTACAAGCTGAAGCTGTGTCAAAACGTCTGAAATTGTGTGATTTTTGGTAGTGCCGGCAATGGAATCACTTTATTTTTGGAAATGAGAGAAAATTAAGTCCTGTATGGAAGCCTTTAGGGGTTCAGCCCTTTCAAAATACTGAATCACAAATTACTTTAGCTCAATATCTTTTGTGTGCGCGAAAGGCTTTGCAATGTTTGAGACCTTATCTGCAATCATTCTTGGATGGACTAGTTGGTGGGACTGCCAAAGACAGCCATGCCAGTAATTAAGTCTCCCCAGTGATGAGTCTACCTCCCAGTGTGGTTGATTTTGTGTTTAAGTATAAGGTTTAGAGCATGCTTAGCTTTTTGCTTTACTTCTCCGTCAGTTTTTTGTAGAGCATGTTTAAAGAATTGGTTCCCTAGAAAAAAAATGCATCAGAAAAAAAATCTAACATACTTGGGAAATCTTTTATATGATATTGGTTATTCTGATGGTGACAGGCTCCAGTTATGGCCCTTTAGAGAGGCCTGACAGGGTGCATCATCCCAGAAAAGTCTTGGTTTGACCCGAGTATGATCACATGAAGTTTTACATAGCTGGTGGGATATATTCTGACAATAACAAGAAAAATCTAAAGGGTAATGTGTCAGAACACTGTATAATAAGCTCATACAAAATTGTATGCCCAATAATCTGTTATGTGTCAGGAAAATGTACAGAAATGCCATTTGAACCTAGCAGATAAAGAATCTACTGAAAATCTGCCATCAGTATTTCCATTCATAAATACAATGTATTTGTTTAGCCAAAATTATTAATTTGGAAATGTATTATTTTTTTCCTTGCAAATTATTTGAGTTGTTTTGTTGTCCACAAAAACAGTATTAAAGCAGTCATGCAGCTAATTGGCTGTATACATTTCAAATTTTGTTTCTGTAAATTGGGCATTTTTATTTTAACTTTGGAAAAAAATAAAGAAGTTAAAATAGTTCATTGTGTTTTGCAGTTTTATCTCTGACAGTAAAACAGCCGGTATATGGCAGGATGTGGGATGCGTAGTCCATGGCTAATCTTTTCTGCATTCTAAATGGAGGAATTGGCTGTTTAATTTGCATCTATTGCTGACGCACGTACATAACTAAATCCAACTCCAACCAAAACCTTTCCATTTTCTTATTGCAATCTTTCATTCTAGTGTGCGACTGGGAATCCGGAGATCGGATCTGGCGGTGGTTTACCTTAAAGCTGGCTGTGGACCCTGGGAGGCCGGAAGCAATGTCATGACGTCACTTCCAGCTCTAGCAGATGTAAACATCAATGACAGTTTTTCCTTCTTTTTTCTCCTGGATTTTTTTTTCATGATTTCCAGGTTAGAGGCACTGTCTGGGTCTTATTGACCCCAGATGTTTCCATATTGAGGGCCTGTCAAGTCTTATGCCTATTACAAGGGCTGTTTATATTTCTTGTAATAGGAATAAAAGTAATCAAAAAAATGAAGGGACAGTGTAAATATACAAAAATACAATTTTAAAGCATCCACATCCCGCACGCAGAAGGGAACGCATATGTAGGTTGTGCCCTCATGTGAACGGCATTTGCACCACACATGTGAAGTATCTCTGCAAACGTTAGAGTGAGAGCAATGATTCTAGCACTAGACCTCTGTAACTCTAAACTGGTAATACCGTGTATTTCTCCCTTTAGCATCAATGACCGCTTGAAGTATTTTGTGGATATTTATCTTTATCTTCTCAGATGGTAAAGCTGCCCATTCCTCTTGGCAAAAAGCCCTCCAGTTCCTGTAAATTCTTGGGCGGTCTAGCATGATCTGCACGTTTGGCTCAATGATATTGAGGTCAGGAGACTGAGATGGCCACTCCAGAATCTTCGCTTTATTCTGCTGTAGCCAATGACAGGTCGACTTGGCCTTGTGTTTTGGATCATTGTCCTGTTGGAATCTCCAAGAACGTCTCATGCGCAGCTTCCTGGCTGATGAATACAAATGTTCCTCCAGTATTTTTTGATAACATACTGCATTCATCTTACCATCAATTTTGACCAAATTTCCTGTGCCTTTTGTAGCTCACATATCCCCAAAACATCAGCGATCCACCTCCGTACCTTTCATTATAGGGAAAAAAGGGGGAAGCGCAGTTCGATTAACACGGACTGCAGAAGAGGTTACTTTGGGCACCAAAAGATATTTCAAGATAAGGTTAATTCATACAAAAATTAGATTTTATGTTTATATTTTGAATTTCATTATTAACCATAATTAAATTACTAAAAAACCAAGGGCAATTTATAAAGAATACCCATAGACAATACATATACCGTGAAAGACAGACTACCGACAGGACATAAATAACACACACAACAAACACAGAAAAAATGACGCTGGTCCGGACCAATTGCTGCGAATTGCCGTAAATGGGTATAGTATACTAATTAGACCTGGAGAAAATGCTCACAATGTCTTTAAACATTTGCCAGGCAATCATCAGCAAGCTAAGGGGAGAAACTAATATTGAACTACAGCTGTTGCTATCAGCCTAGTTACTAGTTGGATTTGTAACAGAGTGTTCATTTGCTAATTATAATTATAAAGTTCATTCTCCAAGTTTGATATAAACAAATTCCATTAAATGGATTTTCAGCTTAGGTCAAGCTACTTTGTTTCAAAAAAAGTTTTTTTCAAAGGCAACAAATATCTGTTCCAAAAGCCACAAAAGGCTAGTATATTGCAGACCGGCTGGGTTTTTCAGACCCGGAGGCTATTCTTTTTAATTGTATCAGTGAACTCAACAAATGATCTTAAATATCCATGTATATATTGCATACGTTACCATAGCCCTCCTGGGCACTGTTGTTCGATTCTCTATAAAGATAGAACAGTCCAGTCTTTCAGAACTTGCTTAGCGGGCATGTCATTGGCTCTACCAAGCCCTATTTTGCAAAATCCACTCACTCACTCACTGGCCGACCGCACGCCGGTCGTTATCGTTTCAAATGTGGATTAGTTTCGGCGTCACAAAAGGTCCTCTGCTGTTGGTAGTTCAGCACACATAACTCGCACAAGCAGACCAAAGCTTCCAAGGGCACCGATCATCCATGTAAGGGAGGAATATTTTGTTAGGAGAACACCCTGTGCACCAAGCTGCGTCCACTGTCTCCAACCTATGCAAGGTTCGTCCAGCGTCCGGATGTGACTTCAACGCGTTTCGCTGGCTATTAGCATAGCTTCATCTCGGACGATCCTTACCACACAGTCACACGTCCTTTTATGACAAGTTATCCAGGTTTGTTAATCAACTTTTGTTTTTGCCTGTTTTTGGAAAATATTACGTCAGTCAAAAAAAAATCCTTCCACAGAGGCTGCTCCTGTCTATTTTGTAACCTTTCCTCAATTGGACATTCTTAAAAGTAAACGTACAGGATAAATGGAGACAATAACGAGGACAAAATAAAAACTCACAATCAAACACTCTCAAAGTGACGATTGCAAATACTGAAGCAAAAGTCCCTACCACCCAACATCACAATACAACATGAAACACACAGACTAACAGCGTAGGAGAAGTTAAAATCCAAATTTTTATGTCTTATTACAGCATACAACTAAGTAAGCATCGAATAAGAAGCAATATAATCCCCATATCAAAAATGCTAACACATCGATCCTGGGTCTCATAGTTCCAAGAACACCTGCAGATTGAGCTCAGTATTCAAGCCCACTGGAGTGAGCGTTTTTAATCGATACACCCACCATTTTTCTTTTTATAGGAGGATGCGATCAAAGTCGCCCCACCTGCTGGGCAATTTTAGGGCATAGATGCCCTTAACTGTCATGCCCTTTGGATTGTGGTCATGGTGCAAAATGTTTGAGTGGTTTCTCTGGTCATTTGCTCTTATCTTTGATTTCACGTATATGTTCACCGATCCTGATCCTCAGCGATCTTTTCGTTTTGCCAACATATATTTTGGGACAAAGGCAGGTGATTACATAAATCACTCTTGTTGTTACACAATTAAGTCACGTTTCTGAAAGGACTCCTGACCAGTGGCGTCTGTGAAAACTGAAGTTCGATGCACATACGGGCAAATTTGACACTTTGTACAGGGAAACATTCCTTTGGTACGTGGATACTCAGACAGCCATTTTGGATCGGAGTCTCTAATAAATTCAGAGCTAATTAGCATGTCACCAAGATTTCTTGTACGTCTTGCTACAAGGCTAGGAGATTGACCAACTATTTTGGCTAAACCTAGTGAGTTAGTGAGAATACTCCAGTGTTTATTCAGGATTGATCTAACCTTGTCCCATTGAGACCCATAGTTTGTTAAAATCCTCACTGCCTCTGCTGCATTTTGTGAAACTTTCTCTGTCATAGGTGGGCCTATCAAAAGGCTCTCACGTTCCCTCAGGGCTACTTTCTTCTTAGCTTTTTTAATTTGCCTACGAGAGTACCCACGCTCATGAAATCTTTTTTACAATTCCTTACTTTCGCGTCTGAAGTGGTCAGCACTTGCACAATTCCGTTTGGCTCGTAAGAATTGGCCCACCGGAATGCCATTTTTGAGCCAATATGGATGGTGACCTTTCATCATAGGCCTTGTTGACTTCTCTCCAAATGTAGTGTTTATGGTTGTGGCCAAAAAACTAAATTTTGGTCTCATCACTCCTAATGACTTTGTGCCAGAAGGTTTGAGGATTGTCTCTGTGCTTTTTGGCGTATTGTAAGCAGAATACTTTTCTACACACACACTAATTACAAGCAAACAGATCACAGGTGAGGATGGTTACCTTTAATAGCCATTCAAACCCCTTTTCTGTCAACTTGTGTGCATGTTATCAGGCCAAAATCGCCAGGGTATGCAAACGTTTGATCAGGGTCATTTGGGTAGTTTCTGTTGTGATTGTGATTATGAGTAAACAGCCGATTTGATAATAAATGGCTTCACCCAAACACTAATAACCATAAGTGAAAAATGTTTGTGTTATCATTCATATTCTCATAAAAATGGCCAAGAAATAACTTCTGTCAAGTTATGTAAACTTATGAGCACTTTTTTCTTGCTGAATTTATGCATAAATGTCCAGAGTATAATAGAAGTGAGAAACAAAGGGAAAACATTTTACATTTCCATAATTTGGCGCCTTCTAAGGGTGCTGAGCTTGATGGTAAGATGTGCGCTTTAGTTGGCATCAATTCTACTAAGTGAACGTGTGCTGCTCAGACAGTCGAGAAAGATAAGCGGATGGCCATTGCTACAATGAATCTTAGTCTACCGCACTTTTGGTCACCGTAGTCCTAGTCCCTATAATAAGCAAAACGAGGCACTAACAATTTTCTTCCTTTCAGTTCCATCCAGATTCCAAAAGCTTAAAAACTACAGCCAAAGAGCAACAAAATGTGCTTTCTTTGAGCATCTGTAATATGATGCACTATATTACCAAAAGTATTGGGACGCCTGCCTTTACACGCACATGAACTTTAATGGCATCCCAGTCTTAGTTCGCTTAGGGTTCATTATTGCGTTGGCCCACCCTTTGCATCTATAACAGCTTCAAGTCTTCTGGCAAGTCTTTTCACAAGGTTTAGGAGTAAGTCTATGGAAATGTTTGACCCTTTCTTCCAGAAGTGCATTTTTGAGGTCAGGCACTGATGTGAACGAGAAGGCCTGGCTCGCAGTCTCCGCTCTAATTCATCCCAAAAGTGGTCTGTCAGGTTGGGGTAAGGACTTTGTGCAGGCCAGTCAAGTTCTTCCACCCTAACCTTGCTTATTCATGTCTTTATGGACCTTGCCTTGTGCACCAAATCATTTGGTGGAGGGGGGATTATGGTGTGAGGTTGTTTTTCAGGAGTTGAGCGTCAGCATACCAAGACATTTTGGACAATTGCGTGCTCCCAACTTTGTGGGAACAGTTTGGTGATGACCCCTTCCTATTCCAATATGACTGTGCACAAAGCAAGGACCATAAAGACCTGGATAAGCGAGTTTGGGTTGGAGATTATTCAGCCTCATGCTGAAAGACTTGTACAAGGATGGTATTTTTGCCTCCTAAGTGGTTTGCACAACAATACTAGATAGAAGTTTCTGAAAAAAAAAGGGGGGGGGGGGTGGAAAATGCTGTGTCTCATAAGACCTTTACTATAACAGTGGACAATGTGTTGGTTAAGGAACTTTCAGAGAAAAAAAATGTAGTCCTTTTTGTTTGTGTGGGTCTTTTTTTTAATTTTTTATTTTTGTGACCATGTAACCCACCATTGCATCCATTAAGTTATGCCAGACTTTTCTTGTATGGGTAGAGTGTAAAAGAGCCCGGACTCTATTTAATCTGGTTTGTTGACTGAGATAACACTTTGAGCTCTTCTCAGACGCATTGCTCTTCTGTGTATGGGGGGGGGGGGGACTTGGGAGATTCTTTCTGGCAATTCTGCTGTGGCCTGTGTCACTAAAGGCAAAACATTTTGTTTTGGATGACATGGAGAGGAATTAGAACCAGTGCCAGGTTTTATTGTGCCCCCATTAGGGAGATTCATCCTCTCTATCTGTCCCGTTTACCATTGTCATGGAGGGTGAAAGTAAAAGAAAATCACAAATTTTGAGTTGATGTCAAAAAGTAATACAGGGGGGATCTTCCAATGGGGACACTAGTTCTGGTGACACCCTGGGATTCCCCTTACTTTAAAGACTTCGTGTTTTGTCTATGGAGCAAGAAGTGATGTGTAATCTCCCTAATAGAAGCTGACAGTGGTTATACCCATCCCTTACTCTATCCAAAAGTGGAAAAACAATTTTTTGCCTTTAGTGATACTTTAAATGCTGATCAGCTGAGCTCCCCTGCAAGGAGCTGGAACAAATGCCTTTTAAAAGTGAAAAACCCTTTGGTAATGCTCTGTATACATCTATCAAGAAGATATGGGATGGATATGCACTCTTGCCTCTAAAAAAAAAAAAAAAAGCAGGAAAAGCTGCCTTAATCCAGTACCAATAAGAGTTAATTTTGCTCTTCTCAGAAACTAAAAATTTCCTTTTGTGAAAAAAGTGTTGGAGACCCAAGCCCACCAAGATGGGCAACAAACCTTACCAATGAAGAGGTGCCCCCCATTTCTGCAAATGAGGGGGTCACTTGGCAGTCTTTGCAGCTGTATGGATTTGAGACGCTTCTGATTGTATGGGTCCAAAATTTGTCCAGAGGCTACCAACTGGAGTTTAGCATCTTGTCGCCTCCACACATGCTTACTGTACCCAGCATACAGTGCAGTTTTGCTGTCAGAGGGTCATTGCCCCCTGTTCCAGAAACAGGCTTACTATTCTAACCTGTTCAGGGTGCCCAAGCAAATGGCTATGCTCAGCCTTTTCTGGACCTGAGTTGCTTGAACAAGCTCTTACACGTTCAAAATTGCCATATGGAATATGTAAGAGACATTGGTTGCTTCCCTCCATTTGGGGTATTTCCTGGCCTTGGAGATCAAGGATGTCTACTTCCATATCCTTATATTTCTACATCTTAAGCCCTACCTGCACTTTGCAGTGGGCGAAACAACATTTTCAGCTTGTGTCTCTACCCTTTGGCCTAACTTATGCCACTGTGAGTGTTCATGAAGGTCCTGGCCCCAGCGAACCAGGGGGATCCACATTCTATGGTATACTCCTGAAGCAACTGAGAAAAAGTCTCAGGCCAATGTGCAGCAGATGGTACAAGTCATGTAGGATTTTGGCTGTGTTTTCAGTCTCAAGAAGTCAACCCCAGTGCCATTGCACCAACTAGAATATCTGGTATTTTGGGCAAAGTTTAGGCCTTAGTTTTTCTGCCCCAGCAGTCCCAAGGTGTAGGCCTTGATCCCTGGAATGTCCCTCCATTCACTTCTGTATGAAGGTGCTGGGGTTGATGGTAGCCTCCTTCAAGGGAGTTGCATATGCACTGTTGCGTTAAACATCCTGACCATGTAAGACACCCTCCTGTGTGGTTTATAATGTTGTACATACACTACTTTTTTGGTGTGGTCCAGTGCAATTTCAGCCCATTCAAATGAATGGGTTGAAATCGGATGTGAAACGCACAGCGCTTTCCTCTGCAATTCATGGTGTGAACTGCCCCTAAAAGCATGCTGAATACCATACATACACTGATCAGCCATAACTTGATGACCACTGACTGGTTAAGTGAATAAATCAGAAAGTCAGTGGAATATATTAGGCAGCAAGTAAACATGTTGTCCATAAATTAAATGGGAGAGAGAAAGGGATTTTAACAGTGCAGTAGGAAGAAGTAATGATGAGAGAAAATTTGTAATAATATAAAAATATATTTTTCTCAAGTCATCTTCCAGGATGGCACACCTGAGAGATAAGAGGCTCCTCCCTACAGGAAACACAATCAATCGACAGCTGTTTTAAGTCCCCACCATTCCCCTTGATCCTCAGTTTTTGATTGTGTTTCTCCCTACACAGTGAAACTTTTTTTTTTTTTTTTCTCAAATGACCCGAAGCCTGGGGCTGGTGGTCTCCCCATGGTAGCCGAACCACAAGCTTGGGAAGCCTCTGGGTCTGGTAGGATACTCTTATCCTTCCTGGGGGGTTCCCCTATCTTTTCCTCAGAAATTGGAAGAGCCCCCCTGAGAGCTGAAGGACCCTGGGTACAGTGGTGTACCCAGAACTTCAGGGGCCATTATCCTGTCTCCCCTCCTTACCTGTCCAGGTGGCTGTTCAGACGGGGGTGCTGGCCATCGGTTCTTTCCAGGGGGATCGTGTCCCTGACTCCTGGGCCCCCGGTAGCTCGCGTGGGCTGCTGGAGAGGGCGTGGCGACAAGCACCCGCATCATTTTCAAAGTTTGGGAAAATGACGGCGGCGCTCTTACCCAGAAGGGAAGGCTGAGAGTCAGCAGGAGCAGGCGCCCACATCCTCCTTTCGCTAGAACGAGGAGGCACCAGTTCACTACGGTGGATGTCTGCCTTAACCACCTCAGATGGGAATGAGGAACGGAAGGCATTGCTGCCCCCCCCCCCCCCCCCATGTGTATATACTGACTGGTACAGTGCGGGACACAGCCTAACCTTGCACCTCCCTATGGGACAGCAGTTGGGCGGGCAACTTTGGCGGCTATCCTCCTTGCGTGTGGACCATAAGGATGAAAAAGCAAGCCCGTTGGCTGTGGCAAAAGGGGAAGACGACAACGGTGAGTACTTTCCTTTGCCTTGGGAATTTAGCTGCAAAATCCCCAATTCCAGCCAGAGGGTCTGGATTCAAATAGCCCTGAAGCTTCTGCTAAAAACACCAGCTGCAGCCCCTCTTACATCAGAGATGCTGTATGGAGGACAGATGGTGCAGAGGAACGAGCATGCCTAAACCACCTCAGATGGGAAAGAGATAGGTAAGGCATTTCTCCCTTTTCCCCATGTATATACTGACTGGTGCAGTGCAGAAGCTGGGGTCCGGATACAAATAGCCCAGACGCTACTGCTAAAACCACCACCCACAGCTCCCTCTTGCAGCAGAGACACTGTGGTTATCGCAACAGTAGGTTGCCAGCCTCTCCCTACATGCCCAGTTGTGGTACATTAGTAGGGATGAATATAGCGTACAGAATGGACCTGGTAGATACAAAAATTTACTTACAGGCCAGGTCAGGACATTGTAGCTGGTATGGATATTTAGGGGGACCCCCACGTCAATTTTTTTTATTTGACACGGGGTTCCCCTTAATGTCCATGCCAGACCTGAAGGGCCTGGTAATTGAATTTAAGGGAACCCCCACGCTTTAAAAAAAAAAAAAATCAATGAATTGTCAGCTAATACAGAGAACACTCATTGAGTGTTCTCTTTATTACGGGAGCCGACAATGGAAAGTGATTTTAAGACTTTTTTTCCTTGCGAAATGACGCTTTGTGCAGGGACAGTTCTAAGCACGGGAAACATGCGCCCCTTCACAGGCATACTATAGACACCCCCCAGGTACGAAATTTAAAGGAATATTACACTTTTATTGTTTCACTTTAATCATTATTAAAATCACTGCTCCTGAAAAAACGTCCATTTTTAAAACTTTTTTTTTGCATTGCTTTATGTCCCCTGGGCAGGACCCGGGTCCCCAAACACTTTTTAGGACAGTAACTTGCATATTAGCCTTTGAAATTAGCACTTAGCACTAGATTGTGAACGTTCGAGTCCCATAGCCTTTAATAGGGTTCTAAAGTTCACACGAAGTTTAGGTCTGTTCGCAGGTTCTGGTGCGAACCGAACAGGGGGTTCGGCTCATCCTTACTTGTGACAGATCCTCCTTTTTGGGGGTTGCTTGCTATAGGTAACTTTCATAAGCTCCAACCTCCCACTCCACCTTTACACTGTGGTTATATTATAGTGTAGAAGGTAAGAAAAACCTTATTTGTTGGTTTGGGCTACAATCCACTCAGTGGCAGATCTAAGGGCGTTTCACCATAGATCGCTTCCTACATTCTTTTAACCACTTAAGCCCCGGACCAATTGTCAGCCTAAGGACCAGAGGTCTTTTTACAATTTCGCACTGCACTGCTTTAACTGGTAATTGCGCGGTCATGCAATGTTGTACCCAAACAAAATTTGTGTCCTTTTCTTCCCACAAATAGAGCTTTCTTTTGATGGTATTTGATTGCCTCTGCAATATTTATTTTTTACGATATAAAAGGAAAGACTGAAAATTAAAAAAAAAAAAAAAGATATTTTCTACTTTTTGTTATAAGAAAAATCGAATAAACTCAATTCTAGTCATACATTTAGGCCAAAATGTATTCAGCCACATGTCTTTAGTAAAAAAAAAAAAAAAGTAAATAAGCGTATATTTATTGGTTTGCGCAAAAGTTATAGCGTCTACAAACTAGAGTACATTTTCTGGAATTTACACAGCTTTTCATTTGACTGCCTATCTCATTTCTTGAGGTGCTAAAATAGTAGGGCAGTACAAACCCCCCTCAAATTACCCCATTTTGGAAAGTAGACACCCCAAGGAAATTGCTGAGAGGCATGTTGAGCCCATTGAATTTTTTTTTGTCCTAAGTGATTAAATAATGACACAAAAAAAAAAAGTTCACAAAAAGTTGTCACTAAATGATATATTGCTCACACAGGCCATAGTTATATGTGGAATTGCACCCCAAAATATATTCTGCTGCTTCTCCTGAGTATGGGGATACCACATGTGTGAGACTTTTTGGGAGCCTAGCCGCTTACGGGACCCCGAAATCCAATCACTGCCTTCAGGATTTCTAAAGGTGCAAATTTTTGATTTCACTCCTCACTACCTATCACAGTTTCGAAGGCCATAAAATGCCAAAATAGCACAAAACCCCCCCAAATGACCCCATTTTGGAAAGTAGACACTCCAAGCTATTTACTGAGAGGCATGTTGAGTCCATGGAATATTTTATATTTTGCCACGAGTTGCGGGAATATTACAAACTTTTTTTTTTTTTGCACAAAGTTGTGACTAAATGATATATTGCTCACACATGCTATGGACATAAGTGAAATTACACCCCAAAATAAATTCTGCTGCTTCTCCTGAGTACGGGGATACCACATGTGGGGGACTTTTTGGGAGCCTAGCTGGGCCCCCGAAAACCAAGCACCGCCTTCAGGATTTAAATATAAAACGCTACCAAAAAAAACTGTTAGCGATCGCAGGGATCAGGCCTGACTCTGCAAACGCTGCAGTTATGTGTTTTGTAAGTGACAGTGATCGATCGATACTGCACTTGGGTGGGCTGGGCGGAGGGGCAAAACGCAGGTGCTAGCAGGTATCTGGGCTGATCCCGCTAACAATGTGTTTTTTTGGAACCCTAAACTGCTGGGGACGTTGGTATAGATCTGATCAGATATTGATCTGTTCAGATACTATACCACTACGGGAGGTGTATTCTTTGCGTGTGGGTATTAGCGGTACTGGCACTAACCTAGCGCTGCCTGGGGCGACACAGACCCTATCTGACCCTAAAACCTAATTGATATCACCCGCCGGGTGATCAGGGGGTTAAACCTTTATTGGGTAATAAATGGTGGGTGCCCTGATACGATGTTAGCAAACTAACTAGCCAGAGTCACCCGTAACACTTATACGGTGATCACTGGTGAAAGGGTTGACTAGGGGCAATCAGGGGGTTAAAACCTTTTATTAGGTAGTATATGGGGGTCCCTGACGCTATATTAAAACCTGACGGGGAACCTAAATAACTAACTGGCTAACCAGCGTCACCAGTGACACTTATACAGTGATTGCTGGTGAAAGAGTTAACTCTAGGGGCAATCAGGGAGTTAAAATCTTTAATAGGTAGTATATGGGGGTACCTAACACTATAAAAACCTGGCGGTGAACCTAAAAAAGAACTAGCTACCTAGTGGCACCAGTGACACTAATGCAGCGATCAGAAAAACGATCGCTTAGTGACGCTGGCAAAAGGGGGTGAAAGATGGGGGGTGATTTGTGTGCCTATGTGTACCTACATGTCAGTGTAGTGATTGGTGCACACTAACTATGTCCTCTCCTCGCAGTCCGGTCAAAAAGACCGCCCCGAGGAGAGTGACGTCACTTCCTCCTGCCTGTGTTTACACTATACAGGCAGGGGAAGCTTCTCATTCGCCAGGAGCGATCGAGAGGGGATGGCCAGAAACCAACGGCCATCCCCTCACCCCGAATCGCTCCTGAAGCGAAACGGACCGGCGCAGCCAGCGGGAGAGGGTCCGATCTGACCCCCCACCCGCTGGAAGGCAAGCAAATATGGGTACGTGCTTGTGCCCGTACAAGCCATTCTGCCGACGTATAATTACATGCGGCGGTCCTAAAGTGGTTAATTGAGGATTTTCTGTGCAAACCTATGCAAGAGCTACATGATTGCTTGTTTGAAGCCTGCAAGTAGCTATTTACCCCCAGGCTAAATTGGTAACCACCTCTTCTAGAGGCTGTCTTAAATTGGTCTCTAGGGCTGGGCTCATTGAGACTTTAGTTGCTAATCAGCCCCACCTGGGTATGAGCTGGCTAGTGTTTGCTCAGTCTATGGAGGTAAGGTAGGACAGCAACTACTATAGTAGGGTGTCCAACCATTTTAGGATTTGTTCCTTCACTGGTGATGAAGGTTTAGTATCTACAGCCCAGGCTATGCCTATGAAATAAAATGCCTGTTGGTTATTTCATAAAGGGATAGACCATGACTCCTCCTTGGCTGCACACCAGTAGACCTCCGTAGTGAAGGTTTGTCCTTGCTGGGATGTTTTTGTGGCACAGCAGAAGTACACATTGAGATTTGTGACATCTCTGCTCATACGGGATATATTGCTGTACATCAGAAATGCACTGCACTGAAGCTTGTTTGCTGTCCTTTATATCCTAAAGGTACTGCTTTGTTTGGCTACAGATCAGAAAAATACAACAGTGAAGGTGGTCTGTACTTTCTGGTTTTGTGCCGCACAGCAGGAATGCACATCATTGAGTCTGGTGACATCTCTGCTCATAATGGTTATATTGCTGCACATCAGACGTACACAAGATTGAGGTCTGTATGTGGAGCTTTGTGTCCTGTATTACTGCCTTGTTGGTTACTTATCAGAAAGGCAGCAGTTAAGTTTGATGGTCCTGATTTGTTGGGCTGCATAGCAGAAATACAAATTGAACCTGGGCTTAGGGGTAGTAGATATACTGCCTTTGGTAATAGGTGCAGCGCCGCAAAGTGGCGTTGTGCTGATCCAGACAGTGCTATTAACGGCAATGGCTGCCGAGTTTAAGCATGCGATTTGACATGTTGAGTCGCATGACAAATTTCAATATGGATGTGCTATCTCTATTCAGAGTGTTTTATTGTTGCACATCAGACATATACAGGATTAAGGTCTGTGGGGTTTTGTGTCCTGTATTACTTACTGCCTTATCAGAAAGGCAGCAGTGAAAATTGATGGTTCGAATTTGTTGGGCTACATAGCAGAAATACAAATTGAACCCCTGCCAGGGGTAGTACATATACTGCCTTTGGTAATCCGTGTAGCACCACAAAGTGGTGGTGTGCTGATTTTAGCCATGTGTTTGACATGTTGAGTCGCAATGCCAAATCACTTCAATATGGATGTGCTATCTCTATTCAGAATTGTTATATTGTTGCACATCAGACATATTCAAGATTGAAGGTTGTCTGTCCTTTTTATGTCTTGCATATATTGCCTTATTGGCTGTATCAGAAAGAACATAGCAGTGAAGGTTGCTTGTCTTTTTCTGGTTTTGTTTTTTCTGCTCAGCTGAGAGACACATTGAGTATGGCGGCATCTCTGCTCAGTATTGGTATATTGCTACACATCAGACATACACAAAGATTGAATGTTTGTGTCCTGTATGTCTTATATTTACTGCCTTATCGTTTTGTATATCAGGCACAGCAGTGAGCAGGGTTTCCTATTGATCTACCTTTCTGCATCTTAGGGATACACAGCAGGGGGTTGTTGGCTGCACTCCTCCAGGGAGTCACAGCATTGGAGACCCCTCACTTGTTCGATCTGTGTAATCTTGAGGTCTGTGGATCTAGGAATCGGGGACTGCTGGAGTCGCACAGACACGAATGGTACCCATTGGAAGCCATAGTGTATGACTTCTCATGCATCTTGCAGTCCCAAGTGGCAGGTTGGGTGGCACGGGTGTGGAAGCCCTAAGCTTATCTGTCCCTTCTGGTTGAGGTTTTGCTATGCAGCAGCAATACTCCTCATGGAGTTATTGTCTTATTTTGCAGCAGACCAGAAAGATTGCAGCTGTAAAGGCTGTCTGTTTTTTTCCTCGGTGTCTGTTGTTTTTATGTTGTTGCACAGCAGATTGAAGCTTGTTGGTGCTTTGTTTCATATTGCCTTACCTTCAGAAAAAAACAATGCTGCAGGTTGCTTGTGTCCTTTCTCAATGTTGGTTCTATCTGAACTACACTACAGAAGTGCATAACAGAAAGGATTGTCTTGTGTTCCATATTTTACCCTGTGGCATAGCAGAAATGCACTGCACGGGAGTTGGTGTTCATATTAATCTTATAACTGTATTTGGTGGTTTGTCAGAAATATGCAACATAGAAGTTTGGGTCTTTATATTTATAGCCTTGTTTTGCTGTACATCAGTAAAACACAACAGTAAAGGGGTTCCTGTCCTTTCTGTATCTATATATCAGTTATGACCTAGCTAGCTGCACTTCAGAAATACGCAGCATTTAGGGTTTGCCATGTTTTTACATCTTGGCAGCACATCAGAAAACCAGACTGTGAGGACTGTTTGTCTACATTGAGGTTCAGATTTGGGTCTCTTCCCATATTTGATATATCGGTTTAGCTAGTCACATTCAGGTACACAACATTGTTGTCTATGCTTGTGTCCTTTTCTGTCTAAATCTATTGTGCCTTGCCCACAATCTATGATCTTTTTATTTGTGATATTAATAATGCATGTATCACCTTTTGTATTTCAACCTTCTTTTCCATAGAGGGGCCAGGAGTTCTGGCTGCAGATGTTGCATGTCAGAAAGCCTCGACCCCTTACATTCAGGGATGCCAAAACCATTTCCAAGGGTTAAAGCCCTGGACACTGGAGGAAGGGGATAATGAATCGCCCTGTTTAGTAAGAACTTGGAGAGTTCTGTTCAGAGGAGTATTAGGGCCTGAGGATGAAGTATAAAGATGTATACCCGATCAAATAGGTTTCAGCTCGGTGCATGGCCTTCATTTCGCCCTTCTAGCAAAACTAGACGTAGCAATATGGGTAGTCTACTCCTGGTAGGGACTTTAATCTCCTGAAGTAGGCTCTCAGGCGTAGGTAAAGCCATAGAATGGAATGGGCATGCCTTAAACCCAGGGATCAAGCTTCTGTTAATCTATTACCCTTAAGTAGGCTTCCCTTTAGTCTTTGCTGACGTAAAGATAAAAAGGAACAAAAAAGGTTGTCTGTCAGGCCCCCCCCCCCCCCCCCCTTTTTTTTTTTTTTTTTTTTGCAGCTTTATTTCCCTGAACAGGGTAGTGTTAAAACAGGCCCTCTTATTGATTAATGTAGTGTCCTTGTCTTACACAGGTCTCTGATTTATCTTTTTAGTGGTTCTAAGTAGCACCTACAGGCACAATAGGCCATGGTTGTTAGATGTGTGAGACAGGCAACATTGCTAACCTACAAGTTTAACATGTTTTCTGATTCCATCTTTAAGAGCCCATTCCACCTAGATACTGCATCTGAAGCGGAAAAGGCAGGGACATCTGTGGAACAGACCTGCAGATCAGCCGCATGATCCAGCTAAGATGCCTTCATCAAGCATATGGAGTGGAGGTAAAGCTCACTGCAGAACCAAGGTTTGCCAAGAGGGTCTTGCAGTGGCCCCACCCTAAGGTAGCCCTGAGGTACTTGTTTATCCTCTCAGGGGTGCCGTCCTGGAAGATGACTTGAAAAAGGTACCAGTTACTTACCGGTAGCTGTCTTTCTGGGAAATCTTCCAGGACGGCAGGCCTACTTCCCGCCCGTTGGAGGAGGGAAAATTTTAGAACACTAGAAGGTGAGTGCCTATGAGGAATGATTTCCCTTGTGAACCGGTGTGGTAAAATTTCCTGCGACCTGTGAATTTCGCTCACCCCGTCACTTCCGGTGCGGCTCCGTCACTGTAACAGCTGACGGCGGGCCTTTACTGCGCATGCGCCAAGTCCGTGATATTAACGAACATGCGCAAGATCTTTATTTCAGCGGTGGTTAAAAATTATACACGGAGACTTGCGGGTGGGCGGGCGGACCTGAACCGATGCTTAGGACGTCAGCAGCAGCCCCGCCCACCCCACTAACATGCCCCTGAATCTTAAGCGGTGGTTAAAAATGATACACTCAAGTGGGCGGAGACTTGCGGGTGGGTGGGCGGAGCTTATGGTGAAGAAAAATTATGGCTTCAGCTGCTATTAACAGCAATCGCGCATGCGCGGGATCATTGTTTACTGATCAGAAAAATTATGCACTCAAGCACATTCTTATTGGTGATGAAAATTGATAGACTCGGGCGGGCGATGGCTTTATTATATCATCGGCAGCACCAATATGTATAGTATTTTTTTAACCACTTGCTTACTGGGCACTTAAGTCCCAGACCAATTTTCAGCTTTCAGCGCTGATGCACTTTGAATGACAATTTCGCGGGCATACAACACTGTACCCAAATGAAATTTTTATCATTTTTTTTCCCACAAATAGAGCTTTCTTTTGGTGGTATTTAATTACAGCTCGGAGTTTTATTTTTTGCTAAACAAACAAAAAAAGATGAAAAAAAAAATCATGTTTAATAGTTTGTTATAAAATTTTGCAAACGGGTCATTTTTCTCCTTCATTGAAGTGCGCTGATGAGGCGGCACTGATGGGCTGCACTGGTGGGCACTGATGGGCTGCACTGGTGGGCACTGATGGGCTGCACTGGTGGGCACTGATGGGCTGCACTGGTGGGCACTGATGGGCTTCACTGGTGGGCACTGATGGGCTGCACTGGTGGGCACTGATGGGCTGCACTGGTGGGCACTGATGGGCTGCACTGGTGGGCACTGATGGGCTGCACTGGTGGGCACTGATGGGCTGCACTGGTGGGCACTGATGGGCTGCACTGGTGGGCACTGATGGGCTGCACTGGTGGGCACTGATGGGCTGCACTGGTGGGCACTGATGGGCTGCATTGGTGGGCACTGATGGGCTGCATTGGTGGGCACTGATGGGCACTGATAGATGGCACTGATAGGTGGCACTGCTGGGCACTGATGGGCACGGATATGTGGCACTGGGGTGCAGCACCTTTGTTGAGGCAGATTGTGGGCACTGCTGGGTGGCACTGTGGGCACTGCTGGGGGCACTTACTTTTTATTAATGTGGCACTGGCAAGGGGCAGGTGGGCACTGGCAGGGGGCAGGTGGGCACTAGCAGGGCTGGCCGTGATCGGGACTGATGTCCCGATCACGGCCGCCGGTGATCTGCTTTTTTTTTTTTTTCTCCTCGCGCTGACTTACCGGCTCCGTTATATATCACATGATCAGCTGTCATTGGCTGACAGCTGATCACGTGATAAGGGGTCGGGATCGACCCCTTGCACGGATCGGTGATCAGGCGAGTCTATTGACGTCATCCCGGAAAAGGAGATCCGCGCTGTAGCCGTCATTCGGCTATAGCGCGGGTCTCAAGTGGTTAATCAGAGTATGCAGTGTATTTATTAAATCAGCAGAATATGGGCACAATGTCTGCGTTTGGGGCACAATGCCTGCATTTGGGGACAGTGTGTGCGTTTGGCGCACAATGCCTGAGTTTGGGGACAGTGTGTGCGTTTGGGGCACAATGCCTGCGTTTGGGGACAGTGTGTGCGTTTGGGGCACAATGCCTGCGTTTGGGGACAGTGTGTGCGTTTGGGGCACAATGCGGCAAACACCACCTCACTGTGACTAGAAATCGCCGCCTCACTGTGCCCAGCAAACACCCCGCTGTGCCCAGCGAACACCGCCTCACCGTGCCCAGCAAACCCTGGCTCACTGTGCCCTTCAAACGCAACCACTGTGCCCATAAATTGCCTCCACTGTGCTATCAAACACAGCCACTGTACCCATCAATTGCTGCCAGATTGTCAAGCCGTAGCTGTGCTCCCTGGGGATATGCTGATCACCCATCTGTGCTGCTGGAGGGAGCCCAGACGGGCATAAATGAGGGACCTGCATGTCATGGTAAGTGAGACCATCCCATATCCCACTACATCTTTCCCCAGAACAGGGACCCCCTTCCAACCCCCCCCCCCCAGGAGAGGGAACCCCTCCCCCCCTCTGAGGACCCCCTCCCCCCAAGACAGAGACCCCCTTCTCCCCCCTGAGGACAGGGAAACCTTCTCCCCCCTTAGGACAGGGACCCCCTTCTCTCCTGGGGACAGGGGCCCCCTTCTCTCCTGGGTGACAGGGGCCCCCGTCTCTCCTGGGTGACGGGGGCCCCCGTCTCTCCTGGGTGACGGGGGCCCCCGTCTCTCCTGGGTGACGGGGGCCCCCGTCTCTCCTGGGTGACGGGGGCCCCCGTCTCTCCTGGGTGACGGGGGCCCCCTTCTCTCCTGGGTGACGGGGGCCCCCTTCTCTCCTGGGTGACGGGGGCCCCCTTCTCTCCTGGGTGACGGGGGCCCCCTTCTCTCCTGGGTGACGGGGGCCCCCTTCTCTCCTGGGTGACGGGGGCCCCCTTCTCTCCTGGGTGACGGGGGCCCCCTTCTCTCCTGGGTGACGGGGGCCCCCTTCTCTCCTGGGTGACGGGGGCCCCCTTCTCTCCTGGGTGACGGGGGCCCCCTTCTCTCCTGGGTGACGGGGGCCCCCTTCTCTCCTGGGTGACGGGGGCCCCCTTCTCTCCTGGGTGACGGGGGCCCCCTTCTCTCCTGGGTGACGGGGGCCCCCTTCTCTCCTGGGTGACGGGGGCCCCCTTCTCTCCTGGGTGACGGGGGCCCCCTTCTCTCCTGGGTGACGGGGGGCCCCCTTCTCTCCTGGGTGACGGGGGGCCCCCTTCTCTCCTGGGTGACGGGGGGCCCCCTTCTCTCCTGGGTGACGGGGGGCCCCCTTCTCTCCTGGGTGACGGGGGGCCCCCTTCTCTCCTGGGTGACGGGGGGCCCCCTTCTCTCCTGGGTGACAGGGGCCCCCTTCTCTCCTGGGTGACAGGGGCCCCCTTCTCTCCTGGGTGACAGGGGCCCCCTTCTCTCCTGGGTGACAGGGGCCCCCTTCTCTCCTGGGTGACAGGGGCCCCCTTCTCTCCTGGGTGACAGGGGCCCCCTTCTCTCCTGGGTGACAGGGGCCCCCTTCTCTCCTGGGTGACAGGGGTCCCCTTCTCTCCTGGGTGACAGGGGTCCCCTTCTCTCCTGGGTGACAGGGGTCCCCTTCTCTCCTGGGGACAGGGGCCCCCTTCTCTCCTGGGGACAGGGGCCCCCTTCTCTCCTGGGGACAGGGGCCCCCTTCTCTCCTGGGGACAGGGGCCCCCTTCTCTCCTGGGGACAGGGGCCCCCTTCTCTCCTGGGGACAGGAACTCCATCTCCCCTGGGAACGGGGACTTCATCTCACCTAGGGACCCCATCTGCCCTGGGGATCAGGACCCCACCTCCCCTAAGAACAGGAACCTGATCACCCTGTGTGCGCCAACCTCACTGCCCTGCCAGCCATGTGTCCTGTGTGAGGGCCCTCCTGTGACAGCTCTTATAAGGACTTCACCCCACTGTGTGATCCCCCTACATGACTGATCCCTCTGTGTCCAAAACTTACACGGGGAACCCCTCTGTTTGCTCCCCCTACATGTCTGCATACTCTGACCACCCCCTGTACCATTTCCACATCCACTGACTGCCTCCTGTATCCTGTGCACATGTTCCGACCCCCTCTTGTACCATGTCTGTAGCCTCTAGCCACCTCCTGTGTCCTGTCTGCAATCTCTATCTCTTGTCTTTTAACGTGTCTGCAGTCTCTTAGGGGGAGTCTGGAGAGGAATCAAGAGTGAGAGCACCGCCAGGATTGGGATTACGCGAGGAGGCTGATGTGTATGGGCTGTGGAGAAGAGACTATAGAATAAAAACCAGAACCACCAACCTGGAGCCGTCTAACTGAGCCCTGCACGCTGCACTGGAGAGGAGGTCAGTGACAAGAGGGCACTCGTATAAAGGTTTCCCATCATCTCAGTAACACCCCCCCCCCCCCCTAGTGTATTCACTCTGCGGAAGGTGGTCTCTGGTCACCAGAGTTCCCCCACCCCCCATAACATTTCCCGGCATTCCCCTTTACATCAGAGTCCGCAGGATTCTTCCCCAAGGCAAAGGAAAATGCTACAGAGCATGATCTAAGGAGGAACTCTGATGTAAGGGGTGCTCTGGTCACCAGAGACCACCTTATATCAGAGTCCACTGCATTCCTATTTACATCAGAGTTCCCACTTACATCAGGGTCTGCAGCATTGCCCTTTGCATCAGGGTTCGCAGAGTTCCCCCTGTTAGATTAGAAGGGATGGAGGCCCGGAGACATGTCCAGAGTACACAGAGGATACATGGGATAGATTAGAAGGGAGTGCAGCGTGCAGGGCTCAGTTAGACGGCTCCAGGTTGGTGGTTCTGGTTTTTATTCTATAGTCTCTTCTCCACAGCCCATACACATCTGACTCCTCGTGTAATCCCAATCCTGGCGGTGCTCTCACTCTTGATTCCTCTCCAGACTCCCCCTAAGAGACTGCAGACACGTTAAAAGACAAGAGATAGTCAGAGATTGCAGACAGGACACAGGAGGTGACTAGAGGCTACAGACATGGTACAAGAGGGGGTCGGAACATGTGCACAGGATACAGGAGGCAGTCAGTGGATGTGGAAATGGTACAGGGGGTGGTCAGAGTATGCAGACATGTAGGGGGAGCAAACAGAGGGGTTCCCCGTGTAAGTTTTGGACACAGAGGGATCAGTCATGTAGGGGGATCACACAGTGGGGTGAAGTCCTTATAAGAGCTGTCACAGGAGGACCCTCACACAGGACACATGGCTGGCAGGGCAGTGAGGTTGGCGCACACAGGGTGATCAGGTTCCTGTTCTTAGGGGAGGTGGGGTCCTGATCCCCAGGGCAGATGGGGTCCCTAGGTGAGATGAAGTCCCCGTCCCCAGGAGAGAAGGGGGCCCCTGTCCCCAGGGGGGAGAAGGTTTCCCTGTCCCCAGGGGGGGGGAGAAGGTTTCCCTGTCCCCAGGGGGGGAGAAGGTTTCCCTGTCCCCAGGGGGGGGGGAGAAGGTTTCCCTGTCCCCAGGGGGGGGAGAAGGTTTCCCTGTCCCCAGGGGGGGGGAGAAGGTTTCCCTGTCCCCAGGGGGGGGGAGAAGGTTTCCCTGTCCCCAGGGGGGGGGAGAAGGTTTCCCTGTCCCCAGGGGGGGGGGAGAAGGTTTCCCTGTCCCCAGGGGGGGGGGAGAAGGTTTCCCTGTCCCCAGGGGGGGGAGAAGGTTTCCCTGTCCCCAGGGGGGGGGGGGAGAAGGTTTCCCTGTCCCCAGGGGGGGGGGGGGAGAAGGTTTCCCTGTCCCCAGGGGGGGGGGAGAAGGTTTCCCTGTCCCCAGGGGGGGGGGAGAAGGTTTCCCTGTCCCCAGGGGGGGGGAGAAGGTTTCCCTGTCCCCAGGGGGGGGGGGGGAGAAGGTTTCCCTGTCCCCAGGGGGGGGGGGGGAGAAGGTTTCCCTGTCCCCAGGGGGGGGGGGGGGGAGAAGGTTTCCCTGTCCCCAGGGGGGGGGGGGGAGAAGGTTTCCCTGTCCCCAGGGGGGGGGGGGGGAGAAGGTTTCCCTGTCCCCAGGGGGGGGGGGGGGGGAGAAGGTTTCCCTGTCCCCAGGGGGGGGGGGGGAGAAGGTTTCCCTGTCCCCAGGGGGGGGGGGGAGAAGGTTTCCCTGTCCCCAGGGGGGGGGGGAGAAGGTTTCCCTGTCCCCAGGGGGGGGGGGGAGAAGGTTTCCCTGTCCCCAGGGGGGGGGGGAGAAGGTTTCCCTGTCCCCAGGGGGGGGGGGAGAAGGTTTCCCTGTCCCCAGGGGGGGGGGGAGAAGGTTTCCCTGTCCCCAGGGGGGGGGGGAGAAGGTTTCCCTGTCCCCAGGGGGGGGGGAGAAGGTTTCCCTGTCCCCAGGGGGGGGGGAGAAGGTTTCCCTGTCCCCAGGGGGGGGGGGGAGAAGGTTTCCCTGTCCCCAGGGGGGGGGGAGAAGGTTTCCCTGTCCCCAGGGGGGGGGGAGAAGGTTTCCCTGTCCCCAGGGGGGGGGGGAGAAGGTTTCCCTGTCCCCAGGGGGGGGGGAGAAGGTTTCCCTGTCCCCAGGGGGGGGGGGAGAAGGTTTCCCTGTCCCCAGGGGGGGGGGGAGAAGGTTTCCCTGTCCCCAGGGGGGGGGGGGGAGAAGGTTTCCCTGTCCCCAGGGGGGGGAGAAGGTTTCCCTGTCCCCAGGGGGGAGAAGGGGGTCTCTGTCTTGGGGGGAGGGGTTCCCTCTCCTGGGGGGGGGGTTGGAAGGGGGGTCCCTGTTCTGGGGAAAGATGGAGTGGGATATGGGATGGTCTCACTTACCATGACATGCAGGTCCCTCATTTATGCCCGTCTGGGCTCCCTCCAGCAGCACAGATGGGTGATCAGCATATCCCCAGGGAGCACAGTTACGGCTTGACAATCTGGCAGCAATTGATGGGTACAGTGGCTGTGTTTGATAGCACAGTGGCGGCAATTTATGGGCACAGTGGTTGCGTTTGAAGGGCACAGTGAGCCAGGGTTTGCTGGGCACGGTGAGGCGGTGTTCGCTGGGCACAGCGGGGTGTTTGCTGGGCACAGTGAGGCGGCGATTTCTAGTCACAGTGAGGTGGTGTTTGCCGCATTGTGCCCCAAACGCACACACTGTCCCCAAACGCAGGCATTGTGCCCCAAACGCACACACTGTCCCCAAACGCAGGCATTGTGCCCCAAACGCAGACAATGTGCCCATATTCTGCTGATTTAATAAATACACTGCATATTCTGATTAACCACTTGAGACCCGCGCTATAGCCGAATGACGGCTACAGCACGGATCTCCTTTTCTGGGACAACGTCAATAGATGTAGTCCCGTGCACGAGCAGCCTGCGCGCCCCCTGTGATCGGCGAGTCTGAGACTCGCCTGATCACCGATCCGTGCAAGGGGTCGATCCCGACCCCTTATCACGTGATCAGCTGTCAGTCAATGACAGCTGATCATGTGATATAACTGAGCCGGTAAGTCAGCGCGAGGAGAAAAAAAAAGCCGATCACCGATGTCCCAATCACGGCCAGCCCTGCTAGTGCCCACCTGCCCCCTGCCAGTGCCCACCTGCCCCCTGCCAGTGCCACATTAATAAAAAGTGCCCCCCAGCAGTGCCCACAGTGCCACCCAGCAGTGCCCACAATCTGCCTCAACAAAGGTGCTGCACCCCAGTGCCACATATCCGTGCCCATCAGTGCCACATATCCGTGCCCATCAGTCCCATCTATCAGTGGTACCTATCAGTGCCCATCCGTGCCACCCATCCGTGCCATCTTATCTGTGCCCATCTTTGCCCATCAGTGCCGCCTTATCTGTGCCTATTAGTGCCGCCTTAACTATGCCTATCAGTGCCCACCAGTGCAGCCTATCAGTGCCCACCAATGCAGCCCATCAGTGCCCACCAGTGCAGCCTATCAGTGCCACCTCATCAGCGCACTTCAATGAAGGAGAAAAATGACCCGTTTGCAAAATTTTATAACAAACTATTAAACATGATTTTTTTTTTTTTTTGTTTAGCAAAAAATAAAACTCCGAGCTGTAATTAAATACCACCAAAAGAAAGCTCTATTTGTGGGAAAAAAATGATAAAAATGTCATTTGGATACAGTGTTGTATGCCCGCACAATTGTCATTCAAAGTGCATCAGTGCTGAAAGCTGAAAATTGGTCTGGGACTGAGGGGGGTTTAAGTGCCCAGTAAGCAAGTGGTTAAATACTATACATATTGGTGCTGCCGATGATATAATAAAGCCATCGCCCGCCCGAGTCTATCAATTTTCATCACCAATAAGAATGTGCTTGAATGCATAATTTTTCTGATCAGTAAACAATGATCATGCGCGATTGCTGTTAATAGCAGCTGAAGCCATAATTTTTCTTCACCATAAGCAAAGAACCCGCGCATGCGCGATTGCTGTTAATAGCAGCTGAAGCCATAATTTTTCTTCACCATAAGCTCCGCCCGCCCACCCGCAAGTCTCCGCCCACTTGAGTGTATAATTTTTAACCACCGCTTAAGATTCAGGGGCATGTTAGTGGGGTGGGCGGGGCTGCTGCTGACGTCCTAAGCATCTGTTCAGCTCCGCCCGCCCACCCGCAAGTCTCTGTATAATTTATAACCACCGCTGAAATAAAGATCTTGCGCATGCGCCGTTAATATCACGGACTTGGTGCATGCACAGTAAAGGCCCGTCGTCAGCTGTTAGTGACGGAGCCACACCGGAAGTGACGGGGTGAGCGAAATTCACAGGTCGCAGGAAATTTTACCACACCGGGTTCAGGAGTTGCTTCTCAACAAACTGAGGATCAAGGAGAAGGGTGGGGACTTAAAACAGCTGTCGATTGATTGTGTTTCCTGTAGGGAGGAGCCTCTCATCTCTCAGGTGTGCCGTCCTGGAAGATTTCCCAGAAAGACGGCTACCGGTAAGTAACTGGTACCTTTTTTTTTTTTTTATAAATTCAAAGTTAAAAAAAACAAATGGACAAAAATAGACAGTAATTCATATAAATGGTGGTCATAACAAGCAGGTTGGGTTGAGAAGAAATGTTGCACATTAGCCTGACATGTTTTGCTGTAATGCTGCTTCAGGGGGTGTGCAAACTGAGATAAGGGTGTTGAGAAAAACTGTACATGTATGGAAACAAAAAATACAAACAAGGATCCAAAGAATAAACTAATACAATGCATGTAAAATGACATCACAACACATGCTAGGCATTAGAGCCTGCTTACCCCGCAACAAAATCCACCCAGAATCAACCTGTCATGAAAATCGCATGAAGAGACTGACCTCCAGGTCTTCTGATTTACGATCGTCGCAGGTACACACGATCGTACGAACACGCATGCGTTCGTACGCAGGTGCGCGGGCACGTGCGCGGTTGCGTGCGTGCGTCCGTGTTGGCGTCAAACGGCCTATTTAAACTAGCCTCTGGCTAATGGTCTCTGCTGTCTGCTCTACAGCGTTATACCTGTTAGACCTGATCCGTATTGTTTGTTCCTGTTTGACCCGGCCTGCCTGTGACCCATCTGCTATCCGCCTGCACCTGACCCCGGCTTGTTGTGACGATTCTCCTGCCTGTTCCCTTGTACTTCGTTCCTGTCTGATATCCGATCTGGCTTGCTTTGACCATCCGTCTGCTAAAGGTGAACCTGCTTATACTGAACTGTGTCATCTGCTGCAAGTAACCTGCTTGTATTGAACTGTTCACCTCCTGTAAGTGCCTGCTCATATTGAACTGCTTATCTGCTGCAAGTACCTGCTTATATTGCGCTGTTTGTCTGCTTCAAGCCACTTGTCATATTGCGCTGTTCATCTGCTTCAAGTCACCTGTCTTATTGAACTGTTCACCTGCTGCAAGTGCCTGCTCATATTGAACTGTTTATCTGCTGCAAGTGCCTGCTCATATTGAACTGTTCACCTGCTGCAAGTGCCTGCTCATATTGAACTGTTCACCTGCTGCAAGTGCCTGCTCATATTGAACTGTTCACCTGCTGCAAGTGCCTGCTCATATTGAACTGTTCACCTGCTGCAAGTGCCTGCTCATATTGAACTGTTTATCTGCTGCAAGTACTTGTGTATATTGCACTGTCCATCTGCTACAAGTTGCCTGCTTCCCTGCACTGCTTATCATCAAGTTACCTGCTCCATTGAACTGTGTTATCTGCTATAAACTACCTGCTGATCCATTCACTGTGATTACCTGCTTCACTGAACTTCACCTACCCATCCTACCCATCTGTTGATCCTGCCAGGCACCTGTACCCCTCCTTACTCCTGTGTTCCCTGTTACATTGCCAGGAAACCGGTAGTGGGAGTCGTAAGGGAGGCCTCTCTCCGCAATCCGGGCTCGCTACTAGAAGGTACGTGACACAACCACTGCCTAGTACCGGAACGAAATTCAGAATATATGCTTGACATTTCGACAGGTCACGGTTGTGGGTGGCCCTGTGTGCTGTGCCTGTCGTTAGCCTGCTGCCCTGTTGTTGCTTCCTCCCATCCGGCCGGTGCCTTACGTTTACTTTCTTTTCCCCAAGGGATTGTCCATAGTAGTCATACGGACGCCCAGGGCATCTAGAGATTTTTTTTTCCGCTCTATGCCCTTTTAGCGCTGCACTTTGCCAGGGACCCCCATGCCCCCAGGGCACATTTTGCCATCCCTTTTCACTGTATTAACATCCACAGTTTGTTTAACATCATCTCGCCCACTTCTCCTTGGTCTGTGAGCTGTTAGGGAGGATCTCGCGCCAGTCGCAATCTGCCACTGGTGTTGGCGCCCTGCCCGGGGCCCTCCCACTGCCGCAAGGCCTCTTGGGTGTCATAGTTGCAGAGGCTGACTTGGTTTCCTGGGCATGCGCAATAGCGTCTTCTCATTCGCATTGAGTCAGTGACATCAGACGCCAACTCGGTGGAAGACACAGTCTGCCATTCTGGCATCTCCAACGACAGAGCCGGAGGGTTAGACTATGTCTATCAGTCCATCTTATTGGTTAGTTTAAAATTTACTCAGTTCATTGACATTTTACTCTATTCATACGCAGAGCTTCTTTATATTTTCATAAGCTTGTTCATAACTATGCTCTTTATCTTATCATCCTTTGCATTCATTGATTTGTTCTATTGTTCCTCCTATACATATACCCATATATAAAGAGACATTAGTCCTCTAAGTTTTTTTCTAAAACTGGTAATTTTACTACTATTGATTTTTGTTATCTATTATATATGCATATAACTAACTTATCATGATAATAATACATATATTCCTGATTCATTTTCTTTCTCTTTCTTTTTCCCTTATTATGTTTTCACTATAGAATGACATCCTGCTAATACTATTTAGTAGGTTGTCCAAAGTCGCCCTCCACCTCATGCTTTGTTATTGTTGTTTTAATGTAAGTAAAACTTTTTCTTGCACCCTGCTGTTTTTTCTATACAGCATGTTATTTTAATTTTTATTTTATTTTGTGTTTAGTAGCTTTTTTGCTCTCTCATGAATACATATTCCCTATTCTTTTACTTGTTTAGCTTGGCCTTTTTTTGTCCTCTGTGACTACACCAGGGATCTTTGCCTCAGGGAATTTCCTTTGTTTCCGGTACTAGGCAGTGGTTGATTCTGGGTGGATTTTGTTCCGGGGGAAGCAGGCTCTTTGTAATGCCTAGCATGTGTAGTGATGTAATTTAATATGTATCGTATTCGTTTTATTCAAAGTATAATTGTTTTTATTTTTTTGTCTTTCCATATATGTACAATTTTTCTCAAAATCCATGTCTGTTTGCACATCCCCTGAAGAAGCATTACAGTGAAACATGTCTGGCTAATGTGCAACCTTTCTTCTCGACCCAACCTGCTTGTTATGACCACCATTTATATGAATTACTGCCTATTTTTGTCCATTTTGTTTTTTTTATGAGTACAATTTTCTCTCATCATTCCTTATTACTACTGCACCGTTAAAATCCCTTTCTCTCTCCCATTTAACTTATTTTTTCATTGGGATTTGGTGCCAATCACACTGGGTGTTTCACCATCAATCGGACACAACCTATATGTTGCCCATAAAGTTGATGTGTTGAAAGCAGAAAAAATGGGCATTGCAGCTTGTGTGTGTGATGCTGGTCAGGGTGCACATGCTGACCCGTGTCCACAGCCAAATGCGCAAAGGCCCAATCTTGATGGGTCAGAGCTGTTTTGGTGGCAAAAGGGGGGACTTGCTAAATGTTAAGTGGGTGGGCATAAAGTTTTGACTGGTGTAATGTCAGCCAACTTGGAATAGCAATAGTAGCTGGCTTCTGGATCGATAAATGTTTCAATTAGAGGTCGGCCGATATTTGGCGTTTTTTTCATTAATTGGCATCAGC
The DNA here is from genome assembly GCF_037356315.1 of Lithobates pipiens. Classification (NCBI taxonomy): domain Eukaryota; kingdom Metazoa; phylum Chordata; class Amphibia; order Anura; family Ranidae; genus Lithobates; species Lithobates pipiens. Next base: position 236,901,735 of record NW_027507790.1, read on the forward strand.
CGATTGTGCTTCTTCAGGGTATGTATCTTCAGCGCGACTTGCAAATGACTTCTGTAATAGAAGTCACTACAAGTTGCCTGAGTCTTCAGTGAAGTGACTTGTTTCCTCTCTGGGCAGTTTGCCAAGAAAAGAGCAAAGAGATACAATGTTTACACTTATGAATGAACTGAGCTCTGTGTGCGGGTGTTCTCAGTTTAACCATTTAAAGACTAAATCTTTTCTGACACTTGTTGCTTACAAGTAAAAATCCTTATTTTCTGCTAGAAAATCACTTAGAACCCCCAAAAATTATATATATTTTTTTAGCAGAGACCCTAGGGAATAAAATAGCGGTTGTTGCAATATTTTATGTCACATGGCATTTGCGCAGAGGTCTTTCAAACGCAATTTTTTTGGAAAAAAGACACGAATGATTTAAAAAAAAAATGAAAACCGTAAAATTAGCCCTTTTTTTTTTTTGTCTAAAAGTTTTGATTACTTGTTTTTGTATATTTAATATATAGTTTTTTTTTTCTTCTTTTTTTAAATCTAAATTATACATACAAGTGAACTGATTGGAGGTAGGGATGAGCTTGGTGTTCGATTCGAACGTATGTTCGACTTGAATATCAGCTGTTCGCATGTCCGGCGAATACCGAACGTTAAGGGCCATTCACGCCAAATTCGTGTGGCGCTCACGGCCCACAATGCACTGCACCATCGCAGTGCATTGCTGGCTCATGATTGGCCAAGCATGCACTGTGACCCCACATGCTTGGCCAATCACAGCGTCGGCAGTGAAGAGAGCAATAATTGGCCACAGACAAGATGCCTGTGGCCAATTATAGCTCAGGGGGGTTTAGTACATGCCCCACACTATATAAGTCCGCCAGCGCAGCGGCTTTGTGTAGTGTGTTCCGGTGTGCAGGGAAAGAGCTAGATAGGCAGGGACAGTGTGTTCTTTTCTCAGGCATCTGCAGGAGTTGGTGGGTGTTGTGTGCCTCCAGCACAGTATACACCTGTATCTACCCTTTATTGCTGGTGTTCTCTCATACAGGCATCTGCAGTAGTTGGTGGGTGTTGTGTGCCTACAGCACAGTATACACCTGCATCTACCCTTTATTGCTGGTGTTCTCTCATACAGGCATCTGCAGTAGTTAGTGGGTGTTGTGTGCCTACAGCACAATATACACCTGCATCTACCCTTTATTGCTGGTGTTCTCTCATACAGGCATCTGCAGTAGTTGGTGGGTGTTGTGTGCCTACAGCACAGTATACACCTGTATCTACCCTTTATTGCTGGTGTTCTCTCATACAGGCATCTGCAGTAGTTAGTGGGTGTTGTGTGCCTACAGCACAATATACACCTGTATCTACCCTTTATTGCTGGTGTTCTCTCATACAGGCATCTGCAGTAGTTGGTGGGTGTTGTGTGCCTACAGCACAGTATACACCTGTATCTACCCTTTATTGCTGGTGTTCTCTCATACAGGCATCTGCAGGAGTTCGTGGGTGTTGTGTGCCTCCAGCACAATATACACTACCCAATTGCTGGTTTTCCCATCTCCCTGCAGGCCATTACTATGTCTGGAAGGCCAACAAGTAGAGGCAGACAGTCGCGAGCCAATAAAAGAGGGTAAGCAGGCTCTGTGTCTAGAGACAACAGTCCTGGTCATGGACGCGGTGCATCGTCATCAGCACGTAGCCATGGGACACGCTTGTCCTTATTTTCGGCAGCTGGTCGCGTTGAGCCGCATCAAGCCGAAGACTCGGTAGAGTAGATGACCAAGCCCTCTTCATCCTCCTCATCCTCTCACCCAGGCTCAGGGTACTAACAAAGCAGCTGCCAACGCGTCCTCTGCCCTCGTCTCTGTCATCATCGGTCACTCCTTCCCTAGACCCACCATGTCCTCCTGAGGAGTCCCCTGAACTGTTTGAGCACAAGGTTGGGTACATGCTCCAGGAGGATGCCCAGCGTTTTGAAGGCTCTGATGATGATACCCAGCTAGAGGAAGGCAGTAGCGTGAGCGCAGAGAGGGGATGCTCAAGAAGGACAGCAATCTGGCAGTCATGTTCCACCAGCTGCAGCATACTGCCAGGTTTACTCCAGTGATGAAGAGGGAGGGGATGATGCGGTCACTGACTTCACATGGGTGCCTGGTAGGAGAGAGGAGGAGGCACATCTCCAACGAGGCAGGATGGCCAAAACATCAGCCACTTGGGCACCACATACTTGACCAGACCTATGTTGACCTGCCATGCAGCTCATTTGCAAGCGTACCTCAAAGACCCACACCAAAGAACAAAGCGGACCTCTCCTTGCTCCTCATCAGCTGGGATCTCCAACCCCAGTAGACCTTCAGTCCTCTCTGAAACCTACACTGAGAGGAATGAAGGTGTAGAATTAGGTGTGTCACAGCCAAGTACTTGCGGGCACTCTGCTAGCGGTACACCCATGTCCGATTGTAGCAGGCAAATTTCCCTGCCCCAGCTGCTGGACCGTCAAAAGAAGTTCACTCCCAGCCATCCACACGCCCTGCGGTTAAATACTAACTTGGCTAAATTGCTAGCACTTCAACTGCTGCCTTTTCAGTTGGTAGACTTGGCCCCCTTCCGTGAAATTTGTGCAATGTGCGGTTCCTCAGTGGCAGGTCCCCAAACGCCACTTTTTCTCACGGAAGGCGATTCCAGCAATGTCCTTATTTCGCTGGACAAGGCAGTAAGGTGCATATTACCACTGACTCATGGCCCAGCAGGCATGGACAGGGACATTACCTATCTTTCATGGCCCATTGGGTCACTCTTCTGCAGCTGGGAAGGATGCAGGACAAGGTGTTGGAGGTTGTTCCGCCACCATGCCTCCAAAATGCTACTACTGGTTGTGACACACCTCTCTCCTCCACCCCCTCCTTTTCTTCTTCCTCCATGGACTCTTCCAGTGCTCTGTCCTCGGAACCAGCAGTGCTCCGTAGGTGTTCAAGGGGCTACGCAAGTAAGCAGGCAAAAAGATACCATGCTTGTGCTAGTTTGTTTGGGGGACAGGAGCCACACTGGGGCAGATATTTTGTCAGCTCTGCAGGGGCAGGCCGAGAGGTGGTTGACGCCACGCCGGCTTAAGCCAGGAATGGTGGTTTGCGACAATGGCACCAACCACCTCTCTGCCCTCCGATAGGGACAACTGACCCATGTGCCCTGTGTGGCTCACATCCTTAACCTTGTGGTGCAGCGGTTCTTGCGCAGGTATCCAGGCTTACAGGATGTCCTGAGTGAGGCCAGGAAAGTCTGTGTGCATTTCCGCTGATCATTTAATGCCAGTGCTCGGCTTGCTGAGCTCCAAAAGGAGTTGAACCTGTCCAAGAACCGCCTTGTTTGTGACATGCCCACCAGGTGGAACTCAACGTTGGCCATGCTGCAGCGGCTGCACATGCAGCCAGCAGAGGGGCATCAATGAGTACCTGTGTGACTACGGCACCAGGACAGGGTCAGGGGAGCTTGGTTTTTTCTCACCACGCCAGTGGGGCATGATCAGGGATGCATGCACTGTCCTGTCACCATTTGAGGAGGCCACGAGGATGGTGAGCAGTGACAGTGCATGCATCAGTGACACTGTGCCTCTTGTCCACCTGTTGGAGCATTTGCTGCGTGGAATAATGGACAGGGCACTTGAGGAAGAACAGAGGCAGGAAGAGGAGGACGTCCTTGCCTCTCAAGGCCCCCTTTATCCAGACAGTGTTCCTGCTGTCCCACCCATCACACAGGAAGAGGAGGAGGCTTGTGTCAGCATGGAGGTGGAGCCTGGCACTCAGCAGCAGCAGTCTTTTAGGGATGATTTACAGTCCCACAAAACATGTGGACTTGTACGTGGCTGGGAGGAGGTGGCTGCGGATCAGGTTTTCCTTAGTGACCCAGAGGACTCTGGACCGAATGCTTCAGCTAACCTACGCTGCATGGCCTCCCTGATCCTACAAAGCCTGCGGAAGGATCCTCATATTCAGGAGAGGGACCATTACTGGCTGGCCACTCTCCTTGATCCACGGTACAAAGGTAAGGTTGCAGACCTTATCTTGCCATCGCAGAGGGAGCAGAGGATGAGACCTCTCCGGGAGGCCTTGCGGAAAGGTCTGTGCAATGCATTCCCAGAGACTGGGAGGTTACAAACTCTTGGTCCTGGACAACGTGTTGCTGAGGCTTCGGTCAGTCACAGAAGGAGCGGTGGAGAAGGTGGCCATCTGACCAATGCGTTCAGACAATTTTTTAGTCCGCAGCCCCAAGGTATGATCGGTTCCAGCAACCATCGCCAGCGTCTGATTTACATGGTGCAAGAATACCTAGGGGCAAAGTCAGACTTCGACACCTTTCCCACCGAAAATCCTCTGGCTTACTGGGTCTTGAGGATGGATCACTGGCTAGAGCTTGCACAGTATGCAATTGAGCTACTGGCCTGTCCTGCATCCAGCGTTCTTTCGGAACACACCTTCAGTGCTGCTGGTGGCTTTGTAACCGATCACAGGGTGAGCCTGTCCACCGACTCAGTTGATCGACTGACCTTCATAAAGATGAATCGGTCTTGGCTCACCACCAGCTACCAAGCACCTGAAGCTGATGTAACCAAATCATTTTTTATCACATCCCTTCAAGACTGCCTATGCTGATGCTGAGTGACTGTCCTGTTATGTTGACGGACTATCCTCTTCTTCCTCCTCAATGATCCTGCTGATATCTTGGAAGAACCTTTTTTGGTTCTGGGTGATGCCAACAGCCCAATTTTTCAGCCCCTTTTTAACAGGGGAGTGTAATTGCAATTTTTGATGCAATGCTTTGCAGCAGGGCTCATTCCTGCACTACAACTAGAGTAATATGGGAGAGGTTGCAGTGTCGTGGCACCAGTGCCACCAGCCCAATTTTTCAGCCCCTGTTTAACAGGGCCATGTAATTACAATTCTTCATATAATATTTCACAGCAGGGCCCGTTCCTGCGCCCACCGAGAGTAACTGTGTGGACTTATAGTGTTGTGGCACCAGCACCACAACCACCAAAGGCCCAATTTTTCTACCACTGTTCAACAATGGCATATAATTACAATTCTTGATATTATAGTTCACAGCAAAGTCACTTTGAGGGCTTACAGTGTTAACTTGTGGCAACACCAACACCTTAGGACCACATTTCTGCAGAGCATATAGGGCAGGCCCCTACTTTCAAATATCCAACTTACAAACATCTCCTGCTTGCAAATGGAAGGAGACAGCAGGAAGTGAGATGAAAAAAGACGGACAGCCCAAAAAAATTATACAGGGGTGATAAACCTTCCCTATGTTTTTCAAAAAGCTTAAAAATAGATTTTTTGACTGGAGCTACACTTTAAAAATGTACCAGTTCAAAATTACAAACAGATTCTACTTAACACAACAAACTGGGGGCCCCACGCCTTTACTTTTTTTAATTTGGGTATGGGGTTCCCCTTAATATCCGTACAAGACCCAAAGGGGCTGGTAATGGGCAGGGGGGGGGGGGGGGGCTACCCATGCCATTTTTCTCAATGATTTTCATCTGTATTACCGGAACCAGATATTACATTAAAACCTCAAGCAGTTTTAAATGACTTTTTTTCCGTTAAATGTCATTTTGTGCAGGGACTGTTCTAAACACGGGAAACACTTGCCACTTCACAGGCATACTATAGATACCCCTCAGGCACGATATTTAAAGGAATATTTCACTTTTTTTTAAATTTTAATTGTCATTAAAATCAGTGCTCCCGAAAAAACGGTTGTTTTTAAAAACATTTTAGGCATTGACCTATGTCCCCTGGGGAAGGAGCCTATTCCCCAAACCCTTTTTAGGACAATATCTTGCATATTAGCCATTAAAATGAGCACTTTTTATTTCGAACGTTCAAGTCCCATAGACTTCAATGGGGTTCTAAAGTTCGCACAAATTTTCGGTCTGTTCGAAAGTTCTGGTGCAAACCGAACTGGGGGGTGTTCGGCTCATCCCTAATTGGAGGTTTGTTTTGTTTAAATGTAAGAAATTAGCTGTATCACTTATTTCTTAAGGCTGCTTTCACACTGGAGCCGGCAGGCGTTGATGGTAGTTTTAGCTGCAAAGTTTTAGCGGCGCTATTCGGCTGTTAGCGGGGCACTTATAACCCAGCTAGCGGCCGAGGAAGAGGTTAAATGCACCCAGAAAGCGCCGCTGCCAAATCTCATTGCATGCGCTTCGGCAATGGTGCCCATTCATTTCAATGGGCAGGAGTGGTGGAGGAGCGCTATACACCACTCCAAACGTGCTGCTTGCAGGACTTTTTTTTTTTAACATCATGCCAGTGCATCACCTCAGTGTGAAAGCACTCGGGCTTTCACACAGACTGCAGGGGAGCCGTTTTGCAGGCACTTTACTAGTGCTATTTTTAGCCCAAAAGCGCCTGAAAAATGCCCCAGTGTGAAAGGTGTCTGTTAGATTTATGAGATGAAGGGGAAAAAATAAAATAAAAATCGGCCTAACATATTGGCCCAAAACAATTGGCATTATATATCGGCCATTGGCCGCCACGATTTCTAAATATCGGCATCGGCTAGAGAAAAACCCATATCGGTCGACCTCTTGTTTCAATGCCCATCCTCAATAACATATCTACACCCTAAGCCCTTGTACACACGGTCGGAGATTCCGACTACCAAATCCGTCAGAGTAATTCCGACGGATTAATTCCGGAAGAGGTCCGGAAGTGATGTTGCATACACACGGTCGGACTAAGTTGTCGGAAAATCCGATTGTACATAACGTGATGACGTTATTTCATTAGACGGGACTACGTTCAGGCTAGTAGCCAATAGCTTTGGTCTAGGAATTTGATCTGAGCATGTGTGGCACTTTGTCCGTCGGAGTAGGCTACACATGATCGGAGTATGTCCGATAGGAGCATTTTGTCAGAAAATTTTAGCGGCAAGTTGGATAACTTGGTCCGGATATTCCGACGGAAACAGGTCCGATGCAGACCACACACAGTCGGAATATCCGACAAAACGGTCCGATATATATATAGTACACTGTTGCCATGTTGATCATCTCTGTAAAATATTCAGTGCTGTAAATAGAAAAAATTTTTTTTTTTACTGTATCAAAGTAACATTTTCCCTGTAACTGTCATTAATGTACAATCATAGTGATCATTACATGATCAGGAACACAATTTGAAATATTGTATTCCTGTTACATATCGTGTTATATATCAACTGAAGCAGAACTTCCATTGTTTATTTTGCCTCAGCTTGTTGGCTTTTATTTTTTGTATGAGCAAAGTTAATTTCCTTGAAATGATCGATGGTAAGCTTGGATTATAGAATATCCACAACTTTCTGGGAACGGATACTAATTTAATTAGAAAGCAACTAATGCAAATGAAGGAATTAACCCCTCGAAACTCCTCCTCTTCTGACGACTCTAAAAATAGAGCAGTGTTTCTCGAAATCTGTTATTAAGCTGATTGCATTGGTGCTGCAGCACATGTCGAGCTCATGATGGACTCTGAGCTGAATCTGCAGGAAAGAAGTTATTTCTATTTAATTCTATCAAACGTAAAGATGCCTAGATTTTCAAAGCATGATGATAAAGTACACAAAAGCAGCAACATAACCGTTATAAACTATTTTTTAAAAGAGTTTATTTTGTTTATATTTACAGGCATGTATTCATAGAAGATTACCCTCCCTTTATGTTCTGGTGGCAATTTATAATTTAGTTTTTCCCCTTACTTTCAGTCCCTGTGACATGATCACCAGGACAAAAAGAGAATGAATCGCTCTAATAGAAACACAGCCTGCAATAAAAATCTGACAGAGGTTCAAACCTTTTACCACTCTATCCAAAACCTAAAAAAGTTTAACCCTTTCATGACTAAGCCTATGTTTGACATTTGGTGTTTACAAGTTAAAATTCATATTTTTTTGCTAGAAAATTACTTGGAACCCTATATATATATATATATATATATATATATATATATATATATATATATATATATATATATATATATATATATATATATATATATATATATATAATATTTTTAGCAGAGACTCTAAAGAATAAAATAGCGATTGTTGCAATATTTTATGTCACACGGTATTTGTGCAGCGGTGTTTTAAAAGCAACTTTTTGGGAAAAGGGACACTTTCACGAATTTTAAAAAAACGAAACGGTAAAATTAGCCCAAATTTTTTGTATAATGTGAAAGATAATGTTACACCGAGTAAATAGATACCAAACATGTCACACTTTATAATTGCACGCATTCGTGGAATGATGACAAACTACGGTACCTAAAAATCTCAATAGGCGACGCTTTAAAAAAAATTCCAGTTACCAGGTTAGAGTTACATAGGAGGTCTAGGGCTAGAATTATAATAATTACGATCGCGGCGATACCTCACGTGTGTGATTTGGGCACCGTTTACATATGCGGGTGCGACTTTAGTATGCGCTTTCTTTGCTGCGCAAGGTCACGGCGACAGGGGCGCTTTAAAACATTTTTTTTTCTTATTTTATTTCTTTTAACCACTTTCAGACCGGACCATTTTGCTGGTAAATGACCAGAGGTCTTTTTACACTTTGGCACTGCGCTGCTTTAACTGGTAATTGCGCGGTCATGCAATGTTGTACCCAAACAAAATTTGCGTCCTTTTCTTCCCACAAATAGAGCTTTCTTTTGATGGTATTTGATTGCCTCTGCGATTTTTATTTTTTGCGATATAAACGTAAAAAGACCGCAAATTTTGAAAAAAAATATTTTCTACTTTTTGTTATTAGAAAAATCCAATAAACTCAATTTTAGTCATACATTTAGGCCAAAATGTATTCAGCCACATGTCTTTGGTAAAAAAAAAGTCAATAATTGTATATTTATTGGTTTGCGCAAAAGTTGTCACATCTACAAACTAAGGTACGTTTTCTGGAATTTACGCAGCTTTTAGTTTACGACTGCCTATCTCATTTCTTGAGGTGCTAAAATGACAGGGCAGTACAAAACCCCCCCAAATGACCCCATTTTGGAAAGTAGACCCCCTAAGGAAATTGATAAGAGGCATGTTGAGCCCATTGAATATTTTATTTTTTTGCCTCAAGCGATTGAATAATGACAAAAAAAATTTTTTTTTTTTTTTTTACACAAAGTTGTCACTAAATGATATATTGCTCACACATGCTATGGGCGTATGTGAAATGACACCCCAAAATAAATTCTGCTGCTTCTCCTGAGTACGGGGATACCACATATGTGGGACTTTTTGGGAGCCTAGCCGCGTACAGGGCCCCGAAAACCAAGCACCGCCTTCAGGCTTTCTAAGGGCGTAAATTTTTGATTTCACGCCTCACTACCTATTACAGTTTTGAAGGCCATAAAATGCCAAGATGGCACAAAACCCCCACAAATGACCCCATTTTAGAAAGTAGACACCCCAAGCTATTTGCTGAGAGGCATGTTGAGTCCATGGAATATTTTATATTTTGCCACAAGTTGCGGGAAAATTACAAACTTTTTTTTTTTTTTTTTTTTTTTCACAAAGTTGTCACTAAATGATATATTGCTCATGCATGCCATGGGCATATGTGAAATGACACCCCAAAATAAATTCTGCTGCTTCTCCTGAGTACGGGGATACCACATATGTGGGACTTTTTGGGAGCCTAGCCGCGTACGGGGCCCCGAAATCCAAGCACCGCCTTCAGGCTTTCTAAGGGCGTAATTTTTTGAGTTCACTTCTCACTACCTATTACAGTTTTGAAGGCCATAAAATGCCAAGATGGCACAAAACCCCCACAAATGACCCCATTTTAGAAAGTAGACACCCCAAGCTATTTGCTGAGAGGCATGTTGAGTCCATGGAATATTTTATATTTTGCCACAAGTTGCGGGAAAATTACAAACTTTTTTTTTTTTTCACAAAGTTGTCACTAAATGATATATTGCTCACGCATGCCATGGGCATATGTGAAATGACACCCCAAAATAAATTCTGCTGCTTCTCCTGAGTACGGGGATACCACATATGTGGGACTTTTTGGGAGCCTAGCCGCGTACGGGGCCCCAAAAACCAAGCACCGCCTTCAGGCTTTCTAAGGGCGTTACAGTTTTGAAGGCCATAAAATGCCAAGATGGCACAAACCCCCCCCCCCCAAATGACCCCATTTTAGAAAGTAGACACCCCTAAATTTAGGGGTACACTAGTGAGACTAGGTAATAAATGGCGGGTGCCCTGAAACTATAAAAAAATAACTAACCAACCAGCGTCACCTGTAACAGTTATATGGTGATCACTGGTGAAAGGGTTAACTAGGGGGCAATCAGGGGGCTTTATGCGGTAGTATATGGGGGTCCCTGGCGCTATAAAAAGCTGCGGCGAACCTAAATACCTACCTGCCTAACTAGCGTCACCTGTGACACTAATACAGCGATCAGAAAAACGATCGCTTATTAGGCTGGGTTCACACTGGAGCGATGCGGGAACGCCACGAATGCGCGGCGGGTTCCCGCATCGCATGCCTCCCGGCGGCAGTTCACACTGCCCTATGCGAACTGCTGGGAGTGTCAGTGAAATGTTAATGACACCCCCAGATCAGTTCGCATATCGCAGTGCGATCTGCAAACTTGGATCGCATGGTGTGAACACCCATGCGATCCGATTCTGCTGCGGACCAAAAAAAGGGTCCCGTGCGAGTTTGCGGCGGGTGCGGCGGGTGCGACACGAATTCAGCCATACTATCTGTATAGCTGAACTCGAATCGCACAGAGATCGGATGTGATTTGCACTGCAGTGCGGTGCGAATCACATCCGTTCTCATAAACCGCTGCAATGTGAACCCAGCCTTAGTGACACTGGCGACGGGGGGTGATCACGGGGTTAAACCTTTATTGGGGGGGTTAGGGGGGTACCTTAGAACTAAAGGGGGCTAACCCTAACTGCCCTAACAGTTATTAGTCACAAATGACACCTGCCGGGTGATCAGGGGGTTAAACCTTTATTAGGTAATAAATGGCGGGTGCCCTGAAACTATAAAAAAATAACTAACCAACCAGCGTCACCTGTAACAGTTATATGGTGATCACTGGTGAAAGGGTTAACTAGGGGGCAATCAGGGGGCTTTATGCGGTAGTATATGGGGGTCCCTAGCGCTATAAAAAGCTGCGGCGAACCTAAATACCTACCTGCCTAACTAGCGTCACCTGTGACACTAATACGGCGATCAGAAAAATGATCGCTTATTAGGCTGGGTTCACACTGGAGCGATGCGGAAACGCCGCGAATCCGTGGCGGGTTCCCGCATCGCATGCCTCCCGGTGGCAGTTCACACTGCCCTATGCGAACTGCTGGGAGTGTCAGTGAAATGTTACTGACACCCCCAGATCAGTTCGCATATCGCAGTGCGATCTGCAAACTCGGATCGCATGGTGTGAACACCCATGCGATCCGATTCTGCTGCGGGCCAAAAAAAGGGTCCCGTGCGAATTTGCGGCGGGTGCGGCGGGTGTGGCGGGTGCGGCGAATGGCTGAACTCGAATCGCACAGAGATCGGATGTGATTTGCACTGCAGTGCGGTGCGAATCACATTCGTTCTCATAAACCGCTGCAATGTGAACCCAGCCTTAGTGACACTGGCGACGGGGGGTGATCACGGGGTTAAACCTTTATTGGGGGGGTTAGGGGGGTACATTAGAACTAAAGGGGGCTAACCCTAACTGCCCTAACAGTTATTACAGTCACAAATGACACCAATGCAAAAAAAAAAAAAAAAAAAAAAAAATGACATTGGTGTCACTGTGACTGGGGGGGCAGGGGTAATTGGGGGGGTGATCGGGGGGTAAAGGGGGGGTGTGAGTGTGCCTGGCATGTTCTACTGTGTGTGGGATGTGTTGGTGCAACTCACTGATCCGCTCTCCTCCGTGTCGGAACGAAAAATACCGACACGGAGGAGAGAATACATCACTTCCTCTCCTGTGTTTACATTACAGGAGAGGAAGTGATGTCACCGGGGATTTCCATTCGTCGGGAGCGATCGCGAGGGGGTGGCCATGAATGAATGGCCGTCCCCTCGTCCGGGATCGCTCCCGAACGAAAACCGACCGCCGCAGGCACCGGGCGGGGGCCCGATCGGGCCCCCGACCCGCGGGAGGCAAATCACGTACATGTACGTGCTTATGCCTGCCCGTGCCATTCTGCCGACGTACATCGGCGTGAGGCGGTCGGCAAGTGGTTAAAATTGTTTTAAAAAAATAAATAAAAATTTTACCACTTTTATTGCTGTCACAAGGAATGTAAACATCCCTTGTGACAGTAATAGGTGGTGACAGGTACTCTTTATGGAGGGATACTTCAAAGTATTCAGATTGCCGTTTTCGGCGATTCTGAATACTGTATTTTGACGTCGCTTCCGTGGTTACGATTAGGAGACTGGAATGAAGCTGCTTACGGCTTCAAGCCAGTCTCTCTCTAGCCGCTAGATACAGCGGATGTTAGAGCGGGGCTCCCGATTGATCGGGAGCCCCGGTAAGAGCGGCGGGAGGGGGAAGTGTCCCCTCCCGCTCCTCCGGCATAACAGCCGAGTGACTTTTAGCCGCATCGGTTATTGCTGGAAAGCCGATCGCCGGCTCTGAAAAACGGTACCGGGATGATGCCTGCAGGTGCGGGCGTCATCCCGGTATAACACCCAAAAGCCGAGTACGCACATCTGCGTACACTCGGCGGGAAGGGGTTAAAATCTGAAAACTAATTTAAAAATTCATACTATTTCAGTGATACAAAAAAGGTTGAGTAGCGTAGTTTTTAGCCATAAATAGTTTTTTTTTTTTTTTTTTTTTTTTTTTTCGGCTACTGCCCCAACCTATAACTGGCCTTAACAGCAAGGAGCACATGGAAGGGTGATGCATGTTTCCCAGCTCAACTTCCCATCAAGCCTGCAACAAACCGAATTGTCCTAACTGTTCACATTAAAAACGGGTTTAGTTTGCATACATTTGAAAATACATACGTAAGCGCAGAGGCCAGGTTACGGCACCCCCCAGTATTATCTGCAGTCCTAACACTGTAAACTTTGAGAGCTTCCATAGTAGGAGCACATATATAGGAATGGATAGATTAAGGGTGGGAACACCTGGAGGTAGTTTACTCCTCAAAGGCACAGGGGAGTACTGGACACCCAGCAAATGGCACAATGGCAGTGAAGGTGTCCAGTGCGCCCCCTTGCCAAATAACCAATGGTACAAACAACGGCTGGCCTTAAAAGCAAGGAGCGCATTGGAAGTGCAATGCATGTCCATCAACAACAAAACATTTTCTGTATCATTGGTTATTTGGTGAAGGGGTAAACTGGACACCTTTTGCTGCCATTGTGCTAGTTGCTGGGTGTCCAGTGTGCCCCTGTGCCTTTGAGGAGTGGGCTCCCTCCAGGCATACCTGCCCTCAATATATCCATTATTATATACGTATGTGCACCTAATTATAGCGTTAGGACTACAGATAATACTGGGGTTCCATGACGTAACACAAGATTTCGTCAGTTGGTGATTTGCAAGGACTCCTGGGATACATGACGCTGCTAACCCAGGAGATCTTGCGAATCGCCTAGTGACGTAATAGCCTAGGCGGGGAGCTGCCGGATGTGTGTCTGAAAGAATACTATTAAAGATATTTAAATCTAAAAATAAAAACATTTCCATTATTCTTATTATTTCCACTATAAAAAGCAAGTTTATAAAATGGGTGGAAATGCAGATTAGAATTACAGCCCTTTAATTGGGCCGCCGGTTTGAGACCCCCTGATCTAAAGGAAAGTGAGCCTTGACTGCTGGATGCATGGCTCGCTGGTAGGAGTAGATGCAAGATCTCCTCTCCCCTACCCCCTTTGAGTTTGATTAATTATGCTACATACAAGATTATCATTGGCTGTGTGGTCTTGTTGGTGGTGTGGAAATCATTATGTGGGATTGTGTGAAGGGTGGAATGACCCTGAAGCTGTCCAGCCACCAGGAGAATCTCCACCCGCCCTTCCTGTTTTGAGTTTGCCATGGCTTTATTGATGGTGAATATCTTGCCAATACTGAGATGATGTTACAATAATTGGGTGCTTATATTCTACTCGAAACTTGAAGAGGTGTAGCCCTTACCCCCATAGGAGCCACTTTGTAGAACAGGTTCTAAGCATAAAAAGTCAATGCACATCAATAGGTCCTTGGTTTGGGAGTTGGCCCATTTGGGCAGCTCTAAAGGGCAAAGTCTTTCTTTGTATGCAACGTATGCAGGAGTGGCAATAGCTTTCAACTTCGGCCCACAATCAAAGTAGAATCAGTCTTGCTCATTTCAAAGTTCTTTCGGTCCAAAATTACCATGGTCTTCATTGAAGGCAGCCAACGCTGTTTCTCAGTGCTAGTCTGTCAGGAACACTTGTCACTTGTCCAGAGATGTCCCTCTGGTAGACCAACCTTGTCATGTAGCTGTGATTGGTCCCATTCTTTATGGAGCAGGTGTGCTTCCCTTGGAGTGTTCACTAGCAGCAGATCTGGAAATCCACTTTACAGTGCTTTTAGAATCAGACTGCAGAGAGGATCTTCCATCTGGTCTCTTGTCAAGACTTTCTTAGAAAGCTTATGTAGGCCTTCATCTCTCACAGTACAGCTTGAGAACACTTGCAGCAGAAACCTCAATAGCTTCAGCCCCTGTTGCTCTCTTGACTGGATGTTCTACTTCTCAGCACAAAGCTTGGATCTCTTCTGATGTTAGTTGGGCCCACTCTTCTGAGGGAGTTTTAGGGTCATAAAGTCTTCTTGACAGGGCATCGATATATTTGTTTCTGATTCCTGGGCAATACTTCAGAATCCAGATTGAGCAGCCAACCACCTATTCCCCATGGCATCCAACTTTGCTGCAGTGGGGATATACATGAACAGATTATTATTGGTCATAACCACAAAGTCTGCACCATACAGGTAGTCTTTCAACTTATCCACTACAGCCCACTTCAAGGCAAGGAACTCCAGCTTGTGGGTGGGATAGTTCTCAACAGGGTAGAGGCTTTGGCTAACACAGGCAACAGATCACAGGTGTCTGTCATGCTCTTGATACAACACCCTACCCAGCCCATCATGGCTGGCAGTGACATGAAGTTCATTATGTTTGGTTGGATCAGCACAGGCCAAGACAGGGGCATTGGTTAATACCTTCTTCAACTGATGTAAGGCCTGCTCACACTGACAGGTCCACTGGTCTTGGATTGATTCTCAAGGTTTACTTGGGTCCTCTAGTTTGCCTGGCTGGCTTCAGTGATTCTGTATCATCATCCTCATCTTCACTTTTCAGTAATTCATTAAGAAGCCGTGCCATCTTGTATCTTAGAATCCTAGAATCCTTCTATAAATCTTTGGTTCAGTCACATTATTTTGGTCTTGGCCATGAAATGACCACTTCTAGCTTCTTGGGGTCAGATAAAGTAATTTCTTCTATTTGTCTTCTGGGTATATGGGGATCTGGTAGTACCCACTCTTTAGGTCCAGCACACTGAACCACTTTGCCCCCGACAGGCATGGTAGGGCATCTTCTATCACTGGGATGATATACTGGTCAAGGATAGTTCTCCGGTTGAGTATGCAGTAGTCAATGCACATTCTTGGGGAACCATTCTTGTTTCACACCACCATTATAGGCAGAGGTCTGTATGATTCTTGAAAGATGCTTGTTCTGTTAAACTCTGCCAGCTGTTCGTGAAGATCTTCCAAGTCAGTCAATGGAACCCATTGAGCCCTCTCATGGAATGGCTTGTCTTCCAGAAATTGAATTTAGTGCTGGGCACCCTTGCTAGATACAGAGGTGTTCTTGGCTGCCAGCAGAATCCTCATTTTCATCACGTGTGACATCTGTGAATTCAGGGATGACTTCAGGGATGCTATTTCCTAATCGACTCCACTACATTCACAGACCCAACTACAACTGACAACCCCATGCTTTAGCTGGCCATGAATCTCTTGGCCTCAAAAAGAATTTACTCTTTTCTCACTACCTTAAAAAGTTTGGGATACCTCAGTGATGCCTCCTTTCTCAGATTATTAGCTGGATCAGGACCAAGTTGGAACAAAGTGTACCTCTTGGATCTGCTTCATTCTGACCTTATCTACACCTGCAGGCTCTATTCCTTTCTTAAGCAGATGTTGTACAACATCTTGTTCAGCTGTATAATCAGTGGGGCCCAGTCTTTAAGGTGGTTCACATAATGGTCAATCCCTTCAGTCTGCAAGCAGCAGTAAAATCAAACACCCCAGGTGGCCGCTCATCAGTCCCAGGCACATGGAACTCTGGACACTTGGCTGTCAGCAATCCTTCTGACTCTGCATTCAGGGTGACTTTTGTTCTCAGCACTCTGGTCCTCAGGCTACAGACAACAAGTACACACAGCAACAGAGATGTACACTCTGCAGGTTCCCTACAGCAAGAGGAAGCTCTGTCCTCTACAGCCTTGGAAAAACTGCTAATTTCTACTCCTGTTAACGGTCTATATCTGGGAGTTGTATTCCATCACTCCATCTCCTCCTATGCAAGATCCTCTTCCCAGACTATATTTTCCATAGTTGATCAACCACCTGCATCAGTCTCAAGTCCCTGATTCACACCAACTCCCTTTGCTGGATGGATGCTGAACAGCATTGGAAGCCAGCATAAGAGTCTTCTATAGGCACACAAAGCAGCTGCAGCACAGTATCTTTATTGTTGCTACCTCTGACCAACTAAACACCTGGCTACACAGGTTATGGGTCAGTGATGAGTAGGATTGAAGCAATTTGATTCACATGACAGCTAGCCATCTCCCCTTATTAGAAACAAAGGTCAGCAATGGAAGACTTAATACATCTCCCACAGCATTTACTCATTTGTTATGTACAATCCCTATCCTGTACCTGAAATTTGTATCATATAAATAAACTCTCATTACATCACATGCAGACTGATAGGAAATTAGCTTAAGGTATTATTATGGAAAGTAGGCAGCTGCATCTAATGATTTTTGAAGTAATCTGAACCATCTGCCTCCATGGAAGAAACAGTTCACCCGCTAATCCAGATTATGGCTGACAAACCATTTTTGGCATATAGTTCCTAGTAACAGTGTGTCCTTGACAGGCTCAAACTGCTGCAGACTTTTTCTCCTGCTTGACTTCCCAGCCTGGGTCCTGCTCCCCACTTCGCTTCGCTCTGCTATTTGTATGTTTGGATAGACAGCAACATGGCCTTCCTGCTGAAGGGAATGGTTAGCAATCAACTGAAAAGTTTTGGACTGGGGGACGCTGGTGAAGAAAAGAAAGAAGGGGCTGATGCTTCTGACCCGGCAGCAGCGGCGGGAATGACCCGTGAGGAGTATGAGGAGTATCAGAGGCAGCTAGTAGAGGAGAAGTGAGTATAAAACCTTTCTTTTAACTTGTCAGAGACAAGAATGTCCTCTTTTCCCAAAGTGGGCCTTGTGAAAAGAGCATATTCATAATACAACCATAGGAAAACTGGTGGATTGTCCCGAATGTCCAGAGACAGCTCATGTTTTTCAATATTGATCTCTGGAAATGTCCCTGATTTGCAAAACTAACCCAATGTCATCAAATTTTTTTTTTATTTTTATTTTTTTTTAATGTTAAAAAGCTTTATCTACTTGTTGACATTAATTGGATTTATGCAAGACCCCAAAATAGACTCATGATCATCTGTTAGCGCATTGTGCATGATGTTCTGCAATGTACCAGTTAACAAGCAAAATGCCCTTGGAAATCATTTTAAACTATTAGCAGCTATGATATGGCCTTTTTATAAAGTATTACATCAGTTTGAAAAAAGTGTAGTACCGTGTTGGTCATCAATAGACTCCATGTACTGGCTGAATAGATTCAAACTGCAAGCTTCCAGTCTGCTCTTGTCTAATACCTCGCCTGAACAGGAGAGATGAGTCTTTGAAAGCTTGCAATTTTAATCCACTCAGTCGGTAAAGGAAAGCATTTTAGCCCACAGTTCTTTTCTAGGGATAGCTAAGAAAATTGTTCTTTAACAACTCAATGACTTTTATGTTAACATAAAGCCCTGAACACAAAACAAGTTAATGGATTTATTAAAAATTTTTCAAAATAGGCAAAAATTATAACAGCCTGTTAAACCATTCAAGTTGGCCTGTTCTATTTCAACATACCTCGTATTATACTGTTAAGTATACCTGTAGCAAAAATTACATTTTTGAATTGGCTTTTTTAGTGCCTCAAGAGCACTGACCCCAGAACAAAGTTGAATCTCGAAAGCTTGCAATGCAAATACAGACTTTAAAGCGGTTCTTCACCCTAAAGGGGAAGTTCCGCTAATCTTATCCCTCCCCCCCTCCGGTGCCACAATCGGCACCTTTCAGGGGGGAGGGGGGTGCAGTTACCTGGATAATCCAGGTAACTGCACACACTTCCGGCCAGACCGCCGCAGACCCCCGCAGACGCCCCGCCCCCCCCATTGTGTTCTGGGAAACACACAGTTCCCAGGACACAGCGGGGGATCTGAAGAGACGCGCAGCGCGACTCGCACATGCGCAGTAGGGAACCGGGCAGTGAAGCTGTCGTGCTTCACTTCCCGATTCCCTGACAGAGGATGGCGGCGGTGGCAGCAGCGAGATGAGCAATCGCTCGTCATCTGCCGCCAACATCGCTGGACCCTGGGACAGGTAAGTGTGATTTTATTAAGTCAGCAGCTGCAATATTAGTAGCTGCTGGCTTTTAATATTTTTTTTTAGGTGCAGCTCCTCTTTAACTAGGAACCTGGGGTGTTGTCTTGCCTCCTGAAGCTTCTCAAGCTTCCTTATTGGTTCCAATTGTGTGCAGTTGACGTTGTGACAAGTAGAAGAAAGCAAGCCAAAGTAACTAACTGCCTGGTCTAGTTAGGAACCAGATTACCAGGGTCAATATAAATCCAGGCTTAAAGTGGAGTTCCACCCAAAAGTGTAACTTCCACTTTAAGCAATTCTCGCCCCCTTACATGCCACATTTGGCATGTCATTTTTTGGGGGGAGGGGGTGCTTAGTTTTGAGTGGGACTTCTTGTC
Organism: Lithobates pipiens; assembly: GCF_037356315.1. Taxonomy (NCBI): domain Eukaryota; kingdom Metazoa; phylum Chordata; class Amphibia; order Anura; family Ranidae; genus Lithobates; species Lithobates pipiens. The sequence continues at coordinate 236,920,812 of NW_027507790.1, forward strand.
CCAATTCCTGCTTCTGCCTATGGGCCGCCTAGTCGACTCCTCCTCTCCCCCTAAGCGGCCCCTCCCTCTCTGCAATCTTCTGGGACACGTGACAGGTCCTAGAAGAGTGCCTGTCTGCTGGGAGAGCTCAGTGCATGTGTGGCAGCCTGCGAAGCCGCAAGCTGTCATGGCCGGGTGCCCACAGTTTCAATGGAGGAGGAGGGGAGAGGAGCGAGGCTCCGTGTGGCCGCATAGCGGGACCGTGGAACAGGTAAGTGTCTGTTTATTAAAAGTCAGCAGCTAAACTTTTTGTAGCTGCTGACTTTTAATAAACAAAAAAGCCTGGAACTATGCTTTAATTGAAGTGGTTGTATACCCAAATTTTTAACTTTTACCTACAGGAAAGCCTATAATAAGGCTTACCTGTAGGTAAAAAAAATATCCTGTACGGTTTAGGAGATATTCCCCTCGGTATACGCTGCTGACTGCAGCGGCGCATGCGCACAAGGGGATTCTCGGCCTGAAAATCTGGCAGTGGCCGGCCGGCCGGAATGAAATCTCCTGCGCGCATGCGCGGGAGTGACGATATCGCGGCTCCGGCCACTCACAGCGCCGGAGCCGCGATACTCGGAAGAAACGCAGAGGGAGCATGTCAGCTCCCTCGGCGTGGATCGGGCCAGATGTCGGGGCCTCGTTCTAAGGTAAGTATTTCATAATGAGCTAGTATGCGGTGCATACTAGCTCATTATGCCTTTTGCTTTGCAGGTTTAAAAAAAAAAAAAAAAAAAATTTGCAGGTTTACTACCGCTTTAACCCCTTGCCACCGAGCGTACGCAGATGTGCGTACACGGCTTCCGGGGGTTATACCGGGATGATGCCCGCACCTGCAGGCATCATCCCGGTACTGATTTTTAGAGCGAGCGATTGGTTTTGCAGCCATAACAACCGATGTGGCTAAAAGCCGCTCAGCTGTTATGCCGGAGGAGGGGGAGAGGACGCCCCCCCTCCCGCTGCTCTTACCGGGGGCTCCCGTTCAATCGGGAGCACCGATGCACAATCCGCCGCTTCTGGCGGCTAGGGAGGGACTGGAATGAAGCCGTAAGCGGCTTCATTCCAGTCTCCTAATTGTAAACACGGAAGCGACGTCTGCTTCCGTCTCGGAAGCAGACGTCGCTTCCGTGTTTACAATTGGTAAACTCGGCTGCCAATGGCGCCGGATTTAAAAACTCGGCTGCCAATGGCGCCGGATTTAAAAATATATACACTGCATCGCGGAAAATGGCGATCTGAATACTTTGAAGTGTAAAGGAGGGATTGGGGTTTTTTTAGACCCCCGATCCCTCCATAAAGAGTACCTGTCACCACCTATTACTGTCACAAGGGATATTTACATTCCTTGTGACGGCAATAAAAGTGATCACATTTTTTTTTTTTTTTTAAACAAACAATTTATTCATTTTAAAATCAATAAGAAATTTTTTTTTTTTTAAAGCGCCCCGCGAGCTCGCGCAGCAAAGAAAACGCACACGGAAGTCGCACCCGCATATGTAAACGGTGTTCAAATCACATGTGAGGTATCGCCGAGATCGTCAGAGCGAGAGCAATAATTCTAGCACTAGACTTCCTCTGTAACTCTAACCTGGTAACCAGCAACATTTTTTTAAAGCGTCGCCTATTGAGATTTTTAGGTACCGTAGTTTGTCGTCATTCCACGAGTGTTGCAATTATAAAGTGGGACATGTTTGGTATCGATTTACTTTAAAATTTCGGTTAATTTTACTGTTTCATTTTTTTTTAATTCATGAAAGTGTCCCTTTTCCCAAAAAGTTGCGTTTAAAACACCGCTTACCATGCGACATAAAATATTGTAACAATCGCAGTTTTATTCTCTAGAGTCTCTGCTAAAAATATATATATAATGTTTGGGGGTTCCAAGTAATTTTCTAGCAAAAAATATGGATTTTAACTTGTAAACACCAAATGTCAAAAATAGACTTGAAGGGTTAAATGACTTGAATAGTCATGAAAGGGTTAAAAAATATAAAAATCTAGTATTTTAAATACCGTAGACCAGTGGGTAAAATCTTAAGTAGATTTGCATTTTATGCCAACACTGTTGCTGGAACATACCTTACTCTCAGCAACAGAAGTGTAATACAAGGTTTGGCTGAAGAATATACTGTATATTCAACCAATTTTGCTTTGTCCAGTGGTATTCCAAAACTGCCTTTAGCAGTCTTTGCTATTCCATGGATAGCATGAATAACTATCAGATCAGTTTTTCTCAGATCTGCAGTCAAACAGACATTGTACTAGCAGTTACAGCGGTTGTGCAGGATGTCTAAATAGCACCAGAGTTAGCCCAGTGTACTCCGTAATCAGCACTCAGAAACTGAGCTGGTGAGACACAATCCCTCCCTTTCTCTGCAATACAAATCTGTGTAAGGACACGGTCACTAATGAGCGTACAGATCTGTAAAGAGATTAAAAAAAAAAAAAGTGTGAGAATTGAATTGGTTATTAAAGAAATCAAAAAGTTGAGCAATCTAAACCAGGCATATAAAGCCCCACATAGACCGAATGTCAAGCGGTGTGTACTGCAACCAGTTAGACAGAAGGGAACATGACCGAAAATGGTCTGCTGACAGGCTCTCAGTTAGCGCTCTCAGCCAATGCCTTTTTTTTCATTCAACCCTGCTGGATTAAATGAGAAAAAAATATTGGATTTTTTGTACTCACCGTAAAACCCTTTTCTCTGTATTTCACCGACCGACACAGCTCCTCTCTGTAACAAAATGAGTCGTTACCCCTATCACTAGGAGATACTAGGCAAAGTTGTAATACAACACTTCAGAACTCTTAGTTCCGCCCAGGGGGGCAGTCCCTTAGGCTACAAACCAACACTCTGCCCTAGTAGCCTCAGTACGTCAACAAGCAGTATAACATAAAGAGAAAAAGGAGGGGCGGGTGCTGTGTCTGTCGGTGAATTGCAGAGAAAAGGATTTTATGGTGAGTACAAAAAATCCTATTTTCTCTTATATTCACCGACCGACACAGCTCCTCTCTGTAACAAAATGGGACGTCCCCAAGCAGTACCAAACGAGGGGTGGGAAAAAAACAGCATAAAACTTCATCCACCATGGCAAGTGGGAGCTAGTGAAACTAAACCCACACAAAAAGAACAGCAGTGCGTGAAGAAAAAAAAGCACTACGCACAACAGGGTACCCCAACAGGAGTGATTCCCCAAGACCACAGCCAACTGCGGAAGTAATGCAAACAGTGCATTAACATAACAGTACAGCGTTTTTATCGAAAAACCAGGAAAAAAACATGGATTACATAATCAATTGCAGCTACACGGCCGCCTGCAAAACTTTGCGGCCAAAACAGGCATCAGCCGATGCACTGATGTCTACCTTGTAGAACTTGGTAAACGTATGGACAGACGACCAGGTCGCCGCCTTACACATCTGAGCGACAGGCGCTTGGTGTCGGAAGGCCTAAGATGTTCCGATTGCTCTTGTAGAGTGGGCCGTAACTGGAAAGGGGGGCACCTGCCCCTTCAAGGTGTAGGCTTGGACTACAATCTGTCTGATCCACCTGGAAATGGTGGCCGACGAGACTGCCATGCCTTTCTTTGGACCAGCCACCGAAAAAAACTGAGTCTGACTTCCGAAAGGGTGCCGTGGCAGACAAATACACCTTCAGAGCCCTAACCACATCTAGAGTGTGAAGGGCCACCTCCTTAAGGTGCTTCGGTTTAGGATACAGAGAAGGTAATACAATGTCCTCATTGATATGAAAAGCCGAGACCACTTTCGGTAGAAAGGATGGTTGCGGACGCAACACCACCTTATCCCTGTGGATAACCAGATAGGGTGACTTGCAGGACAAGGCTGCCAGTTCCGAAACCCTCCTGGCCGATGTGATGGCCACTAGAAAGACCACTTTCTGGGAAAGAGTCAACAAGGTAATCTCCCTGATATTTTCAAACGGCAGTTTTTGAAGCGCTGACCACACCAGGTTCAAATCCCATGGGGGTAACGGTGGACGCATCAGAGGGACTATGTATCGTACCCCCTGAACAAAGGTACTCACTAAGGAGTGCGATGCCAGGGGTCATTGAAAAAAGACAGCTAAGGCTGAGATTTGCCCTTTGATGGTGCTTAATGCCAATCTCTGGTCAACTCCTTGCTGGAGAAAGAACAGGATCCTGGATATGGCAAAGGAGCACGGATGCCATCCTTTTTCCTCACACATGGAGATGTAGGCCTTCCAGGTACGATGGTATATTTTCCGAGAAGATTTCCATGCCCTCAACATAGTTGGAATCACAGAGTCTGACAGACCCCGGTTCCTCAACACCTGGCTCTCAATAGCCATGCCATTAAAGCCAGTGATGGTAAAGCAGGATGGAGAATTGGACCTTGAGGTAGGAGGTCCTCTCGCAACAGCAGTCGCCAGGGAGCGTCTGCCACCAGATGCACCAGGTCTGCGTACCAAGGACGCTGAGGCCAATCTGGGGCAACCAGTATTACCGGGATCCTCTTGGCTTCCACTCTGCGAATCAGACGTGGCAACAGTTTCAGTGGAGGAAAGGCGTAGATCAGCTGGTACTGATCCCACAGAGCCACCAGCGCATCTGCCCACAGATCCCTCATCCTGGAAACAAATTTTGGCGCCTTCCGATTGAGACAGGAGGCCAGTAGATCCACATCTGGTGTGCCCCACTTCAGGCACAGCAGCCTGAATGTCTCCGGATGCAATGCCCATTCTCCTGGGTCCAGCATCTGTCTACTCAGATAGTCCGCCTGCCAGTTCTCCACTCCCGGGATGTAAATGGCCGACAGGGCCGGTATGTGTCGCTCTGCCCACCGAAGTATGTGAGCGACCTCCCGTGCAGCGGCTGAGCTTCTTGTTCCCCCTTGGTGATTTACGTATGCCACAGCCGTGGTGTTGTCTGACTGTATCCTGATCAGATGCCCTTGAAGTCTCATCGACCATGTGTGGAGAGACAGCCTGATCGCTCTCAATTCGAGCATATTGATCAGCAACTTGGATTCTTCCGTCGACCAGAGGCCCTGAGCCGACTGAACCCCCATCACTCCACCCCAGCTGGATATACTGGCGTCCGTAGTGATCACTGTCCATTTCAGAGGAAGGAACGATTTTCCGGACTGAATCACCGGGGACCCCAACCACCGGATCAGTGAGTCACTGACTGGCTCACCTGGATCTGTCAATCTAGGGACAACTGAGATTTGTCCCATTTTGACAAGATCTCCTTCTGCAGAACTGGGCGTAAGGTACTGCCTCGAAAGAGGCTACCATGAGTCCCAGTACTCGCATGCAAAACCGGAGCGACGACCACTTGCAGTTCATCAGTAATTTGACCGTGGATCTGAGAGTCTGCAATTTGTCTGAAGGGAGAAAAACATTTGCTTCCCTGGAGTCCAGCAGCAAACCTAGGTACTCCAGACGCTGGGTCGGCACAAGCACCGACTTCTTTAGGTTCAACAGCCACCCAAATTCTTGCAGGGTCTGCATGAATGAATAATTTGTATAGCGCACAATACGAACTGAATCGCCTCAAGGTGCTGTGAAGAGCTTTGTTGTCCAGCTTCTAGAAGAGGAAGGTCTTGAGTTTTTCCTGAAGACCTGGTGGTTTTCTTCCAAGTGCATTTTGGTTGGTAGAGCGTTCCATAGCCGTGGTCCTTGCATGGTGATTGCCACATCCTCCTCTAATTCTGAGGCGGTAGATGCTCTCAGGAGGAGATCGTCTGGGTATCCCACGATTGCGATCCCACGTTGTTGCAGCAATGCCAAAACTGGAGCCAGTACCTTGGTAAAGACTCGGGGGGGCTGATGCCAGACCAAAGGGTAAATTGGTAATGGGCTTCCCCGACTGCAAAACGCAGAAACTTTTGATGCCGAAGGCATATGGGTATGTGCAGGTACGCATCCTGGATGTCTAAGGATGCCAGGAAGTCCCCTTGCTGGAGCGCAGCGACTACTGAGCGAACTGATTCCATTCTGAACCTCTGCACGTTTACAAAGTGATTGAGGGCTTTTAAGTCCAAGATTGGATGTACCTTTTCCTTCTTGGGAACCGCAAACAGATTTGAGTAAAATCCCTGGAAGCGTTCCGAGTCCGGAACCGGTACAATCACCCCACGATTCAGCAAATCCCTTACCGCCCCCAACAGGGCCTCGCGGCGAACCGGGGATACGGGTATGCTGGAGGGGAAAAATATGTTTGGTGGCCAAGAGAGAAACTCTATATTGTAGCCTGTAGAAATCAGATTGCAGGCCCATTGGTCGGATAACCTGGAGGACCACCGGGCTGCAAACTCCTGAAGGCAACCCCCCCACCCGAGACATTGGTGGGGGCAAACCTTCATGCGGTAGCACTTTTGTTCGCAGGCTTATTAGGCTTGCAGTTCCAGGGACGTTTTTGACCGTCCGTGGGCATCCTGTCGGGCTGAGGATGTTTTGTCAAAGCTCCTGTCAGAAGAAAAAGCCATTTGTGAGCGGAAAAAGAGGGCCCTTGCCTATGACGTGGCTCCTTAGGTTTCCTGGCCTGTGGGAGCAGTGTACTCTTACCACCTGTGGCATTTTTAATAATGTCATTTAATGAGGCTCCAAAGAGCCGGTCGCCAAGGAAAAGAAGATCCGTCAGGGCTTTTTTGGATGCCTGGTCAGCAGACCAGCATTTTAGCTAAATCAGGTGCCTCAGCACCACAGCTGACACTGAAGCCCTGGATAACAGAGAGAGAGTATCCAGGGCCGTGTCACAGATGTACTTAAGGCCTTGCACTAGTTGGTCTGCTAGTTCCACGCAGACAGGGGCAGCCTGTTGCTCTCCCAATTCGCGGTGCAAACGTTTTGCCCACTCGGTCAGTGTCTGCGACACAAGTGCGGATGCCAGTACAGGTCACACAGCTGACCCCACGACCGTAAACAAGGAACGAGCCACCGCCTCTGCCTTCCTGTCCGTGGGATCCTCGAATGCAGGAGTCCCCTCAACCGGGATCGTGGTTACTTTATTTAACCTGGATACTGGGGGGTCCACGACCGGAGGAGCCGACCATTTCTTGAGAAAGCTCTCCTCAAAGGGGTAACACACCATGTATTTGGGGACCGAAAAGGTCCATTGCGGGCGACCCCATTCCTTGTAAATGAACTTGTCAAAATAAGTCAGATACGGGAATACCTTAGGTGAACGTGCTGGCTTGCGGGACCCAAAAGGGACCGGTACCTCAGCAGAGGGATCCGCTGGCTCCTGAATCTTCAGAGTATCATGCACAGCTGTGATAAGTGCTCCAAGAAGCACTTTGTTGCACCCGGAAGGGGACTCACTGTCCGAACGATTCTGGTCAGCGTCATCTGACAAGACGAGCAGGGGGTCACCGGCCTCAGCAGGGCCCCAGTCTGCGTCAGAGCTCTCCCCAGAGGATGGGGGGGCAAGGGTCGCCTTTTAGCACCTTTCTTCCCACGCACCGCCTCTATCTTGGCAATGAATGAATTGAGGACCGCCGTCAGGGTGTCCATGGGGACTGCGCCATCCGCAGGTGACCCGGTTGCAATTGCCTGGATTTCGGGGGAAGAAACACCAGTTTCTGAAGCCATTCTGGCCCTACCCTGTCTGTCACCCGAAGGGGACTTAGGACAGTGACAGTCCCACCCTCCTTGCTACTGACTGAGGGGTTCTAACCCACCGGACTCACCACCCTGAGGAGTTCTGAGCTGCTTACAGCAGTGCCTGTAGACCAGTAGCGCTCCCAGATGCAGAGGAACCAAAAACGGTGTCGGTGGCAGTCCGTCAGAACGATCGGTGAATGATCGCTAAGTGATCTGAAAAATGTGCTCAGACTACAGAGAAGGCTGACCAGCGCTCAGTAATGACAAAAGGGGAAGCTGAGGGCACATGAAGCTGCTGCTAGAGCACAAAAACGTGGTCCGGCTTCAAGAAAATGGCCGCCAGTGTTCTGAAGCATGCTGTCCTTTGCCCACACTGAAAATGGCTGCCAGCCAGCGCCATGAGAGGCAGAGAAAAACATGTGGCTACAAGGATAAGTGAACCAGCCTGTCACCCAGCCGGCTGTTGATAGAAGATCACAGGATCATTCATCTTGTGCAAAAAACAAAGCTTCTGCATAAAAAAAAAAGCACGGACCTATGGGCCTGCAGGGTTCCTAGGTCTATCTCCTTCACTAGGCAAAATAAAACTGAGGCTGCTAGGGCAATGTGTGGAGATTGTAGCCTAAGTGACTGCCCCCCTGGGCGGAACTAAGAGTTCTGAAGTGTTGTATTACAACTTTGCCTAGTATCTCCTAATGATAGGGCTAACAACCCATTTTGTTACAGAGAGGAGCTGTCGGTCGGTGATTATAAGAGAAACTATAATGCTGCGTACACACGACCGGACTTTTCAATGGACTAGGTCCGACAGAATGAATCCCCAAAAGTCAGACAGACCTAGAAATAAAACCTGTTTCAAATCTTTCCGATCGACTCGAGTCCGGTCGAAAAATCAGTTCGTCTGTATGCTAGTCCAATGGACGAAAATGTGTGGCCAAGCCCGTTCGTTTGGAAAGTCCGTCGGAACTCCGCCGAAAGACCGTCGGACCTAGTCCGTCAAAGTCCGGTCGTGTGTACGTGGCATTAGTGTGCACTAGGCTTAAAGGAGTTGTAAAGGCAGAATGTTTTTTCTTAATGCATTAAGATTAAAAAATATCTTCTTTGTGTAGCGGCCTCCCCAGCACCCCCTAATTACTTACCTGAGCCCCATCTCTCTCCAGCGATGTCCACAAGTGTCTTAGTCATCTGGGACTCTCCTCCTTATTGGCCGAGACACAGCATCTGCACCAATGGCTCCTGCGGCCGTCAATCAGTCAGTTAGCCAATCGGGTTATAGAGGGGGCAGGACCGGTTCAGGGCTCCATATCAGAATGGACACACAGAGCTGTGACTTAGCTCAGGTTCCCCCATAGCAAGCTTCTGGCTGTGGAGGCACTCAACTGGAGGGAGGGACCTGAGAAGAGGAGAATCTGAGCTGCTCTGCAAAACTAACTGCACAGAGGAGGTAAGTATAACAGGTTTATTTTTTTTTTAAAACAAGACTTTACCATCACTTTAACCACTTACCAGCCAGTTCACACACACATACGTTGGCAAAGTGGCTCATTCCAGCGAAACACCGTACCCTTACGTCGGCTCCTATATTTATATTAGCAAAAAAAATTTACATTTTTTTTTCAAAATTGGCACTTTTTTTTTTGTTTATAGCGTAAAAAATAAAAACCGCAGAGGTGATCAAATACCACCAAAAGAAAGCTCTATTTGTGTGGAAAAAAAAAGGATGTTAATTATGTTTGGGTACAACGTCACACGACCGCGCAATTGTCAGTTAAAGCAACGCAGTGCCGTATCGCAAAAAAGGCCCAGTCATTAAGGGGGTAAATCCTTCCAGTCCTTAAGTGGTTAATACATGCCTACCAAAGACCTGCTGGTAGGTTAATTGGCTCCTGTCTAAATTGGCCCTAGTATTTTTATATATGAATGTGAGTTGGGGACCTTAGATTGTAAGCTCCTTGAGGGCAGGGACTGATGTGAATGTGTACAGTATATATGTAAAGTGCTGTGTAAATTGATTGCGCTATATAAGCATCTCTAATAATAATGTAATGAAAAAATGCATACGCAGCAGACACATCTGTGAAAACCTTATATCAAAATAATCAGTAAATCCAAAAATATATAGGCAGCTGATACCATAAAATTTACTTTTTGTTAGAATACATTTTTGACTAGCAGTTTGCATTAATTAAGTAAGAATCCAACTGTGTTATCTTGTGTTTAAAAATGCCCACGTACTGTACATACCTGATAAAGCAAGTCCCTCTAGTACGTCAGATTCAGGTGCCCGTAGATGCCAGGAGGTTGGAGGGGTAGGAAAATCAAGGGTATCTGTGCTTGACAGTGGGTCTTTAACCAGTTGCCGACCGCCGCACGACGATGTACGTCGACAGCATGGCACGGGCAGGCATATTGGCGTACATGTACGTCCCTTGCCTCCCGCGGGTCGGGGGCCCGATCGGGCCCCCGCCCGGTGCCTGCGGCGGTCGGTTTTCGTCCGGGAGCGATCCGGGACGAGGGGGCGGCCATTCATTCATGGCCACCCCCTCGCGATCGCTCCCGACGAATAGGAATCCCCCGTGACATCACTTCCTCTCCTGTAATGTAAACACAGGAGAGGAAGTGATGTATTCTCTCCTCCGTGTCGGTATTTTTCGTTCCGACACGGAGGAGAGCGGATCGGTGAGTTGCACCAACACTCTACACACACAGTAGAACATGCCAGGCACACTCACACCCCCCCGATCACCCCCCCAATTACCCCTGCCCCCCAGTCACAGTGACACCAATGTCATTTTTTTTTTTTTTTTTTGCATTGGTGTCATTTGTGACTGTAATAACTGTTAGGGCAGTTAGGGTTAGCCCCCTTTAGTTCTAATGTACCCCCCTAACCCCCCCAATAAAGGTTTAACCCCGTGATCACCCCCCGTCGCCAGTGTCACTAAGGCTGGGTTCACATTGCAGTGGTTTATGAGAACGAATGTGATTCGCACCGCACTGCAGTGCAAATCACATCCGATCTCTGTGCGATTCGAGTTCAGCCATTCGCCGCACCCGCCACACCCGCCGCAAATTCGCACGGGACCCTTTTTTTGGCCCGCAGCAGAATCGGATCGCATGGGTGTTCACACCATGCGATCCGAGTTTGCAGATCGCACTGCGATATGCGAACTGATCTGGGGGTGTCAGTAACATTTCACTGACACTCCCAGCAGTCCGCATAGGGCAGTGTGAACTGCCGCCGGGAGGCATGCGATGCGGGAACCCGCCGCGGATTCGCGGCGTTTCCGCATCGCTCCAGTGTGAACCCAGCCTAATAAGCGATCATTTTTCTGATCGCCGTATTAGTGTCACAGGTGACGCTAGTTAGGCAGGTAGGTATTTAGGTTCGCCGCAGCTTTTTATAGCGCCAGGGACCCCCATATACTACCGCATAAAGCCCCCTGATTGCCCCCTAGTTAACCCTTTCACCAGTGATCACCATATAACTGTTACAGGTGACGCTGGTTGGTTAGTTATTTTTTTATAGTTTCCGGGCACCTGCCATTTATTACCTAATAAAGGTTTAACCCCCTGATCACCCGGCGGGTGTCATTTGTGACTAATAACTGTTAGGGCAGTTAGGGTTAGCCCCCTTTAGTTCTAAGGTACCCCCCTAACCCCCCCAATAAAGGTTTAACCCCGTGATCACCCCCCGTCGCCAGTGTCACTAAGGCTGGGTTCACATTGCAGCGGTTTATGAGAACGGATGTGATTCGCACCGCACTGCAGTGCAAATCACATCCGATCTCTGTGCGATTCGAGTTCAGCTATACAGATAGTATGGCTGAATTCGTGTCGCACCCGCCGCAAACTCGCACGGGACCCTTTTTTTGGTCCGCAGCAGAATCGGATCGCATGGGTGTTCACACCATGCGATCCAAGTTTGCAGATCGCACTGCGATATGCGAACTGATCTGGGGGTGTCATTAACATTTCACTGACACTCCCAGCAGTTCGCATAGGGCAGTGTGAACTGCCGCCGGGAGGCATGCGATGCGGGAACCCGCCGCGCATTCGTGGCGTTCCCGCATCGCTCCAGTGTGAACCCAGCCTAATAAGCGATCGTTTTTCTGATCGCTGTATTAGTGTCACAGGTGACGCTAGTTAGGCAGGTAGGTATTTAGGTTCGCCGCAGCTTTTTATAGCGCCAGGGACCCCCATATACTACCGCATAAAGCCCCCTGATTGCCCCCTAGTTAACCCTTTCACCAGTGATCACCATATAACTGTTACAGGTGACGCTGGTTGGTTAGTTATTTTTTTATAGTTTCAGGGCACCCGCCATTTATTACCTAGTCTCACTAGTGTACCCCTAAATTTAGGGGTGTCTACTTTCCAAAATGGGGTCATTTGGGGGGGGTTTGTGCCATCTTGGCATTTTATGGCCTTCAAAACTCTAACGCCCTTAGAAAGCCTGAAGGCGGTGCTTGGTTTTCGGGGCCCCGTACGCGGCTAGGCTCCCAAAAAGTCCCACATATGTGGTATCCCCGTACTCAGGAGAAGCAGCAGAATTTATTTTGGGGTGTCATTTCACATATGCCCATAGCATGCGTGAGCAATATATCATTTAGTGACAACTTTGTGAAAAAAAAATAAAATAAAAAAAAAAGTTTGTAATTTTCCCGCAACTTGTGGCAAAATATAAAATATTCCATGAACTCAACATGCCTCTCAGCAAATAGCTTGGGGTGTCTACTTTCTAAAATGGGGTCATTTGTGGGGGTTTTGTGCCATCTTGGCATTTTATGGCCTTCAAAACTGTAATAGGTAGTGAGAAGTGAACTCAAAAATTTACGCCCTTAGAAAGCCTGAAGGCGGTGCTTGGTTTTCGGGGCCCCGTACGCGGCTAGGCTCCCAAAAAGTCCCACATATGTGGTATCCCCGTACTCAGGAGAAGCAGCAGAATTTATTTTGGGGTGTCATTTCACATATGCCCATAGCATGTGTGAGCAATATATCATTTAGTGACAACTTTGTGTAAAAAAAAAAAAAAAAATTTTTTTTTGTCATTATTCAATCGCTTGAGGCAAAAAAATAAAATATTCAATGGGCTCAACATGCCTCTTATCAATTTCCTTAGGGGGTCTACTTTCCAAAATGGGGTCATTTGGGGGGGTTTTGTACTGCCCTGCCATTTTAGCACCTCAAGAAATGAGATAGGCAGTCGTAAACTAAAAGCTGCGTAAATTCCAGAAAACGTACCTTAGTTTGTAGATGTGACAACTTTTGCGCAAACCAATAAATATACAATTATTGACTTTTTTTTTACCAAAGACATGTGGCTGAATACATTTTGGCCTAAATGTATGACTAAAATTGAGTTCATTGGATTTTTCTAATAACAAAAAGTAGAAAATATCATTTTTTTTCAAAATTGTCGGTCTTTTTACGTTTATATCGCAAAAAATAAAAATCGCAGAGGCAATCAAATACCATCAAAAGAAAGCTCTATTTGTGGGAAGAAAAGGACGCAAATTTTGTTTGGGTACAACATTGCATGACCGCGCAATTACCAGTTAAAGCAGCGCAGTGCCAAAGTGTAAAAAGACCTCTGGTCATTTACCAGCAAAATGGTCCGGTCTGAAAGTGGTTAAATACTAATAATGGACTTGGTACATGCAGAGACCTCTCAGCGTCTGTTGTCAATGGAAGTTATAGAGTATAACGTAGGAGCCGCTGGTGAATAGGGATCCCCCACCCTACACAGCCAGGCACACCAAATCTTCACAGTATCCCAGAGTCCAGGAACAGCCCAGTGCTTAATTTTATGTTTTATTGAGGGAATAAAACTTGGGCTAGGGTAGAGGGAAAATTATGGGATGCCCACTTGACTTTAGAACTCTTCAGGGTGAACTTGGCTATATACAGTCTAAATACCCTCCTCTCTTCCTGCAGCACTCACTTGCAGACAAAAAGGACGCTGGATCACTGTTTGATGAATCTGACAAAAGGGCACTTAGATTAAACAGAAGCCCTTTAAAGGCAGGGACTGCGGGTCCCCTTTGGTTGTTTAGAGAAAATTCAGTGTCCAGCTGCTACATTCCTGTGGCTACTGATCGCCAGCACCACCTCTTCAGGCACTGCTGGCTGCGGCTGCCTCTCTCACTAGCCATCCTGGCTAATTCCCACAGTCCTCCCTGATTGTCACTCACCAGCCACCCAGCTGACTTCTCCTGGATGTGCTAGCTGGCTCCTGCTGTCCTCACCCTTGCTCCCGTACCTCTGGACAGGACTCCTCTGTGTGTTGTAAGAGGATGCTTCCAGCACCCTCCCCCTAGGCCCGAGGTACCCCCCCCCCCCCAACAGCCTCCTCAGCACTCTATCTTCCACCCGACTGCCTCCTGCTGGCATGATTCAGAGTATTTAAGCGGTTCCCTCCCCCTGCCAACCCATTTGGCTGGGGATTGGTTGGGGCCATTATCAATACTCCAGGAAGCTCCTCCTAACCTCACTCCCATTCTCCTGGAAGCTTCTCCAAGGTTCCATAAAGTAGGGGGAGGTACCAGAGGTGCTGCTTGATGTGTCACCCAGCCTCTCTGAGTCAATCACCCTGACCCAGATTCAAGACAGGCTTGGCTGCCAGCCAAGCCTAAATTCACCTACGCTATCAAAAAAAAAAACTATTTACACTAGCACTCCACACTAGAGGGTGCTACAAAAGCTAAAGTGTTTTTTTTTTTTTTTAAGTTTTGGAAAGAGTGGAGAGGGATTAGAATACCTGTTAGGTTTTTTTTTTTTTATTGCTGTCTGTTCCCCTGTTCACCCTCCTGTCCTGGTGACCTTTATAACTGGGAGTGAAAGGAAATACAGATTTTTGGGTTGGCAAGAGTGGAAATCTTCCAATGGAGACATTTGTTTTGGGGACCCTGGTGACAACTAGAGATTCCTACACTTTGGGGGGAGGAATTTCCTCTTACTTCCTGTTTTGGCTATGGCACAGGAAGTGATGGAAAATCTCCCAATGGGACACAGCAAAAAACAAAACAAAAAAAAGCTAGGGGTTCTATCCAAAAATGAAAAAAAAATATAAAGTTTTGGCAACCGGTCACACATTTTGAACTTGATTTAATCACCATTTCTCCCATTTCCTAATCACCATAGCAATGTCTCTGAGTACCTCCCAATTATGACAATGGCACCCACTTTGGACAGAAACCCATCACAGCCTTTACATACCTACAGTTTGCCTCAAAAGCAGCACATACTTTTAGGGATAAGAGGTGTTATTTTGGTGAAATGAACTTTGCTTGATGAACTACTATCTGCAAAATGTTACTGCTGCAGACATTCAGTTTTGCTCACTGAGCTGCTTATGCAACATTTGCTTGAAAATAAAAATGATCTACTCTGTTTTGGAAGGTGTGTTTGTTTTTTGTTTTATTTTGTTTTTTGGTGTATCTAAGCTAGTTTAGGTTATTTAATTTAGTGTTTGTAGTATTTGTGTATTTTTCTTTTTGTGTATTTGATACATTTTTTATTTCTTTTAATTTTTTTCCTGTTTTTTTTTTTCTTTTTTCATCCTTACTAGTACCTCTAAAGGCAGACATTAACTTCCATTGTTAATATAAGTACAGAAGGAATCACATTGCCTCTACTGAGTTCCTTTTTAAATTACTTTTCTTGCACCAGATATAGGCTGATATATTGTGAGATGAAAATCATTTTAAAAAAGACGTGCAGGTGGTGCTGTCAATCTTTAGATGTTCAAGAAGCTTCTCCAAGAATTCTCTTTTACGACAATACCAGCATAATGAATATTTCATGACCTTGAACATAAAAAAAATCCTCCCTGAGCCATGTTCAAGGCTGCCCATCAATGGACTTTTACAGTTTACCATTCATTGTGATGGCATACTGTTGACTTGGTGGGTCACACACTAGCACAATCTATTTCTATAGTGTACTTTCAGCTGCTTTAAGTAAAGAAGTGCACTTCATTGTTAATTGACAATGTCAAACCAGTCTACTTGAGCACATATATATATAGAAGAGGAGAGATCTATGAACAGACAAAGAAGCTACTTTTAAAGGAAAGCTCTGCCGTTATTAAAGCCCAGCTACAGCCAGCACCTTTTATTTTGTTTCAGATAAAGCAGGAAAAGGTTAGAACATCTGTCAGGTTCTACTTGGTCCCCTCTGTGGAGGTTTCTTTTTCATTTTCTGTCAAGTTGTTGAAAGACTTTTCTAAGCTCTACAATGGTGTCAATAAAACTTGCAGTTGGAATTTGATATAAATGTAGCGCACCCCCTAAGGAGCTGCAGTAAAACTAGGATCCACCACCCTGCCTAGCCAGGCACACCATATTTTTACAGGCACCCTTGAGACAATGAACAATGTCTGTAACTTCATCTCCCCTTCTTTCTCCAACCACTCGCTTGCAGAACCTATTTGGAACACTGTGAATATCTGACATTCAGATTAAAGAAGTTACCCGTAACGGGAAGGAACATGAAGCCCCTTAATTATGTAGCAGAAAATTCAGTGTCCAGTTTGCATCACTCCTGTGGCTATGGATCTCAGCACCACTTCTTCAGGCACTTCCAACTAGGGATAGGCAAACGGTTCACTGTTCGAACAAACGGGTCATTCGACTGCTTGTTTGGCCCCCGAACAAACCACAATGCATTGTGGTGCTGAACAGTGCATTGCAAGCCCTGATTGGCTGAAGCAGTGAAAGCTTCGGCCAATCAGGGCACAGAGCACTGTCAGAGTCATGATTGGACACTGTCATCATGACTTTATCCAATCATGGCTCATTCCATCCCCACAGTATAAAAGTATTCTTTTAATGGCAACCATTTTCAGTGTGATTTCGGCATGGAGAGAGAACAGGGTTCTGTTCCGTGCTATTAGTGTGCTATACTGTGCTATTTTGCTTCAATTGTCAGTGTAGAATATTAGTTTAGTGTGAGTGTAGTGAGGAGGACCATCATTCAGCTTTGCATAGTGTGCAGCTAGAGTAGGGACAGCTCAGTTTCACTGTAGTGTACTGAGTAGGGAGGAGCTTTATGTTCGGGTCGAACATGAGTTTGACTCGAACATTGGCTGTTCGATCGTTCGTTCGTCAAAATATGAACATTATGGGGCGTTCGCGGCAAATTTGAGTGATGCATCATGCCCCATGAAGCAATGCGACATCGCAGTGCATTGCTGTCTGATTGGACAAGCATGCGCTATGACCCGCATGCTTTGGCCAATCACAGTGCTGTCAGCAAAGAGCCATAAACCCTGCCTTTGGCCCAATATGGCTCAGGGGTTAAGTCCATGCCCCACACAATATAAAGCTGCCTGCACGTCGGCCCTGTGTAGTGTGTGGCTTGAGTTGACCGGGAGAGCGCATCATTTCATTTAGATTGAACAGGCAGGCGATTCAGTTAGCTGCAGAGTATTTAATGTGTGTGTGTGTGTGTGTATCAGTGTGTATATCCTGTTGTATTCCTGCTGGAGCAGACTCTGCATGGCATTATGGACAGGGCACTGGAGGCAGAGCAGCAGGAGGAAGAGGAGGACTTCCTTTCTTCTCAAGGCCCACTTTATCCAGACACCATCATTGCTATGTCACAAAACACACAGGAGGAGAGAGGGGAGGAGGATGAGGAGGAGGAGGATTCTTGCACTTTCATAGGCTTCAAGGAAGAGGAAGACGTGTCAAGCTGTAAGCGATGGCTTTCCAACCCCAGGACCCTTGGGAGGAGGAGGTTCCAGATGCTGTCATCCTGAGTGACCCTGAGGAGTCTGCTTCTCAAGCCTCTGCAAATTTGAGGTGCATGGGCAACCTCATGCTTCAAAGCCTGCGAAAGGACCCAAGAATATGTGGCATAAATGAGGATAATTACTACTGTTTGACAACCCTCCTTGACCACTGTTATAAGGGGAAGGTCTCAGAACTCTCAGAATCCTGTCCCCACAGAGAGTGCAGAAGATAAAATCTCTTGAGGACACATTAAAGAGGATTTTATTGAAAGTTTTTCCTGACTCCAGTAGGTTACGGTGTCGTGGAAAACGTAGTTTTGAGTCTTCTGTTGGTCAAGAGAGGAGCGTTGGAGAAGGCGTCTGCCTAAGTGAGGCATTTCAGAATTTTTTTTTAGTCCTCGCCGCCCAGGGCTGTCAGCTTCCACGTCCCATCAGCCGCGTCTACATTACATGGTGGACAATTACCTCGAGGCCAAAACAGAGATGGAGTGCTTTCCAGCTGATGATCCACTGACTTACTGGGTCATGAGAATAGACCACTGGCCAGAACTTGCCCAGTATTCTATTGAGTAATTGGGCTGCCCTGCATCCAGCATGCTTTCAGAACGGACATTCAGTGCTGCAGGAGGTTTCGTTACTGATCATATTACACGTCTGTCCACAGACTCCGTGGACCGTTTGACTTTTATAAAAATGAATCAGTCCTGGATTACCAGCTATGAAGCCTCTGATGCCGATGTCACTGAATAAGTCTTTTTGGGATGAGGAATCTCTGCAGGATTTCGAGACTGCCTAGCTTTGAGGGTGTTCAATCATTTCATCTGGAAGAATGTTTTTGGCATAGGTTTTATGGGCACAATTAATACCCAAAGACCAATTTTTCAGCACCTGTTTGACAGGTGCATATCATTGCAATTTTTTGCCTTCATCAAGAGCATCTCTATAGAGTTACGGTGGTAAGGCTCCCCCGACACCCAAAGAGTAATTTTTCTGCACCTGTTTCTCAGGTGCATATCATTGCAATTTTTTACAGCAAGGCCAATTCTTGCTTTCATCAGGATTACCTCTATGCGGTTACGGTGGGAAGGCGCCACTGACACCCAAAGACCAATTTTTATGAACCCGTTACTTCTATACAAAGTCAAAGTGACACCAGAATGTATCCAAACAAATTCTAATCTTGTTCCCAGTGCACTACATTGTCACCTCAATTTTTTTTTTTTTTTTTTTTTTATACATGTCCCCCCAGGGCAGGACCCGAACCCCTATAACCATTGTATGCCCAATTACTTGCATATAAGCCTTCAAAATGGGCACTTTTGATTTTTGACATTTGGCCCTATTGACTTTAATGGGGTTCGTTATTCGGGTCCGAACTTTCACTGTGTTCAGAAGTTCTGTGAACTGAACAGGTGGCAGTTCAGCCTATCCCTACTTCCAACCCACCTGGCTGAAGCTGCCCTTTTCATTGTCCTCCAGTCTAACTTATCCCCACAGTCCACCTGACTGGCACTCACAAGCCCTCCCGGCTGACTCTCAGGAGATCTCCCAGACATTCTGTCCTGTGCCCGCTGTCCTCTCTCCTTGCTCCCATGCCTCCAGAAAAGGCTTCCTCCATGTATTTTGCTAGGATCCTTCCAGTACCCGGCCCAAGTTCACCCCCCAGACTAGGAGGCACACCTCAAGGGCCACTGTCAGCCTCCTTGGCACTCCATCTCCATCTTCCACCCAACTTCCCCTGCTGGCATGACTCATGCCTATTCATGAGGGGGCCTGCCCCCTGCCAGCCTGCTTACTGGGGATTGACTGAGGCCCTCATAAATATTCCAGGCAGCTCTTCCTCACTTTCTGCCCACTAGCTCTAGAAATTTCTTACAACCTTCTAGAAACAGGGGGAGGCACCAGAGGAGCTGTCAGGATGAGTGATCTAGCCCTGACTCACTGAATCCTTACCCAGATTCACAGCTCATGCTTGGCCTTGAGCCAAAATAAATTGTCCTACTCTAAGAGACCTGCACTAACAAACCTATAATAACAGCTAGAACACACTAGAGGGTGCTACATAAAATTCATGGTTACTACACAAACAATAGAGGTGAATCCCAGGCAGAGTTATTTAAAATGCAAAAAACGACAAAACAAATTACTCCATGGATCTTTTTTGGAGGTAATCAAGCACAAAAACATAGGATAACAGAAGTTATCAACTTTATTAGAACTTATAAAAATGGAATGAATTAAAAACAGAAAAATGCACCAGAAACACCTCAATACATGATTGAAAAATGCTCTATACAAACAATCCATCATAAATGTGCCAATTAGAAGAGTAGATGGCATACATCATAAATCTCAATGCATTTCCTAAAACATAGTTGATTTCCTCAGGAGTTTGATGTTAGTGACGGGATGTAGTTCACCTTGGCTAGCGGGGTTCATTAAAAAAACACTAATTTTTAATGCTAGATGATAGCCACGAGTGGGAAGTCTGTCCTGAGGGTTGTGAAGACGGGAAATAAAACTCGAGGGCACCTCAGGGTGAAGAGGTAGATGGACAGGTATGGCATTGACACAAGAAGAGTGAATTTACTAGTTCATAGGTGCAAAATAGTCTGCGCAACCAAGAAAACCGGATGGTTGGTAAACCTGGTGCAAATGACCTAAAATTCGTTTCTGGTGCATTTTTCTGGTTTTAGTTCCATTTTTAGATATTTTAAAAGAGTTGAGAAGTTTTCTAACTTATAGTCCTGTGTTCGATAACCTCCAACAAAGTCCCATAGACAAATTGTTGTTGACTTTTATGGAAGTATGCCACTCCTCTCTGCCAATCACTACACTGGCTTATGATTGCCCAGTCAATTCAATAAAAAAAAAAAAAATAGCAACATACAAACCAATTCACAACTCTGCCCCGAGCTACATCACCAATCTTGTCTCCAAATATCACCCAAATAATCCTCTCTCCTCCAGCTCTAAAGCTGGATCATCTCCAGGACTTCTCCAGAACCTCTCTAATCCTCTGGAACTCTCTACCTGAATCTGTCCGGCTATCTCCTTATCTGGCTGCCTTTATGCTATCCATGAAAACTGGAACGCCTCCAACTAATTCTTTATCACTTCCATCAGCTCATCCCCCACAGTTATAACCTTTTGTACCACTTACCTCACCCTCTTAGATTAAGCGCAGAAATAAAAAAAATTTATGGCGCAAAAATCAACTGAATATCCAGAATTAGTTACAATGGGCGGGGGCGGGGGAGGGGCACAAAAATGGATGGTGCTTGAAATAAATCAATTAAAATAAGTCCAAGTCATTCAAATAAAATAAGATAAGTTCATAGGGAAGCACTTTAGGCAGCAACCTTTAGGCTGAGTTCACACCACAGCGATGCGGGAACGCCGCGAATCCGCAGCGTTTTCCCGCATCGCATTACTCCCGCCGGCAGTTCACACTGCCCTATGCGAACGGCTGGGAGTGTCAATGATATGTTAATGACACCCCCAGATCCGTCCGCATATCGCAGTGCGATCTGCCGACTCGCACAGGAATCGGATCGCATGATGTGAACACCCATGCGATCCGATTCTGTTGCGGACCAAAAAAAGGGTCCCGTGCGAGTTTGCTGCGGGAGCGATGCGAATTCAGCCATACTATCTGTATGGCTGAACTCGCATCGCTACGGAGATCGGATGTGATTTGCACTGCAGTGCGGTGCGAATCACATCCGGATCTCCCCCCGCAGCAGTGTGAACCCGGCCTTAGAGTAGAAGCAAACACTCTGAAATGACAACTAGAAGAAAGAACAGGTGCGCCACACTAAGTGCAGTATTTAAAAAACACACTAATCATTAAAAATCAAAGCCAAATGGCTACTCACCCACCCTCTTAGATTGTAAGCTCTCGTGAACAGGGCCCTTTTAACCCTCTTGTATTTTATTGTATTGTAACTGTACTGTCTCCCTTTTATATTGCAAAGTGCTGTGTAAACTGTGGGCGCTGTATAATAATAATAATAACTTATGCAGGGTTGGAGGTAAATATATCTGCACTAGACCCAGTGACTTTTCATTCTCTAAAAGACGCACATACAGCTCTGTATTGAAAATGGTTCTTAGGTCAATTTTTACATCGTTATATTGATCCAGCTTTGACCAATGTAAAAATGTATGTGCCATACATTTTGGGATCCCTGCGGGAACCTGGAAATTAGATAATAGGCACCTATACTACAGTGGTCACTGCTAGCTTCTGGGACCCATGCCGAGTGTCTTCCTGGCTGCTTTATTAACACGAGGTCACTCACTCGGCACAGGTGCGATTTAGAGAACACTTTGCATTTCCTCAATGAATGCAGAATGTTTACTGATTGGACTTCACTGCCCCGCCTCTCTGCCTTGTCCAATCACAGAACGCCTTGCACTTATTGAAAAAATGCAAAGTGTTTCCTCAATGGTAGCAGTGCCCAGCAAGTATCCTTTTGTGTCCACAATGCAGCAGGGAAGCCACGTGATACAGGCCCAGAAGCTATTGTACATCTTGGTAGCAGTGGTGCCCACTACAGTGATTTCCAGCTTCAAGGGGGTTCCAACAGGTATGACACCTGCAAACTAACGTTGATCCAAGCTAGTCCAAAGTAACAATGTAAAAATTGCCATATCTAAACATCAGTAATTAAAAGCTGTAAAACAGCACACAAAAAAAGTAGGCCCCTGTCATAATGTGCTGGTATGTATCGTTCCTTGCAACTGTGACAGCACTGAGATCTTTTAGTGTGCTATTTATGTACAGTACACCCAACAAATGTCACTTCCTGCTTATGACCTGTCTCATTAGGTTCAGAATAGGTAGAGATAAGGATCGGCAATGAAATTAGATTACTTGTATACAATTGACTTAGAGAGGGTTGTTTGTTTTTCACTTTCTTCGACAGTAGAGTTTTTCTATTTGTTGTTGAAAACACCGGGTTTCTATTTAAAATCACATTTAAATTAAGAAATCTTGGCTAAACTGGTTCATGTTGTATCATTGGCTCAATTGGATCTTGCCACTGATATAAGTATTCCATTTTTAGATCATTTGCTTTTGCTGTTCACTTGCCCATTTTCCTAATCTAATGCCTTCTTCCTCCTCCATTCTATGCCCTGTGCAAATACTGTTTTGTACCCTGGATGGATAATTAGAGAGAGGCAACATTTTGAGTTTCCATTTCCCCAAATTTACAGCTGAGATACAGAAGAAACCTGCCGATGGTTAAACTCTCTCACATCTATTAAAAGCTTAAATATTAGGTTTAGGTAAAAAAAAAAAAAAAAATCTGCCTCACCTTTGACACTTCTGCGCTGAAGTGCATCCAAGTGGGACTTTCCCATAACAACTTGATAAATAATTATGATCTTTAGCAAGTAACATATGTTTCACATTAATAATTATGCTACCAAAATTAGTGTGTGCTGTATATTGCCTCTAACATTGCTCCTGTTTCCTCTTGCTGGAAGCTGCCATTTTGCTGAAGCCCAGAGCCCCGTAGCAGGAGTAAATCATGAAGCAGAACTAAACACATCAATTTAACGGTTTAAAAAAAAAAAGTTACATTCCTGGAATGCCGGGATTGATAACTGTCACATTTGCTTGTGTCCTCAACAGAACTATTAAACCATAAAGTGTCTGGTGTCATAACTGGTCACATCTGCAGCACCATGACAGTTGCAGATAAAACAGAAGCAGCTTCCTTGGCTGTAAAAGATAGGAGTGTTTAATTGCACTTTAAAGCGGAGTTCCACCCAGAAATGGAACTTCCGTGGATGGGATTCCTCCCCACCTCCGGTACCACATTTGGCACCTTTCAGGGGGAAGGGGGGAGCGGATATCTGTCAAATCCAGGTATCTGCTCCCACTTCCAGGGAAAGATCGCCATAATATTGTGCGGCAAACTACGCAATGTCTGGCCCCTCCTCCTTCCCAGCCGCTGCCTTCTGGGAGACACACAGGTCCCAGAAGACAGCAGGGACCATTCAGAAAGTGCAGCATGACTCTCGCATGCACAGTAGGAAATGGGCTGTGAAGCCGTAAGGCTTCACTTTCTGTTTCTCTTAGTAAGGATGCCTGCACCCCGGAGCCAAGGGATGGATCGGCTTTGGGTGCCGACTTCAAGGGCACCCTGGACAGGTAAGTATCCATATATTAAAAGTCAGCAGGGGGCCGTAGCCTAGTACTGGAGGAAGATGGCATCATAGACAGAGCTCTGCTATCTAGAGCTTCTGTTTTGCATCTCATCAATGGGACAACCCTCACACTAACGGGTGAAGATGACCGGGAGGAGCTTGTCAGCCACTTGATCCCCGCAGGACTCATCTAAGCACTCAGCCGCAATATACAGGCGATGTTCCTGCACCCAGCACGCTGATCCACAGGCCGCCTCTCAGGCCTCGGACCGGAGCTACGCCACCACCGCTGATTCCCCTGGTGCTTCTGTTGCAGGTACGCTCACTTCGCACTCCTCTCCCCTATTGTGCTTAGCGATCTCACACAGGTCGCCATAGATATCAGAAACTCCTTGTCTGAGCCAATTTTGGACTTTAAAACGGACATTAGAGCAGTGGCCTCTCGGCTGAAAGATGTGGAAGCAGTGGCTATGACACATGGGGCAGCCACCCAGCAAGTCCAAAGAGTCACCTGCACTCATGCTCAATACCTGATGGACATGCACCGACGCATGGAAGACCTAGACAATAGGGGCCGCAGGCGCAACCTGAGAGTTGGAGGCATACCGGAGTCAGTGGAAGGGCCCCAACTACAATCTGTTGTCTGGGCCTTCTTTAATACTCTGCTGGGTAGGCTGCCCGATGCACCTGTTGAAATGGAAAGGTGCCACAGAGCTGTCAGACAGAGGGGCAGATACACTGATCCCCCTAGCGATGTGGTGTGCTGTCTTTATGAAGGCATTCGATTAGGAAAATGGGCAGTTATTTCAGGATATTTCAGCCATTACTCTTCAACATGGGAGAGACCTACGTCCACTTCTGCATGCTTTGTGTGGCAGACGTATTACTTATCAGTGGCAATTCCCCTTCTGCTTGCAAGCAACTGCTGGTAATCTCACGGTGCAGCTGAGAACACCAGCCAACCTGCATCCTTTTTGTGACACCCTGGGCATCCCAGTGGTAGATTTTCTAGATTGATGCACTCCATTCCTGCAACCAGATCCCTGGATCCTCCCGCAGCTTGATGCCACTCCGAGATCGCAACGACACAGACAAAGGTGTCTTCCCATCGTCTGTCCAATGCAGAACAGATCAGGCTGGGTGACCTGACCTGCACCACCTCTGTTTTTGTCCCTAGTCTTGGGGCTTTGTACTTGTTATAGATGACCACATTGCTACCATTAAACCTTAGCACATGAACAGCTTCCAGAACGTGGGTGCCAGGTCCTGATGGCCACATCTAAGGCTTGCCCTACATGGCCTTGTGACTCATATCCTCTCATGTATGGGAAATCGGGGGAATCCTCCCAAGTTTGGGAGAAGGTTTTTGTTATCCTTTTTTGTTTGGTTGACCTGACATTACATGGGAACCCGGTGAGTGGATAGGTTTCCTGGATGCAGGACTTTATACCAACAAAGAGTGGAGGCATGCTTCCTCTCTCATGGCTTCCAAACTCTGTGTGCTATATTTACTGTGCTGGTTGTGCTCCAAATGAGAATACAATTCTCAAAGTCACAGCAGACCCTATGGGAGTTCCGTATGCTCCCACACTCGGACCTTTCAGACACCTGGAGGCCACTGGTCATTTGCTATGTGAACTTTCATACAGAAACTTTGCCTGGTCTTTACGCTGCCTTCTAGTATGCAAGAGCCGCTGCTCTCTCACACAAGCAGTGGACTATATAATGTTCTTATTAGCCATCACAGCACTGGTACTTTGTCTGGTGGTTTTGTTATGTTTATGGTTTATCTTTTTCTTTACATCGTTGTGCCTCGGGGGTTCCTGTTAGTTCTTTAGAACCTGTGAGACTCAAGTGTAATATTACAGTAAGATGGGATTTTCCCTGGAATTGATGTAATGTTAGCCATTCTTATGCTCACATGTAGGGATGAGCCGAACACCCCCCTGTTCGGTTCGCACTAGAACCTGCGAACAGACCTAAACTTCGTGTGAACTTTAGAACCCTATTAAAGTCTATGGGACTCGAACGTTCACAATCTAAAGTGCTCATTTTAAAGGGTAATATGCAGGTTACTGTCCTAAAAAGTGTTTGGGGACCCGGGTCCTGCCCCAGGGGACATGGATCAATGCAAAAAAAAGTTTTAAAAACGGCCGTTTTTTCAGGAGCAGTGATTTTAATAATGATTAAAGTGAAACAATAAAAGTGTAATATTCCTTTAAATTTCGTAGCTGGGGGGTATCTATAGTATGCCTGTGAAGGGGCGCATGTTTCTGGTGCTTAGAACTGTCCCTGCACAAAGTGTCATTTGTGCAGGAAAAAAAGTCTTTTAAAATCACTTGCGGCTAAATTGTCGGGTCTCCGTAATACAGAGAACACTCAATGAGTGTTCTCTGTATTAGCCGACAATTCATTCATTCATTGATTAAAAAAAAAAAAAAAAAAAAGCGTGGGGGTTCCCCTAAATTCAATTACCAGGCCCTTCAGGTCTGACATGGATATTAAGGGGAACCCCGTGTCAAATAAAAAAAAAAAAATTGACGTGGGGGTCCCCCCAAATATCCATACCAGACCCTTCAGGTCTGATATGGATATTAAGGGGAACCCCGCATCAAATTAAAAAAAAAAATGACGTGGGGGTCCCCCTAAAAATCCATATCAGACCCTTTATCCGAGCACGCAACCTGGCAGGCCGCAGGAAAAGAGGGGGGGACGAGAGAGCGGCCCCCCCTCCCTCCTGAACCGTACCAGGCCACATACCCTCAACATTGGGAGGATGCTTTGGGGGTCTGTGACCCCTCAAAGCACCTTGTCCCCATGTTGATAAGGACAAGGGCCTCATCCTCACAACCCTGGCCGTTGGTTGTGAGGGTCTGCGGGCGGGGGGCTTATCAGAATCTGGAAGCCCCCTTTAACAAGGGGACCCCCAGATCCCGGCCCCCCCCCTGTTTGAAATGGTAAGGGGGTACAAAAGTACCCCTACCATTTCACAAAGAAAGTGTCAAAATGGTTAAATAAGACAAACACACTTTTGAAAAATTCCTTTATTAAAAATGAAAAAAATAAAAAAAAGATTCCAGCGGTGCTAATCCACTCTTGCTATCCAGCGACGGATCTCCGGGGTCCAGTGATGGATGATCATATCCAGCGAGGGGGGATCTCTCAGTCCAGCGCTGTCCATACATCCTTCTTCTGTCTCCACTCCGGAGACAATGCAGAGAGCCCAGCGCTGACGTTTCTTATATTAGGAGGGCGGGGCCACCCGTCACCTGACCCCCGCCCCCTCTGACGCTGGTGAAGGGAGCCAGGGGTTCCCCAGTGACGTGTGGGTGACCCCGCCCCCTCTGATGTAACGGAAACCTGCGTTACATCAGAGGGGGCGGGGTCACCCACACGTCACTGGGGAACCCCTGGCTTCCCTCTCCAGCGTCAGAGGGGGCGGGGTCAGGTGACGGGTGGCCCCGCCCTCCTAATATAAGAAACGTCAGCGCTGGGCTCTCTGCATTGTCTCTGGAGTGGAGACAGAAGAAGGATGTATGGACAGCGCTGGACTGAGAGATCCCCCGTCGCTGGATATGATCATCCATCGCTGGACCCCGGAGACCCGTCGCTGGATATGATCATCCATTGCTGGACCCCGGAGATCCGTCGCTGGATAGCAAGAGTGGATTAGCACCGCTGGAATCTTTTTTTTATTTTTTTTATTTTTAATAAAGGAATTTTTCAAAAGTGTGTTTGTCTTATTTAACCATTTTGACACTTTCTTTGTGAAATGGTAGGGGTACTTTTGTACCCCCTTACCATTTCAAACAGGGGGGGGGGCCGGGATCTGGGGGTCCCCTTGTTAAAGGGGGCTTCCAGATTGTGATAAGCCCCCCGCCCGCAGACCCTCACAACCAACGGCCAGGGTTGTGAGGATGAGGCCCTTGTCCTTATTAACATGGGGACAAGGTGCTTTGAGGGGTCACAGACCCCCAAAGCATCCTCCCAATGTTGAGGGTATGTGGCCTGGTACGGTTCAGGAGGGAGGGGGGGCCGCTCTCTCGTCCCCCCCTCTTTTCCTGCGGCCTGCCAGGTTGCGTGCTCGGATAAAGGGTCTGATATGGATTTTTAGGGGGACCCCCACGTCAATTTTTTTTAAAATTTGATGCGGGGTTCCCCTTAATATCCATATCAGACCTGAAGGGCCTGGTAATTGAATTTAGGGGAACCCCCACGCTTTTTTTTTTCTTTTTTTTTTTTATCAATGAATGAATGAATTGTCGGCTAATACAGAGAACACTCATTGAGTGTTCTCTGTATTACGGAGACCCGACAATTTAGCCGCAAGTGATTTTAAAAGACTTTTTTTCCTGCACAAATGACACTTCGTGCAGGGACAGTTCTAAGCACCAGAAACATGCGCCCCTTTACAGGCATACTATAGAT
Organism: Lithobates pipiens; assembly: GCF_037356315.1. Taxonomy (NCBI): domain Eukaryota; kingdom Metazoa; phylum Chordata; class Amphibia; order Anura; family Ranidae; genus Lithobates; species Lithobates pipiens. The sequence goes on from NW_027507790.1 coordinate 236,948,756, forward strand.
ACCCCCCAGCTACGAAATTTAAAAGAATATTACACTTTTATTGTTTCACTTTAATCATTATTAAAATCACTGCTCCTGAAAAAACGGCCGTTTTTAAAAAAAAATTTTGCATGGACCCGGGTCCCCTAACACTTTTTAGGACACTAACCTGCATATTACCCTTTAAAATGAGCACTTTAGATTTCTCCCATAGACTTGTATAGGGTGTTCCGGCTTTTCGAATTTGCTGCGAACAGCCCAAATTGTTCACTGTTCGCTGAACAGGCAATGTTCGAGTAGAACATGAGTTCGACTCGAACTCGAAGCTCATCCCTACTCACATGTATTGTGGAGGGAGAAATGGGATTGATCCTTAGTTGCTTTTGGGGTCCCGTACCCCCGGGCTCTTTATACTTCAGACCTGACGTTTGTGCTCTGGCCTGGGAGTTAGGACCTTAGGGGACGGAGGTCTCAGTTAGCCAACCTTTAAAATGCTCAGCATCGTTTGCATATTAGAGGCTCAGGGGGTATGGCCCTCTACCTGTTACAAGGTGTTGAGTAAGTGACAATGTGCTAATTGGGAGCTTCTAACCTAACTTGCTTTTTTTTATTATTATTATGTCTACACTGCGTAATGTGCCTATTGGGTAGGGTCCTGGGGGCAGCGGCCCGGACGTGCAGGACGGTACCAGCAATAGTGGTTACACCGGCCCCGTGGCTAATCTGACACATGCCACTTTTGTCTTCTCTGAGATCCTGGTTGTGCGGGGGGGGGCTTCCAGATGGTGCCGGTGGTCACTTATCCTGGGTGGGCTCTATCTGGAACTCTCCGGTACTTATGGCTGAGGTTCGTCTCATGCTGTGTGCGCTTAAGCTCAGAAGTCTCTGGGTGGAGGCTGAGTATGTATCTACCTTGGTGTTATGCCCCGTACACACGTTCCGATTATCGTAAGACCGATCGTTCACATTTTGTTGTATACAACTAAGATTGAATACAACAGTGCAAAATGTGTGTAAGACTTTTGTCGTACGATTCTGGAAAAATCTTCCGTCGTGCGTAGCTACGTATTTTAAATGATGTCAAAAACGTGTGACCTGTGTGTCCTTCTGGTTTATTTTCATGTTTCCGATCATGCGTGGTGTTTGTCTAATGACTTTTATCGGACGCATACTGTACTGACTACACGACTGTCGTACGATGGGCTGTCATCCGACCAAAGTTTTCCTGTTTGTTCCTTCGGATTTAGTTGGACGGACTGTCGTGATCGGCTGTCGAAAGCTGCGTACTAACGATCAGATTATCGAACGATCTGTCCGAAAGCGACTTTTGTGGTCCGATAATCGGAACGTGTGTACGGGGCATAAGACTTCTTCCTCCCTTCAAGGAGACAGGTTCCCCTTTGAAATTATCCGGAATACTTTTTTCTCTATTCCTATACCTCTTAGTGTTCCCAATTAGGTGGGCCAGCAGGGCTACACCCATCTCTGATATATATCACCCTCTACCCGTATTCCGTTTATTACTGGAAAGCACCTGCTGTGCATACATAGGCTAGAGATATCTTCTAACCTTCTGTCTTTCTTTAATCCCTCAAATTACTTTCTCTACCCCTCCTTCTCTTCCCCCGGTGAACCCTCTCCATCTACGACATACAGGTACCATCCATGCGCATTAACAGTGTTCAACCGTGTCTTCTGCAGTACATTCTTTAGCTCCTCTATCCCTCAAAGTGTATTCCTTAGATGCTAAAGGCCTCAATGTCCCGCAAAAGCATAGCAGTGTTTTGGCTGAAGCTCACTGACATAGAGCCCAAATTATCTTCCTGCAAGAGAAGCACTTTAAGGCAGGCTCTGTTCCCCGCTTAGCTAATAGCCACTTTCCTGAGGTCTACCATGCGAGCTGAGCTGACTCCAAAACCATGGAGGTTTCCATCTTGCTGGCTAAGTCCTTTATGTTTCACCTTATTGATCAAATGTTGGCCCCCAAGGGGGTAGATTTCTCTTCTTAAGAGGCACCTGGAAAGACAGACCAGTAACTCTGGCAAATATATATTGTCCCAACTCCAAATGGGTGACCTTTCTGAAAGAAACTCTTTTTTCAGACAGGCCTTTTAATCCTGGGAGGGGACATTAACATGGCTCTAGACCCACTTTTGGATACATCCACTGGCACCTCCCTCCTCTGCTCTATGCCAGGTGAAACTTAAACTGGCTTCTCTTACATTACATGACACCTGGCACACTCTTACCCGTCGGGAGAAGGATTAAGCCCCATACACACTATCAGATTTTCTGCAGATTTTTTCCTTCAGATTTACCAAAACCATATACTATGAGGTCAAACCTTAGGAGTTTCAATTTGTATGCAATCAGGCAGGACTTTCCACTACATGGTTTTGGTAAATCTGAAGACAAAAATCAGCAGAAAATCTGATAGTGTATATGGGGCTTTACACATTTTTCTCGTCGCCGCATAATCGCTGCTCGACTGTACTATCTTTTTATACACCAGGCAGACCTGTCCTACCTTTCTGATGCTACCATTGAAAACATGGTGCTTTCTGACCATCACCCGATTACGCTGACCTTACGATTTCCACAGAGGGAGGGGTCCACTAAGATGTGGAGGTTGGATGGATGCTTCCATTCTAGCTGATCCTGGGGATGCGGAGGCCATTGGACAGGCCCTCATCGACTATTGTCACCATAATGACACGCTGGATGTGTCACCTATGACTCAATGGGAGGCACATAAGTGTGTTATATCAGGGCCGTTTTTAAGGCAGGGCAAAAGGGGCAGCTGCCCTGGGCCCTGTCATTGTTGTGGGGCCCAAAGCAGCTGCCTCATACTTGCCAACTATCCTGATTTAAATTGCCTCGTCCCTTGAAGTTTTATTCCAGCTCTGCCCTATTGTTGTGTACAGATGACTCATCTGCAGACCCTGTGTTTACATGTAAATTACCGGCATTCATATGTAAATAGCAGCAGCACTCATATGTAAATAGGGTGTCTCATGCCCCCCCCCTCAGGGGGGCATGATATGTATATTATGCCCCCCTGAGGTCATATCCACAGTAATCTCTTGCAACCAATCAACAAGCAGAAATCATGTGCTGTAACCTCTAGCAACTAATCAGTGAGCTGTAATGTGTGCTGCAACCTCTAGCAACCAGTCAGTGAGTGGTAATGATACAATGTAACCTCTGGCAACCAAATGCAATAGGTGCCTGATCTGATTCAGTAAAGTGATTTTGAGTCTAGCTGCTATTTATTGTATGTCTCAGAGCAGGTGGAGAGCGAAACTGCATGGGGGGCCCCAAGAAAAGTTTTGCCCAGGGTCCAATCAATATTAAAGACGGCCCTGTGTTATATGGGGACACCTACTTGCTATATTGGCTAGGAAAAAAAAGTCAGCAGCTGCAGTATTTGTAGCTGCCGAGTTTTATTTATTTTTTACCCGGCGGACCTCTGCTTTATGCTGTCAGCAGATCATCCTCTACAAATTGGGCACAGTGCCTAAAAATATAGAGCAACTGAGCATGTGCAGAGCAGGGTGAGATTTTTAACAGTATAGGCACCCATTTTAAATGTTTTACATAGCTATACTTGCATGAAGTGATCTAGCAGGACTTCATTTTCTGACTAAAAGTGGAACTTCCACTTTAAGCACTCCTTGCCCCCTTACACATTTGGTGTGTAATTTTTTTTTTGAGGGGCAGGGGGAGTGGGTACCTTCTTTTTAGTGGGACTTCCTGTGCCACTTCCTCCTTCCTCTTCTTGGCCGCCTAGGGTACTCCTGCTCTGGCCTTAGACGTCCCCTCCCTGCCAGCATTCTTCTGGGATACATCACGGGTCCCAGAAAATTGCCTGTCCAATAGCAGAGCACAGCGTGACTCGCGCAATGCGCAGTGCGCGCCCAGCCGTGAAGCCGTAAACTGTCACGGCTGGGTGCACACTGTTGCTATGACCGCGACATGGAGAGGAGCGAGGCTTCGGGTGCCCTCTAAACTTGAAGCCTCGTTACTCCAGATAACTTGGACCTTGGGACAGGTAAGTGTCTGTTTATTAAAAGTCAGCAGCTACACTTTTTGTAGCTGCTGACTTTTAATAAACTAAAAAAACGGGTGGAACACCGCTTTAAGCAAATTTCACCAAAGCAACTCTCTGGGTGAAATTAACATTGTTGTTGCTATAAATTCATATGTAACTGACAAATTACATCATTATGTATGTACTTATGCAACATCAATATACACTATATTACCAAAAGTATTGGGACACCTGCCACACACTAACTTTAATGACATCCCAGTCTTAGTCCGTAGGGTTCAATATTGAGCTGGCTCACCCTTCTGGGAAGGTTGTTCACAAGGTTTAGGATTTAGGTTAATAATATAGTGTACCTCTACATCAAAGCCACACCCATATTAGTGTGCAATTTGTCAGAACCACCCCTGTCAGAAGGCAACAGCTCTGCAGGGGAGATCACTGTACTAACAGCTGATTTTTAGTACAGCTGCTCCGACCAGAGCTGTTAGTTTTTATTTTGTTCAAACTAGTGGGTAAACTGTTAAGCCCCATACACACTATCAGCTTTTCTGCTGATTTTTGTCTTCAGGTTTACCAAAATCATGTAGTACAAGGGCCTACCTGATTGCATACAAATTGAAACTCCTAAGGTTTGACCTCATATTATAGGGTTTTGGTAAATCTGGAGGAAAAAAACCAGCAGAAAATCTGATAGTGTGTATGGGGCTTTAGTGTGTACCAGGCATTAGGTTTAGGGATAACAGTAGCTAAATGCATTCAAGCAAGGCAGACATTAGATGTAAATAAAACATTTTTGAAACCCCTACGCCACCCAATGGATAGTAGGCTGATTTAGAAGGCATACTGTCTGTCATGCCCATGTAGTGCAGGAGCCGCCGGTTAATATGGTTATCTCCCATCCTGCACAGCCAGGCACTTGAATTTTCCACTCACTCGGGAGACAAGAATCAGTCCTTGCAGCTTTAGTTTGTTTTTTTCATTTAGGGGAATTGAACTTCGATGGGGAAGGGTTTCTTATTGGATGCAAAGAAATCTTCAGGGACACAAACTATATACATCCGGTATATACACACTTCTCCGCTTCTATCTTCAGCACAAACTTGCTTGTAGAACTACATCTCCCAGGGCCAGCTAGCACTGGCTGTTAGATGGTCTGACAAGAGCAGAATCAGACCATAGCTAATGCCCTTTGCAGGCAGGGACAGCGGGCCCCTTTAGTAGTGTAGCAAAAAGACATGGCGCTAGATGTCCTATCTGTGGCTACTGCTCCCAACCCCATCTCTTCAGGCACTGTCAGCCCGTGTGGCTGCAGCTGCCCCTTTCACCAGCCGTCCTGGCTACTTTCCACAGTCTTCTCAGACTGCATGCACCGAGTCCCTTCAGACATGCTTCTGAGTCCTCTGACTGTAACACTCACCAGCCCTCTTTGCCTGGCAGTGTCTTCCCTCTATCCTCTCCTTGCTCCCTTGCCTCCTGCTCAGGATCCCTCCGTGTGCCATGAGAAAATGTCCCTTCTGAGCCCAGACCTGAGTTCACCCCCCCCCCAGATTGGGGGGCTACTCTCAAAGGCCTCCGACAGTCAGACAGCCTAACACTCTCCATCTTCCACCCAAATTCAACACTGCCCCAGCTGGGCTGACCCTGAGTATTTGAGAGGGCCTGTCAACCTATCTGTTAGGGATTGGTCAGGACCCTCAATAACACTCTAGACAGCTCCTCCTAAACCCCTCCCAACTGCTTCTGGAACCTTCTCCAAGTTTCCAGCAAGCATGGAGGAGTCACCAGAGATGCTGCTGCTGAGTCATCCAGCCTCAGACTCAACCCTGACCCAGAAAAACAAACAATCTTGGCTGCCAGCCAAGCCTGAATTTACCTACACTAACAAAAATCCTAACCTTGATACTTTAGCCACACTAGGGGGTGCTGTACCCATAACAAGAGAGTTACAAAGCTGTGGCAGCTATGCTGCTGTTATCTTAACCCATCTATCATTCAGCATCACTGAGCATCAGCCACGGGGTATCCCTCTTCTTAGGCACCAATGCCAATTATGTTGGGCCTTGGGTTCTACTGAAGAACTGGTTCCATAAATGTGCTGTGTGTAGAGTAGATTGAATGCATTTTACCTGTCCCAGTATTTTGCTACCCCCACCCACAGTGAATTAGTAAAGAAAGAAAAAAAGTCATACTGTATGGGAGTGTTTATAGCTACAAGTCCTCTTTCTGGCACCATGCGTGAATGGGCCTACTGGGAAATCACTCCATGCCTACTTGACTTATATAAATTGACCATTACCAATGAAGCTGCCGGAGAGTTGGAAATAATATGTCAGCTAAGCAAAATTTCCCTAAGACTTTACTTCCATTCCTGCTGAAATATGGTGTAGCCATTTCTGAATGGAAGGCTAATTTGAGTAAAATGTGCTGGCATTGCCCTCATAAACGCACAATTTCTAACAACACTGAAGGTAAAGCAGAAAGTTGAGTTTTTATGGGCTTGGCAAAAACTCTGAATTCTGTTTGAATAAGTCTTTGAGGGAGGAAAAAGTTAAAGTGACCCTAAACAATGTCCTTATTCTCCAAAAATAATCACTACCTAATGGCCCCAATTCATTTTTCATGAAATATATTTTACTGTGTTTTTCTGCCTCATTGTAACATCCTTTGTGATCTCCTGAACCTTTCCTTTTCCTCTCACTTTCGTTTTAACGAGCAGTGCATGTTCATTGCAGACACTTGCACTGATCTATGCACACTATCATAGTTTATAGTCCCTAAATCCATCTCAGGGACATGCAGAAGAGTGTGGCTACATTCCTTTAAACCAGGGCAGATAGGTTTTTTAACACCAAAATTAAACTACATGTAAGAACATATGCAGTTTTATGCAGAGATACTGCTCTTAGCAAATAAATACGCCTTACATGCAGCAGCTCAGATATGCTATCTCCTGCATAGTTGGCAACTTTTAAGCTGGGTACACACTACAGCTGACAGCTCTGGTTGAGATGCAAAGTTAGTACAGCGATCTCCCCTACTGAGCTGTTGTGTTCTGATAGGGGGATGCCCCCCCCCCCCCCCCCCTGCCAGAACACTCTGATCAATGCTCTCTGCCATTGTCTGAGAGCGCTGATCGGGAGGCGGTCACCTGCTCGTTTTCCAGCATGCATGTCCGGCGGACGTCCGTTCACCCGGTTCTGTTGGACAGACCATCATAAACACGTGCAGAGTGTCAGCCGGTATTTTTTGTGCTGACATTCTGCCTGTGTGTACAGGGCTTTAAAATAGGAGAGAGGATCACCTTGAAAGGATCCAGAAGAAAAACAATAAACTCCGTTATGCTGTAATAATAACCTGCGACTCAAATGGTGAGATTTCTCCCTAGAAGAAATGGGGGATTGTTATATAATAGTTAAATTAGTCCATTAGTTTATTCTCCTGGATGTGGTGCACATTAATGGACCCCTCCCATACTAATGTATGCAGCTATCTGTGTGTACTTTACATGCAGTGCAACAATAGTTGTCCTCCCTATAACATCCTCCTCACACTTAAATGTAAGAGGATTAGGTTTTACTTATGTTGAAGAATTAAACTTTAAGGTTAAGGATAAAGGATAACTGTACTTTTAAAAGAGTATTTTTATGCTGCAATGCACTCGTGTAACCACTGGAGACCTCAAACTGTTAGAAGCAGGGACTTCCTGCAAAATGTTTACACTTAGACATAGAAATTTTACCATTACATGTGATACTTTTTTGAACTGTAAACACAGTGCTCTCCAAAGACTTCAAGTTAAGAGGAGGCAGAACATGGACCCTGTCACAAAAACTATGGCTACTACCTGTAAACACAGGCTGCAAATACTCACCTTTGTTTGCCCCAGCACCCCCGAATGGCATCACTTTTGCAAGTTCTTGTCCTCAGAAGTCCGTTCGGAAAACCAACACTTCAATCTTGGGTCCTCTGTAGCTATCACTGGTTCCTGTCTCTGACCTCAAATTTAACCTCAAGTCTTCTATGTCTCCTACAGCGATTTGAGGTCAGAGGGAGGAACCAGTGTGTTCCCCATGAGACCCAGGAGACCGGCAGAAGTAACAGTTTCCTAGCAGATTTCAGGGGATGAAAACTCAGAGCGGTGTTTGTCGTTGTGAGAACTTGAAAAGGAGAGGATTTACTGCTTTACACATAACAATAGTTTTCATGAGAGAGTCATTTTAAATTTAAGGGTTAGGTTAGGGGTTAAAGAATTACTAAATCCAAGAACAATAATGTAATATATTGCAGCCATTGGTGGAACCACCAATGCCTAGGGTAGGAGATAATCTGGTTGGGCCCCCATGAACCAGAGGTAAGGTCTCTCGTGTTCTTCGCTGTGCTAATACTTTATGGGCCCAGAATGCACCACTCCAAACCCTGAACATATTCCTCCAGGCCCCCTCCTCACTGGGTTTTGGCTTTTGGAGCTCATCCCACTCAGCACACATGGCAAAAGTTAAAACAAAGCTACACTTTCATAATGTTCCACCATGAAGTTTAACCACTTCAGCCCCGGACCAATTTTCAGCCTAAGGACTAGAGGTCTTTTTACAATTTTGCACTGCACTGCTTTAACTGGTAATTGTGTGGTCATGCAATGTTGTACCCAAACGAAATTTGCATCCTTTTCTTCCCACAAATAGAGCTTTCTTTTGATGGTATTTGATTGCCTCTGCGATTTTTATTTTTTGCGATATAAATGGAAAAAGACCGAAAATTTTGAGAAAAAAAGATATTTTCTACTTTTTGTTATAAGAAAAATCGAATAAAGTCAATTTTAGTCATACATTTAGGGCAAAATTTATTCAGCCACATGTCTTTAGTAAAAAAAATGTCAATAAGCGTATATTTATTGGTTTGCGCAAAAGTTATAGCGTCTACAAACTAGAGTACATTTTCTGGAATTTACACAGCTTTTAATTTACGACTGCCTATCTCATTTCTTGAGGTGCTAAAATGGCAGGGCAGTACAAACCCCCCACAAATGACCCCATTTTGGAAAGTAGACACCCCAAGGAAATTTCTGAGGGGCATGTTGAGCCCATTTAATATTTTTTTTTTGTCCGAAGTGATTGAATAATGACACAAAAAAAAAAAAAAAAAAAAAAGTTTACAAAAAGTTGTCACTAAATGATATATTGCTCAGACATGCCATAGTTATATGTGGAATTGCACCCCAAAATATATTCTGCTGCTTCTCCTGAGTACGGAAATACCACATATGTGGGACTTTTTGGGAGTCTAGCTGCGTACGGCACCCCGAAAACCAATCACTGCCTTCAGGATTTCTAAGGATGCAAATTTTTGATTTCACTCCTCACTACCTATCACAGTTTCGAAGGCCATAAAATGCCAAAATAGCACAAAACCCCCCCAAATGACCCCATTTTGGAAAGTAGACACCCCAAGCTATTTACTGAAAGGCATGTTGAGTCCATGAAATATTTTATATTTTGCCACAAGTTGCAGGAATATTAAAAAAAAAAATTGTTGTCACTAAATGATATATTGCTCACACATGCTATGGGCATAAGTCAAATTACACCCCAAAATAAATTCTGCTGCTTCTCCCGAGTACGGGGAAACCACATGTGGGGGACTTTTTGGGAGCCTAGCCACATACGGGACCCCCGAAAACCAAGCACTGCCTTCCGGATTTAAATATAAAACACTACCAAAAAAAACTGTTAGCGATCGCAGGGATCAGGCCTGACTCTGCGATCGCTGCAGTTATGTGTTTAGTGTTTTGTAAGTGACAGCGATCGATCGATACTGCACTTGGGTGGGCTGGGCGGAGGGGCAAAACGCAGGTGCTAGCAGGTATCTGGGCTGATCCTGCTAACAATGCGTTTTTTTGGAACCCTAAACTGCTGGGGACGCTAGTATAGATCAGATCAGATATTGATCTGTCCAGATTCTATACCACTACGGGAGGTTTATGCTTTGTGCGTGGGTGTTAGCGGTACTGGCACTAACCTAGCGCTGCCTGGGGCAACGCAGACCCTAACCCTAAAACCTAATTGATATCACCCGCCGGGTGATCAGGGGGTTAAACCTTTATTGGGTAATAAATGGTGGGTGCCCTGATGCTATAAAAAGCAAACTAACCAGAGTCACCCGTAACACTTATACGGTGATCACTGGTGGAAAGGGTTAACTAGGGGCAATCAGGGGGTTCAAATTTTTATTAGGTAGTATATGGGGGTCCCTGGCGCTATATAAAAATCTGACGGGGAACCTAAATAACTAACTGGCTAACCAGCATCACCAGTGACACTTATACTGTGATCGCTGGTGAAAGGGTTAACTAGGGGCAATCAGGGGGTTAAAACCATTATTGGGCAGTATATGGGGGTACCTAGCGCTATAAAAACCTGGCGGTGAACCTAAAAAAATAACTAGCTACCTAGCGACACTAGTGACACTAATGCAGCGATCAGAAAAATGATCGCTTAGTGACACTGGCAAAAGGGGGTGAAAGGGTTAACTAGGGGCAATCAGGGGGTTAAAATCATTATTGGGTAGTATATCGGGGTACCTAGCGCTATAAAAACCTGGCGGTGAACCTAAAAAAATAACTAGCTACCTAGCGGCATCAGTGACACTAATGCAGCGATCAGAAAAACGATCGCTTAGTGATACTGGCAAAAGGGGGTGAAAGGGTTAACTAGGGCCAATCAGGGGGTTAAAACCGTTATTGGGTAGTATATCGGGGTACCTAGCGCTATAAAAACCTGGCGGTGAACCTAAAAAAATAACTAGCTACTTAGCGGCACCAGTGACACTAATGCAGCGATCAGAAAACCGATCTCTTAGTGACACTGGCAAAAGGGGGTGAAAGGGTTAACTAGGGGCAATCAGAGGGTTAAAACCATTATTGGGTAGTATATGGGGGTACCTAGCGCTATAAAAACCTGGCGGTGAACCTAAAAAAATAACTAGCTACCTAGCGACACTAATGCAGCAATCAGAAAAACGATCGCTTAGTGACACTGGCAAAAGGGGGTGAAAGGGTTAACTCTAGGGGCAATCAGGGGGTTAAACCTTTATTGGGGGGTGGTAGGGGGGCTACCCTGGACCTAACACTAACTGCCCTGACAGTTTTTACTGTCACAACTGACACTGAATGCAGTGATCAGTAAATAAATGATCACTGCAATCAGTGACACTGTGACTGGGGGGGGGGGGATCGGGGGGGGGGGGCTTTGTGTGCCTGTGTGTGCCTATGTGTTAGTGTAGTGTTGGTGCACACTTACTTTCACTTCTCCTCGTAGTCCGGTCAAAAAGACCGCCCCGAGGAGAATGACATCACTTCCTCCCTGCCTGTGTTTACTATACACAGTGGGAGGAAGCTTTTCATTCGCCAGGAGCGATCGAGAGGGGATGGCCAGAAACCAATGGCCATCCCCTCATCCCGGATCGCTCCTGAAGCGAAACGGACCACCGCATCCAGCGGGAGGGGGTCCGATCGGACCCCCCACCCGCTGGAAGGCAAGCACGTCCATGTACGTGCTTGTGCCTGTACATGCCATTGTGATGACGTACATTGGCATGCGGTGGTCCTTAAGTGGTTAATCAAAGCAGTAGGCCTCTGACACAGTCCCCGCCCTAGGCCATGCCCTCTGATACATTTTACCCAGATTGAGCTTATTCATAGAGACCTACAGTATCTCACAAAAGTGAGTACACCCCTCACATTTTGGTAAATATTTTCTTCTATCTTTTCATGTGACAACACTGAAGAAATGACGCTTTGCTACAATGTAAAGTAGTGAGTGTACAGCTTGTATAACAGTGTCAATTTGCTGTCCCCTCAAAATAACTCAACACACAGCCATTAATGTCTAAACCGCTGGCAACAAAAGTGAGTACACCCCTAAGTGAAAATCTCTAAATTGGGTCCAAAGTGTCAATATTTTCTGTTGGCACCAATATTTTCCAGCACTGCCTTAACCCTGTTGGGCATGGAGTTCACCAGAGCTTCAAAGGTTGCCACTGGAGTCCTCTTCTACTCCTCCATGACAATCTCATGGAGCTGGTGGATGTTAGAGACCTTGCGCTCCTCCACCTTCCATTTGAGGATGCCCCACAGATGCTCAAAAGGGTTTAGGTCTGGAGACAAGCTTGGCCAGTCCATCACCTTTACCCTCAGCTTCTTTAGCAAGGCAGTGGTCATCTTGGAGGTGTGTTTGGGGTTGTTATCATGTTGGAATACTGCCCTGCAGCCCAGTCTCCAGAGGGAGGAGATCATGCTCTGCTTCAGTATGTCACAGTACATGTTGGCATTCATGGTTCCCTCAATGAACTGTAGATCCCAAGTGCTGGCAGCACTCATGCAGCCCCAGACCATGACACTCCCACCACCATGCTCGACTGTAGGAAAGACACACTTGTCTTTGTGCTCTGGTTGACACCATCTGAACCAAATAAGTTTATCTTGGTCCCATCGGACCACAGGACATGGTTCCAGTAATCCATGTCCTTAGTCTGCTTGTCCTCAGAAAACTGCTGGCTTTCTTGTGCATCATCTTTAGAAGAGGCTTCCTTCTGGGTTGACAGTCATGCAGACCAATTTGATGCAGTGTGCAGGGTATGGTCTGGGCACTGACAGGCTGACCCCCCACCCCTTCAATCTCTGCAGCAGTGTTGGCAGCACTCATACATCTATTTCCCAAAGATAACCTCTGGATATGATGCTGAGCATGTGCACTCAACCTCTTTGGTCAACCATGGCGAGGCCTGTTCTGAGGGGTACCTGTGCTGTTAAACTGCTGTATGGTCTTGGCCCCATGCTTAAGCTCAGTTTCAGGGTCTTGACAATCTTCTTATAGCCTAGGCCATCTTTATGTAGAGCAACATTTGTCAAATCCTCAGAGAGTTCTTTGCCATGAGGTGCCATATTGAACATCCAGTGACCTGTATGAGAGAGTGAGAGCGATAACACCAAATTTAACACACCTGCTCCACATTCACACCTGAGACCTTGTAACACTAACGAGTAATATGACACCGGGAGGGAAAATGGCTAATTGGGCCCAATTTGGACATTTTCACTTAGGGGTGTACTCACTTTTGTTACCAGCGGTTTAGACATTAATGGCTGTGTGTTGAGTTATTTTGAGGGGACAGCAAATTTACACTGTTGTACAAGCTCTACACTCACTACTTTACATTGTAGCATTTCTTCAGTGTTGTCACATGAAAAGATAGAATAAAAAATGTGAGTGGTGTACTCACTTTTGTGAGATATCTATCTGCAGTACCGGTCTCTAGTAGTGTACTGACTATGCTGACAGCTCTCCAGCTATCCTTGATGTATATAAATGTTATATGGAGACCACTGGCATGATTTGCCACAGGTGCCACAAACAGAGAAAAGAAGGGAGTCACTATGGGACCCCAGAGTCTGTAGTTATACCCTTAATTGCAGCTTAGCAGTCATTTTAAATGTGGCTGCATTTGTTTTAAGTTTTTAGGCTAAGAACATATTTGGGTGACAACCATGGCTTCCTCTATTGACACAGTGACCACCCAGGGACGGGAAGTGTCCCTGGGTGGTCAATTATTCGCAGGATTATCAAGGGAAAATAAATGAGAAAAAAAGGCCTGAAATTAGAGCACTAATGTAGTCACCATATCTAAAGACTGATAAACTGAAATACACAGAATTGTATTGTAGTTTTTGGGATTAGATACACTTTAATGTCATATATTGAATTTAGGGTTTAGGATAAGGGTCCGGTTTAATTATATTGATACATTTACGGTTAATTTAAATAAATCATCTTGAATATAAGGATATACTGATACAGTAGGTTTATTTTTAACTTCTCAATACCTCTTTCAGAGGGTTTTCCATTTTTCAGGTGTTTAGTATTTGTACATTTATTAGTGGCAGCAGTTTCTATGTTGAAAATGTATCTAAAGAGATAGTATGCAAATCTCAAATATTTCTGTAAAATTGGAAGGGGAAAAATAATGTATCTACTGGCAAGATCAACAGGTAACCAAACTTTTACAGGGGAGACTCTTACAAACAAAAACTGCTAATGACAGATTGGATCATATAGTTCACACACAGTGCAATTTCAGATGCGACAGAATTGCACGACAATGAAAATCACATTTTCAGTGGTGCCTGTTCACATCAAAACCATATAAAAATAACTGGGCGTCGTGCTGCTATCTAATTGTGGATAAATTCAAAATCTGTTGCACATACTATAAAGCTCCATGCACACTGGAGCTCATAAACGGCCGTTCAGAGTGTCGGATTGCTGGCAGGAAAATGCTGCTGTAAAAACGCAATTTTATCAGCGTTTTGCATTGGTGTTAATGCACATTTAGTGGTGCTATTTTTAGGTGTGTTTCTCTGCCTCTATTCAAAATCAATGGTTCACTATGGGAGCCCATTGATTTGAATAGAAGTCCCACCAGAAGTCGAATCTTCATGATCTGACTTGTGGTGCGACTTGTGTGCTGAGGATGAAGGGGAACCCCCGCCAAAATGAAAAAAAAAAAATGGCGTGGGGTTCCCCCCTTAGACAATACCAGGCCCTTCGGTCTGGTATGGATTTTAAGAGGAACCCCATTCGCCGAAAAAACGTTGTGGGGGTCCCCCCAAAATCCATACCAAACTCTTATCCGAGCACGCAGCCCAGCCGGTCAGGAAAGGGGATGGGGATGGGGATGAGCGGGCGCCCCCCTGAACTGTACCAGGCCGTATGCCCTCAACATGGGGGTAGGTGCTTAGGGGCAAGGAGGGCACTGTGCCCCCCACACCAAAGCACCTTGTCCCCATGTTGATGAGGACAAGGGCCTCTTCCCAAAAACCCTGGCCGTTGGTTGTCGGGGTCTGTGGGCGAGGGGCTTATCGGAATCTGGAAGCCCCCTTTAATAACCCCTAATACTCCTACCCATTCACCTGGAAAAAAAAGTGTCAAAAATAAAACACACTACACAGGTTTTTAAAGTACTTTATTAGGCAGCTCCGGGGGTCTCTTCCGACTTCAGGAGTCTCTTCCTTCTCCGCCCTCTTCTCCCGCTCTCCGGTGTCTTCTGCTGGGCTCCTCCACTATCTTCTGCTCTTTTGCCCACTCTTTGCTAGCGGTGGCTCGGTCTTCTCCGTCGTCTCCTTCTCTCTACTCTTCTTCCGATGTTGAAACGACGATCTCTCCCGCTGTAAGGCTGGATTCACACCTATGCATTTTTAGTGCTTTTTGCAGATTTGCCCTACAGAACATGTTCTATAGGAAACCACGGTAAATGGACTGTAGTGCAAAATGCAAAAAGTACTAAAAATGCATAGGTGTGAATCCAGCCTAATACCGTGTGCGCGGTGCGCAACGACTTGTATATGCAGGGGACGTGGTCACCGGGTGAAGTCATCCGTGACCCGGCCCCCTTATGTCATCACCACCCGGGGCATGATGGGACGGTGACGTCATAAGGAGGCGGGGCCACTGGATGACATCACCCGGTGACCACGCCCCATGCCAATATAAGTCGTTGTGCACAGTGCATTGCAGCAGGAGAGAGCATCATGTCTGCATTGGAAGAAGAGAATAGGGAAGCAGACAATGGACAAGACCCCCCCCCCCCCGCAGACCCCGACAACCAAATGGCCAGGATTGTCAGGAAGGGCCCTTGTCCTCATCAACATGGGGACAAGGTGCTTTGGGGTGGGGGGGGCACATGAGGTCCAGAATGCTCTGGAGCAGGTTTTCATGAAGGTTGTTTCTACAATTCTGCATTCATCTTTCCCTCAAACCTGACTAGTCTCCCAGTTCCTGCTGCTGAAAAACATCCCCACAGCATGATGATGCCACCACCATGCTTCACTGTAGGGATGGTATTGGCCAGATGATGAGCGGTTCCTGGTTTCCTCCAGACATAACGTTTGCCATTCAGGCCAAAGAGTTCAATCTTTATTTCATCAGACCAGAGAATTTTGTTTCTCATGGTCTGAGAGTCCTTCAGGTGCCTTTTGGCAAACTCCAGGCAGGAGGTCATGTGACTTTTACTGAGGAGTGGCTTCCATCTAGCCACTCTACCATACAGGCCTGATTGGTGGAGTGCTGCAGAGATGGTTGTTCTTCTGGAAGGTTCTCCTCTCTCTCCACAGAGAAACACTGGAGCTCTGTCAGAGTGATCATCAGGTTCTTGGTCACCTCCCTGACTAAGGCCTTTCTCCTCTGATCGCTCAGTTTGGCTGGGCAGCCTGCTCTAGGAAGAGTCCTGGTGATTCCAAACTTCTTCTATTCATGGATGATGGAGGTCACTGTGCTCATTGGGACCTTTAATGCTTCAGAAATGATTCCGTGCCCTTCTCCAGATCTGTGCCTACATACAATCCTGCCTCAGGGGCCTTAAATCGACAGGTGTGTGGCTTTCCAAATCATATCCAATCTAATCCAATCAGATTTCAAACAAACTTCTTTCACGTTGTCATTATGGGGTATTGTGGAAAAAGTGAAGAGCTGTGAATACTTTCCAGATGCACTGTAAGCATCCATACTTGATTTTGGTTATGTTGACTGATGATTCATACGTCCTTTTGATTGACAGGATGGAAAGAGATGCCACGTTTATCCAGAAGAAAGCAGAAAGGGCCACGCTGCGTGTACACCTGAGAGAAAAGTACAGACTGCCGCAAGTAAGAAATATAAAGCTGAGCTGTACAGCATTGGGAAATGTGCTTCTTTTTTACTGTATGTTCTTCTTTCTGCTGTTCTTGCCTACAAGGCTGTTCTGTAATTTAGCTATATAGTGGACACATTTAAGTTTAACTAAACGCAAAACTTTTTTTTTTTTTTTTTTTTGTTTTGGATAGAGTGGAGAGGGATTAGAACATCTGTCAGGCTTTTACTGTTGTCTGTGTCCCCGTTTGGGAGATGTATCCTCTCTATCTGTTCTGTTTACTGTTATCACCGAGAGTGAAAAAAAATCCCAATTTTTGTGTTGTGCCCAGAACAGTAATAGAGGGGACATCTTCCAGTTTTGGTGACAACCAGGGATTTCCTTACTTTGGAGGGATTTCCTTTCACTTCCTGTTGTGGCTATGGGACAGGATATAAAGCTAAATCTTCCCAATGGGGCACAGATGGCAAACAAAACCTGACAAGGGTTATAACCGTCCCTTACTGTATTCAAAATAATAAGGAGTTATGTCTTTAGTTCTATTTTAACTGGTTCCCACCTGCCGTATAGTCAAATGATGGCTGGGCGGGACCACTCTAGTTCTGGGAGGACGTCATATGGTGTCCTCCCATTCTTGGCATGCGGTGATCAGAGGTGAGCTGTGTCCTTAGAAAACAGTGATTGGGGTAAAGAGCCAACGACAGCGGCTACATGATTGGCTGTGTCCAATCACAGCTGATCACGCTGTAAACACACTAGCCATTATCAGCATTCCTTTCCTCAGGCTGTGCGTGAGGAGAGGAGAGAGCCGGTAACCAGCTAGTGTGGAAGGAGACATTTGCATTGATAATAAGGGCACTGACTATTAGTGCCCATCGGTGCCACCTCATCAGTGTGACAGCGCTGAAAGCTAAAAATTGGCCTGGGCAGGAAGAGGATAAAAGTGCCCAATAGTGGTTAAAATGGTTTGAATGCCTTAAGTTTTTTTTTTTTACCTTAATGCATTCTATGCGTTAAGGTAAAAAAAAAACTTCTGTGCTACAGTAATGAAGGTCAGACAACCTTCTTAACTGTGCAAGTGGTTCTAAAAATCAAAATTCCGAGCTTGCATTTCTACTGGCCCAAATAGATTTTCACCACCAGGCCATTTTTTAGTTAATAGAGAGCTTCCATCATTCTAGTGTGACTACTACACAACAAATATAAAACAAAAAAAAACCTGTGACGGCTCTGCTATATATGTGGTAATCTAAAACCTAAATAAATATATAAATATAAAATGCGTCACTAATTTGCCACTATGTGTGCTACTTAATACAACAACCTACGTGTATAAAATTCCTAAATCACATAAATGACAATTCCACAATAAAATTCACATGTGCAAGAAATGGATTAATTCATGAAACGTTTACTTCAAAATTATATAAACATTCATAAATCATCACATAATAATCAATTTGTCTTATGTGTGTAGGGCCCTGGGGTTTTGTCAGGGAGTGACAAACGAAATTCCTTGGCAAGGGTAGCTACCATAGTTAAATTGTTAGAGATCCATTGATTTATCTTCTACCACTAGGTAGCCGGGCACTTGGCAGTACTAGATATGAGAAGGGCAACCCAAGGTCAGGTTATGTGTATGTGTATGTGGGTGTCCCAGCCAATGGGCAGAAGTTTTCTTTAATCCCTTGGCTTGCTGGAAAAGCCTATATATTCAGGTGAGGTCACGTGATCTGTGTTCTGTGCCACCCGGACCGCTGTCTGGGTGGACGTATGTCATCTGCCCCGGTCTGCTAGGCCAGAGATTGGGCCTATCCCAGGGGCATCTGGCTGCCAGGCTGTGGGGGCCTATCCAGAAGTAAGAGGGCAGCGCAGGGTTGGGTCTTCCGCTTGCAGTCCAACCTGTCGTGATCAGAGAAGGGAAGCTGTCGCCATGAAGGGACCAATCACCTTTACCAAGGACTACAATGAGTAACTGAAGCAAGTACAGGATCCATATTTTCATTGAAGAGCACGATGGGGAATTGGGAAACTTCAGGCGGTGATCAAGCCAGGGACCCAACCAGCAGAGGAGATGCTTGCAGAGCAGCCTGGTGTGTCAAATCAGGGACCGAGCCGGTTAGCAGGGGTGAAGCTTGAGGAGTATCTGGAGTGCCAAGCTAGGGACCCAGCAGAAGAGCAGAGGTGATTCTTGAGGGGCTTGGAGGAGCTCAAGGCATTCATAGTCAGTGAATCAAAGGGGCCTTGTGAAAGACCAGGAGCTCAGTATTAAAGAACTGCAAGGAGCAGTTGTAGTGGAGCTGAAAGAACTTATACGTTGAGTTAGGAATTGTTAATGAACTGTTGCCATAGGAAACAGCAATCCTGCACATGCAGAAGTGGCGCCTTGCTGGGGCCTTTCCCTGTATGGCTGTTCTCCTATTGAAGTCTCAGAGTCTGCCAATTGAGTTTGCAACTATCTAAGGGTGTCCTGGCCCTAACTCTCTTTCCCCACAATATATAAAAAGAACTGTCAAAAGAAATAAAACCTCTTTTACATCCCAGAAGTGTCTGGCGCCCAATGACTTTTCACCATCTTTGCACCCACTATGCCTCACAACCACCACCTATTGAAGGATGTCAGATATCTTTGACCTTGGCCTTCTCATTAGACCAAAAGAGGTAAAAGTCCTTGCTACAGGTGCTATAAAAATCATATGTGCAAAAAGTCCATTCATCCAAATAAAGTGTCCCGTGCTTCAATAATTAATCACTTCCAGTCCGGGCCAAATTTCTTACATTGTTTACCTTTTTTGCTAGAAAGAAAACTGCTAAGAAACAAACATATTAATTTTTATTTTATTTTTTTTTAAAGCAGAGGCCCTAGAGCATTAGTTCTCAACCCCCTAGTGCCGTGACCCCTTGATAAAATAAAGTTGGGGGATCCCTAACAGTAAAATTATTTTGGTAGTGTGGGTTGTCAGCACCCAAGGCAAGACAAGTAATTTGCTCCCCTAGTCCCTTCCACTCGTACAGTATTAAAACCCCTTATGGTACATTTTAGGATGTACCACTCTTTCTCTTTGTTCTCCTTTCTGTCCCTTTTACCTCTCTCTATGCTAATTTCTTGTCCCCCCCATCCCTCTCTCTAGCGGTAATCCTTGTTCTTTTTCTTATTCTTTCTCTACCTTTTTCTTTGTTTCTCTCCCTTCCATGTATTCTCTGTTTTTATTTGCTATCAGAAGGAATGAAAAGCATGCCTTGTGACAGCATGGGGCGTGACACGTCCTTTTTATGTAGAGATCTGGGGGGTTTTAGACCCTAGACCTATCCTCTGGCCTCCAATGCAGACACAAATCGCTCTGATTGGCTGCTTCCCTGGCTGATAACAGCCAGATAAACAAAGAGCAGAAACTGTAAGTGACTAAATCATTGTAGCTTCCAGTTTCTCATGTCACACAGTAGGAATAACAACATCAGTTCCTCACTGTGTGCCTGGAGCCAGGTGCCACCAGTTGCTTCCTTATGGAGCTCCCTGATCACTCAGGAGAGCCCGGTTAAAGCGGCTGTGGGTTCCCCCTGCCTGGCTTCATGTACATAGGACGTTTGTGTTTTAGAAGCATTTTCAAATTGTCAAAAATTAAAAACGCCTGTAAACGAAACATGGCTAAACGCGTGTTACCGCGTTTACATGTGTTTACAAGCTGTTACAGGCATTTCAAATGCCTCTGAACACTCATCCTGAACACATTTTTTTGACATTCCAAAATATGCTTCTAAACTCAACTGCCTAGAAATGACTATAAACGACCCTGTGTACTGATAAGATAACAGAGGAGAGTTCAAGGGCAGCTGAAAAATAAACGTCCAACTGCTCCTAAATGTCCGTTTACCAGCAGCAATGTACATGAGACCTTAAAGTAATCAAGTGGCTCTTTAGCTGCTCGGATTACCTTTACAGGCTTCGGAATCACTGGCTATCAATGGGTGGCATTGATATCATCCTATCCAAAGATATACCGGTAAGTTGCTGGACAAGGAGTTGTTAAAGTGCACCAATATTAAAGTTCATCCAAATAAAGTGCTCAAAAAAGCAGGTCTCTGTCTTCCATATTCCATATATTTTGCAGACTTCTATCTTCCACTGTAATGTGCACACCCTGTGGCCAGCAGTTATCCACTCTAGCAGCTCACCAGAAAGATTGTTATCATCGGTCTTCTATACTCCCTCGAACCACTCTCATCTAGCCTTCAGTTGACTTCTCCCCTTTTATGACAATTTTGTCCTCAACTCTCATTTAATTACCACAGTGGAGAACCAAGCAAGAAAGAAAAAAACGAAGTTTCCATTCTGCAAAACTCTTAAAAATATTCCAATTACATGATCCAAGTGTCAATCCTGACAATTTGTATATCCCTTTAAAATCGTGCTGGCTCCAGCCACAATACACAGGCTGTGAGCTTGGCCATTAACATGCAGGATTCTGTTACGTCCAAAAGACCCCATCCTGCGTGTTTCGTCTGATTGGCATCTTCAGGGGGCTGATGAGATGAATTGTTATTTATGTGATGATTTATATCATTTTGAAGCACGGGTCACTTTGAATTAATACATTTCTTGCACATATGAATTTTATTGCACATGGGTAATTGTCATTTACATGATTTATGAAAAAAAATTCTCATTTTTTTATTTGAGAGAAAGGCAGCTTCTAAATAGACAAATATATATAAAATAGGAAGTATACAAAGGATCCAGTAGCAGTAAAGTACAAATACAACAGATTAAAGCAGTTAAGCTGCAGTTATGTGGACAAAATACCTTGTTGATGTCAGAGGTCAGAGGAGAATTGTGATGATAGGAAGGCAACAGTAACTGAAATAACTACTCATTACAACCAAGGTATGCAGAATACCATCTGTGAACGCACAACACATTGAAACTTGAAGCAGCTGGGCTGCAGCAGCAGAAGACCACACCGGGTGCCACTCCTGGCAGCTAAGAACAGGAAACTGAGGCACAATTCGCACAAGCTCACCAAAATTGGACAATAGAAGATTGGATAAATGTTGCCTGGTCTGATGAGTCTCAATTTCAGCTGCGACATTCAGATGGTGAGGTCGGAATTTGGTGTAAACAACATGAAAGCATGGATCCATCCTGCCTTTTTTCAACAGTTCAGGCTGGTGGTGGTCTAATGGTGTGGGGGATATTTTCTTGGCACACTTTGGGCCCCTTAGTACTAATTGAGCATCAGTTAAGTTCCACGGCCTGCCTGAGTATTGTTGCTGACCATGTACATCCCTTTATGACTACAGTGTACCCATCTTCTGATGGCTCCTTCCAGCAGGATAATGCACCATGTCACAAAGCTCAAATCATCTCACTACTGGTGTCTTGAACATGACAATGAGGTCACTGTACTCAAATGGCCTCCACAGTCACCAGATCTCAATCCAATAGAGCACCTTTGGGATGTGGTGGAATGAGAGATTCCTATCATGGATGCGCAGCCAACAAATCTGCAGCAACTGCATGATGCTATCATGTCAATGTGGTCCAAAATGGCAAGAATTTTTCCAACACCTTGTTGAATTTATGCCCCGAAGAATTAAGGCAGTTCTGATGGCAAAAGGGGGTCCAACCCGGTACTACCAATAAAGTGGCCGGTGTGTGTGTGTGTGTGTGTGTGTGTGTGTGTATGTGTGTATATATGTATATATATATATATATATATATATATATATATATATATATATATATGTGTGTGTATATTATATATATATATACACACACACACACACACACACACACACACACACACACACACACACACACACACTATACAGTATCTTGATAAAGAAAATGGATCTCCATTGCAAGACCCACAAGTGCCTCTATACCTTTTTTGGATTTATATATTACTTCAACATCATAAGTAATAACAACAGGCCCATAGTGGAAATGTTAAAATGACTTTGGTCTATACAAGTGCAGGTTAAACTGGTTCATTTTGAAATAAGGTCCTAACCTTAATCTTCAGCCTTACACTGACCTTAATTCTTAAGCTTACCCTCACCCAAAACTTACACTTAATCTAACTGATGAAATAAACCTTAATATATAACCTCCACCTGCAAGCTTAATCATTTACCTAATCCTACAAATTAACACTTAACCTTTAACCTAACTTAACCTTAAAGCCTAACTCTAGCCAAAGCTGCCTCTGTGAGCCTAATACTAGAAATTATGGTTGAGGGAATTAGAGTCAGGAAGGTACAGGCAGTAATAAAGAAACAGAACCTCTAACCCTTCCACACCCTACTAAATATTTATTTCTGAATGTGTCCCTGATAGATCTCCCATCACTTCTTGTCATGAGTTAGAGGACATCCTTAGTTGTAGGAAACCTCCATTTTAGGGACAAGCTGTAACCGTCCAACACTCTATTCAGAAATAAATAAGAAGTCTGGGCTTTAACTCTTATCCTAACAATTAAAACTTTGAGAGTCCTGTCACCTTGCCCTTTTGGGGCAAAGCAATAACATCTGTGTAAAGCAAAGAAAACAGGTTACAGTGGTTGGGCAGATGAGCAGATGGGTTCAGTGTTAGGACAGATGAGAAGGTGATTCAGTAGTGAGACAGAAGAGCTTGGGGATACGACGGTGAAGCAGATGTGCAGGGAGGTACAGTGGTGGGGCATATAAGAAAAGGGGTACATTGATGGGGCAGATGAGCAGGGGGGTTACAATGGTGGGAGGGATGGAAGGGGGTTCAGCTGTTGGACAGAAAAGCAGGGGAGTACAGTGATGAGGCTGATGAGCAGGGGTTTACAGTGGTGGAAAAAATGTGCAGGGGTTGTTCACTGTTGGGGCAGATAAGAAGGGACAGAAGAGCAAGGGGGTACAGCAGTGGGGCAGATGTGAATGGAAGTGCATTGGTGGGACAGATGAGCAGGGGGTTACAGTGGTTGGGCAGAAGAGCAGGGGGTACAGTGGTGGGGCAGAGGAGAAAGGAGGTACATTGGTGGGACAGATGAGTAGGGGGTTACGGCAGTGGGGCAGAGGAGCAGGGGGGTACAGAAGTGGGGCAAATGTGCAGAGGGGTACAGAGGAGAAAAGTGGTACATTGGTGGAACACATGAGCGGAGGGTTACAGTGGTGGGGCAGAAGAGCAGGGAGAACAGAGGTGGGACAGATTTGGAGAAGGTACATTGGTGGGGCAGATGAGAAAAGGGGTTACAGTGGTGAGACAGATGAGTAGATAAGTTCAGTGTTAGGACAGTTGAGAAGATGGATCAGCGGTGAGACAGAAGAGCTTGGGGGTATGGCGGTGGAGCAGATGTGCAGGGAGGTACAGTGGGGGGGCAGGTGAGCAGGGGGTTACAGTGGGGGGGCAGGTGAGCAGGGGGTTGCAGTGTTGGGGCAGATGTGCAGGGGGTTACAGTGGTGGGGCAGATGAGAAAGGGGGTACATTGGTGGTGCAGATAAGCAGGGTGTTAGTGGCGGTGCAGATGAGAAAGGGGCTACATTGGTGGGGCAGAGGAGCAGGGGGTTACAGTGGTGGGACAGAAGAGCAGGGTGGTACAGTGGTGGGGGAGCTGTACAGGGGGTTAAAGTGGTGGGACAGGTGTGCAGGGGGGTACAATGGTGAGACAGATGAGCAGGTGAATTGGGGCAGATCAGAGTTGTGAAGGTGCAGGTATTGGGGTTGCTCTGAAGTGTGAAGGTGGAAGAATTGGGGCTGCTCTGAGGTGTGAAGGTGCATGAATTGGGGCTGCTCTGAGGTGTGAAGGTGCAGGAATTGGGGCTGCTCTGAGGTGTGAAGGTGCAGGAATTGGGGCTGCTCTGAGGTGTGAAGGTGCAGGAATTGGGGTTGCTCTGAGGTGTGAAGGTGCAGGAATTGGGGCTGCTCTGAGGTGTGAAGGTGCAGGAATTGGGGCTGCTCTGAGGTGTGAAGGTGCATGAATTGGGGCTGCTCTGAGGTGTGAAGGTGCATGAATTGGGGCTGCTCTGAGGTGTGAAGGTGCAGGAATTGGGGCTGCTCTGAGGTGTGAAGGTGCAGGAATTGGGGCTGCTCTGAGGTGTGAAGGTGCATGAATTGGGGCTGCTCTGAGGTGTGAAGGTGCATGAATTGGGGCTGCTCTGAGGTGTGAAGGTGCAGGAATTGGGGCTGCTCTGAGGTGTGAAGGTGCATGAATTGGGGCTGCTCTGAGGTGTGAAGGTGCATGAATTGGGGCTGCTCTGAGGTGTGAAGGTGCAGGAATTGGGGCTGCTCTGGGGTGTAAAGGTGCAGGAATTGGGGCTGCTCTGAGGTGTGAAGGTGCAGGAATTGGGGCTGCTCTGAGGTGTGAAGGTGCATGAATTGGGGCTGCTCTGAGGTGTGAAGGTGCAGGAATTGGGGCTGCTCTGAGGTGTGAAGGTGCATGAATTGGGGCTGCTCTGAGGTGTGAAGGTGCATGAATTAGGGCTGCTCTGGGGTGTGAAGGTGCAGGAATTTAGGGCTAATCTGAGGAGTGAGAGTGCAGGATGTTAATTTCTCACTACTATTCTAATAGTTTAAAGCATTTACTTTATAAAAAATCCATTTTGTGATTGAGAGTGTGAAGTTGACATGTTTTTGTAATAAAATCGTCGCTCTCAATTTCTTTCAACATTTTTCGGCACACTGCGCTACTCCTGATCTAATATCTGTAGATACCATTAGAGCAGCACAAAGACACTTCAGAAAACATACTTGTATTATATTGTGTTTTGTGCTATTTGCTAAAAGATGAAGCCATGCTTTAAATAACCGTAGAGTTAAATGACTGAGAACTGTATCAGTAAACAGATGAAGAACGCAACAAGCATTCAAGTTGTCAGAACTCCAAGGTTGTTTGCAGTTTACAGCAAGTCAGCCAATGGTGGTGAAAGCTATACAACTATTACATAGTTGGCCAACCCCAGCAGTATGGCTATATAATCGCTTGCTGTTGTGTACAATAGCCACACACTTCAGAACTGTCTAAGTATGTTCATCTCTGAAGGAATCTTCTCAGATCCACATCTCATGTAAGGTAACAAGGGTGAAAGAGGTCATATTCACCTGCCAGACAGAAAGCTTAATCAAAATGCATTTTTATCCTGATTTGAAAACAAAATAAAAAATGTGGCGTCGCCCATATAATCAAACACATGAATTAAAAAATCCAGTGCAATATCAAAAACCAAATGTCCATTATACAATGCTGTGAAAAAGTATTTGTCCCCTATCTGATTGTTTATTTTGTTTGCATTGTGGTCACACTTAAACGACTCACATCATTAAGCACATTTTATTATTACACAAAGATAACCCGAGTAAATACAAAATGCAGTTTTTAAATGATGGTTTCATTTATTAAGGCAAAAAAGCTGTCCAAACCTGCCTGGCTTTATGTGAAAATAATAATTGCCCCTAAACCTAATAACTGGTTGTGCCACCCTTGGGAGAAACAACTGCAATCAAGCATTTGCAATAACTGGCAATGAGTCTTTCACATTGCTGTGGAGCAATTTGTGCCCACTCTTCTTTGCAGAATTGTTTTAATTCAGCCACATTGGAGGGTTTTCCAGCATAAGCGGCCTGTCTAATGTCATAATGCAGCATCTCAATTGGATTTAAGTCCGGGCTTTGCCTAGGCCACTCCAAAATCTAAATTTTGCTTTGTTTGAACCATTTAGAAGTGGACTTGCTGTTGTGTTTCAGATCATTGCCCTGATGCATAACTCAAGTGCACTTGAGCTTAAGGTCACAAATTCATGGCCGGACATTCTCCTTCAGAATTTTCTGATGGAGCTCAGAATTCATGGTTCCATCAATTATGGTAAGTTGTCCAGGTCCTAAAGCTGAAAAGCACCCCCAGACCATCACGCAACCCCCACCACATCTGACTGTTGGTATGATGTTCTTGTTATGAAATGCTGTATTCGTTTTATGCCAGATGTAACGGGACGCACACCTTCCAAAAAGATAAATTTTTTCTTCAACAGTCCACAGAATATTTGCCTAAAATTCTTGGGAATAATCAAGATGTTTTTTGGTAAATGTGAGATGAGCCTTTGTGTTCTTTTTGGTCAGCAGTGGATTTGGCCTTTGAAATCTCCCATGGATGCCATTTTTTCCCAGTCTCTTTCTTATTGTTGAATTGGGAACACTGATCTTACCTGAGGCAAGTGAGGCCTGCAGTTCTTTAGATGTTGTTCTGGGTTCTTTTATGACCTCCTGGATGAATCGTCATCGTGCTCTTGGAGTAATTTTTGTAGGCCGGCCACTCCTGGGAAGGTTCACCACTGTTCCAAGTTATCTCCATTTGTGGATAATGGGTCTCTCCGTGGTACACTGCCTTAGTTCCAAAGCATTAGAAATGGCTTTGAAACCCTTCCTAGACTAATACATGTTTATTTCTAATCTGCTCTTGATTTTTTTTAGATTGTGGCATTATGTTTGGCTTTTTGTGATTTGTTAGCATGCTTCACTTTGTCAGATAGCTTCTATTTATGTGATTTCTTGATTCAACAGATCTGGCAGTAATCAGGCCTGGGTGTGGCAAGTGAAATTTAACTCCGCTTTCCAAAAATTTGTGGTTAATCACAGTTCATTCATGAGTCAGCACAGGAGGGGGCAATTACTTTTTCACATAGGGCGAGGCAAGTTTGAACAGCTTTTTTTCCCTTAACCGCTTGCCGACCGCCTCACGCTGATATATATATATATATATATATATATATACGTCAGCAGAAGGGCTTGTACAGGCAGAATCAAGTACCTGTACGTTGCCCTTTAAGAGGCACCCGCGGCAAGCTCTGTGAGTCGGATACCCGCGATCGCCTCGCAGGGAGGAAGAACGGGGAGATGCTAATGTAAACAAGCATCTCCCCGTTCTGCCTAGTGACAGTGTCACTGATCTCTGCTCCGTTTGATTGGTGCAGAGATCAGTGATGTGTCACACACAGACACACCTCCCCCACAGTTAGAAACATGCCCCAGGACACACTTAACCTCTACATTGCCACCTAGTGGTTAACCCCTTCACTGCCAGTGTCATTTACACAGGAATCAGTGCATTTGTATAGCACTGATTGCTGTATAAATGACAATGGTCCCAAAAATGTGTCAACAATTACTGAAACATCTGCCATAATGTCGCCGTCACGATAAAAATCACTGATTGCCGCCATTAAAAAAAAATAATAATAATTAATAAAAATGCCCTAAAACTATCCCCTATTTTGCAAACGCTATAACTTTTGCACAAACCAATCAATAATCGCTTATTGCGTTTTTTTTACCAAAAATACGTAGAAGAATACATATCAGCCTAAACTGAGGAGATATTTTTTTTTATATATATATTTAGGGGATATTTATTATAGAAAAATGTAAAAAATACGCTCTTTTTTGTTTATAGCACGAAAAAAAAAAAAACAGGATTGATCAAATACCACCAAAAGAAAGTTCTATTTGTTTGAAAAAAGGACGCCAATTTTGTTTGTGAGCCACGTCGCACGACGGCGCAATTGTCAATTAAAGCGATTCAGTGCCGAATCACAAAAAGTGCTCTGGTCAGGAAGGGGGTAAATTCTTCCGGGGCTCAAGTGGTTAATAAATTAAATAATTATTTAAAAACTGCATCATGGATTTATCTTTGGTTATCTTTGTGTAATATTAAAATTTGTTTGATGATTTGAATCATTTAAGTGTGAAAAATATGCAAAAAAATTAAAAATTAGGAAAGGGGCAAATACTTTTTCACAGCACTGTGAGTGAATGAATAAAAAAATATATCAACAAATGCATAAATTGATCAATAGATAAAATCAAAAAGTCCCATAAGTTCTTCCAATGCAATAGTAAAGAAGTTTATCATCCACCAATTGCTCTTATCTTCCATGTGCCAAAAGAAGACACCAGCCACCACCTTCTTTTGAAATGCAAACTCACCAAATACATATGCTGCAGATAACTACAGCATCAATACCATGTGTGACAATAAGGATCCAAACACCAACCAACACCTTCTTGTGAAATGTAAACTCACCGAATATGTACCGTATGCTGCAAGTATTCTAACTGCACTATCAATAGCATTTGTGACAATAGTGATCCTTCCAGGATGTGTGTACCAGTCTCAGGTCTCCTCTATTCAGGGACGCTCAACTCCGGTCCCAACTCTGGCAATAAATACTCAGGTAAATATAGCCAGTAGTGCAGTATTGTATTTAAAATCTCTGGATACAGAGTTGCTTGTAGAAACCACGGGCCCCATACAGCCAACCTGACAGCCCAACCCCCCAGAAATAAACACAGTTTACCAAGGTTTTGTTATGAATGAACACAGTGAGTGATCAATACCGATCACTCAATGTGTGCTCATTCAGGAAAGGAAGGGGTTGGTAAATATGTCATATTTCCTGGACCCCTACCGCACTCTCCATCCTGAAGGATCCTATTGTGTGTTTGCAGCTGCCGGCAAGGAGGAGAGGAGGGAAGCCAGAAGCACTGCAGGGGTGGGGGGGGGGGGCACATGGGTGCCTGGGCAGCAGGGGAAAATGTATAGTGCACAGGGAGGGTGATCAGTGCGGTGGGGGACGGGGACAATTACTGGAACCAATCCTGTATGGCTCTTTCTGCAGCAGCTGAAAACTGGCAGGAGGGAAAGGAGATGAAGCCAGCTTCCAACTGCTGCAGAGAGAGCCAGACAGGGGATCCAATTGTTTATTCAATCATCTAAAGTGGACATTTAGTTTTTGATATTTTTGATTCATTAATGCTTGGTTATATGGGTGATGCTACACTTTTTATTTTGTTTTCAGCTATCAATGTTATTTGTCCTTGAAGAAACCCCAGTTCAGTATTCAC
Source organism: Lithobates pipiens (assembly GCF_037356315.1). Lineage (NCBI taxonomy): Eukaryota > Metazoa > Chordata > Amphibia > Anura > Ranidae > Lithobates > Lithobates pipiens. The sequence goes on from NW_027507790.1 coordinate 236,978,326, forward strand.
ATCTTTTAAGCCATGCAATTACAACACTGTTGTGAATGTTTATACATTCCATCAGTAAGCTTATGATGACCACTAGTTGCACTGATGCAGTATGATTGGAACAGAACTTGCGTCAGATACAGCTGAGAAGGGGGACGATACTTCTGCCACTCACTGGATCAGCAACTAATACTCTGTGTGAGTGCCAACCTCTGCTCATTAATGGTAATTAAGATTCATCTATCCAGCAAAGAGTGCAGTACATCATGGACATCACATCAAGACTGCAGGGATAAGTACATCGGGCAGTGGGGGTAGGTGTCACTCTTGTAGCAAGGATCCATGTAAAACTGCACAAGTACAGGAGCAAAGTGAATACATAAATACCTCCTTCCATGAAATGTCCAAAAGCAAAATATGAAGTCATTTGAAATACAAACTAACTTTAGGATTGAGTAATTCACTGATGGGGTTCAGGCTTACCACCTATGCTTCATTTTGTAGATGTTCTTTGGTCATAAAACATGGTATCACTTCTACTGAGGCACTTTTAACTTTAAATTCTTGACATATCTCAGAATATAACAAAAGAAATATAAAAAAAAGCTTGATGAGCCTTTGTACATTTGTGGAGTAAGGCTCCATTTACACTTGTACAACTTCAAAGTTGCTGTGACTTTTTTTTTTTAATTCTTTATTTTAAAGATGTGACACAGATACAAACAATAAGACAACTTCACATTGCATATAGACAATGCATATAGACTATAGTAAGCGTATCCAGCAAATCAACTATACAAAATAAATGCATGAGTGAATGAAGCCACTCAGTCTGGCCCATATCACTAGTTGAAGTCTAATACAGGGTGAATATAAGCTTCTGTGCCCATCACTTTTTGTGTTTTAATTGAAAAGGAGAGATGGAAACGAGAGAGAAAGATAAGAAAGAAAGAAAGAAAGAGAAAAAAAAAGGGGTGGGGAAGCAGACGGGGTGGGGGTCACCCCCGGAGAGTCATGATCGATAGTACTGAACAGGCGGTGGGGATCCTAGGTGGTGGATCCTAGCGTGTATTGGTGGAACTCGTCAGAGAAGCAAAAGAGATCCCAGTAGAACCATCTGGACTTATGTTCCTCTGACTTATCCCGCAAGGCAGAGGTCATATCTTCCATTTCCATATCTTCAATAGCCTTCACTCTCGCAAACCATTGGGCCACCGTTGGCGCAGACTGTTGTTTCCATAGGGGTGGGAGCTGGCCCGTGCAGCATTAAGGAGATGTTTGAGAAGGGATTTATGATAACGTTTCCTTGATAGGGGGGTAGGGTTGAGGAGTACTGCAGCTGGGTTATCATGTAGGGAGACGTCTGTGAGTTTCTGTATAAGCTTGAGCACTGGCTGACAGAAAGTTTGGAGCACAGGGCAATCCCAGAAAATATGTAAGAGGGTGCCTGAGTGTAGGCCGCACCGCCAACAGTGGTCAGTTTGCAGAGGGAATATCTTAGCCAGCACGAAAGGGGTTCTATACCAATGTGTCACTATTTTATACGTGGTCTCTTGGTGTTTGCTACATAGAGAAGATTTCTGTGTGAAAAAGAGAATACGATCCTTTTGGGGTTCTGTGAAGGTGACTTGCAAGTCCCTCTCCCATTTTTCTAAGAATGGGGGGTCTTCAGTGGTGTGGAGGTCTAGCAAGGATTTGTAGGAGGTTGACAAGGACCTCCGAATCGGTCCCTCACCAAAGCATAATTCCTCAAAAGGGTGGAGCTTTCTGACAAAATGAGTTGGTTTAGGCAGAGAGCCGAGGAAGTGAGATAGTTCATTAATCCTACAGCGATCTAATGAGAGAGGGGCCAGACCACGGAGCAAATTCTCCGTAGTTAGCCAACCAGAAGAACCCAATAGCGAAGAGGCTCTCATGAGTCCCCGTGGGGCCCGCGAGAGAAAAAATGGGTCAGTGAGGCCAGGTATAAAGTCCGGGTGGCCGACAAGTGGCGTCATTGGGCATGGAAAGTTTCTTAGTGAGGATAAACGGAAGAACCTTTTCAGTTCCATAAGAGTTGGTCCAATCGGTGGGTGAGTAGTCAAGTGGGTGGCAGAAGTTTTCTCTGCCCAAGGCAGACCCGCGAGCGGGGCTTGGGCAGCCTCCTGTTCCAGTGACACCCAGAGATTCAAGTCGCTGTGCTGACACCAGTCCACCACCCTGATCATGTGTGCTGCAGTGTAGTATAGAGCAGGATCCGGAAACCTGAGACCTCCCTTGGTCTTTGGTCGTAGTAGCAATGCTCTGCCAAGATGTGGGCATTTACCATGCCAGATGAATCTGATAAATATTGAGCGCACAGAGTGAAAGAACATCTGAGGTATCTTGATGGGCAGAGCCTGCAATAAGTACAGAAGTCTGGGTATTGTATTTATTTTCAGTACATTACAACGGCTGAACCAGAAAAGGGCCAGCGAGTCCCACTTTTTTTTAAGGTCAGCCGTGAGCATATATAAGAGGGGCTTGTAGTTGAGGGTAAAAACATCATGCAAATTTGCAGGAATTTTTGTTCCCAGGTATTTAATTGAGCAAGTAGCCCATTTGAATGGGAAGAAGGGGCGTAGGTTAGAGATGATAGAGTCTGATATGGAAATATTCAGGGCCTCTGATTTTTGTAGATTAACTTTAAAATTAGACAGGATGCTGTAACGCTTCAGCTCCTGCAACAGGGAGGGTAAAGTGGTAAGGGGCTCAGTAATGTAGAATTAAAGGTCATCGAGAGGGGCGTGGCTTGGCTGAGCTCGATGGCGGACGTGTAATAGGTGAGCTCCGGCACCTCAGGACTAGGGATGAGCCGAACATCCCCCGGTTCGGTTCGCACCAGAACTTGCGAACGACCCCCGCGTTCGGTACGAACGTTAGAACCCCATTGAAGTCTATGGGACTCGAACGTTCGAATTGGAAAGTGCTAATTTTAACGGCTAATATGCAAGATAGTGTCCTAAAAAGGGTTTGGGGACCTGCCTCCTGCCTCAGGGGACATGGGTCACTGCAAAAAAAAGTTTTAAAAACTGCCGTTTTGGCGGGAACACTGATTTTAATGACGATTAAAGTGAAAAAAAAAAGTGAAATATTCCTTTAAATATGGTGCCTGGGGGGTGTCTGTAGTATGCCTGTGAAGTGCCACGTGTTTCCCGTGTTTAGAACAGTCCCTGCACAAAATGACATTAAACGGAAATAACACCATTTAAAACTGCTTGCGGTTTTAATGTTATATCTGGTTCCTGCAATATGGTTGAAAATCATTGAGAAACATGGCATGGGTAGCCCTCCCTGCCCATTACCAGCCTATTTGGGTCTTGTACGCATATTAAGGGGAACCCCGTACCCATATTAAAAAAAGGAAATGCGTGTGGCCCCCAGGCCCTATATACTCAGAACAGCAGTATACAGGCGGTGCAAACAAGACAGGGACTGTGTAGGTTTGTTGTGTTAAGTTGAATCTGTTTGTCATTTTCAACCGGTACATTTTTAAAGTGTAGCTCCAGTCAAAAAAACTATCTTTAAGCTTTTTGGAAAACATAGGGAAGGGTTATCACCCCTGTATAATTTGTTTTGTCGTCCATCTTTTTTCATCTTACTTGCTGCTGTCTCCTTGCGTTTGCAAGTAGGAGATGTTTGTAAGTTGGATGTTTGAAAGTAGGGGCCTGCCCTATATTATAGCGGTATGTACTGGGTACAGAGCACGCAGACAGCACGCACTATCTCCTAACACTACTGACTGCAAGCTCTATTATTAACCACTTGTTAGCCCAATGTTTGCATAAAGTGAAAGATGAAGTTATGCTGAGTAAATAGATATCAAACATGTCACTCTTCAAAATTACACATGCCCGTGGAATGGCGCCAAACGTCGCTACTTAAAAAAATCCCCATAGGCGACGTTTTAATTTTTTTTTTACTGGTTACATGTTTTGAGTTGCAGAGGAGGTCTAGGACTAGAATTATTGCTCTCGCTCTAACATTCTCGGCGATACCTCACATGTGTGGCACATGCGAGCACATGGGGACATGGGCGCTTTAATTTTTATTTTATTTTTTTATTGTTCATTTTACTTTATTTATTTTAGTTTGACATTTTTTTCCCCAAAAATATATTTTTGATCACTTTTATTCCTATTACAAGAAATGTAAACATCCCTTGTAATAGGAATATGGGGTGACAGGTCCTCTTTACAGTGAAATCTGGGGGTCAATATGACCCCACATCTCACCTCTAGGCTGGGAAGCCTGAAATAAAAAATAAAAAAAAGATTCTGGCTTTGATCGTACTGGCGAGTTGGTAGAAGCACCGGAGGGTGGTGAGGGGTGGGGGGCGTCTATGGCTGGGTATTTCAGGGTATCACCGAGTATGGCTGGGTATCTCTGAGTATGGCTGGGTATGGCAATTTATGGCAGGGTATTACAGAGTATTGGCAGGGTACTACAGAGTAATAGCAGGGTACTGCAGAGTAATAGCAGGGTACTGCAGAGTAATAGCAGGGTACTGCAGAGTAATGGCGGGTACTGCAGAGTAATGGGGGTTACTGCAGAGTAATGGGGGTTACTGCAGAGTAATGGGGGTTACTGCAGAGTAATGGCAGGGTACTGCATAGTTTTGGGGGGTACTGCAGAGTAATGGGGGTTACTGCAGAGTAATGGGGGTTACTGCAGAGTAATGGGGGTTACTGCAGAGTAATGGCAGGGTACTGCAGAGTAATGGCAGGGTACTGCACTGCAGAGTAATGGCGGGGTACTGCAGAGTAATGGCGGGGTACTGCAGAGTAATGGCGGGGTACTGCAGAGTAATGGCGGGGTACTGCAGAGTAATGGCGGGGTACTGCAGAGTAATGGCAGGGTACTGCAGAGTATGCACTGGTATTGCAGAGTAATGGCAGGGTACTGCAGAGTATGCACTGGTATTGCAGAGTATTGGCAGGGAATTGAGGGGTTAAATTCGGTGAGCAGCGATGTGGGCACTGCAGATGCAGCCCACATCGCTGCTGACACCGATCTCTTTCCCCTCCGCTGTACCGATCGGTACAGAGAGGGGAGGGAGGAACCGGCGTCATAACATGACGCCGGTTTGTTTCCAAGTGATCACTCCGTCATTTGACGGAGCAATCACGTGGTAAACGGCCGCTATGAGCGGCCGTTTACCGTGATCCGTGATGCGCCGGGTCCTGTGGACCCGGCGGTCACGGATGCTCTCGAGTGCGCACACCTCGGGGCACGCGAGAGCAGAATTCTGGGAAGCCGTTAATTAACGGCCTCTCAGAGTTAAACAACCGCCCTGAAGCCGTTAATCGGCAATGGGCAGTTGTTAAGTGGTTAAAGCTAGATCACTAGCTATATAGGTGAGGTGAATATAGTGGTGTATACTGCAGTCAGGGCACAGACAACAACCACTACACAGCAGCAAGATAGGAAATCAGCCAAAAACGATTGGTGTGTACTGTGTTGAAGGTACACAGAACACCCACTGCTTCAGATGCTAAGTAACACACTACACGAGGCCGCCTCAAAGGCGGCCTTATATAGTGTGGGGCGTGCACTACACAGCCTGAGCTATGATTGGCCACAGGCAGGATGCCTGTGGCCAATCATGGCTCTCCTCGCTGCCGGCGCTGCGATTGGCCAAGCATGCGGGGTCACAGTGCATGCTTGGCCAATCATCGGGCAGCAATGCACTGCGCCAACGCAGTGCATTATGGTCCGCGCGCGCGTCACTCGAATTTTGACGCGAACGGCCAAAACGTTCGGAATTCGCCGAACGCACGAACAGCCAATGTTCGAGTCGAACGTACGTTCGACTCGAACACGAAGCTCATCCCTACTCAGGACGAACACTTCTGCCGAATTGAGGTACACCAGCTGCTACATAGGCAATTATCATGGGAACGGCTTCTCGAACATCTTCAGCTTCACGTTCCCGCTCCCCGAGGGGAAACGCGACCGGACGAGAGCATAATATCCCGGAGATGTTCCGATCACAGAGGGGAAATATGGCGCCGACGCGCCATGATTCCTCACAGGCCTCAAACACGCGCTCTCGCTCCAGAACTGATATCGTGCTCTCAGAGACCTCCCCAGACGTGACACCGGCTAGTGCCAGTTCTCCAGACGGCCCACGCTCGGAAACCTCTTCTGCAGCTATTAATATGAACGACCTTCGCACGATTGCCTCGGATATTAAGGATACATTATCGGCGGCCATTGCTGAACTACGCCTCGATCTTAAAATGCTATCCGACCGCATGCATACTGTGGAAAAGGTGACAGAATCACATGAATTGAGCATTCGTCGCTCCACTAGGAAAATCGATAGCCATACCCTACAACTCAGGGATATCAAAGGCACATGGAGGATTTGGACAACAGGGGGAGGCGCCATAACCTCCGAGTCAGAGGCCTCCCTGAAGCCGTTGAAGGTGAGCATATAGCTCCCGCGATCTCAGCCATCTTCAACTCCGTGCTGGATAGGCCTTCCCACACTGTCATTAGCATGGATCGGATCCACCGAGCGCTCAGACCCAAAGGCAGGGACAATGATCCCCCACGAGATGTAGTATGCTGCTTAACCGACTACCAACTTAAGGAAGATATACTGAAGGCTGCTAGACTTAAACAGCAAATCTCATATGAATCTGCCCATATACAGATATTCCAAGATCTCTCTGGTATCACCTTACAACACCGCAGAGACTTGAAGCCACTCCTGGATGTGTTGAAATCTAGAGGTATTTTATACAAATGGAAATTTCCGTTCTGTCTTACCGCCTCTCACCTCAGACGCACGGCTCATCTTAAGGTACCGGAAGACCTGCCCAACTTTTGTGCTATACTGGACTTGCCTCCGACCGCAGTCCCGAACTGGTATGCTAACTTTCGTCCGCTGATACCCAAACCTCAGCTTCCTCCTGATGACCTGATGGACACTCAAGCTACCCCGTATCGGAGGAGAAGATCTTCATCTCGATCCAGGGGGATCCGCCACTCTGGTACCATTACCAGAGATTACAGCCCAGTATCCTCTCCACGCTCACGTAGAGCACGAAGGGACTACTGACATAACAGTTGTATGTCTCCTTAACTACGTACGGTACTTGGAATTTGACGGCTGTCGTTCCCACTGCTATCTTCGTTCTTTTGGACATATAATCTACTGCTTTCTTTTCATTCCTCCTTATTCGCTCCTCTTGGATGGCTGCAAATTCTGCCTATATTGACTCTTCTAACAGGAAACCTGGCAATATGTTGGATACCGGCGGATTGTCTAGACGGAAGAATTTAGATACCCGCCCTACTTGTCCTCTGTGACACTTTCTCATCTGACAAGGTTCCTCCAAGTTACGAAAAATGGAATATATGGCGGATTTAAAAGGTTATGCTTTCCAATAGATTTGTAATGCTTCCACAGCTTATCTGCGCGGATTCCCGTTCGGACTGTTGCTTCGGCCATACGAAAATAGGTTTGTCGTTCGTACCGTCGATCTGAAGGACCTTTTGGTACGATTATATTCTCTTCGGCTGCAGTTCACTGACTTGCTCATTGAATTTACTCTTCTGCTAGGTTTTTTATCCTGGCGGGCTAAGTTTATACGGGCTGCATTACTATATGTGACGCTTACCTGGTAGGTTATATCAACTGTAGAAACATATGGCTCACTATTTAAACTTTTATGCAGATCAATATCTCTAGAGGTTAGTTTGCTATGGCCCTGTTTATACGCAGGTACAGATGTGTGGCCGCCAAGAAAACTTTCTACATCTCAAGAAGAAAGCGTGTCAATACCCTGCCTACTCTGTTTCTGCATAGTATCTACAGCCTGCAGGTTTCCACCAGCTCAGTATGTTAACATTGATTAATGTTGCTTTTTGATTGTATACCACTCTTTAGGTATTCCCGTGAGCCTAATTCTACTTTAATATCCTATATATTTGTTGTGCCTAAATTTTTGTTTCCCTATGACTCAAAATGTCTTTTAGGCCTTAATTGATATGGTACCACTTAATTCTCTTTCTTGACTATACGCCCCTACCGACACGCTTTTGAATTACATGTTACACAGACCTTAGCTGTACACCCCCATAACTAGATGTTATGCTTATCCTCCTTTATTGAGCTAGATCTGATCAACTTCCACTCTTCCCGCAGTCCCCCTGTCCATTACCCAATATGCAGATTGTAACATAAATGTCTACCTTTCCGATTACTTGTATTACCTATTATATCTTTGCTATCTCCATGGATACGCCAACGTGCTAGCCACTGTTTACATATCAATTCTCCATGTTACCCACTATACCTCATGAACATTTTGCCCGTCTCCTTAGTCCTGAGGGCCGTACCACCGTTTTTCTGTATATTACATATTATATACTATATACTACCTATCTGTTCATTTGCAATTTTTCTGCTAGTCCCCCGTTGGGCTTTGTCCTGGTTAACCCCGCTGTGGGGTGGGTAGGGGGTCACACATCTCTCTGGTGTGGGGTCCCCTGATCCTCCTTACACCGTCATCTACATTTTACCACCTGAAACAGTGGTCTTTTGATTTTTGATTCCCCCCCCCCCCTTTTCTATCCTTTCCACAACACCAAATCTCACCCGATACCCTTGCAATATGGAGGTCCCAGATCCCCCCACAACTGCCCCTAGGGATCTATCACAGATTGCCTCCCCTACTATCTGTTATTCCTTGAACATTAAAGGTTTAAATACCCCCAAAAAAAGATCCCAATTGTTATATACACTGCACAAAGCCAAAGCACATATTGCCCTTATCCAAGAGACACATTTTCGTACTGACACAATCCCCAAACTCCAAAACACCTATTACCCCCTAGTATACCACGCAACCAATGATGGAGCTAAATCAAAAGGGGTGTCTATACTCATTTCAAAATCCTGTCCTTTAATCGTGTCTGACGTGCTACGTGATAAAGAAGGACGCTATCTCTTCCTCAAAGGCAGCATCTACAACAGACAGGTGACTATAGCCAACATATATGCCCCAAACTCTCACCAAGTATCCTTTTTCAGAAAAACTCTCTCCCTGCTTACGACATTTCAGACAGGACTCCTTATTGTAGGTGGAGATTTTAATGTTCCCCTAAACCCCTCCCTTGACACCTCCAATGGTTCCTCTTGTATTACTTTCCGGGCATTAAGAGATATCAAATCACAACTCCAATTACTATCCCTGCATGATACCTGGCGCACACTTCACCCGACGGTTAAAGACTTCACTTTCTACTCGCCCCCCTCATAACAAATATTCCCGGATAGATCATTTTTTTCTCTCACAAGCAGACATTGCAAGTTTGGAAAAGGCCACGATTGAACCGTTACTCCTCTCTGACCACAACCCAATAACAATCTCCCTTTTACTGTCACATGGTCCTCCGCAATCTAACATATGGAGACTTGACGATTCTCTACTGCTGGACACAGCCAATATTGCCTCACTCAAAGAATGCCTCTCTAACTATTTTGCAGAAAATATGACAGACGATATGCCCCGTGCAGCAATTTGGGCGGCACATAAATGTGTTGTCCGTGGCTTACTTATATCCATGACTGCACAGAGACGTAAACTAAAGAAAGCACATATAGATAAACTGTACAAACGCATTCACTTACTGGAAAGGGCTCATAAGCGCACAATGGCTGAATCACATCTGGCTGAGCTTACGGCGGTTAGAGCTGAGCTACTAGAAGAACTGCAAAAATCTTTGAAGCGCAAATTTGTTCTGACCCACAAATTGTTTTACGAGTCGGGAAATAAAGCTGATAAATTGTTAGCCAGAGCCCTTCAGAAGCGGAAAGCGTCCTATACTATACATAAGATTGTTACCCCAACTGGAGACTCAATTGTTGATTCTGACATTATCGCACAAAATTTTGTGACTTTCATTCCCTATATAATCTACCGCACCAACCACATACAGATATGACACGCTCTAGATCAGACCTTATCTCTGATTTTCTCTCTAAATACGCGCCTCCCTCTCTAGACCCCATTAATACAACAACATTAGATGCCCCTCTTTCCTTGCCCGAAGCCACCCTTGCCCTAAAACAACTGAAAGCGGGCAAAAGCCCGGGCCCAGATGGCCTGTCTGCAGCTTATTATAAGTCCTTGTCTGAGGTATTGATTCCCCAATTTCTTGCATCGTTTAATGACCTCTCAACATCCACTAGACCACACACAGATTTACTAGAAGCGCACATCACACTGATCCCCAAACCTGGTAAAGACGCAACACTGATCCCCAACTATCGCCCGATCTCATTGCTTAATGTGGACATTAAATTGTATGCTAAGATTTTAGCTAATAGGATTTCACCCCTACTTTCTGATATCATTTCAACTGACCAAGTGGGCTTTATCCCTGGTAGAGAAGCCAGGGATAACACAACAAAAGCTCTGAACATACACCATTGGATGACCACCACAAAAAAAAAAGGCTTTTTTCTTTCGTTGGATGCGGAGAAGGCATTCGACAGAGTGGCTTGGGACTACATGCATCTTGTGCTACAGCATCTTGGCCTCCCTCCACGACTTCTATCCATGATTGCGATCCTTTACTCTACTCCCACGGCTAAAATAAGGGTTAATGGTCGTCTGTCGAATGCCTTCTCCGTCGCCAATGGTACCCGTCAGGGGTGCCCGCTATCCCCACTCATTTATGTACTGACCCTTGAACCCCTTCTTCGTATGTTGAGAGACAATCCTGATGTACGAGGGATAGACATCAAGGGTAAATCGTATAAAATTGCTGCGTACGCAGATGATATACTGCTATTTCTTGCAGACCCGATAATCTCGATTCCAAATTTGTTGAAGAACCTGCAATCCTTCCAAGCCCTCTCTAACTTAAAAATAAACTTCGAAAAATCGAAAGCGTTGAATATCACTTTATCGGATTCTGAATTGGCCCACTGCAAGCGTAACTTCCCCTTCAGTTGGGAGCGTCATGCTTTAACATATTTAGGTATAAACATCCCCTCTGATTTATCCAAATTATATGATATGAATTTTGGCCCGACACTGCTTAAAATTCAAGAAGACCTTCTTACCTGGCACAAAGGCCCATTCTCATGGTTTGGAAGGATTGCAATCCTCAAAATGAATATTCTTCCTCGGCTACTATACCTCCTACAAACAATCCCTATACTTCTTCCCAAACTATTTTTCCATACATATAAACATATGTGCAGACAATTTATCTGGGGATACCATGCCCCAAGGCTAAGCTGGGCCAAATTAATTCTTCCCAAACCTGATGGTGGCCTGGGCCTACCAGATATACACAACTATTATCACGGTTGTCTGCTTACTAGAATAGTGGATTGGCATGTTCATCACCGCAATAAAGCTTGGATACAACTAGAACAAGACATGATCCCAATTCCTCTGACAAATCTCCCATGGATAGCTAAATCAACAATCCCCATGACGATCCGGACCCACCCCTTTATAAGCCCAACTCTACAGGCTCTACACCGTACAAGTGCCACTCTATGCGTTGACGGGCTACTAGGGCCTCTGACTCCTTTACCCTCTAACCCGGATTTTCCCCCCGGTATCTCAGAACATAGACCTCATCACCGGACAGTGACCTACAGAGCGTACCAGTTCATTGAACGCGGGGAGATCTTATCATTTCCCCAAATGGTCTCTAAATTCCCAGAACTCCATTTACCATTTTTTAAATATCTCCAAATCAGGCACTTCCTTACTTCACAACCGATAACACTCTGGAATAGGGAGCTTACCCCCTTTGAAACTTTATGTAACAGCTCCGAACCCCAACAGCACTTGATCTCTACCATCACTGCTTTACTTCACTCTGACACCAAGGCACAGGATAGTGTTAAACTGCAATGGGGTAATGAACTGTTAACTCCCATGACCACTGAAGATTGGCTGCGAACATATGAACATACACATAAGGGTACTTTAAACGTATCGGCACAAGAGAACCGATATAAGATATACTCTAGATGGTATCGCACTCCTGAAAACATACATAGAATATTTCCAGACATCTCCCCGTCTTGTTGGAGATGTGACTCTGATGTTGGTTCCTTTTTACATGTTTGGTGGGACTGCCCAGTACTTCAACCGTTCTGGAGAGCAGTCCATGACAATATAGTGAAGATCACGACATACATTCCAAACTACTCTCCAGCCCAATATCTCCTTCATCACACGCAAATCCCACAGAGCAGCTATAAGAAGTCTCTTGCCCTACATATGATAAATGCCGCCACGATGTGCATCCCCAGACATTGGAAAACCGCCAAGATTCCTACCTTGACTGACTGGTTTAGACAAATCAACCATACTGAAGAAATGGAAAGACTTCTACACCAAGCTCATGACACACACTCCCGTTTCACTCACACATGGGCATGTTGGATACATTTCAAGCTCTCCCCTACTTATACCGATACTCACCTACCACCCTCTTCATCGTCCTAAATAGACATTGGGATACTTACATAATCTTGGTATTTTTTGCTCTGGTTAAAAATCCTCCACTTTTCTTCCCCATTCATTCCTCCTAGCCCCCCCCCTCTACGTTCTATATTAGGTTAGGCTCTAACTTTGGTTGTCCTTTAAATCCTTTTTTCAAAACAAAAATGGTTTGTTCAGTTACACTGTTTTCCATCAAGTCTCCACACAAACTCCTCGGTTGTTCCACCGAGTGTGCTACTCTCATCCACAGTTAGCTCCCATACGGGGTGGATGCCATTACCAGAGACTTGGTGCATGTTTATATGTTTATAGGTTTGCATTTTTTCCTCTCAGGCCTGTAATGGGTCTTAGTAGCTACTGATGAATGGGGTACTAATATCCATCAATCTTACGCCCACTACTCTTATGCCCCCGTCTTCCAAGCAACATGATGGACAGTAGTGGACCCCATGTAATACATTACCCCGCTTATATTACTCAGTTATTTTTTCTTTTCCCTTTTCTGAATAATAAATGTTCAAGGTATGCTCAATCACCGAATCTTTACGCTTCGGTATTGCATTGACTATGCATCTGAATTGTATGTCTCTGAAATGTTACATTGCTGTTTTATCTTTCTAACATATGTATGCTTTGTTTGTTATATTTCAAAACTACAATAAAATATTTTGAGAAAAAAAAAGAATAAAAGGTCATCAGCATAGGCTGCAACTTTGTGTTGAGATTTGTCTGATTGAATGCCTCTAATGGACTGATTGCCTCTGATATGGTGTAAAAAAAGGTTCCAGGGAAAGGACGAATAGCATTGGGGACAGGGGGCAGCCCTGTCTGGTGCCATTCGAGATGGGGAAAGGGCTGGAATCATAGCCATTTACCCTTACTGTTGCTGTGGGATTATCATAGATGGCCGATATCCATGACAGGATAGGATCTGGCATTCCTATGAATTTAAGTGTCTCCTGGAGAAAAGACCAGTCCACCCTGTCAAAGGCCTTCTCAGCATCCGTGGATAGGAGCAGCAGGGGCACATGGGATTGTTTTGCTTTTTCTATAATATTTAGTGTCCGAATGATGTTGCTGCGACTTTGATGCAACTTTGGATGGGTGCAACTTGGATACGACTTTGGCTTTGACCAGTAATAATGGATAACTGTTGCACAACTCATTGTATATCATTCAGTTACAACGTTCATGCAAATTTTTAGGGTTAACATTTGAAGTCTATGACTCAAGTTTCATGAAAGGTGGACTAAAGTAGTGCATGAACTACTTTGTAGTCACACATATATATGAATGGGTATCATTGGAAAACATGAGGAACGACCTGTTATGTGACTTTTATGTCCAAAGTAGCATGACAAGTCACACAAGTGAGAATGGAGCCTAAAGGAGGTCATACATTTGAACTGGTTGAGGGTGACCTTCATGAAATTACAATATCCCCCATCATTGATTTCACCTTCCTTTCTTCTGCCCCAAATAATCCTATGTAAATCATATCATCTTTATTTTCACAGAGTGAAAAAGATGAGAACCAAATACAGATGGCTGGAGATGATGTGGACCTACCCGAGGATCTGCAGAAGATGATGGCTGATGATCAAGTTGAAGAAGAAGAGAAGAATTCCTTCTTAGGCAACATCCAAAACATCCAGAATATGGACATGGACACCTTAAAAGAAAAAGCCACAGCCACATTCACTGAGATCAAACAAGCGGCGGAGGAAAAGTGTTTGCTGATGTAGACTGGAATCAATGAGGAATCGAATATGTTTTGATAATTTTTTATTTTATAAGAGCCACTGAATGGAAAAGCTTGTCATCACCGTATGACCATACTTTGAAGCTAACTTCAAATTTACGTTGCATTTTAAGGATGATGATAAAAAAAAAATCAATGCTATTGGAATCAGGGGAAAGAAACTCTTAAGAGTTCTGAAATTTCAAATGAAGGTGATATAAAGTCTGGTTATTTTACGTTATTTGGAAGAAGGAAGTAATGCGTTCTCTTCACTATTATAGTACTATTTAATTTTATAATATAATATTTTATGAATCAGATCTGGACTAGATACTAGAGTCTATATTTAAAAGGCTAATCTGAGCTATTTTCAAGTATGTAGGGTTAGCCAAAGACTGGCAAAAGTCTCTCCAAGAACAATGGCCAGGATGATATTTGGCCCAAGAATACACATATTTCCATCAAGTGTGAGGGGTCTTCTCCTTGCCCCAGCACCATTATAGGTGCATTGTATCAGAGGTGGGACCCTGGTCAGTTTGTTGTCACTTTACATGGGGGGTACAAAAGAGGATCTTATTGGCCAGAGAATAAGGACATACCTTGAGGGGGTGATATCTGCCAACTGCTGACTGCTCAGGTAAAAATAATATACTTAACACTTCAGTGTGTCTATCAGTACCAAGTCATTAGATGCTGAGTGCCTATATCATTAATGGAAATCTGTCCTGCAAAATACCATGTAAGAAGCCTCAAATGCATTTCTCTAACTTCTGTGCTGCATATAAAAATTTCTAGGGCAATGAAGCTGAAATTGTCCTGTGTCCCTGTATGGCATGTAATGGATTCCATTTAAATAAAGCCTACAGCAGCTACTGATGGAAGTCAAGAAAATTTTGCCTTGTTTCTTCTGCATGTCTTCTAAACTATTGGAGTGGTGCATATTTTGCTTTGTGGGGAAATTACTAATACAGTTGTAAGCTATCTTCTAAATAAAAGGACCACAACATTCAAGTTAATTCATCTCTAGCTCTACATTGTTAAAGGTGAACTCCACTGAAAACTGATTTTGCATATTTCTCAGGGATTTCATTACACCAGAATTTCCAGTTCTACCCAACTGCTCTGATAACTACAAATTCTCCCCCCCCCCCCCCAAAAGCTGAATTTTATGTCATTTTAAGTTCAACAGTCCAGCAGCAATAGAGACTCAATCTCAATCTGCAATTTTTATCGGGAATGTGACATTGCGGAGGACAGATCGGACACTTTTGACACTTTTTTGGGACCATTGACAATTATACAGCAATCCGTGCCAAAAATAGCCACTGATTACTGTATAAATGTCACTGGCAGGGAAGGGGTTAACATTAGGGGGTGATCAAGGGGTTAAGTGTGTTCCCTAGTGTTTCTGACTGTGTGGGGATGTGACTGACTGGAGGAGGAGCCAGATCATT
Organism: Lithobates pipiens; assembly: GCF_037356315.1. Lineage (NCBI taxonomy): Eukaryota > Metazoa > Chordata > Amphibia > Anura > Ranidae > Lithobates > Lithobates pipiens. Next base: position 236,994,009 of record NW_027507790.1, read on the forward strand.
ATTCCTACTTCATAGCAACTGACAATCTGTTTATCCTCCCCTGTCAGAACCTGCTCTTGTGCCCGCGATCACGGGTGGCCGGCAGCGATCTCACCCGCTGGCCACATGCATCGGATCCCCCTATGGCTCTTAAAGTTGCCGCCGTACATGTACGGCGATTCGCAGAGGAGAGCCAACCTGCCGCCCGTATATGCACAGGAGCCAGTCAGGAAGTGGTTAAAGTGAAGGTAAACCATTACATATACCCAGTGAAGTGAACAGCCTCAGATGATACACAGAGATGAAACAAATCTCCCTAAATAAGTTTCACGTGTATATTTGCTGTCTTTAGCGTGCTATATACTTTAGAAAGTGCACATTGTGTAAGAAATTGCTCTTCCTATTTTAGCAGTGGGTGTGGAGTCTGGGCATACACTGTGTGTGAGCTGATTGGAGGAAAGGCACACACCCCCTCTCCACATAGGCAGAGGAATGAATAAACTTTCAGAGCTGTGCTGTAAATAGACAAGCTCTCTGCTTATCCCTCTCTAAGTTCCCTCCCCAACACAAATTTCCTGCTACTTTTATCTCCTGTGTCAGAGAACTTGTCAGGCTGATAACAGAGGAACAGAGCAGCAGAAAGACAAGCAACTTAGAGCTTTGGACAGAGATAAGTAAACATTACAGATATATGTGCCCAGGTCAGATTTAATGAATAGGGTTTACATCCTACTTTAACTTTGGATGCTGCCAGTTGCTGTTATAACATACAGGGCTGTGTACAGCCTACCAGACAGGCACCCTCCTGAAAATATCTGTAGCGCCCTCACTGTGTTTAGTGTTTTGTGCTAAATTTAGGCCCTATGTACACTGCAGCTGCTAAACTAACATATAGGAGTTGTTGGGTGTTTTTTTTTCAGCAGCCCCTGAACTTTCCTCAATGTTATCCTAGGTGTACATGTACACGCATGTCGTTTATAGCAGTTTAGCGGCAGTTACGTTTACTGACATTTTTTTGAAAGCAGATAAATCACATTTAGGACTGTAGTTTACCAGCATGTCAAAAGCCAAATGCTTGTAACTGCTTGTAAACTCATGTAAACGTTTAGGGCTAGTTCACACTTGCTTCAAAACATGGCTTTGGACAGGCTTTGTTAAAGAACGCCAGTCAAAGCTCCTGTCACTAAATAAAATGGTTAACTTACAGTTCTGTTTACACCTTCCTTTTCTGCAGGGCTTTGGTGGGGCTTCAAGTGAGCCATAGACTTCTATGGAGGCTTTAAAGACTTTTTTATTTTTTATTTTTAAATCGGAAAAATCTTTTATTGTGTCACAAGGTCAGATGTACAAAAAGAATAGCACATAAGAAAATATTATCAGCGTATACATTAGAAACAGTATAGTATACAGGAGATGGTTCAGGGTACGTAAAGCTAAGATATGCCATTTTCATTCACAGCAGAGAATACATATGACAGACATACCCCTTCCCAGGTTTTGTCACCGTACACTCTGATACGCGGACCCAATCATAGTCAAATAAGCAAGGGTACTGAAGATGTGAAGATGCTTAGAAGCACCACTGAAGCTACATGTGGTATAATTTTTTAATTTTTGAAGCAAAAGCAAGGTATAAACAGGACTGTAAGCTAACCATTTTATTTAGGGCTTTAATAAGCCCCGTCCGAAGCCTAGTTTTGAAGCAAGTGTAAATGAGACCTAAAACACAGCGTTAAGCCTCACTTTTACCCCATTGATTCGAATGGAGGTCGCATCCAAGTCGGCTCATGATCATCCAACTTGTGGTGTGACTTGTGCACTGAGGTTCGTCCAATTTGAAAAAAAAAATGGCGTGGGGTCCCCCCAAGATCCATACCAGGCCTGTTGAGTCTGGTATGGACCTTGAAAGGGAACTCTATGGCAAAATGGAAAAAAAAAACTGCGAGGGCCCTCCCCCAAGACCATACCAGACCCTGCAGTCTGGTATGGTATTTGAGGGAAACCCTGTGCCATAAAAAAAAACAGTGTGGCCCCCCTCAAAATCCATACCAGGCCCTTATCCAAGCATGCAGTCCAGCAGGTCAGGAAAGGGGAGGGGGAAGAGCGAGTGCCCCCCTCCTGGACTACACCAGGCTACAAGCCCTCAACATGAGGATTGTGGCTACTTTTGGGCAGGGGGTGCTCTGCGTCCCCCCACCCCAAAGCACATTGTCTCCATGTTGATGCAGCAAGGGCCTCTTCCTGACAACCCTGGTCTGTGGATGTTGGGGTCTGCTGTGGGCTTATTGGAATCTATCGATTAACAGGTCTGCTCTGGGTTCTATTGGCTTGGACTGAACTGCTTCCCCCTGTATCCTAGGGGATCCTGGGACATAGTGAGTGGAAGAGTCCAGATCCCAGCTTACCCATTAGTATCTCCTCAGCCAATCCCTGGTCGATATGGAGGTGACCAGCAGGGGACAGAGGGTGGTATAAATGGTCTTGGGCCTAGAGCAGAGGTCTCTTGTTCCTGGGAGTGTAATGCCCTGTACACACGACCAGTTTTCCCATCGGAATAAACTCTGAAGGTTTTTCAGATGGATTTCCAATGGAATTCCACTGAAACTGTCTTTTGTACACACTATCACACCAAAGTCTGATCGTCAAGAACAGCACATACGATGGGACTAGAAAAAAGAAGTTCAATAGCCAGTAGCCAATAGCTTCTGTCTCGTACTTGCTTCAGAGCATGCGTCGTTTTTGGTCCGTCAGAACAGCATACAGATGAGCATTTTTTCCGATAGGAATTGGTTCTGTCGAAAATATGTCTGACTTTTTCTGTCGGTCATTCCGCTCCTGTGTACGTGGCATAAGACCCAGCTTGAGGGCTCTAGCATTCCTGGGAGTTTTACCTTGGACTGCACTCTTTTGTGGGGTCCCAGCTGTGGCTTGGCTGTGGGACCTCTGCCCTTTCCTTCCTGGAGTATTCCCTGAAATTCAGTGGTGTAGCATGGGGGTGAAGGGGGGTTCCGTGGCCCCGGGTGTGACATTTAGGGGGGCTCCAGTATGTGTCATTGGCTGCCTCCTCCTAATTTTATGTTCCTGTGTCCCCCTCGCTCCGGCCGCTATGTTCAGTGTTCAGCGCCCTGTGATTGGGTGTATGGGGGTCATGTGAGGCATAGCGCTGGCCTGTCCTGCGGTTGCTCCTGAAGTCCCGCCTCCGCACATGATTCCCCATACGCCCAAACACAGTGCGCTGGACACTAAACATGGCAGCAGCCAGATCACGGGAGAGACCAGAAAAAATGTGAGCCACCGCAGCCGCTGTCTTCTGAGGAGACTCTTATCCTCCTCCTATATTCCAGACCGTTGTAGGCCAGGACCATGGACAAGAAGAAGGTGAGTGAGAGTGGTGTTACTGGCCCCGAGGGGGGGAGAGATAGAACAGTGTAGTATAGTAGTCAGTGCAGTGTAGTATAGTGGTCAGTCAGTGTAGTGTGGTATGGTGGTTACTGTAGTGGTCAGTGTAGCGTAGTGGTCAGTGTAGTGTAGTGTCACAGGTGCCAACCGACCTACAGCAGTAAAGGTAAGACACAGATCAGCTCCGCAGCTGATCTGTGACATAGGGGCAAATGGGTTTTATACTGTACTAGTCGAAGGGACTCATTGAGCGCTAAAAGTCCATACGTTAGGGGGCGCAAATTACTTGCCTTGCCCTGGGCGCTGACAACCCACGCTACGCCACTGCTGAAAGTTCCAGGATACAGTTCCAGGATACAGGCTGCTAGAATACTGAAGTTTGAGGATAATGCACATAGCTGCCTGGAAATAAAAAAACAGTGAGTACTAAGCTCTGTGATCTAGAAACTTTATTAAATTCCTCTGGAAGGCCCTTAACAGCATCTTTCTGCATTCAGGACTGCATCTTTATTGGGATTCCTGTTTGCCTGCTGCTTAGTCTAATGACTTCAAGGGGGGTGCCTTCTATCCCTAAAATAACCCCCCCAAAATAAATCTGCACAGCCTGTTTACTGTCTCAGAAGATGAAAATGTTGTGCCTGGCTGCTGTGTGCCGAACAGGGAATAGCATCTGGGATCAAACCACCAGACCAATCTGGATACATATCATAACAATATTTTCACAAAAAATACACTAAAATCAAACAAACACAACACAACTTACAAAATTTCTGCTAAATTTAAAAGCTATAACTACATTGAGTGAACAAAGTTTTGTATGTGAATGAGGTCTTATTCACAAGGGCTCTGTGGCCTGTATGAATCAGTGTTTTTTGTTATGTAGCCGGAGCTGTGTGCAGGCAGCTTATGTCACACGATAGGTAAGCAGCGGCTGTATGAATGCAAGTATACAGCCCCAAACACAGTGTGTATTCTGAGCCCCTCAACTGCACTTGCCCACCTGTAAAATTAGGACCCACAGCTGTGTTCTCACAGCCACTGCGTCTTTATAGTGTAAGCCCTTGCACACACGGTCGGACATTCCGACACCAAATCCGTCGGATTTTGTCTGAAACTGTTGCATACACACAGTCGGACAAAGTTGTCAGAAAATCCGATCGTACTTAACGTGATGACGTTATTTCGTTAGGACGGGACTACGTTCAGGCTAGTAGCCAATAGCTTTGGTCTAGGAATTTGATCTGAGCATGCGTGGCACTTTGTCCGATCGGAATTCTCTACACATGATCGGACAAAGTCCGATCGGATCATGTTATTGGAAAATTTTATAGCCCAGCTGGAAAACTTGGTCCGTCGGATACTCCGACGGAAACAGTCCGATGGAGTCCACACACTGTCGGATTATCCGACAACACGGTCCTATCGGACATTGTCCATCGGAATGTCCGACCATGTGTACAAGGGCTTACAGGTGGCTCCGGCCATACAAACAAGCCACTCATTTACACTGTATAGACCCGGCAGCCGTATGAAGGAGCCCTTCATTTTTGTTACATTATTTTATTTATTTATTTTTTTACAATGTTTTTTTATTTTTTTTTTTTTATTTAAATCATTTTTACAATTTTATTTGCAACGCTAATGGGGCGGCTCTGATGTCTCACTTTTGAGACAGAGAAAGGAATTGCGGAAATTCCTCAATTTCTTTTTTTTTACAGCCTCAGCTGTAGATGAATGAACAGCAGACGCTCTGTATAGAACCTACCTGTTCATTCACAAACTGAAGCATACTAAACACAGTTTACTATGCTTTAGTTATGAATGAACGCAGTGAGAATTTGCTACCAATCCCCCCCCCCAAATTTTTTTTGAATATAGTGCCTGGGGGTCCCCTTAGTCTACCTGTAAAGTAGCACATCTGTACTGCGTATAGAAGCTGTTGCAGAAATAATTGCATTTATAAAGCCCAAAAAAGGACATTTTCCCTGCAAGCTTTTGTTATTTTGTAAGCAACGGCTTGCGGAGCCAGTCTGTATGATGAGGCCACAATGTAGTGCACTGAGAACAAGAATAGAGCTTTTTTTGGATACATCCTGGTGTCTCTTCCACAGACTTTGGATAGAAGTAACGGGTGGAAAAATTGGTCTTTGGGTGTCGGTGACACCATTACACCGTAACCTTACAGATATACTCTTGATGAAAGCAAGAAATGGTCTTGCTGTCAAAAATTGCAATGATATGCACTTGTCAAACAGGTGTGGAAAAATTGGTCTTTGGGTGTCGGTAGCACCTTCACACCGTAACGCTATAGAGATGCTCTTAATAAAAGCAAAAATTGGCCTTGTTATCAAAAATTTAAATGCTATGCAACTGTCAAACATATGTGGAAAAATTGGTCTTTCCAAAAAAACACCAAACCACCAAAAAAATCTTCCAGATGAAATCAACAACCACAATGCTAGGCAGCCTAGAGGTCCTGCAGAGATTCCACACCACAAAAACACTTAATCAGCAACATCAGCATCAGGGGCTTCATAGCTGCTGGTAATCCAGGACTTATTCATTTTGATAAATGTCAAACGGTCCACAGAGTCTGTGGACAGACACGTTCTATTATCAGTAGCAAAACCCCCAGCAGCACTGAATGCCTGTTCGGAAAGCACGCTGGATGTAGGGCAGCCCAGCAGTACAATTGCATACTGGGAAAGTTCTGATCAGTGGTCTATACTCATGACCCAGTAAGCCAGTGACTGGAAAGCTCCCCATCTCTGTTTTTGCCCCTAGATAATCGTCCACTGTCTGATGCAGATGCTGTCAATATGATGTGGAAGCTGACAGCCATGGGCGGCGAGTAATAAAAAAATTGTGAAATGCATGACTTAGGCGGCCGCCTTCTCTACTGCTCCTTTCTTGACCAACAGAAGTTGTTAAAAGCATTGGATACACTTCTCTTTAAGGTGTCCTCAAGAGATTTCATCTTGTACACTCTCTGTGGGGATGGGATGAGTTCTGAGACTTCTGAGACTTCTTGTAACAGTGGTCAAGGTGGGTTGCCAACCAATAGTGATCCTCCTCCTTTACAGCACTTATTCTTGGGTCCTTTTGCAGGCTCTGGAGCATGAGGGAGCCCATGCACCGCTGATTTGCGAAGGCATTAGAGGCAGGCTGCTCGGGGTCACTGAGGATTATAGTAGCTGGAACTGCCTCCTCCCATCCACATACTACTCCCAAGGGTTCTGCGGATAGAAAACCATCTCTTACTGTTTGATGTATGTCTTTCTCTGTTTCAATGCCTCCAAAACTGCCCAAATCCTCCTCCTCCCTCTCTTCTTGTGTGTTCTGTGGCATAGGAACAATGGTGTCTGCATAAAGTGGGCCTCTTCCTCCCACTGCTCTGCCCATAATGCCACGCAGAGTCTGCTCCAGCAGTAACACAAAAGGAATTGTGTCACTGATGCATGCATTGTCATTGACAGTACAGTGCATGCTTCGTTTATGAGCAGCCATTGATGTGGGGAAAAAAATCCGAGCCGGCCTGAGCCTGTTGTTGTGCCATGCTCACATAGGTACTCGTTGACAGCCCTCTGCTCCATGTGTAGCTGCTGCAGCATTGCCAAAGTTGAGTTCCACCTGGTGGGCATGTCACAAATTAGGCGGTTTACGGGCAGGTGAAATTCCTGCTGAATTTCAGCCAACCAAGCACTGATTGTGTACGACCATCTGAAATGGCTACAGACTCTTCTGGCCAGCTTTAGCACATCTTCCAACACTAGGTACTTATTTAGAAAAAGCTGCACCACCAAATTGAGAACATGTGCCAGGGATGGGAGATGTCTGAACTTACCCTGTCTAAGGGCGGACAGGAAGTTTGTACTGTTATCACACACCACCATTCCTGGCTCCAGCTGGCATGGCGTGAACCACCTCTGGGCCTATCCCTGCAGAGCTGCAAGAATCTTTGCTCAGGTGTGTTTCCTGTCCCCTAGGCAGACCAGCTGCAGCATTGCATGGCACCTTTTAGCCTGACTCATCGAATAGGCCCTTGAACAGTTAGGGGGTACTTGTGCTTCATAGGACAATTCAGCAGAGGAGAGCATGGAGGCAGAGGAGGAGGAGACGGTAGAGCTGACGTGGGGACACAACAAGCTGCAGCATTGAACCCTTTCCTGCATCCTTCCAAGTTGCAAGCATAGTTACCCAGTGTGCTGTAAACAAAATATATCATCCCTGACCATGCTTGCTGGACCACGTGTCCGCAGTAACATGGACTTTGTGGCTGACTGCCTTGCCCAATGATGCCACAACGTTGCCTTCCACGTGATGGTACAGAGCTGGAATGGTCTTACGTGAAAAGAAATAGCGACTGGGAACCTGCCATTGTGGTACAGCACATTCTGCAAATTCACGGAATGGGGCAGAATCCACCAGACGAAAAGGCAGATGTTGTAGAGCCAGCAGCTTTGACAAGCTTGCATTTAGACGCTGGGCATGTGGCTGGCAGTGACTGTATTTTTTTTTGCTGCAGCAGATGGGGAAGATAAATTTGCCAGCTATAGTCTAGTCTATATTCTACTGTCTTGCAACAGTGCGATCAGCTGCACATATGCTAAAAAAAAGGCCCAGACAGCTGAGTTGAGGGAAGTGGGCCGGGAGATAACAGCTCCACAATGTGATGGAATAGGGTGGCTACTCTATACTCTTCAATGATGACTGCCTCGTTGGGGTTGTGCCTCACCCTCACTTTCCTCTGCTCTATCTGGCACCCAAGTCGCATCAGTGACCTCATCATCATCATCTCCTCCATCCTCATTACTACTGGAGACAACTTGGCAATACGCTGCGGCTGGAGGAACATGACTGCCAATTTGTGTAGCAGTGTTCTCCCCTATCTGTAGGCTCATGTTCCTGCCTTCCTCAACCTCAAAACCAACATCTGAATCAGGTAATGGCTGTGCATCGTCAAGGTGCAAGTGGCTGACACTGTGTTCAAGTAACTCAGCTGACTTCTCCATGCCTGATGCTGGGGTTATGGTAGGAATAGCTATGGACAAGGAGGCAGGTTTAGCCACTCTGGCAGCTGCGGATGGTTTAATAAGCCAGTCCACCACCTCCTCTGCATGCTGTGGCTGGATAGCACGAGCAACATCATAAAACAGAGGAAATTATGCCCTGCCTGAGGACTGACTACGTCCTCCTTTGCCTGTGGACACATATACTGCTGGTCCCCTCAGAGTGCCATGAGAATGTCTGCCTCTCCTTTTTGTTCTCCCAAACATGATGGGGGGGTGCTTATTAACACAATGTAATATAGATGTTGAAATGTGTACATGGATGCACTTTAATCAATGGAATGTGGTGTCACTACACAGACACTGATACACTATATTATACTGCAGTATAACTGCACTAATGCACAGAAATGTACTATCTTAAATTTAAGGTAACACACTGAAATATACGGTGTTAAGTGTGCACTAACGCACATAAATGTACTGTGTTAAACTGCACATAATGCACTGAAATATACTTGTGACATATCAGTGTCTGGTTAAAGCTTGTAGCAGGATTTTTTTATTCTCCTGTGACTGTCCTATAAGGCTGCATGACCCCTGACCCTCTGTCTGAACAGTGCTGATCACATGCACCCTCCTCAAAAAATAAATACAAATAAATGAAAACGCTAGCAATACACTCCAAACTGAGCATGTGCAGAGTGATTCCAAGGCTCTGTTCTATCAGCAGATAGATTAGGGATAGTGGAAGAAGGGGACAGATATAGAACACAGAAAAGCGCCAGATTAGTAAAAAATGCATTTATTTCATCAAATAAGTAAAAGTCTCACTTACATGGACAATCAGTATTGTGTGTGTAACCACTCAGCTGTTCCCTCGAGCAGGCAATGTCCCAGAATACAGATGTTGGTAATATCCTCGGCAGTGCGCTGGGGGGAAGCTCGGCTGTGCTCTGCAATCCACAGAGACACAGACCGGCTCGTGCAGGCGGCGTATGACGTCAGCGGGGAATACCAGGGGACACGACGCGTTTCTGAGCATGTGCGGGCACGAGCGAGCGCGATCCCCCTACTTCTGAAGGACGTTCAGGAACGTCCAGTCAAAAGTAGAGAGCTCCCATCCGGCCGTATATATACATTGGCTGGGTGGGAAGTAGTTAATATAGGGGGTCAACAATGCCAAGAGTTGGTGAAAGCAGGAGTCTGCCATCCGGAGATAATTCCTAAAATTATCCAGATTATTCTCCTGGAGCTCCGGCAGCAAAGGCATATGACATAATTGGTCACGATTAATAAAGCAACCAATTTTTGGTCCAAGAAATCTTCCTTCTCCTGTTCCTTGACTGGACTCGGATCAAAGCTATAACTTCAAGGCCAATGATAAATAACACATTATTTCCTCCGATTCCGCAACATGGCTGGTTGACGAACGGCCATTCAGAAACAAACTGAAAAGCACGAAATGAAAAGTGCAAAATTAAAAGCGCGAATCAACACTCACCAAACTTCCACTAACATGAAATTAGTAGAAGGAGCCCAAAGGGTGGAGCCTGACAATTGAACTTCTTCTTTATCGTCTCGTAATACATCTGGTATGTCACTACGTTCGTGTTTGTTGGCAGACAATTGTGTGCCATTTGTATGCAAGACAAGTTTTTGGCCAATGCCTTTCGGACAAAAGTCTGAGATTTTGTCTGCAGAAAATCTGATCATGTGTACAAGGCTTTAGAATTTATAGTGAGTATTACATGAATGCTAGTGAGTTTCATTTTCTAATGGAAAAAAATAAACTGTATCATTTTTGCAGACTTTGCTTACGCCCTGAGTGATGTAAAAGATATATATGCTAAATTTCAAGAAGATCGGATAATATTTAGAGGTTGCAATTTTTGATCTGTTTTGTAAAAGTAGGCAAAAAAATATGATTTTTCAATGTTAATTACTTTAATTGGGAAAACTAGAAATCACAAACTTAAAATACTATTAAAACTATACACTAAAATGAATAGGTAATATGATAGGCAAAACGTGTTATATTAATCAACTTTGAACGATGCAATCCCTTGTATTCTGTCACGTCGTGGATCCCAAACAGTTCAAAGAACTTCTTTCTTTCATTAGTAACGAAATGGCTCAGGTCTTTTCCTTCAAAAAACATGTTTTTACCCTCTAATCGTTTCACTTCCCTTTTCTTTGCAGGTTTGATTTCTACGTTTTTAGTCATATTTTCCTTAACAGCCTGAGAAATACGTTTGTCCAAAAAAGCCAATCCTATGTTTGTTTCTGACATATACCAAAGTTGTCTCTTAGCAACTGTGAGAGCACATTTTTTGATGTCTACATTTGGGTAAGTGCTCAAAAACTGTAGCATATCCAAACCATTCTTTGGAGCCCATTGACTTACAATTGCCTCATGCCAAAAGCAAACATATATGAGGCTGACAAAATGTGCAACCCGTTTCATTCCTTCCAATTGTTGTTGAGGAATATTCAACTGTTTAGTAAAGAGGACAATTTTTTATAGCATACAGAGCCGCTCAACACACACACAGACCCAGCTATGTGACACACAGTGCTGCAGGAGATGTGTGATCCAGGGCAGGCTATGGTGAGTCTGCATTCATAGGCAAAGTGAGGCTGCTATTATGGACACAGTGATGCTGCTATTATGGGCTATTATGGGCACCTAGAGGCTGCGATTATGGGCACCTAGAGGCTGCGATTATGGGCACCTAGAGGCTGTGATTATGGGCACCTAGAGGCTGCGATTATGGTCACAGAGAGGCTGTGAGTATGGGCACCTAGAGGCTGCGATTATGGGCACCTAGAGGCTGCGATTATGGGCACCTAGAGGCGGCGATTATGGGCACCTAGAGGCTGCGATTATGGGCACCTAGAGGCTGCGATTATGGGCACCTAGAGGCGGCGATTATGGTCACAGAGAGGCTGTGAGTATGGGCACCTAGAGGCGGCGATTATGGTCACAGAGAGGCTGGGATTATGGGCACCTAAAGGCTGCGATTATGGTCACAGAGTGGCTGCGATTATGGGCACAGTGAGACAGCATTGATGGGCACTGGTGAGACTGCATTAATCTCTTGTATCATGTCGGCAGTCTCTGACCATCTCCTGTGTCATGTCCTCAGTCTCTAACCATCTCTTATCTTATATCATGTCTGCAGTCTCTGATGGGAGTTTGCTTAATTAGCAATGGTATTGGTAATATGCAGCAGCAAGGGGGTTAATGCACTGTCACTGATTCATTAGTATAGAGCCCATCGTCTGTAGGCGCTGTAGCCTTTCACAGCGGGGGGGTGGGGGCGCAGTTTTTCATCTTCGCCCTGGGCACAAATGACCTTGTCCTGGCACTGATAGCATATATTGATGCAGTGCCCCTGGGAATCTGAAACTGAAGTCATTTTTAGACCAACCTCCTAGGTACAGGAGTGAGAGTTGTAATAACTCTTTGTAGTCTTCTCCTGGATGACTTACGTCTTTTAGGAAATTTTGTAGTTAACCATTTACACTTGTTCTTCTAGAAAGCCTTGAACAGGACTTTCTTCATCCAGCATTGTTGTATATGACTTCTTATCAAGTGAAGCCCACAGTCTTTGCTTTGATAAAAGTGATCAATGTGTGCAACCCCTAAATATTATCCAATCTTCTTGAAATTTGGCATATATATTTTTTACCTCTATGGAGGTAGTCTCACTGCAGACATGTGCATACGGGAACCCACACGGATGTCAAATTGGGTTGCTGTGTCTGTGCCGCTGCTGCATTCTAATTGACATGAATGTGCCTGCATGGGGATGCATGGAACACCTGTGCATTCCGTGCATGCAAAACACGGCCCTCATTCATATGCTGTCTGTGTCTTTTATGGAAAATCAATACATTTTGAAGATTTTAAAGAGCAATCAAGGAGTTGTGGACCATCTTTTCTCATGATTGTTACTGCAGATGCATACCTCCCAACTTTCTGAGATAGGAATGAGGGGCACCTATTAGTATAAGTATGTAGCCAAAGGACACAACCTTGCCCCCCCCCCCCCCCCTTTAAAGGAAAATTATACAAAAAAGATCATTAGTTAAACCCACAAGTGCTTTTTACCATTACTATTCCTTTTATGTTGACTTTTGAAAATTACAAATGCAGCAATTTAGAATTTGAATGAAAGGTTTAGCGCTGACACTATATAGATCGGGCCTAAATGAGGGACAAATGAGGAGGAAAGAGGGACAGAGGGACTTTGTTCCAAATCAGGGACAGTCCCTCGAAATCAGGGACAGTTGAGAGGTATGCAGCTGTGCGACTGCCTTTCCACACCCAGGTAGCTCTAAACAATTTTCTGATCATATTGGGTTGTAGCACCCTACTTCTGTTCTATTTTACAGCCCTCATAGGGCTCTATGCTAAGGTATGGGCATGTGAATGAGGCCCTGCCTTCACGGGTCTGCACAACTGCTGCGCCTGCTAAAAGGAGTAATTCTCCCTGCCGGATTATTTATTTATTTTATAAAGTATCTAAAGCCAACATATTATTTTGTTGTTGTTTATGGATAGAGTAAGAAATTTATTTTATTTTATTGGTTTTTTTTTTCTTTGTTTGTCTGATTGGGGCGATTCCCCTTCACTTCTTGACCTCTAGATCTCACAGGAAGTAGGAATACATTTCTGAAAATTGAAGGAAATCCTCTGTAAGGGTCAGTTCACACTACATGCAGTCCAGTGCGTTTCTTTTTTTTTTCTGCATCAAAAGCGAATGGAACATAGGTTATATGGTTTCCAATGGCATAGTTCATACTAGTGCAGTCAGTTCCAAAGCTTTCCAGTTCCAGAAACAAAAGTAGAACATGCTGCATTTTTCCTGCACCAGATTGTACTGTAACACAGTAAAACACATCAAAAACACATGGGAATGCACTGGAATGCATCACAACGCATTAAAAACACACTGGACCCTAGTATAGTGGAAAAAAAACACAGGAAAAGAGAAGCACCTGGAATGCATCTGGAAACACATCAAAAATGCACTGGAATGTGTCAAAAACATGTAAAACAGGCCATAGATGATGCAATTTTCTTTCCTGTAGCCATGGACTGCAGGAAAGAAAATTGCTTGATTCCCCTCATCAACACTATTGTGTTCTCTAGGTGAGGGAGCAAGGGGAGCCATCTCTGCTAGGAGAACACAGTGATTATTGCTAGCGGCAGAGCTAGCGGCACCTCCAGCACCGAATGTATGCAATGGCAAGGGTAGTTCCACCTCTTATGCAAGTGTGTGCTGAAGGGTCCAATAAAGCCAGCTGCTGGGGGGGCTCTATTGTTGCTAGGAGGTATTATGTTGCTAGTGGGTCAATTGTTGCTGAGAGGGATCTATTGTTGAGGGAGGGGTCTATTGATGCTGGCTGCTGAAGAATTTATTGTTGAGGGAGGGGTATATTGTTGCTTGGGGGGTCTTATGTTGCTAGTGGTCAATTGTTGTTGGGAGCAATCTACTGCTGAGCAGGGGTCTATTGTTGCTGGCTGCAAGAGGGGATATATTACCACTTGCTTACTGGGCACTTAAACACCCTTCCTGCCCAAACCAATTTTCAGCTTTCGGTGCTCTCACACTTTGAATGACAATTACTCAGTCATGCAACACTGTACCCAAATTAATTTTTTGTCCTTTTTTTTCCCACAAATAGAGCTTTCTTTTGGTGGTATTTGATCACCTCTGGGGTTTTTATTTTTTGCGCTATAAATGAAAAAAGACCGAAAATTTCGAAAAAAACGCATATTTCTTTGTTTCTGTGACAGAATTATGCAAATTATTAATTTTTCTTCATACATTGTGGCCACAATTTATACTGCTACATATCTTTGGTAAAAATAACCCAAATTAGTGGATATTATTTGGTCTTTGTGAAAGTTAGAGAGTCTACAAGCTGTGGTGCGAATCGCACAAAATTGATCACATCTGATGTACTGGTGGCCTATCTCGCTTCTTGTGACCCGAACAAGTCAGGAAAGTACAAATACCCCCCAAATGACCCCTTTTTGGAAAGTAGATATTCCAAGGTATTTAGTAAGAGGCATAGTGAGCTTTTTGATGTTGTAATTTTTTTCCCACAATTCTTTGCAAAATTAAGATTTTTCATTTTTTTTTTTCTCCACAAAATTGTCATTGTAATAGGTTATTTCTCTCACATGGCATGTGTATACCACAAATGACACCCCCCAAAAATTCTGCTACTCCTCCTGAGTATTACAATACCACATGTGTGGGACTTTTTCACAGCCTGGCCACATAGAGAGGCCCAACATGCAGGTAGCACCATCATGTGTTCTAGGAACATAAATTACACATCTAACTTGTTGACTATTTATTACACTTTTGAAGCACCAGGACAATGACACGTGACACTGATGACAGATGGCACTGATACGTGGCAATGATGACACTTATACGTGGCACTGATGACAGATGGCACTAATATGTGGCACTGATGACAGATGGCACTTATACGTGGCACTGAAGACACGTGGCACTAATACGTGGCACTGATGACAGATGGCACTAATACATGGCACGGATGACGCGTGACACTGATGACAGATGGCACTGATAAGTGGCATTGATGACACGTGACACTGACAACAGATGGCACGTGACACTGACAGGTGGCACTGATGACAAATGGCACTGATACGTGGCACTGATGACAGATGGCACTAATACATGGCACCGATGACGCGTGACACTGATGACAGATGGCACTGATAAGTGGCATTGATGACACATGACACTGACAACAGATGGCACTGATGACAAATGGCACTGATACGTGGCACTGATGACAGATGGCACTAATACGTGGCACTGATGACAGATGGCACTATGTGGCACTGATGACAGATGGCACTTATACGTGGCACTAATACGTGCCACCGATGACAGATGGCACTAATACATGGCACCGATGACGCGTGACACTGATGACAGATGGCACTGATAAGTGGCATTGATGACACGTGACACTGACAACAGATGGCACGTGACACTGACAGGTGGCACTGATGACAAATGGCACTGATACGTGGCACTGATGACAGATGGCACTAATACGTGGCACTTATGACAGATGGCACTATGTGGCACTGATGACACGTGGCACTGATGACAGATGGCACTTATACGTGGCACTGATGACAGATTGCACTGGGGACAAATGGCACTGACAACAGGTGGCACTGGGGGCAGGTGGCACTGGGGGCAGGTGGCACTGGGGTGGATGGCACTGGGGGCAGGTAGCACTGGGGTGGATGGCACTGGGGGCAGGTAGCACTGGGGTGGATGGCACTGGGGGCAGGTAGCACTGGGGTGGATGGCACTGGGGCAGATGGCACTGCTGGGGGAGGATGGCACTGCTGGGGGAGGATGGCACTTTTTTTTGTACTTATTTTTTATCAACTCAAAGCAGAGCGGCCGTTCATCTCTCCCCTCTCACACTCTGTCTGTGTGAGGAGGGAGAGCGGCGCTGAGAGGTGATCTCATATGTTTACATATGAGATCAACTCCCATTGGACATGCCGATCGCGCTGTATACGGCCGCTGTGATTGGCCGTTTCCAGCGATCTGTGTTTGCCTGTCCCCGGGGGACACGGCGAACACAGAACTTCCGCGATGCGCGCCCGCGGTGGCGCGCATTGTGGAAGTAAACATTAGGACGTCCAGGGACGACCACCCGGACGAAAGCGCCTGCTCTACGGCCGTCATTCGGCTATAGGGCGGGCGCGAGGTGGTTAAGCTGCTGGGAGATCTATTATTGCTGGTAAGGTCTGTTGTTGTGAGGCGGTACTTGTTGCAAGCAGTCTATTGTTGCTGGGGGGATCTGTTATTGTTAAGGGTGTCTATTATTGTGGCGGGATCTATTTTTGCTTGGGGGGGGTGAGGGGCTATTGTTGCTGGCTGCATGGGATCTATTTTACTACTTTTCTTATTATGATTACCAAATTCCATACAAATTATTTAGCATCACAAAATACTTGGTTCTGTTTCCTCTAAAATAAGTGGTACTGGGAGGTGGGTATGGGGTGGAAACAAAGGATGATGCTTGGAGGACAAGTGGTGACTTGGGAGAGGGAAGTTCCTGCACCTAGTCTCTGAAAAAAAAAGCCCTGGCTAGAGGCTATAACCGCTGGCAATAATCGCATGTAAAGATCTGGCATGTTGGTTGTACCCAAGTCGATTAATGAATCAACTTGGTTACTGCCCATACATGGCTCAAATCTTGGCCAGTTCCTGCTGAACTGTCTATGGCCAGCTTTAGAAACTTATCCGAAGCTAAACAAAAATAAAAAAATGTGTTGCTTAGAAACCTTTGAATTTACTATTTAGGGAGTATATAAGTGAATTCAGATGGATTTATTATTCTATGTTGGCTTACAGTGACTTTTTAGATGTTGTAAAGGACTTTCTAAGTGTCCCAGCAGGTGGTGTGGAAGCCACAGAGACTGTCAGGGAACACAGGGAGGGTGCTGGTCCTCTGACCACATGCAGTAGCGGGTCACATGACATTTGTATACATCCGATAATCACAGCACGCTCAGCAGACCTGCTCTACAGGTGTTGCCTAGTAACAATGGTGAAGAGGTAGAACCAGCTTGTTTAATAGGTGTCTGGGGGATTAGCTCCCAGTGATTAACAACTAAACCCCATTAATCCCTTTCAAATTAAGTGATGCGTCTAATGACTACAACTACGTACAGTAGTCGTATGTAACAATTGTAATTCGTCCGCCCTAATGACTGACCATTGACATGGGCCAAACCAGGGTTAAGAATGAAGAAATTTGCAATTAATCTTTACAATGCTCCAAGTCTGAGCGCCTCCAGGCAAAAGGCCTATAGACTGTTCATGGAAGTGTCACCTATGCATATAAAACCTACTGTCCTATCACCTGGAGAGCTGGGGTGTACTAACAGTAAAATATACCTGTCCTGTATGTTCCTCCACCAAAAAACTTGCTCATCCATGTCTTTATGGACCTTTCTTTGTGCACTGGTGCGCAGTTATGTTGGAACAGGAAGGGACCACCCTCAAACTGTTCTCACAAAGTTGGGAGCTTGAAATTGTCCAAAATGTCTCACTATGCTGATGTCTTAAGAGTTCCCTTCACTGGAACTAAGGGGCCAAGCCCAACCCCTGAAAAACAACCCCACACCATAATCCCCCCTCCACCAAATCGTATGGACTAGTGCACAAAGCAAGGTCCATAAAGACATGGATGAGCGAGCTTGGGGTGGATGAACTTGACTGGTCTCACCTGGGGTGGAGTCCTGACCTCAACCCGATAGGACACCCTTGGGATGAATTACAGCGGAGACTGCGAGCCAGGCCTTCTCTTCCAACATCAGTGCCTGACCTCACAAATATGCTTCTGGAAGAATGGTCAAACATTCCAATAGACACACTCCTAAACTGCCTTCCCAAAAGAGTTGAAGCTGTGATAGCTGCAAAGGGTGGGCCAACTCAATATTGAACCCTACAGACTAATTAGACTGGGATGCCATTAAAGTTCATGTGCTTGTAAAGGCAGGCGTCCCAGTACTATTGGTAATATAGTGTATCTAATTCATCTATCAATCTTTTTGTCAAATTGTTTTTTAAATCTACCTAATTCTTTGATTTTCTGCATCTATTTATCCAAGCTATGCCTATATACACATATAACCTTCAATATATATGTATTATTATTATTATACAGGATTTATATAGTGCCAACAGTTTATGCAACACTTTACAACTTGAAGGTAGACAGTACAAATACAGCACACTTTAATACAGTAGGAATCAGAGGGCCCTGCTCCTTAGAGCTTACAATCTTAGAGAGAATGTCAAGAGATACAAGAGGTAATAACTGTGAGGGATGTGCTAATGGAGAAAATAAATATACAGTTGTTAGATGGGGGCCAGATAGGTTTCTCTAAAGAGATGAGTTTTCAAGGATCGTCTGAAAGTAGACAAAGTAGGAGAAAGTCGGACAAATTGGGGTAGAGTATTCCAGAGGATGGGAGAGGCTCGGGAGAAGTCCTGAAGGCGAGTATGGGATGAGGTGACAAAGGAGTTTGAGAGCAGGGGGTCTTGGGAGGAGCGAAGAGAACGATTAGGTTGGTATTTTGAGACTCTAGGTTAGTGATGTAGCTGGGGGCCAGGTTGTGGATGGCTTTGTAAGTTATAGTTAGTATCTTGAATTACATATTTTGGCTGAGTGGCAGCCAATGGAGGCATTGGCAGAGGGGTATAGCAGACGCTGAGCAGTTTGTGAGGTGGATGAGCATGGCAGCAGCGTTCATGATGGACTGAAGTGGTCATAGCCTATTTAGAGGTAAGCCAATGAGGAGGGCATTGCAGTAGTCAAGGTGAGAGATGACGAGGGAGTTGATTAGAAGCTTTGTGGGGACACTGGTTAGGAATGGGCATATCTTGGAGGTGTTGCAGGGGTTGAGGAGAGGTTGAGGAGGCAAATTTTGGATAGCGATAGGATGTGGAGCTGAAAGGTTAGTTCAGAGCCCAGGATTACACCTTCGTGTGGGGGGGACAAGTTGATAGTTGAGCCATTGATACTGTATTGACAGAGAAATCAGGGGATGTGGCACCTGGGGGAGGAAATATCATGAGCTTGGTTTTGGATAGGTTGAGTTTGAGGAAGTGATGTGACATGCAGGCTGATATGTCTGCTAGTAAGTTGGTGATGTGTGAGGAGACAGATAGAGAGAGCTGGGGGGTGGAAAGATAGATGTGGGTGTCATCAGCGTAGAGATGATATTGAAAGCCATGGGAGGCAATCAACTGACCCAGGGAAGTGAAGTAGATTGAGAAAAGGAGAGGTCCAAGAACAGAACTTTAGGGGACCCCGACCGAGAAAGGAAGAGGAGAGGAGAAAGTAGAGTTGTAAGTGACATTAAAGGAGCAGTGGGATAGGTAGGATGGGAACCAGTGAGGAGTACAGTCAAGGAGACCAAAAGAGTGGAGTTTATTGAGGAGGAGGGGGTGGTCCACTGTGTCAAAGGCAGCAGAGAGGTCCAAGAAAAGTAGTACAGAATAGTGTCCGTTAGTTTTAGCTGTTGGTAGTTCATTTGAGAGTTTAAGGAGAGCAGTTTCCGTGGAGTGTTGAGGGCGAAATCCGGACTGAAGGAGATCAAGAAGTTTATTTATGGTCAGATGGTTGCTCAGTCGGTTGTAGACCAGTCTTTCAAGAAGTTTTGAGGAAAAGGCGAGCAAGGAGATGGGACATAGGTTGTTAAGATTGGTGGGGTCTAGTGAGGGTTTTTTTAAGTATGGGGTGACTAGCGCATGTTTTAGAGAGTTTGGGAAGATGCCACAAGAGAGGGAGAGGTTGACAATGTGAGTTAGAGAGTGTAGTGTTGAGTCAGAGGGTGAGCATAGCATTTATGAGGGAGCAGGATCCAGGGGGCAGGTGGTTAGATGAGTGTTGGATAAAAGTTTAGCAACCTCATTAATACTAGCAGAGTTAAATGAGGGACGTAATGATTGTATCTGTGGACATGGGATGTTGCATGGGGGAGGTTTCTACATGTTGGAGATCTCCTAATGAATTGTATCAATCTTATTTTTGAAGTGATTGGCGAGCTCCTGGGCAGTGAGTGAATTAGAGGGTGGAGGACAGAGTAGAGTGTTAAAGGCAGAGAAGAGTTGACATGGACTGGATGAGAAAGTGTTAATGAGTGTGATAAAATAGGTCTGTTTGGCAATGGGGAGGCAGGAATAGTATTTTAGGAGGTCATATTTATATTGTTTGAAGTCTTCCTGGAACTTAGTCTTAGGCAACAGACGCTCAAGAGCGCAGCTAAATTTTCTGAGACTTCTGGTGTCGTCGAAAGTAGACATTCCAAGTTATTTAGTAAGAGGAATGGTGAGGTTTTTGATGTTGTCATTTTTTAAACAATTCTTTGCAAAATGAAGATTTTTTTTCTACAAAATTGTCACTGTAATAGGTTATTTCTCTCACATGTCATGTGTATATCACAAATGACACCCCAAAATAAATTCTGCTACTCCTCCTGATACCACATGTGTGGGACTTTTCCACAGCCTAGCCACTTAGAGAGGCCCAATATGCAGGGAGCGCCATCACGTGTTCTAGGAGCATAAATTACACATCTAACTTGTTGACCACCTATTACACTTTTGAAGGCCCTGGAGCACCAGGACAATGACACGTGACACTGACCTGGCACTGATGACAGATGGCACTGATACGTGGCACTGATGACACGTGACACTGATGACAGATGGCACTAATACGTGACACTGATGACACGTGACACTGATGACACTAATACGTCTCACTTATATGTGGCACTGATGACACGTGGCACTGATGACAGATGGCACTAATATGTGGCACTGATGACAGATGGCACTTATACGTGGCACTGGTGACAGGTGACACTGATAACAGGTGGCACGTGACACTGGCAGGTGGCACTGATGACAGATGGCACTGATACGTGGCACTGATGGTAGATGGCACTAATATGTGGCACTGATGACAGATGGCACTTATATGTGGCACTGGAGACAGATGGCACTGGGGACAGATGGCACTGGGGACAGATGGCACTGACAGGTGGCACTGGGGACAGATGGCACTGACGACGGGTGGCACTGGGTACAGATGGCACTGACTACAGGTGGCACTGGGGACAGATCGCAGTGGGGTGTATTGCGGGCACTTTATTTTCATTTTTTTTTTTTACTCACTGCCGCTGCAGCCGTTCATCTCTCCCTCCTCACATGCTGTCTCTGTGTGAGGAGGGAGAGCCGGCGATGTTTACATATGAGATCATCTCTCATTGGACACGCCAATCGCACTGTAAATGGCCGCTGTGATTGGCCATTTACAGTAAGCACAGAATTTTCCTGATGCGTGCTCGCGGGAGTGCGCAACGTTGAAGTAAACAGGAGGACGTCCCGGCCTAATGGATAAAGAGATAAATCATGGAGAATTTTTTATTTTGTTTTTTACTACTTTTGAGACAATGAATACTTTGCTAAGGGGTATGTAATTACAACATAGCAAGTAGCGTGCATACACAGAATGCAGGGGCCGGGAGTATGTAATGGACAGAATGCAGAGATCAAGAGCATACAGTATATACCATCCAGCCCAGTGTACAGATTGCAGCCAAAATAGGTATGTAATATATGACATAAAGGGGGTTATTTGCTAAAGGCAAATCCACTTTGCACTACAAGTGCACTTGAAAGTGCAGTCGCTCTGGATCCGAGGGAGACATGCAAGGAAAATAAAAAACAGCATTTTAGTTTGCGCATGATTGGATGATAAAATCAGCAGAGCTTCCCCTCATTTCAGATCTTCCCCTCAGGTTTACAGCGACTGCACTTTCAAGTGCACTTGTAGTGCAAATTGGATTTGCCTTTTGTAAATAACCCCCAAAGTGTTAAGTGTCACCCAACATACTTAGTCTTGTTAAAAAAAGACATGAGTTCACCTAGTTCAACCAATAAAAGGAAAAAATTAATAAAATCCTATATACACAATCTAATACCCACAGTTGATCCAGAGGAAGGCAAAATAAAACAGCAAAACATGATCCAGTTTTCTCCAGCGGGAGAAGAAATCCTTCCTGATCCCTCGAGAGGCAATCAGATCCTGTATTCATAGTTACAGTTACATAGTTAGGTTGAATAAAGACACCAGTCCATCTAGTTCAACCTGAGTGAGTGTCTACAATTGTCCCTATCCCTGTACATTGCACACCCACATTGGTCCCTACCCTCAAGGAGCCCACAAGCCAAGGTCCCCATTCATATACTAGGGCTAATTTTAGACAGAAGCCAATTAACCTACCTGCATGTCTTTGGAGTGTGGGAGGAAACCGGAGTAACCAAAGGAAACCCACACAGGCACAGGGAGAACATGCAAACTCCAGGCAGGTTGTGTCGTGGTTGGGATTTGAACCAGCGACCATTTTTTTTACTGCTAGGTGAGAGTGCTAACCACTACACCACTGTGTGTATTCTTTGGATCAACTTTACCTATAAATATTAGCATCTGGTTATATTATATAAATTTAGGAGTGAATCCAGGCCTTTTTAAAGGAATCCACTGAGCTGCCCAGAACCTGCTCTTGGGGGAGTCTATTCCACATTTTACAGCTCTTACCGTGAAGAAACCTTTCCGTATTTGATTAAATATTTTTTCCTCCAGATGTAATGATTGCCCCCTTGTCCTCTGTGATGACCTTAAAGTGAATAACTCAACACCAAATTCACTATATGGATCCCTTATTTATTTGTACGTGTCGATCCCCCCTTAATCTTCTCTTCTCAAGAATTCAGTTCCTGTAATCTTTCCTCATAGCTCAGCTCCTCCATACCTCTTGGTTGCCCTTCTCTGCACTTTTCCTCAGTTCCCCCGATATCCTTTTTGAGAACTGGTGCCCAAAACTGAACTGCATATTCCAGATGCGATCTTACTAATGATTTGAACAGGGGCAAAATGATATCTCTCTCTCTGGAGTTCATACCTCTCTTAATACAAGAAAGGACTTTGCTCGCTTTGGAAACCGTAGCTTGGCATTGCATGTTATTATTATGCTTATGATCTACCAAAACCCCCAGATCCTTCTCCACCATTGACTCCCCCAGCTATTCTCCCCCTAGTATGTATGATGCATGCATAAAACTAGCCCCCAAGTGTATAACTTTACATTTGGATGGCCACACCAAGCTTCAGTTCAGCTCGGGTGTCCCCATAGCAAGCTTCTGGCTGTGGGGGCACTCAACAGGAGGGAGGGGCCAGGAGCAGCGAAGAGGAACCTGAGAAGAGGAGGATCTGGGCTGCTCTGTGCAAAACCACTGCACATAGGAGGTAAGTATAACATGTAGGTTTTTTTTTTTAAACAAAACTTTAAAATCACTTTAACTGCTTGCCGACCAGCCGCTGTAGTTATATTGCAGCAAGTTGGCTCGGCTGCGCAAATCGCCGTATATATACGCCGGCTCGTACACGGTGATCTGTGGGCTCGCTCACGCCGTCAGAGGTATGCCGCGCCTTCATTGGCCAGTGTGGAAGCCAATCAGTGGGTCCGGTGGATTCGATGTCCGCTGGCCGCCCGCAGTCGTTCCCTGCAGTGACAGAACAGGGATCTGCCATAGTAAACAAGGCAGATCTCCATTCTGACGGGATCTCTCAGAAATCCTGTCTTTCTTTCTAAGCAGCCCATCTCCCCACACAGTTAGAAACACAGTGAAGGAACACATTGAACCCCTTGATCGCCCCTGATGTTAACCCCTTCCCTGCCATTAGTACAATGTCAGTGCATATTTTTAGCACTGGTCACTGTAATAATGTCACTGGTTCCTACAAAAGTGTAAAAATTTCAGCAAGGTGTCTGATCTGTCCACCACAGTCCTGCTAAAAATCACTGATCACCGCCATTACTAGTAAAAAATAAATAATAAAAATGCCATAAATATTTCCCTATTTCATAGATGCTATAACGTTTGCACAAACCAATCAATATACTCTTATTAGGGATTTTTTATTTATTTTTTGCCAAAAATTAAATTTTTTATTGGGTATGTTTTCTAGCAGAAAGTAAAAAAAAGTTAAAGTAACGCAGTGCCGTATCGCAAAAAAATGGCCTGGTCAGGAAGTGGGTAAATCCTTCCGGAGTTGGAGAGGTTAAACACTCCAGTATGTTCCCAGCTATAGAAATTAAACTAACAGGTCTAAAGTTACTTGGTAAAGACTTTGATCCCTTTTTAAATACGAGCACCACGTTGGCCTTACGCCAATTCAGTGGTATTATTCCAGTCATTATCGAGTCCCTAAAAATTAGATACAATGGCTTTGAAATTACAGAACTCAATTCTTTTAGGATCCGTGAGTGTATTGCATCTGGTCCAGGCAGGGGAGGACTGACCATTGGGCCACTCGGGCACTGCCCGAGGGCCGCATGCCACTAGGGGGCCCCATCAGGGTTGCCAGCCTCAGTATGTAAAAATTTGTGTTTTTTTTTACATCTGTCTCTGAAATGTCCCTTACTGATATCCTTTTGGTCTAAAAATCCTGAGATTATAGCTACCCTACCTCTCCAGTACCTTCTCAACCAATAGAAACATGTCTGTGTATACTGTGTGATTGTATACTGTGTGTGTTTGTGTCTACTGTGTGGCCCCATAATCTCTGATTACCTGGGGGCTCCATAATCTCCTATTGCCCGGGGGCCCCATGAGTTGTCAGTCCACCCCTGGGTCCAGGTGTTTTATTTACCTTTATTCCATCTAAATATTTCAAGGACAATATGAATTTTGAGCCATTGTGGATCATTTGGAGCTGTGTCAATACACTCCCATTATAGACATGAGCTCCCCTATGCTCCTTTGTATACACAGAGCTGAAGAAAGTATTTTATAAATTTGCAAAGTATTGGGTCAGAAGTCATTATATAATCCTGACCTCTAAACTCCTGTTATGCACTGCTGACTGGTGCACTACCAGCATAGAGAGTGCAAAGGTTAGGAGTACTTAACACACAGTCTGTGCTGACATTCAGGCTGAATTCACCACCCTCCTCCCAAGCAACCTCACTCATCCTTCCTCTAGCAAGCAAAATGCTCCAGAGCACAAAATCTCTTCCTCAGAGCAAATATCCCCTCTTAAGCCTCGTACACACGATCCGCTCTCCCTGTCAGCGCAAACTAAGGAATGCCGTTTACCGGCACTTCCTGGTTCACATGATGATCAGCTGTGACGCGGCGTGTCAGACTGGCACAGGTGCACGCCGGCATGTTTTCCCGATGGACGTCATATGACGCCCAGTTAGAATAACAGAACCATTTCCCGGCCGTCAATCTGCTATAGGCTAGACGAGAAGTGCTTAAAGTTCATGTGTATGTAAAGGCAGGCGGCTCAATACTTTTGACAATATAGTGTATACTTTAATATAAGTGCCACAAGTGAGAGTCTCATAGACACATATAAAACTCAGCACAATAATTTTTAAACATTTTAGCTCTTTTTTACATATGCTTTTTGCATGAAGACTATAGACAGGGAGCCGACGCTTTGTTTGAGCCTACCTTAAAGAAGATTATTAAAATAATTGGGGGTCTATTTAGAACCCACTAACTGTTGAGGCAATAAAGGCTTTGGTCAGGATTATATAATTCTAATATAGCAAATAGAGTGCAGGGATCAGGAGTACATACCAGATGAGCTAGTGTGCAGAGTGCAGTGTTCAAGAACATGTTAAATAAAGTATAGTGTAAAGCTGGCCATACAATTTTCTTGTTCAATTTCCTTTGGATTTACCTTAATCTATTTAGTGCAAGGGCCTGCCTGATTGCATACAAATTAAAACTGTTTATATTTGACCTTATATTATATAGATTTGGTAAATTTAAAGGATTTGCATAATGTATGGCCAGCTTAAGCATAGGCAGGTTGCCTACAATACATTAGTTACTGCTCTGTGCAATGGTTTTGCACAGATCAGCCCAGATCCTCCTCCTCTTCTTGAGTCCCCTGTAGGTGTGCCTGGCTCCTGTTCACTGTTTAGTGCCCCCATAGCAAATCCCTTGTGCATACTTGCTCCCGAGCCAGCTCTGTGTGTGTCTATAACACACACAGAGCACTGCTCAGCCCCACCTTGCACTCCCTCCTTACTGGCTGTGGTTGACAGGCACCAGGAGCCAATGGCCATAGCTGCTGTGTCTAAGCCAATTAGGAGGGAGAGAGCAGAGAGAGCTCTTCTGCACATCGCTGGATCGATATCGGGCTCAAGAAAATATAAGGGGGGGGGGGGGGCGGATGCAGAAGCCTTCAGTCTGTAGAACCACTTTAAACATTTCCAGGAAACCCCTAATGTAAGCAAAACCCCTACTTTCCTCAATCCATTACTCTCTGAAGAGCCCCTAGCATTGACCCACTCAGCATAAATCTCTCCTCACCCCCAAGTAAAATTCCCATCCCAGAAAAATATCTACCCCCCCCAACAAAAATACAAATCCCCACAAAAGCAAACCTTCTTTAGTCAACACCCCAATTCATAAGATACACCATGAAATATAAAATCCCCTTCCCTCAAGCAAAATCCACCCTCAAAAGCAGTCTCCTTCCTTTTAGCATACCCTTTCCCTGAGAAAATAGCTCCCTGCTTCCTCCTTCAACAGAAATTCTCTTTAAACTTATCAGACCTCAGATACCATGTAGGAGAGAGACCCATCTCTTTCACTTCCCCTTGGCATAACACATCAAAGCCATGGAGGAGCCTAGGAGAGGCCCATGGTAACTCTGGAGGAGCTGCAGAGGTCCACAGCCAGGTCAGGTGGGAGAGTCAGTCCACAGGACAACTGTTGTTGAGCACTCCACAAATCTGGTCTATACGGCAAGAAAAAGCCTTTGTTGAAATAAAAAACATAAGAAGTCCTGTTTGCAGTTTGTGAGAAGCCATGTGGGGGACACAGCAAACATGTGGAAGAAGGTGCTCTGGTCAGAAGAGAACAAAATTGAACTTTTTTGCCTAAAAGCAAAATGCTATGTGTGGCGGAAAACTAACACTACGCATCACCCTGAACACACCATCCCCACCGCGAAATGTGGTGGGGACAGCACCATGTTGTCGGGATGCTTTTCTTCAGCAGGGAAGCTGGTCAGAGTTGATGGGATGATGGATGGGGCCAAATACAGGGCAATCTTAGAAGAAAACCTGTTGGAGTCTACAAAAGACTTGAGACTGGGGCAGAGGTTCACCTTCCAGCAGGGTAACAAACCTAAATATACAGCCAGAGCCAGCAATGAAATGATTTGGATCAAAGCACATTCATGTGTTAGAATGACCCAGTCAAAGTCCAGACCTAAATCCAATTATATATATAAATAAATTATGTGGCAAGACTTTAAAATTGCTGTTCACAGATGCTCTCCATTCAATCTGACAGAGCTTGAGCTATTTTGCAAAGAAGAATGGACACAAATGTCACTCTCTAGATGAGCAAAGCTGGTAGAGACATCACCAAAAAGACTTGCAGCTGTATTTGCAGTGAAAGGTGGTTCTACAAAGTATTGACTCTGGGGGTCGAATACAAATGCACATCACACTTTTCACATATTTATTTGTAAAAAAAAAAGAATGCCCACAAATGTCACTCTCAAAAAGACTTGCAGCTGTAATTGCAGTGAAAGTGATTCTACAAAGTATTGACTCGGGGGGAGGGGGTGAATAAAAATGCACGCCACACTTTTTACATATTTATTTGTAAAAATAATTGAAAATCATTTATCATTTTCCTTCCATTTCACAATTATGCACCACTCTGTGTTGGGCTATCACATAAAACCCCAATCTATCTATCTATCTATCTATCTATCTATCTATCTATCTATCTATCTATCTATCTATCTATCTATCTATCTATCTATCTATCTATCTATCTATCTATCTATCCATCCATCTGTCTATCTACTACAGTATCTATCTATGTATCTCACTATGTATCTATCTATGTATCTATGTATGTATGTATGTATCTATCTATCTATCTACTACAGTATCTATCTATCATTCTGTTTGTCAAACTGATTTTCAAATCTGACAGATTCTGTGATTTTTGGTATTTTCGAAAAAATTACAGACTTTGTATTTACCTTTAACTTTACGTATTGATAATTTAGATGTGTCCAATCTCTTGAGAATATGGAATTTATGAATGATAATTCAGTTAAAATGTGAAAAAAAAGATGAGATTATCCCTATTGACCAATATCTCACAACTCACTAATTATCACAACGGCAAATACCACAGCTAAACCAACACTTCAAATATGATTTTTTATTTATTTTTTTAAACAGCATTTTCTATAACAGCAATTGTATCTCCATTCTATGTCCTCCTCTGTGCAATTAAATAGCTACAATCAAATTACAATCAAAACCTCTATAAGTCAATCTGTGAACAGAACAGAGAACAGAACTGAACAGAGCGAAATAGTATCACATATTTTACTTAAACGTCACCAACAACAATTTAAACTCATTGAAACCACAGAATTCAAACATAACTGAAACATATTTGTGAAGCTTGTTAAAAGAAAAACTTGTTAAAAGAAAAACTTAATTTTTTTTTTTCCTTAGATATTACATAAATTTATAGAAGTTTACACCAACAATGAGAAAGCTATTACCTTTTTCTTAGGAATGTGGGCTTTAGAGAGGGACACCTACTATGGTATTTCATGAAATATGTTGTATATGCTGTCACTGCATTCTTTAATGATAAACATTTAATACCCAGAAAAGTGTACTAAAACAATACAAAAAGCAAAGATCATGAATGTGGCCTCGTCATATGCTCTGAGCAACAAGGAAATTCAATAAGCAGCCTTCTGTGAAAAAAAATCCTTAAATATTTATCTTCTAAAACATGGAAAAATAGATGATAATTGTCAGTTGGAATTTATGTGCTATTTCCATCCTGAGGCTTGTTTTCTGTGCTGTGAGCCTGAAACGCAGTACAAGTGATGAGTTTCCTTTGGTCAACTTGGACACAGAAATTCACAAAAGATCAATGATTAAAATTCTTCTGTGCATTTTATGACACATCTTGAATACATCCATAGAATGTTCAGCAAACAACCCAAAATAATGCCAGTTCAAGGTTATATCCTCTTTGTATAGATGTGTGGAAGGTTTTCTCGTTCAAAAGTTTTTATTTTATGTTAAAATAAATTACATGTACAGAATATAAATTTACAAATTATGTGATACCATAAATAAAAAGTAGACATATTGACGTACGGATGATATAAAGCAAAGAAGAATTTCAAGATATTCTCGTGGGAATGACAATAAATGGCCTAATAGCTAAGTTTTAAACATTTTAATCCCAAGAAAATATAAATATGTCTAAAAGAAAATATATGATTTTAAAGTTTTGACCATAACTTCTAAAGTATGTTTATAGTAAGTATTATATAATAAGGAAGTAACATAAAAGGTATAAAAGGTATATAGGAGGGGAAGGGGAGGGAATAATTCTCTGGAGGAGGTTTTATATATCAGCTAATGTTGTAATTCTATAAAAAACCTTAATCACCATAACAATAAAACTCGGTTATCAATATTATCTGACGTATAATATTTAATCCAGGGTTTCCATATGATATCAAACTGTTTTTTATCTATAGCGTCCATTTTAGCATGGATGAAAGATTGATTCATTCTACGTTTGGTTTCTGCAATATTTACCACGTCTGTTTTCCACGCATTGGCTATAGTCTGCTTTGCGGCTATCAGGAGTGTAAGAACTAATTTGAATTGTTTCTGATTCAGAAAGGCTGGTTTTAAATTAAGGAGAGCTATAATTGGGTCTGGAAAAATTGGACGATCAAAAAATTTTGTAATTATCAGAAAGATCTTTTTCCAAAATGATTGTACAATTGATCAATGCTACCAGGTATGTATATAGGTACCTTTTTCTGGACAGCCACGAAAGCAGAGCTCAGTGTTGTCTGTTGAGAATTTGGCGATTCTCGCAGGAACCAAATACCAGCGTGTGAGAACTTTATATGATGATTCAGACGCCAATATATTTATAGAGGAAGATTTTGTGAAAGACCATATGTTGGACCAAGACCTAGAATCGATCATACAATCCAAATCTTTTTCCCACTTGGCCACATATTTAGGTATAACAGTATTAGAATTAGATATCAATTGTGTATACAATTATGTAATACGGCCTTTAGCATGTGGTTCCTTGAGACAAAATCTTTCAAATTGAGAAATATTATGTAAGTTTACATTTAAATTGAGAAGAGGAGTATAAAAAAATTTGATTTGGAGATATCTGAATATTTCTAATTGTGGAAGCTTATATAATTTACATAGATCTGTAAAAGATTTTATTGATGTAGTTGAAGTTAAATTTTATAGACAAGTGATACGAGCCTTAGACCAAGCTTTAAAGGTTTTGGGATATTTCCAGGCTGGGTAAAAAGTCGGATTCTTGTGGAAAGATAATAGCGGATTTTGTGGAGATTGCAAACCATGTGAATTTCTATACCTATCCCATATAGATAGAGAGTGCTTAGAAATGGGGTTATTTATAGACTTACGATCCGCAGGTTGTAACCATAATATATTGTTTATAGGAAGAGGATCACAGTCTACAGCTTCAATGAGGACCCATAAAGGAATCTCTGTAGAAGAGTGATATTTTGTTAATTGAGATAATTGAGCTGCCTTATAATATATGTTAAAGTCTGGAAATCCCAAACCACCCAAAGCTTTGGGGAGAACAAATGTTTTTTTGTGAAGTCTGGGTTTTATTTTCCCCCAAGTAAATTTCGTTACTTTTTGTTGAATCACCCTAAGAAAATATGCAGGAATATGAATCGGGAAAGTTCTGAATAAATATAAAAATTTCGGAAGAACAGACATTTTTATGATATTGATTTTCCCAAACCATGATATCGGCATTGATGACCAATTAGATAACGACCTTGTAATATTTTCTAATAGAGCTGGGTGGTTAGCTGCAAATAAATCGGAGGGGTTAGGAGTAAACTGCACACCCAGATATGGGAGGCTATGATCTACCCAATTAAAGGGTAGTGAATTTTGTAAACATTGTTTATCTTTCTCGACAAGTGAAATGTTTAATGCTGAATATTTTTGAATATTGACCTTAAGGCCCGAAATAAATGAGAATTCTTGTAGTGCAACCATAAGATTTGGGGCCGAAACATGTGGAGAAGATAAAAAAAGGAGAATATCGTCTGCGAATAAACAGAGCTTATGATGAAAGCCACCCATTTCAATACCTGTTATAGTGGGTTCCATCCTAATTCTTTGTGCTAAAGGTTCAATGAGTAAAGCAAATAATAATAGTAAACAAAAGAGTAAAACTTGCGCTTGGTAAAAATTAGTTGATATGGAAGAAATCAATTTAAGAAAATAGCAGCTAAGCACAAAAAACCAGATACTAGGTCTAAATAACAGAAATGTGGAAAACAGTGCAGCGCTTAATATATAACACGTGACTGAATATAGTGAAACAATAGATCAGGGAAAAACTTTCAAAGATAATGTTTCCAAAAAGTAAAACATCAATGATAAAAAATACACATGTGCATATTGTGCAATAAACAAAGAAGCAAAAAATGGGTTATTGAACCAGAAAGATAAAAAAAAACACTTTTAAAAAGGACAAATGGTTGTTTAAACTACAGCTTATTGCTGTGAAGCACAAACTTGTAATTAAGTGAAAAAATAAACAACAAGATTGAAAAACAAATTTAAAACAAATCCCATGCCTTGGGTAAATAAAGTGATTTACAAGGCCCCATATATGTGAAGATAGAAGTTCATTAAGTGAAACGTGAATGAAACTTTAAAGTTGGTCCCAGGTGTCACTGGTGTAGGTGCTTGACCACGTAAATTCTTTCACTGTACAATTTAAGTAAGTAGTAAAGGCTTACCAGAGCCACCATTAGTGTGCGCAGATACGAACTCCCCAACGATTAGGATCGGACAAGATCGTTCCTCCGACACTCCTCGTGTAAATGGATGATTCGAATCACCTTTGGGGGTAGGAAGGTGAAAAATGACCCACACCTTCGGATGTTCCTTGAACGTCATCCGTTCCGGTCAGTTCGAAAATTTCAAGTTGGCGTATCACCAAATGGATGGAAAGGGAAAAAAAACGCCCAATCGTGTGATAAAGTCTAAAACACGTGAACTTTATTTTCCAACCAAATAGACGTTGAAAGCTACAAATGACTCGATCGAGTCACATAAAATTGAACAAAGAAAATTGCTAGCAAAAATATAAAATCAAGCAGATAAAAATAGCACGAGATGTAGACGTATCTACCCGACGATCGTTTCGGTAGATTCGGTACCCCTGATGACGTCAATCTGTGACGAAACGATCGTCGGGTAGATACATCTACATCTCGTGCTATTTTTATCTGCTTGATTTGATATTTTTGCTAGCAATTTTCTTTGTTCAATTTTATGCGACTCGATCGAGTCATTTGTAGCTTTCAACGTCTATTTGGTTGGAAAATAAAGTTCACGTGTTTTAGACTTTATCACACGATTGGGCGTTTTTTTTCCCTTTCCATCCATTTGGTGATACGCCAACTTGAAATTTTCGAACTGACCGGAACAGACGACATTCAAGGAACATCCGAAGGTGTGGGTCATTTTTCACCTTCCTACCCCCAAAGGTGATTCGAATCATCCATTTACACGAGGAGTGTCGGAGGAACGATCTTGTCCGATCCTAATCGTTGGGGAGTTCGTATCTGCGCACACTAATGGTGGCTCTGGTAAGCCTTTACTACTTACTTAAATTGTACAGTGAAATAATTTACGTGGTCAAGCACCTACACCAGTGACACCTGGGACCAACTTTAAAGTTTCATTCACGTTTCACTTAATGAACTTCTATCTTCACATATATGGGGCCTTGTAAATCACTTTATTTACCCAAGGCATGGGATTTGTTTTAAATTTGTTTTTCAATCTTGTTGTTTATTTTTTCACTTAATTACAAGTTTGTGCTTCACAGCAATAAGCTGTAGTTTAAACAACCATTTGTCCTTTTTAAAAGTGTTTTTTTTTTATCTTTCTGGTTCAATAACCCATTTTTTGCTTCTTTGTTTATTGCACAATATGCACATGTGTATTTTTATCATTGATGTTTTACTTTTTGGAAACATTATCTTTGAAAGTTTTTCCCTGATCTATTGTTTCACTATATTCAGTCACGTGTTATATATTAAGCGCTGCACTGTTTTCCACAAATAATAATAGTGAAAGTGGACATCCTTGACGAGTCCCCCTCAGTATATTAAACTCATCCGATTTGTACCCTGCATATCTGATATAAGCTTTGGGATCTTGATACAAATTAGAGACCCATCGTAAAAAAATTAGGGCCGAATCCCCATTTGGAAAGGGTATAGTTCATATATGACCATGATACTGTGTCAAAAGCTTTCATAATATCTAAAGAAAGAAAACAAGTGGGAATACGTCTTTTTTTAGCGGCATGTGACAGGAGTGTTGCACGTCTAATATTATCTCCTGCTTGACGTAATGGAATGAAGCCCACTTGATCACGATGTATAAGATTGCCAATAATAGTATTTAATCTGTTAGCTAGAATTTTGGCTAAAAATTTTATGTCCAAATTTTGTAACGAAATAGGGCGATAATTAGACCATATTGAATCGTCTGTGTGAGGTTTAGGGAGCATACAGATAATTGCAGTCAGGGTTTCTCTTCTAAAAGAATGACCTTCCAAAAGGGAATTAAAAGTGTTTGTCAAGACTGGAGATAGGGTGTCTACAAACGTTTTGTAATACAGTGCAGAAAAACCATCAGGACCTGGCCTTTTATTTAGTTTCAGATTTTTGATAACTTCAGATACCTCTATAATTGACACTGGTTCCTCCATCATTTCCATTTGTGTTTTAGATAGTGTCGGTAGAGATATATGAGAGAAAAAATAATTCGCTCTAGAAGGGTCCAACTCATTATTAGAAGAGTATACATTTTTTAATTGTGTTTTGAATTTTTGTAATATTTTTAAAGGATTATTTGTGTATACCCCCCTAGAGATTTTCAGACGTATCGGTTTCGTTGGGTTCTGGCAGGATTTTAATGCCCTGGCTAATAGTGTGTGAGGTTTATTCGCATTGATATAGAAATTGTGTTGTGATCTCTTGATGGTTTTATCTGCTGCTTCAGTAAGGAATAGATCAAATTCCAATTTAGCTTTGTCAAGATTTATTTTAGATAAAGAAGAAGGGTTATTTTGGAATGCTGTGTGACATTTATTGAAATTTGTTTCTAAAGTCTGACAAAGGATTTTCCGCTCTCTGTTGAATATGTTTGCTTGCTGTAGACATATGCCACGGAGAACAGGTTTGTGTGCTTCCCATAATGTAGTCGGAGAGATGTCAGGTGTGGAGTTATATTTTATATAATCTTTGAGCGCAATTTCAATATTATTTTTATGAGCTGGATTTTTGAGTAGGAAATCTCTTAATATCCATGTTGGATCTTTTTTTTTTGGAATTATAGAGGCAACAGTAATGTAGAGTGCACTATGGTCGGACCATGGAATGGGAATAATTTTTGTAGATATTATTTCTGGAATTAGCCCTATGGACATAAATATATGGTCTATCCTAGAGAATGAGCGATGAGGGAACGAGTAATGTGTGTATTGTCTCTTGGTTGGATTCAATTCTCTCCAAGTATCTACTAGGTTATGTTTTGTAATTAGTTTTGATAAGAGTTGTTTGTCTGCTGTATGTGACTGTGGGATTGGTGATTTATCCAAAAATGGAAATATGGTCTGATTAGAATCTCCACATAGAATTGTAGTACCTATTTTGTGGTCTTCTATAGTTTGAAATAAATGAGAAAGAAAAGAAATAGGATTTTTGTTAGGAGCGTAGTATGATGTAATGGTGATAGCGGTATCAAGTAGGTGTCCTTTAAGAATCAAGTAACGACCTTCTGGATCCTTGATTTCCTTTATTAGTGAAAATGGTGTATTGCGATGGAAAGCTATAAGCACGCCTCGTTTTTTAGAGGAGGCCGAAGCTGTGTATACTTGGGGGTAGTCTTTACTGAAAAATTTGGGAGTGGATTGTGACGCAAAATGAGTCTCTTGGAGGCAAACTATATGTGCTTTTTTGGATGAAAATGTGCGGAAGGCTTTAGTGCGTTTGTGTGGAACGTTTAGTCCCTGAGTATTTAATGATATGATGTTTAATGGGGCCATGGAGTTGGGAAAAGTAAATATATGTTGGTGTTTATGTTAGAACGTGTGTCATATAAGAAATTATTTGTCTCCAGAGTATAGGGATGGAGGGAGGGAGGGGAAAGGAGATAATGACTGAAAAAGAAAATACAATTAATATACAATATTGAAATATATCTTAACATATCTATTTTCTTAATGTGTCCGTTGGGAGGAGAAAAACTCTCCCTCCAAGGGTACATGAGCCACTGTCAACTGCCCGGTGTACACCGAGCTGCTGAGGGTAGCAAGAGAGGGTGCAAGGAACTTCCCTGCAGAACACCAAGAGCCAATCATATACCGTATTTGCCGGTGTATAAGACGACCCGGCATATAAGACGACCCCCTAACTGTACAGGTTTTTAAAATGTTTTGCCCGTACTCACCGTTTAAGACGACCCCCCATTCCGAGGCTTCCAACGCTTCATATCCCTCTTCTTCGTTCTTGCTGGAGCCATTTCCTTCTTCCTTCTTGCTGGTGCTGGAGCCAATCACGGCGAGCAATGTATTCTATTAATGAATACAAAGCCTGCTGGGATTGGCGGAGGCTGTTACATCATCAGCCCGCGCCTCACTCTCAAAGCCAATCGGAGCAGGCTACTGTGTGTAGCCTGCTCGGATTGGCAGAGATTGCTACTCCAATCCGAGCAGGCTCTGTATTCATTTGAATACATCGCTCACTGGGATTGGTTCAGTGGTATATACTGTATGTAGCCGAAGCTACATACAGTATTACCAGACATCCAGAAGGCATCCCAGCAGCTGACCCGGCGTATAAGATGACCCCTCCTTTTTGCTCAGTTTTTTTAAGTGTAAAAGGTCGTCTTATACGCCGGAAAATACGGTAATTTCATTTTTCAAGCTAAAAATAAAAATGTAAGATTAAGGCAACCTCAGAGACAAACAAGAGAAGAGAGAGAGAAAAAAAAGTTAGAATAAAGTGCCTAAATTATTAGGAACATTACTTAAATAAGATTATGATAAAAATATTGATTGGAAATCAGAGAAAAAACTCGGCAGTAGCCATTCTGTTGAAAAGGCAAGATAGTAGCCTCAGTACAAGTGTTTATCAGTCCATAGTGTCAGCCAGATCTGGAGGTGGAGATTGTATGCGACTTCTTTTCTGTGGATTGTAAGCTTCTTCTCTTCTGGAAGCAGAGGAGGGAGTATCAGCATATGAGGATGATTTTTGGCGAGTGTCCGCAGCATCTCTTGATGTGTTTATCATCTCAAGTTTCTGTAAAGTAGTTTGCAGGTCCTTAGCTGTTCGGCACATATATTTGCGACTTTGGAAAGTAAAACGCACTGAGAAAGGAAAGCCCCGTTGGTAGATTATGTCATTTCCCTGTAATATTTGCAGTAGTGGTTTCAGGGTTCTTCTTTTGTTGATTGTAATTTGTGAGAGGTCTGTGAATAATTGATATTTATGACCCTGGAAAATTAGGGTATCTTTATTTCTAGCTGTATTTAGCAGTAGTTCCTTAGTGCGGTAGAAATGCAATTTT
This sequence comes from Lithobates pipiens, assembly GCF_037356315.1. Classification (NCBI taxonomy): domain Eukaryota; kingdom Metazoa; phylum Chordata; class Amphibia; order Anura; family Ranidae; genus Lithobates; species Lithobates pipiens. The sequence continues at coordinate 237,030,774 of NW_027507790.1, forward strand.
GCGATAATGTCACGGGGAGGACCATCTGTTTTCTTTGGTGCTAGGGCTCTATGAACCCGGTCCATTTCAAGACGCTCTAGTGGGATAGCTGGTAGTAATTCTTGAAAAAGTGCAGTAATAGCACCGTTTAAATCAGTCACAGATTCGGGTATTCCTCTAATACGTATATTGGAGCGTCTTGCACGATTTTCGAAATCCTCCAATTTGGATTGTAATATGTCATTTTCCTCTTGAAGAAAATCAATTTCTGAGGTAATGTTAGATGCATAATTTTCCAGATCGTCTGCTCTAATTTCCAGTGCTGATGTACGCTGACCAAGTATTCTAATTTCTTTGGTAAGGTTTGTGGTGATGATATCTGCAGTGGATTTTAGTGATTTTTGAAGCAGATTTTCTATTTGTTTCAGTGTTACAGGAGGGGATAAGTCTTTTTGTGTGGAAAGTTCTAAATTCTCCAAAACTGACATATTTTTCTCAGGTATTTGGTTAGAGAGACTACGTGCCTTTAATGAGAGAACATCTTTATGTAAAGCAGCAGAAGGGGCTGTCTGTTTGTTCTCCTCACTGTGTCTCCCCTCAGAGGGGGAGGGATTCAGTGCCATACTGCTGTATGTGTGAGGCAGCGCTTTCTTGTTAATTTTCTGCCTCATGAGTCTCCTCTGACCCCCCCCGAATGTCACCTATGTAAGGTAGGGATATTTATCTACCGTTTGGTATGATATATATGTGGAGGGTCAAGTTACCTCCGCCGTTATATGGCTCCGTTGTCCTGCTGAGAATGGAGCTTTAAGCCAGCCTTACCTCTCGGCTCCGCCTCCTCCTCCGTGGGGAAGGTTTTGTACAGGCACAGAGAAATCTGAGGTCAAAATAATATTTTTTTGACAGCCAAAAAGATAATGGATGCAAGAAAAGAGATAGCAATGTACAGTCTGTTTGCACAGACCTTTAACATTAGAAGGTCCTCTGATCTTAAATGGTCAGTCCACCCAAAAATATATAATCTATAGGGTGAGTTTGGTGACAGAGTCAACCTCTGCTATAACTCATAATTATTTTCCAGTCCTTCAGGCAGTTTTGGGGCTTCCATAGTTTCATAGTTAGTAAGGTTGAATAAAGACACCAGTCCATCCAGAGTGAGTGTCTACAATTGTCCCCGTACATTGCACAATCACATTGGTCCCTACCCTCAAGGAGCCCACAATCCAAGGTCCCCATTCATATACTAGGGCCAATTTTGGACAGAAGCCAATTAACCTACCTGCATGTCTTTGGATTGTGGGAGGAAGCTGGAGTACCTGGAGGAAACCCATGCAGGCACAGGGAGAACATGCAAACTCCAGGCAGGTAGTGTCGTGGTTGTGATTCGAACCAGCGACCCTTCTTACAGCTAGGTGAGAGTGCTAACCACTACACCACTGTGCCGCCCTATTGTCCCTTGTTGTGTGTTCTATCATCCTTTGTTGTCTATAAAATAAAATAAAAATATTCAACAGAGAAAGTGCAACCCCCCTCATAAGAGCCATGGCGAAGCCAAGAATTCCAACACAAATAATATAACAATAGAGTCCCCACAACATTGAGAAAACCATCAGGTGGTTGTACTCTATTGCATCTGCCAAAATTTTAAATATGAGTTTTGGGTTGACCGGCTCTTTAAAATGAAAGGGACAGCTTTGATCACAGCCAAAGCTTTAATTTAGCACAAAAGGTAACTTGGTTGACTATTGGTTGACACCCAGAAACAGTGCTAGTTGGATGGCAGACCTCTGCAGCATTAATAACAATGGCTTTGGATCTTGCACTGCTTCTAGAAGATGAACAATAAAAGCCCCCAGTGAAGGACACAGGCCTCATCTTGCATACTTGGCATATGTATGGCAATTTCAACCACTTTCATCTAGCTTTTAATTGAAGAAGTAACCAAACAGGTCAAATTCACTTATTATTATTACAAAGGATTTATATAGCGCTGACAGTTTACGCAGCACTTTACAACATAACGGCAGACAGTACAATTACAGTGCCTTGAAAAAGCATTCATACCCCTTGACATTTTCCACATTTTGTCATGTTACAAACAAAAACGTAAATTTATTTTATTGGGATTTTATGTGATAGACCAACACAAAGTGGCACATAATTGTGAAGTGGAAGGGAAATGATAAATGGTTTTCCACATTTTTTACAATAAATATCTGAAAAGTGTGTTGTGCATTTGCATTCAGCCCCCTTTACTCTGATACCCCTAACTAAAATCTAGTGGAACCAATTGCCTTCAGAAGTCACTTAATTAGTACATAGAGTCCACCTGTGTGCAATTTAATATCAGTATTATGCTGTTCTGTGAAGTCCTCAGAGGTTTGTTATGCCCCATACACACGATGAGATTATCGGACGAATGATCGTCCGTTTTTTATTGCATGCTAATCTCAGATAGAATCTGATGAGTTTACTAAAGTCACGAAAATTCCCGCACGACAGAAAAAAAAATCGTAAGTGTTGTCATGTGTTGTAATGCATTTGTATCGCATTTTCGAACGATAGCTGTACTGATTAAACGAAAATCGTACGATTTGGCATCGTACGAAAAAAATTTCCGTGCATGTCCGATAGAATAATATCGGATGTACTGTTCTAATCGGCTCTCGAAAGCTCTGTACTAACGATCCGATTATCGTACGGTCGCTTCGAAAGCGGTATTTTCCGTACGATTTTCGGATCGTGTGTACGGGGCATTAGAGAACCTTAATGTTCACAGTACACAGCACACACAGATTCCGAAAATAGCTGAGGATGAACGGCGCCTGCGCCGTGAGTCCAGGTTCTATCTCCACCATCCAAGTGGACATAGAGTTGGAATATAAAAGAGCCGAGCGCAGCGAGGTCGAGCCCGAAGCGTGGCGAGCGGCCCTCTAGATTTCCCAACCCTATGTCCGCTTGGATGGTGGAGCTACCACTTCCACTCGCGGCGCAGGCACCGTTCATCTTCCGAGATTTTCCGAAGCTTCGTCTGCTCTGTACTGCGCATGCGCAGTACGGGGCAGACACTATATGATGGCAGGACACTATCTACCAGAACACCGGCATCAGGAGAACACCAGAAGTGCCTGCACTACTGAAACCAACATAAAGGAGACCTGTACTGACAGGGTTATGTAAGCTTCCTGAGTTCACCATTAAAAATGAGTTGCAGCAGCAGAAAATCAGTTTTGAGATGATTAGGTGAAGTTTGCAAAAAAAAAGAAAGAAAAGAAAACTCTTCCCTTTTTTTTCTTATTTATAGTTTCATTGGGCGTATGTGATGGGGCTGTACTTAGGGTAGTTTAGTTTGTTTTGTTTTTTTGTTACTTTTTTATATTAATGTGTGAATTTGTTTTAGGCCGCGTACACACGCGCGGACTGTTCGCCCAACTTTGTCTGTCCAACAGTTTCAGCAAACAGTCCGCTCAAAATTAGCATGGACGGACATGCCCACACACGACGAACGAACAGTTTGCTGAAACCGTGCGCGATGACGTGAACAGCACGTACGACGGGACGAAAAATACGACGTCCTATACACTGCATTATAGCTTTCGGCGTGAAAATCCTTTCTGAGCATGCGCGCAACTTTGTTTGACGAACAAGCCTACACACGAGCGGGCTGTTCGCTGAAACAAGGTTTCAGCGGACAGTTTTTCGGAATTTCCGAAAAACCTTGTCCGTCCAACTGTCCGCTGAAACTGTCCGCTGAAAGCCCACACACGAGCGGACTGTCCGCCCAAACACTGTTCAGCAGACAAAGTTGGGCGAACAGTCCGCCCGTGTGTACGCGGCCTGATAGTTAGGTGTATTGCCACTTTCAATTTTATTTTTTCAGTTTTTTTCACTATCTATTTTTTTATTTCTGTCAAATAAAAAATATACAATAAAGAGGCTATTGAAGGGCCTTTTTGGCCCAAGAACATGTCTAGAATATTTGGAAGGAGCGTAGGTAACCCTCAGGGGCCATTATAAGCCGAATGCATCCTTAAAGCGGTTGTATACCCGCTGAATTTTTTATTTTTTTCCTCACCTGCAAAGCAAAAGGCATAATGAGCTAGTATCCACCGCATACTAGCTCATTATGAAATACCTACCTTAGAGCAAGGCCCCGACATCTGTCCTGATCCACGTGGAGGGAGCTGACATGTTCCCTCAGCGTTTCTTCCGGGTTACTCCCGCGCATGCGCACGGGAGTTTTCTCTCCGGCAGGGTCCGGCGTCTGCCGGGCTTCCAGCCGGGAATCCCCTGTGCACACGCGTCACTGCAGTCAGCGGCGCATTGCGAGGGGAATATCTCCTAAACCGTACAGGTTTAGGAGATTTTTTTTTACCTACAGGTAAGCCTTATTATAGGCTTTCCTGAAGGTAAAAGTCCCCAATTTGGCTATACAACCACTTTAAATATCACCATAAGTAATGCCAATTTCACTTTTCTGATTGACTCCGATGCCAAAATGACAGCGTTTCACAGAAATGTCCTGATTTTTGTTGAAGATTTGGAGAAAAGCAAACTTTCAATTTCGTTCATCTCTACCCACCATCAGTAAATACTAGGTTAGGTTGCCTGTCTGCTTCACTGATCAAAAATGTGTTCTAAATTAACGGGCCCAAAGTAAGTATGCAGGTTAGTAGTTTTGACACTTGTCCCACATTTGTTTTCTTCAGTGAATCATGGCTACTTTGGGGTTGAGTTACTAAAACTAGAGAGTGCAAAATCTGGTGCAGCTCTGCATAGAAAACAATCAGCTTCAAGGTTTTTTTTTTTTAAAAGCTTAATTGAAAAAGCTGAAGTTAGAAGTTGATTGGCTATCATACAGAGCTGCACCAGATTCTGAGTGCACCAGTTTTAGTAAATCAGCCTCATTGTTACATTGTTAGACACTGGTCCACCCAGTTCAACCTGTGTAGGCCCTTGTACACACGATCGGAGATTCCGACGACCAAATCCGACGGATCTTGTCCGAAACTGTTGCATACACACGGTCGGACAAAGTTGTCGGAAAATCCGATCTTTCAGAACGTGATGATGTAATTTCGTTACGATGGGACTACGTTCAGGCTAGTAGCCAATAGCTTTGGTGTAGGAATTTGATCTGAGCATGCGTGGCACTTTGTCCGATCGGAATTCTCTACACATGATCAGAGTATGTCCGATCGGAGCATTTTGTCGGAAAATATTTCCGGCAAGTTGGAAAATTTGGTCCGACGGATATTCCGACGGAAACAGACCACACACAGTCGTAATATCCGACAAAACGCTCCGATCGGACACATTCAGTCGGAATCTCCGACCGTGTGTACAAGGGCTAGGTGTGCGTTTATGTTAATACCATTTCCCATATCCCTGTATATTGTGTTTGCTAAGATGCCCCTCTTCAAGTTTTTTTAAATTTTCTCTACTCTGTGCAGACACCACCCGTTGTGGAAGGGAGTTCCACATCCTTAGCGCTATGTTAGTAAAGAACCCCTTACGCAATTTAAAGGTAAACCGCTTCTCCTCCAACTTCATTAAATGGCCACGTGTCCTGTTAAGCGACTTGAGACTGAATAGTTTCCTCCCTATGCTAAAATCACCATTAGGATATTCATATATCGCTATTCGTATCCCCTCTTCAGAATCTCCTCTCCAGGGAGAATATGTTTAATGTTTGAAGTTTATCCTCGTAACTGAGGTCCTCCAGCCCTCTTAGCCAACCTTTGCTGATTAAACTAAAGCCAGGTGTAGTACCCATTTTCAGAAAGAAATCAACAATGGTTGGCTATGTACCTTTCTCATGATAGCTTTCCTTTTAAAAGAGAGAGAGAGATCTCCACAGTGTTTGATATGCCATTGAACTTAACCATAGGCATTCAAGTATGTGCATGCTAAATGATCACACATGGGAACAGACGTGGCAAAGTGCTTGAGGGTAAAAATATGCACATTGGTATACCAAGCATTGTGGGCGTTCTATACAACTGTAGCATACAAAGCACCCACTGTCCTTGTCATGCCCATGGCTGGATTTTTACTTTTCCCCTTGGGAATGGGGGCATTGGATGCGGCTAGGAAGTTCTAGGACTGGGTTGGCTGGGGGGGACTCAAGGGAGCTAAGGGAATTGGTGACCATCCAAAGGAGCTTTGGGCACTCCAAAGGGCTGGAACTGTTTATGGGGCTGTGAGAACTGTTTGGACTTAAGGGGGGCACTGGAGGAGGTTAGGGACCTCCAGGCTTGATAGAGGTGCTGGTGGTAATTATCTTTGGGGGGGGGCGGTAAACAGTACCACCCAAAAAAAAACCCATAGGTCAGCGGGCAGGACTGGTGCACTTACTCTATTTATGTGGCGCTTCTCCCAGGCTCTCATGGCAGCGGCTCTCCCTTTCTCCTGCTCTCCACGGGCGATGGCTCTGGCTTTGGTTTTCTTCCTCCTTATCGGCGGCCAATCAGGAGTCTTCTCTTTTTGGCCATTCAGAAAACGTGTCCCACACCCACTTCTGGTCGGATCGAGGATCAGTGTTACAACAGGGAATATTCATTCGCTGTTGTGACACCTGGTTGGGCTCATGGCACAATGCTCTGCTTGTGGCAGCCCACATATTTTGAAGCCTATTAGAGCCCCCGCCGCTGTAATTTAGGCGCTGGCATCCTGAAAGGGGCCGGACACCTGAATAGGGGGTGGCAGCAGCGGCTGTGGATAGATTCATGCGTATATCTATATCACACATAAATCTATCCATTAGTCATATAGGAGGTGGCATGAAGAGAAGGGGCAGCGCCCGGGTGCACCTAATGGACAAGCCATCACTGAGGCCTGAGGTGGTCTGCAGGGAATTGGAGGAGGCTAGGGGATCTTCTGGGGGCATTGGAGCAGGCTTGGACATTCTGAAACTGAGGTGGGCTAGGAAGCTCTCACAGGAGTTGGGGAACATTCCAAGGAGCTTGGGAAAATTCAATGTCGCTAGAAGGCAGGCATGCAAAGGATTTTGAGAGTATTTGAGGGAGCTGGGAGGCACTGTAGGTGGCTGGGGTATGTGGGGCAGTACAGGTGGCTAGAGGGCACTGTATGTGGCTGCCCTCTTTGGAAGGGACAGGGCAGTACTAGGACTGAAGTAGGCTGGGGGCAATGGAGCAGGCTGGGAGGTATTTTAGGGTGCTAGGCTGGGCTGTGAACTGTAGAGGGCTGTGGAGTACTAGGTCCGAATTAGGCTGGGGCATTGGAGGGGGCTGAGGGGCAATGCAGGAGGATGTGGAGAAGGCTGGCGGTGGAATGGGGGGGGGGGGGCAAAGGTGCTGGAGACATAGAACCCACTGTCCTTCTGCAGAGTATTATAAATCCTGAGACAGTTATGTAGTCATCCAGGACACTTACTAACCATGGACTTGGGGCTGCCTCCAGTAGCAATGGCACCTTACATGACAAGGTTTATTTAAAAAAAAAAAATAAATTGTGTGTGAAAGGGAAATTAGAAGAATATCTCTGATAACAGAAAGTAAATGGAGGCGGGAGGAGGAGGGGGGGGGAGGGGGTGCAGATTAGAAGGGCGAGTCACATGGGGCGAGCTGAAGGTAACTGGGATTTGCATTCTTGCAGCTAATAGGATCTCTTCAGCTCAGGCTGTCATCCCATCAAGCTAAACGTCTCTGTTGCCCACTCTCAAGCAATCTGAATTCAATTAAGCTAATTGGAAAACAAGTAAAGAAGGATTGCATTAATATAGCTTTGCTTCATGAAACTCTAAAACCATTCACTCCGGAGGAAATCATATAATTCTGGTGAATCATGCTAACTAATGTATATATAAAGTTTGGCTAATATATATATATATATATATATATATATATATATATACATATGTGCGTGTGTGTGTGTGTATATATATATATATATATATATATATTAAATTGTTAAATGACAACCTGAATCAAGACAAAGAAACCATAAATAAACAGGTGATATTATGTATTATGTAATAATGATGTATCTCAGGATTTGTCCCCTGCAAGTCTCGCTATAAGTTGCTGATCGCCACCATTTCTAGTAAAAAAAAAAAAAAAATATGCCATAGTTTGTAGACGCTATAACTTTTGTGCAAACCAATCAATATACACTTATTGGGATTTTTGTTACCAAAAATATATAGCAGAACCTAGAATACATATTGGCATAAATTTATGAAGAAATTCGATTTTTTACATTTTTTTTATTGGGTGTGCTTTCTAGCAGAAAGTAAAAAATATATATATTTTTTTTTTCAGAACTGTTTTACGTTTATAGCAAATATATACATAAATATAAAATAGAAAAAATAAAAAAAACGCAGAGGTGATCAAATACCACCAAAAGAAAGATCTATTTGTGGGGGAAAAAAACAAAATTTTATTGGGTACAGCATCACATGACCGCACAATTGTCAGTTAAATTTAAGCAGTGCTGTATCACAAAAAATGGCCTGGTCATATAGGCGGGGGATAGAAGTGGTTAAAGCAGGTCATGTATTAAGGTAAACAAAACACATCTGGTTTTAGAATCACTTTAAACATACAACTGAAAGTGTTTTATTTTACAAGGTATCTGATAATCAATGCAAAAAAATAACCTGTTGATCCTGCCAGAAAGTAAAGCGATGTTCCACCCAAAAGTGAAACTTCCACACATTTGTCTCCTCTCGCCCTCCGGTGCCACAATTGGCACCTTTTGGGGAGAGGGGGGACCGGGCCGCGGCCCGCGACATCACCACAGGGCTTCCTCCTGCTCTCCCTGTTGCCGGGCCAGCAGGAGAGAGGAGCGGGGCCTCGCAGTAGAGTACCCGGCGTGAAGCCGTGAGGCTACACTGCTGGGTACACTTACCTGCAATGGCGGCGGCAGCGGCAGCACCCGACAGCTGATGGAAACATCAGCTGCGACTCCTGGACAGGTAAGAGTCCTATTGGTAAAAGCCAGCAGCTGCAGTATGTGTAGCTGCTGCCTTTTTTTTTTTTTTGGGAGGGCGGAACACCACTTTAAGGTGTTGCCCTGTGCAATCTGCAGTGCTGTCAAGCAATGTTTTAAAAAAGGATGTTAAAGTTACCATGTTACATAATCCATGTTTTTAAAACATAATTGGGGAATTGGTCCCCAAAGTCCACTGGGATGCCAACATTTCAGGGAATATTGAACTTCTGGGTTTCTTGCAGATCTCATTGGTCCCCCCCCCCCCCCGACTTCACATCACTGGAGGAGAAAACAGTGACGTGAGGTCAGCAAGCAAAACCAGTGAGAGCAATGGGTGCCATGGGCAATGATCCTTCCAGAAGTATTGTTTTCCCATTGGATTCTTTCTATTGATCCAGTCCTAAGAAACTTTCTGTCCTATCCAGTGGCGGCTGGTGAAGTTTTTGGATGGGGGGCGCCAGACCCCGCCCATCATGACCCCGCCCACCATTTTGGCCCCTCCCACTTCTCGTAAAACACGCCCCTTATGTAATCGGAAAAAAAAATTGACGTGGGTTCCCCCTCCGAGAGCATACCAGGCCCTTAGGTCTGGTATGGATTCCAAGGGGAACCCCCTACGCCGAAAAAACGGCGTGGGGGTCCCCCCCAGATCCTTATCCGAGCACGCTACCCGGCCGGCCAGGAAAGGGGGTGGGGACGAGCGGGCGCCCCCCCCCCTCCTGAGCCGTACCAGGCCGCGTGCCCTCAACATGGGGGGGTGCCTTGGGGGAGGGGGGGGCGTGCGGCCCCCCCACCCCAAAGCACCTTGTCCCCATGTTGATGAGGACAAGGGCCTCTTCCCGACAACCCTGGCCGTTGGTTGTCGGGGTCTGCGGGCGGGGGGCTTATCGGAATCCGGGAGCCCCCTTTAATAAGGGGGCCCCGGATACCGGCCCCCCACCCTATGTGAATGAGTATGGGGTACAATGTACCCCTACCCATTCACCTGTGAAAAAAAGTACAAAAAAAAAACACAACACAGGGTTAAAATATTTTATTGCACAGCTCCGGGGGTCTTCCGTCTTCGGGGGTCTTCTCGCCGGACTCCTCCGCTATCTTCTTGTAGCTCTTTTGCTAGCGGAGGAGTCCGGCTTTCTTCCTCGCCGCCGGCCTCTTCTCCCGACTTCGGGGGTCTTGTCCCCCTCTTCGGTTCTTCTGCCGGGCCACCGCGCCTTCTTATAGCTCTTTTAGAGGCGGTGGCCCGGTCTTCTGCTGCCGCCGCCGCCGCCGCCGCCGCCGCCCGTTCTTCTTCTTCTTCTTCTTCTCCTTCTTCTCCAGGAGATGTTGCCTCGACGATCTCCCTGGCCGGAATGCCAGGGACGAGCTGCGCTGCCACTTTTATAGAAGAACAATGGGGCGGTGTCACATGGGTTGATGTCACATGGGTTGGTCACATGGGTTGATGTCACATGGCGACTGTGACATCAACCCATGTGACCAACCCATGTGACATCAACCCATGTGACACCGCCCCATTGTCCCTATATAAGTAGCAGCGCAGCGCGTCCCTGGCATTCCGGCCAGGGAGATCGTCGAGGCAACATCTCCTGGAGAAGAAGGAGAAGAAGAAGAAGAAGAAGAAGAACGGGCGGCGGCGGCGGCGGCAGCAGCAGAAGACCGGGCCACCGCCTCTAAAAGAGCTATAAAAAGGCGCGGTGGCCCGGCAGAAGAACCGAAGAGGGGGACAAGACCCCCGAAGTCGGGAGAAGAGGCCGGCGGCGAGGAAGAAAGCCGGACTCCTCCGCTAGCAAAAGAGCTACAAGAAGATAGCGGAGGAGTCCGGCGAGAAGACCCCCGAAGACGGAAGACCCCCGGAGCTGTGCAATAAAATATTTTAACACTGTGTTGTGTTTTTTTTTTGTACTTTTTTTCACAGGTGAATGGGTAGGGGTACATTGTACCCCATACTCATTCACATAGGGTGGGGGGCCGGTATCCGGGGCCCCCTTATTAAAGGGGGCTCCCGGATTCCGATAAGCCCCCCGCCCGCAGACCCCGACAACCAACGGCCAGGGTTGTCGGGAAGAGGCCCTTGTCCTCATCAACATGGGGACAAGGTGCTTTGGGGTGGGGGGGCCGCACGCCCCCCCTCCCCAAGGCACTCCCCCATGTTGAGGGCACGCGGCCTGGTACGGCTCAGGAGGGGGGGTGCCGCCCGCTCGTCCCCACCCCCTTTCCTGGCCGGCCGGGTAGCGTGCTCGGATAAGGGTCTGGTGTGGATCTGGGGGGGACCCCCACGCCGTTTTTTCGGCGTAGGGGGTTCCCCTTGGAATCCATACCAGACCTAAGGGCCTGGTATGCTCTCGGAGGGGGAACCCACGTCAAATTTTTTTTCAGAAATTTGGCGTGGAGTTCCCCCTTCAGAGCTCATTCTCTGATTGGCCACGGCAAAAGTCGCCTGGCCTGGGGAAACCTTTCTGTCTGTGAAAGCTTTTTGCATTCATTCAGCTAAATGCACGAACATTCTCCACAAAGTCGAGGCTAGAAAGCCTTTATGCGGTGACTCACCTCTCACTGTCTGGCAGCTCCGCTCGGGCTAAGGAACGGAGCTGCCTACGTCACTTCCGGGTTTCGTGAAGCAGCCGAAAGCCGGAAGTGACTGCCTGTCTAAGAATGACAATGCTCCCGCCCATAGAATCACAGTGATTTTACGGGCGGAAGCTAGTCGGCGTTCTGCAGTGCGCCGCAAGGCGGGTTTTTAACCCGCAAATGAAGCGCCATGGATGCAATCTTGTGATTGCATGGACGTGGCGCTTCTCATAGTGCACTGTGACCGGCGCCACAGTACACTATGTTAAATTGTTAAATGACATTTTTTTTTTTAAATGTCTTAAAGGGCCCGTTTTTTTTTTTTTTACTTTTTTTTTAACTTTTTTTTTTTTTTTTTTACTTTTTTTTTTTTTTTTACACCTAGGGAGAGGGGGGGCGGCGCCCGGGCGCCCCCTATGGGCGGGCCACCACTGGACCTCCCCTCCGTGGATACGATGAGGGAGTATTGTCTCCCCTAGGACTGTGGTGTAGCTTTGTTGGACTGTCAGTACATTGTCTACATTCAGCAGAACTTTATTTGCCCTCATATTCCCCAAGTTGAAGATGGACAGGTGGAATCTGTGTCAGTTAGCCCAGTCTTTTTCAACCAGGGTGCCAAAATGGGCCCGTTTTTTTTTTTACTTTTTTTTTACCTTTTTTTTTTTAACTTTTTTTTTTTTTTTACACCTAGGGAGAGGGGGGGCGGCGCCCGGGCGCCCCCTATGGGCGGGCCGCCACTGGACCTCCCCTCCGTGGATACGATGAGGGAGTATTGTCTCCCCTAGGACTGTGGTGTAGCTTTGTTGGACTGTCAGTACATTGTCTACATTCAGCAGAACTTTATTTGCCCTCATATTCCCCAAGTTGAAGATGGACAGGTGGAATCTGTGTCAGTTAGCCCAGTCTTTTTCAACCAGGGTGCCAAAATGCCTAAAAATGGATCATAAATTTTATACAAGCCAGCAGGTGGATCAAGCCTTTTCATTATGCACTATTACGACTTTCTAGATACTGGCATCCTAACAACCAATGACATCATCAGTTGATAAGGAGGATGTCTGTCATCTACACAGCATCCATGTTTGAATCTCCTATGCCCCTCTCTCTTCCCACTGGGGTCACAGCTGACTGATTTAGAGAAATTGAGGGAGAAGAGAAACATTGGAATACTAGTCAGTACCAGTGTGCTTTGAAGGTATATATTACCTCTAGCGTTGGGTGTCCTATGTGTGGATATTTGTTAAATTATGTAAAACTATTAGAATTGTTTTTTATATTTTAGAATGGGGTGCCTTGAGACTGTCCATAATTTTAAAGGGTGCCTTAAGATTGTCTTTAATTTTAATCACTTGCCGACCAGCTCACGATGATATATGTCAGCAGAATTGGACCTCTGTGTGAACCACCGTATTGTACGGCGGCTCCTTTAGGAGCCATAGCAGGTACACTGCACATTAGGGGACCCGATGCTCGTCGCCGGCAGGCACGGTCGCCGCCGGCCACGCTTGATCGCAGGCACGAGAGCCAGAACAGGGATTTGTGTGTTTAAACACACAAATCCTTGTTCTGACAGGAGAGGAGGGACAAATCGTCTGTTCCTACTAAGTAGGAACAACGGTCTGGCTCCTCCTCTAGTCAGTCCTATTTCCCCATAGTTAGAAACACACCTAGAGAACACATTTAACCCCTTGATCGCCCCCTATTGCTAACACCTTCCCTGTCAGTGACATTTACACAGTAATCAGTGCATTTCTTTGGCCCTAAAAAAGTTTCAAAAGTGTCTGATCTGTCCGCCGCAAAAAAGAATCGCAGATCGCCACGATTACTAGTAAAAAATGTAAATAATAAAAATGCCATAAATCTATTCCCTATTTTGTAGACGCTATAACTTTTGAGTAAACCAATCAATATACACTTATTGCAATTTTTTTTTTTTTTACTAAAAATATGTAGAAAAATATATATCGGCCTAAAATGATGAAGAAATTTGTTTTAAAAAAAATTGGGAATATTTATTTTAGCAAAAAGTAAAAAATATTGTTTTTTCTTTTTTTAAATTCTCTGCTTTTTTTGTTTATAACGCAAAAAATAAAAACCACAGAGGTGATCAAATACCACCAAAAGAAAGCTCTGTTTGTGGGAAAAAAAGGACTTCAATTTTATTTGGGTACAATGTCGCATGACCGCGCAATTGTCATTTAAAGCGACGTAGTGCCGTATCACAAAAAATGGCCCGGTCAGGAAGGGGGTAAAGCCTTCGGGGGCTGAAGTGGTTAAAGGGTGCCCTAACTGAAAACATTTTGAGAGCTAGCCATTATTTAATAGCACCCAGCCTGAAACAGCTCCATTCATCATGAAGTAGGGTCGACCTCTAATGAGAGGGTCAAGGGCACCAGAGGATGTAAAAAAAGCATTAATCTTGTACAGGTTGGACAGTGTTAAGCAGCAGGATGGATAACAACTATTTTATAATACATAATCTTTCTATAATGTCATTTAAAATGATACAAATCTTCTAATGTTAGTCCCTCACCTGGCCAGTTATTTGAACACTATAAAGGAACTCCAAAATTGATTCACCTAGGTGGGTGCAGCATTGTTCTGGTCTGCTCTGAGCAGAGAGCCTTGACTGCCAGTCACCAGCTCTCTGCTCTGCCCCTCCCATGCTCACTGGAGTACCAGGCTGTGGAGGGGGCAGGAGTGGCTCGCTCAGGCTCTCTTCAAAGGCATACAGTATGAAATACTTTCTAGAACCTGTTTAGCCCCATACACACTATCAGATTTTCTGCTGATTTTTGTCTTCAGATTTACCAAAGCCATGTAGTGCAAGGGCCTCCCTGGTTGCATACACATTGAAACTCCCAAGGTTTGACCTCATATTATATGGTTTTGGTAAATTTGAAGGAAAAAATCAGCAGAAAATCTGTGTGTATGGGGCTTTAATGTCCTCTGATTGCTGTTCTTTTACATATTAAACACTATATTACCAAAAGTATTGCCTTTAAACACAGATGAACTTTAATGAAATCCTTAGTCTGTAGGGTTCAATATTGAGTTGGCCCACCCTTTGCAGCTATATAGCTTCAACTCTTCTGGGAAGGCTGTCCACATGGTTTAGGGGTTTGTCTATGGGAATGTTTGACTATTCTTCCAGAAGTGCATTTGTGAGGTCAGGCACTGATGTGGATGAGATGTCCAGGCTTGAAGTCTCCACTCTAATTCATCCGAAAGGTGTTCTATCAGGTTGAGGTATGGACTCTATGCAGGCCAGTCACGTTCCTCCACCCCAAACTTGCTCACCCATGTCTTTATGCTTGCTTTGTGCACTGGTCAATATCATTTGGTGGAGGGGGGGTTATGATGTGGGGTTGTTTTTCAGGGGTTGGGCTTGGCCCCTTAGTTCCAGTGAAGCGAACTTTTAAGGTATCAGCATACCAAGACATTTTGGACAATTTCATGCTCCCAACATTGTGGGAACAGTTTGGGGATGGCCCCTTTCTTGTTCCAACATGACTGCACACCAGTGCACAAAGCAAGGTCCATAAAGACAATGGATGAGTGAGTTTGGGATGGAGGAACTTGACTGGCCTGCGAGCCAGGCCTTCTTATCTAACATCTGTGCTTGACCTCACAAATGCCTCTGAAAGAATGGTCAAACATTTCCATAGACACATATTTCCCTTCATTTCCTGTGCCTTAATCAAAAGAGCAAGTGGGAGGAAATCCCTTCAAAGTGAGGGAGTGCCTGGTTGTCACCAGAACTAGTGTTCCCACTAGAAGATTTCCACTTTCTTACTGTTTTAGTGACAACTCAGTTTAGGACCTTCTTTCACTTTTACCCTCAGCGATAACAATAAACATGACTAAGAGGGTGACTCTTAAGCCAGCCATAGATGGTTCTGAACCTCAGACGGTTCAGCAGGGATCGACTGAAATTTGAACCATGTATGGGGATGCTGACTGTACCCAAGTTGATCGGTTGACCAAGTTGGGTATAACCACCATGTAAGATTTTTCATGCTGCTATTGCCAGCAGTTATAGCAGCTAGCAACAATCACTGTGTGTTCTCCCAGCAGAGACAGACCCCCCCCCCCACCCACCAAGAGAGGGATTCACACACTCAGCATTGATGGGGGAGTCAAGCAATTTTCTTTCCTCAAATCAAAGAAAATGGCACCCTCTTTGGCTGGCTTTAACTACAGAGGGACAGACAGCAATATAAACCCGACAGGTGTTCTAATCCCTTTCCACTCTATGCAATATTAAGAAAAGTTTTTCTGTTAGTTGTACTTTAAACTCCTTCTGCCAGTTACCTGGTGATCTGAGAACCTTTGCTTGGGATGCAGGAGAGATATTCCAAGACAGACCCCAGTTTCATGCTGTATCTAAATTCAGCCGGTACAGTAGGGATCAGCCAAATTTTGATTTTGTGTGTGGCCATCCCCGCTTAAAAGAATTCAATGAAATAGCATGTTGAAAACATTTTCTTGATTGGTGGCTGGGGCAACTGTCAGAATACAATGTCCCAGTATGGGGGACTCCTGCATACACCTAGTTTGTGTGAATAGAGGATTACATTTATTTTTTGTTCAGCCTACTGGCCAGCTTAATTACTTAAGGACTGGAAGGATTTGACCCCTTAACTGCTTCAGATCCGTGCTCTAGCCGAATGACGGCTACAGCATGGACCTACTTTGCCGGGAGTACGTCTATTGACGTCCTCCCATGCCTAAGCAGCCTGCTCACCCCCTGCAGGGCACGTGCGGGGTGCTCTGTGATCAGCGAGTCTATGAGAGAGTCTATCGATCCCGACCCCCTACCACAAGATCAGCTGTCAGCCAAGAACAGCTGATCATGTGATGTAAACAGAGCCGGTAATTGGCTATTTTTTCTCCTCGCACCGACAGCCGACTCATCTGTGCCCACCTGTGCCACCTGCCGGTGCCACCTACCATTGCACAACAGTGCTGCCTACCAGTGCCCACCAGCGCCACCTACCAGGGCCCACAGTGCCACCCATCAGTGAGCACATTACACCCTATCACTGCCCACACTGCCACCTATCAGTTTTACAACCAGTGCCTCATTAACAGTGCTGCCCATCAGTCTCATCTACAAGTGCCCATCAGTGTAGCCTACCAGTGCCATCTATCAGTGGTACCTATCAGTTAACCCTATCAGTGCCCATCAGTGCCACCCATCAGGGCACATCAGTGCCATCTTATCTGTGCCCATCAGTACCGCCTTATCTGTCCCCATCAGTGCTGCCTTATCGGTGCCTATCAGTGCCACCTTATCTGTGCTTATCAGTGCCCATCAGTGCAGCCTATCAGTGCCCACCAGCATCGCCTCATCAGCGCATATAAAGGAGAAAAATTACCAGTTTGCAAAATTTTATAACAAACTATGAAACATAATTTTTTTTTTTTCAAAATGTTCCTTTTTTTTTGTTTGTTTAGCAAAAAATAAAAACCCCAGCTGTGATTAAATACCACCAAAAGAAAGCTCTATTTGTGTGAAAAAAAAAAGTTAAAAATGTAATTTGGGGACAGTGCTGTATGTCTGCGCAATTGAGTGTGACAGCTCTGAAAGCTGAAAATTGGTCTGGGCAGGAGGGGGTTTAAGTGCCCAGTAAGCAAGTGGTTAATGACTAGGCCATATTTTTTGCGATATGGCACTGCGTTGCTTTAACTGACAACTGCACGGTCATGCGACATTGTACCCAAACAAAACTGATGTCCTTTTTTCCCCCACAAATAGAGTTTTCTTCTGGTGATATTTTATCACCGCTGCCGTTTTTATATTTTGCACTATAAACAAAAAAAGAGCTATTCAGTTTGAATTGCACTCCAATGCACTTTCCAAGTGCACATTTCATGAAACCACAGTGCAAAGATGTGAACTATCTGTGCTCTGTAGTGCGCTGCATAGCATTTTAAAAAAAAGGTGCATGCCCATTAAAGCGATTTAAATATGAACCTTTGTAAATGTGGGCGGCCCATCCATTATGGACGCACGGGCGCCACCCCCTCTGTCCATGCCACCCCCTAAAATGGTTAATGGATAGATTCATGCATAGCATGAACTATCCACGGCCGCTGCGACCACCCCCTATTCATGCGTCCGGCCCCTTTCTGGACTTGGGGCACATGAATTACAGCGGCGGGGGTGTACTTTTTAAGCACCTGATTAGAGCCATAGGCTTCAAAATAGGGTGGGCTCAGAGCGCAGAGCATTACGCTCGGAGCCCACCCAGGTGTGTTAAAAAAGCAAATGCATATTCGCTTTTCTAACACTGAATCAACTCTCCGCCTGATGGCAGCATCTGTGGGATGTGCTGGAAATATAAGTGTAATCCATGGAGGTCCCACCTTGCAACTTATGGGACCTGAAGGATCTGCTATTGATGGCTTGGTGCTATGATTCGACAGCTCCGGGATGTTTTGGCAAAAAAGGGGACCTACTCAGCAGGTGGGTGGTCATAAAGTTATAATATACTAATATAATATACTCATATTTAATTAATATAATATACTAATGTAGATACCTGTATACGTATAAGATAAAACCTATTCACAATTTTTTTTAATAAACTCTCTTGGTTGAGGAATGTCACTCATGTCACTTGTTATACTTGTTGGGTTAATTCAGCTGGATAACATTGGAGCTATTGATTGATCCCAAGGGTTAGAGGATCTCCTTTAATTATCCTCAACCTGTTCTTATGCCAAAAGTACCCCCTCATTAGTTTTTATTCTTAATGGTAAAAAAAAATAAAAAAATAAAAAACTGTGAAAAAACACCCTTTAAACAAAAGAAAAAACATAACAGGCAGATTTTAGCAGCTCAATGAGCAAAATTGAGAGTTTCCACTTTGTGTACTTTGGTGACAACAAAATGAATTAAGTCAAAATCAATTCAGAATTCTTTAGAGACAAAATAAAATAATTTGCAACTGGTGGGTCCCACAGATGGTACAATGGTTTCAAGGTTGGGCAAATTGTATAGCTGTTTTTTTTTTTTCTGGAACCCTCTGCTGTCTGTACCTCCTGCATGTACATATTTAGTCCATGCATGGCGCAGCATTGTGATAAATGGGTACATTTGAGGCATGTAGCCTAGTCAAAATCTGCCCGTGCTGAGGATGAAAGTCAAGCAGCCCTATGGCATTTTTCTCTATATATTATAGAAATATGATCTTTCAATATCTGTACATTTAAATAAGCAGCTTAACCTCTATCTGTGTTATTTATATATCCATTTATGCGCGTTTTGTTTGGCTCGGTTGGGTATTAAGTCGTTACAATAAGGTGACAACATCTCAGAACAGGCAAAGGATAATGGTGACACGAGGGAGCAGATTAACAGTCACACAAATCAAATAAATTGATTTTATTGAGAAAGGCTCACTGAGCCCAACAATGCCCCCCCCTCCCAGCTGTAAGCTACAAGAGTCTACACAATGGCAATAATCAGGCGTGTTAAATCCTACACAAAAGACACCTAAATGTTTTTTTCTCGCGTCCTTGGCACCTCTGGCCTCTGCTGTTGTATTCTTCTACTTTGGTCGATACTGTAAATAAATGGGGGTCATCCCATGCTACCGGTTATACAACATAAAATGAAGGCACATCTTCTTTAATAATCTCTAAACAAGACATTATTTATCTTTGGGACCAAACCACCAACCAATTGCTACATCATGATCAATAAAAAAAAAAAATTTAAATTTAAAATAAACTGACTGAAGTAAATACTAATGACAGGAGTGGACATCATCTTTTTTCAATAGGATATACCCTTGTATGCTGACTCCACATTTATCCTCCCCATATATACTCCAGATGTAAAGCAAAACTGAGCACAATCCCCTTTTTAAACAGCTGTTCCTAGAACAGAAGTCCCCATTGAACAAGTTCCCTTTACCTCTTGTTCTGTGTACAGCTCTGAAATGTTAATGCTATGTCCCTTTTATAGAAGAAGGGGACATAGTATTAAAAACATGTTTAAGGGTCTATTTCCTAATATATCAAAAACTAAAGAAAATAAGGTTATGTCTAGGGAGATACTTTAAAGCAGGGGTGTTCAATCTGTGGCCCTCAGAGCCATTTGATGTGCCCCACGACCTAAAACCAGGGAAGCGTATGCCCAGAGTCAGCAACCCATTGATCGCAATCAGGGCTTGCTGACTCGCCATACCAGAGTATTATGCCCTGTACACACGGTTGGACATTCCGACCACAAAATCCGTCTGATTTTTTCCGATGGATTTTGGTCGAAACTTGTGTTGCATACACACGGTCGCACAAAGTTGAAAATCCGATCGTTCTGAACGAGGTGACATCAAACACGAACGTTGAGACTATAAACGGGGCAGTAGCCAATAGCTTTCATCTCTTAGTTTATTCTGAGCATGTGTGGCACTTTGTCCGTCGGAATTGTCTACACAATTTTTTTGTGGGAAAATTTTAGATTCTGCTCTCAAACTTTGTGCGTCGGAAAATCCGACAGAAAAAGTCAGATGGAGCCCACAGACGGACGGATTTTCCAACAACATGATCCGATCACACATTTTCTTTCGGAAAATCCAAACGTGTGTACAGGCCATAAGGGTTCATCGAGCCGCCAGCAGAAGAAACAGGTGAGAGCAGAAGCTGATCCTTCTTCTGTAGCGCCAGATACTGTCCCGGGTGGAGTGATATTTGCTTCTCCTCCTCTTCCTCCCACCAGCATTAAGTGGCTTCAGGAGGAAAATATTAATTATGCTATTCTAGATAAATTCAAATTCTGAACCATTTCATTCCATTGTGGCCCCCAACCGGTTACCAAATCACTTAAGTGGCCCTCGCTCTTCAAAAGGTTAAGCACACTCGCTTTAAAGCATATCTAGATGCAAGAAAAAATGCTATGTTTCGCATTTCATTCCTTAGATGAAAACTGCACTAGGTTTCTTTTTTTTAAGCTAAGAAATTTTTCAGCAAGTACAGGACATACCTGTTGATCTCACCAGAAATTAGTCCTTTCCATTTCTTGTGAGCTAAAATGAAAGTGGGGACAGGTTACTGAGGGTAAAGAACATGTACCACACAAAGTGTTTTGTGGTACCACATTAATTGGTGGGAATGGTGGAACGTGGGTGTTTTTCTTAAAGTGAGTCTATCTCCAAAGCTTACCTGTAAATGAAGCATGTACTGTATATGCCACTTCTGTGCTCCCCAGCTGCTACAGGTATTCAAATGGTTAGAGGAGTTCCTGTAGTTAGATGGGTTCCTGTAGCGAAGTCTGAGCAGACGGAAGGAAACACAGAGGCCAGTGGGGGGAACAAATTCTCCACACACTCCAAAGTGTAAAATACAAAGAGCAGCTGGAGAGCAGACAAGCAGTGGGTTTTCAATACACGGGCCGCCAGAAAGGTAAGTATACTGTATCATGCTTTTGTAAGTGAGCCACCACTTTAAAGCATTTGTTACCCCAACACTCACTCTACTGACTGGAATGGTACCAGCGGATTGGCGAAAAGCCAATGTAGAACCAATATTTTAAAAGGGCCCAAAGTACATCACTGGGAATTACAGACCAGTTAGCCTAACATCAATAGTATGTAAGCTCTTGGAGGGGATGATAAGGGACTATATACAAAATTTTAGTAATGAGAACGGTATCATTAGCAGTAATCAGCATGGATTCATGAAGAATCATTCTTGCCAAACCAATCTACTAAGCTTCTATGAGGAGGTGAGTTGCCATCTAGATAAAGGAAGGCCCATAGACGTGGTGTATCAGGGTTTTGCAAAAGCATTTGACACTGTTCCCCATAAATGTTTACTGTACAAAATAAGGTCCGTTGGCATGGACCATAGGGTGAGTACTTGGATTGAAAACTGGCTACAAGGGCGAGTTCAGAGGGGGGTGATAAATGGGAAGTACTGGGAATGGTTGGGGGTGGGTAGTGGGATCCCCAGGGTTTTGTGCTGGGACCAATCCTATTTATTTTATTCATAAATGACCTGGAGGATTGGGTAAACAGTTCAATCTCTGTATTTGTGGGTGACACTAAGCTAAGCAGGGCAAAAACCTCTCCGCAGGATGTGGAAACCTTGCAAGAAGAGCTGAACAAATTATTGGGGTGGGCAACTACAAGGCAAATGAGGTTTAATGTAGAAAAATGTAAAATAATGCATTTGGGTGGCAAAAATATGAATGCAATCTATAAACTAGGGGGAGAACCTCTGGGGGAATCTAGGATAGAAAGGGACCTGGGGGTCCTAGTAGATGATAGGCTCAGCAATGGCATGCAATGCCAAGCTGCTGCTAACAAAGCAAACAGAATATTGTCATCCATTAAAAAGAGGATTAACGCCAGTTCTGGGCACCAGTCCTCAGGAAGGGTGTACTGGAAATGGAGCGAGTACAAAGAAGGGCAACAAAGCTGGTCTGGAGGATATTGGTTACGAGGAAAGGTTGCGAGCACTAAACTTATTCTCTCTGGAGAAGAGACGCTTGAGAGGGGATATGATTTTCAATTTACAAATACCGTACTGGTGACCCCACAATAGAGATAAAACTTTAAAAAGAAAGAGTTTAACAAAACACATGGCCACTCACTAAAATTTGAAGAAAAAAGTTTAACCTTAAAGTAAGTAGAGGGTTCTTTACTGTAAGAGCGGCAAGGATGTGGAATTCCCTTCCACAGGCGGTGGTCTCAGCGGGGGGCATCGATAGATTCAAAAAAATATTAGATAAGCACCTGAACAACCACAACATACAGGGATATACAATTCTACAATTTAATACTGACATATAAACACACACAGGTTGGAATTGATGAGCTTGTGTCTTTTTTTCAACCTCACCTACTATGTAACTTCATATTTCTGATATGTGCCTGCTGTACCATCTACTTGTATGGGAAAGTATCCTGTTCTCTTTGTATTGCTTCCTTTATGTGAAATCCCGGGTGTTCCTGCCAGTCCCTCTGCTTTCCTATTAAAAACTGACCACACTAGGCATGAGAGCACAACATGGTCAGTTCTCTAGCTATGCCGGTTACTCAACCTGCTGTCCTCCAATGATCAGATTGGTCCTGACATGTACCCACACAACAGCCTTTCAATGGGAAGCTCAGTGTTCTGCGGCTTCCCTCCCCACTCCAGCTTTTATGCACCTGAAAACAGAGGGAATGTGATCACTTATAAAAATGGGGGAAAAAATGTTTTTTTATACCTATACAAAAATGTTTGCTTTTCATTTCTATTTTAAAGTTAATGGGTTGTTTTACAAGGTGATCATTTACAATGCCCCTGCTCTAAAGCTCGCTTGCCCCCCCCTCCCCCTTTCCTGTCCTGCCAGGCTGCACGCTCGTATAAGGGTCTGGTATGGATATTGGGGCAGACCCCACTCTGTTTCTTTTTTTTTTCACTGTTTTCGATTGCTGGCAATGTTTTTTCATTCAGCTGTCAGCGGGAAAGCCCGTTAACAGCTGATGACTCATCTGCTGTTAAGGACGCAGCAGGCAGTTTCCTGGCCCAGCTATGCCCTATGAAGCACGTAGTGCATTGTGGGGCGCTCGGCGGGCAAACATCCTGCCAAGCGTCTTGCAAATTCGGGTGTTCCCCGAACGGGAGAACAGGCAATGTTCGGGCCGAACCTTTGCTCAGTTCGAACTGTTCGCCCAACTCTATCCTTGTCATTTAACTTTCCTTAGCAAATGTCCACAACAGAATTCTCACTTTGCACTATATCAAAATTGTCTGTCCTTTGCAGCTCCTTACATTCGATCACAAATCATGCTGCAAAGGAAGCCCATGCTGGAAGATCACATTGTGAAATGGAAACATAGAGCTACTGTATATAACATCCAGCATCGGTCACTGAGAGTAGGCCCCACACTGATTGATGTGTGGATGGGAAAATATCTCTGCTAAGGGTCACCAGCCCTACCTTATTTGATTTTTACTGATCTGGGCATGGCGCGGGGGGCAATTGCCCCTTTGTCCTCTAGCCCAGTCGTCCCTGGAAGTTAACTCCTTGTGATGATGACCATTCTTTGTTGTACATGGATAGGATGGTCATTAAATAGCTTGGCTGTCCCGATTCCATGAATTATACTGGATTTGCTGACTAGCTCATTTGGCAATATAGTTGCTCTCCTGCTCACCTTAGATCCCTCTGTATTAACTGAGCCCCTCATGTAGGAGTACGGTGGCAGATCGGCTGTCTGGTGCTGGATCACGTATCTTGTATGTGATCCAGCACTTCTGGGTAGGGGGCGCGTTGGCTGTGTTGTAATTAGTCACAGCACAAGCTGATCAGCGGGTACCGGCCAATGATGTACCGCCACCACACGCTGATCAGATAAGAGGATGACAGGACAGAGCTCTATGAATGTAAACAATACAGAGCTCTGTCCTGTCAGCGGAGATGTGTCAGTTTTTGTTTCCCTGTAAAGCAGGGGGAAAAAATCAGCACATCTCTTTGTAAAAACAGCTCACAGTGAATAAACCAAGCACTGTTAGGCACATATTTAACCCCTTGATCGTCCCCAAATGTTTAACCCCCTTCCCATACCTCCCAACTTTTTGAGATGGGAATGAGGGACACCTATCAGCAAAAGTATGCAGGCATAGGAAACACCCCTTGCCACACCCCCTTAAAGGAGAAATATGCAAAAAAGCAAGATCGGTTAAACCCACAAGTGCTTTTTTTTACCCCTACTATTCCTTTATATTGGCTTTTTTACAATTTCCAAATGCAGCAATTTAGAAATCAGATGAAAGGTTTAGCGCTGGGAAACACTTTTTGATAGATAAAAAGTGCATTTTATATACATTTATATAGATCAGACCAAAATGAGGGACGAATGAGGAGGAATGAGGGACAGAGGGACATTGCTCCGAATCAGGGACATTCCCTTAAAATCAGGGACAGTTGGGAGCTACGCCCCATCCCAGCCAGTGTCATTAGTATAGTGACAGTGTATACTTTTAGCACTGATCACTGTATTAGTGTCACTGGTTCCCATAAAGTGTCAAAAGTGTCAGATTGACGATCATACTATCACAGTCCTGCTATCATATATATATATACACATTTTTTGGGTGGGGTTTTTTGCATTCCATTTTTTGGGGGGAATCAATTTAATTGGTGTACGGCGTTGCATGATTCAACTACGAGATGGAAGCTATTGGCTGCTAGGTATTGAACTTCCTTTTTCTAGTCCTACGTGTTGTACGTTACCGTGTTCTTGGCGGTCGAAATTTGGTGTGACCGTGTGTAGGCAAGACAGTTTGAGCGGAATTCCATCAGAATTCTGACGGGAATACCATCAGATCTTTTTCTGATGAGCATGCAATATTTTTGGTTAACCTCCCTAGCGGTGATCCCGAGTCTGGATTTGGGATTTTAGTTCCACGAGCGTTAACCCCGAGCCAGACTTGGATCGCATCGCTGGATACAGGGAGGATACAGGGAGAGTTACTTACCTTGTCCCCTGGATCCAGCGATGTCCTCAGCGCTGTGTGAGCGAGCCGTCCTCCGCTCGATTCACAGTGCCCGAATGCTGCAGAGCTCCGTTCCCTGCGACGTTACGGTGCACGGGAGCGGAGATCGGCGCCAAATTCAAAAAAGTAAAAACACACAAAACACACACAGTACTGTAATCTCTTACAGATTACAGTACTGTATAAAAAAATTACACACCCCTTTGTCCCTAGTGGTCTGTGCAGTGCCCTGCATGCACTTTTATATTATAAATACTGTTTTTTCTGCCTGGAATATGGAGATTGTCCATAGCAACCAGAAAGTGTCCCTTTTTCAGTGTTTTAGGATTTGATTACATTATTGAATCATTTTTATTATTATTTTTTATATTATAAACTTTATCATACCCGGGATGTCTGCTAGACTCTGGTTTGAACAGATTTAAGAGAGTTATTCCTAAGAATTACAGGACTACAATATAAAATGCCAAATTTCCATGCAAAATAATTGTACCGCTTTCAGCACCTAAAACCAGAACTAATCATACCGCCAGGGAGGTTAAATGTGGCTTTTTTGAATCATAAAAAAAAATAAAAAACATTGTAATATTTTAAAAAGCATGCGTTGAATATTTACAAAATAACTCTGCATTTTTCATTGTTCTGCTTTAGTGACCCAGGAACAGACCATTGAACAGCTGTGAGCACAAGCTTTTTACCAATCATATTGTATGAAAGAAAAAAGAAAGAATAGAGAATTCTGGGTATTGTTTGTATGTAGACCTGGATTCCAGGGGTATGGACCCTGTCTCAAATGCTCCATAAAATGCTTAATATATATATATATATATATATATATATATATATATATATATATATATATATATATATATATATATATATATATATAGCTATAATATATATATTTAGATCTGTCTATCAATCTATCTATCTACCTATCTATCCATCCAACCTTGCCTATTCCTACTTGTCCATCCTTCTGCCTGTGCATTTGTCTTTCCATCTATGCATCCATCTACCCTTCAACTCATCTATTTCTATCTATCTATCTATCTATCTATCTATCTATCTATCTATCTATCTATCTATCTATCTATCTATTTATCCAGCCTTGTCTATTTTTACCTATCTATCCTCTTGCCTGGGTATTTGTCTACTATTGCAATTATCTACGCAATCTATGCCATACCCACCCATCTATCTGTCATCCCTTCTTTCCATCCTTCCACCTACCTGCCATCTTCCTGATGGCCAGCCAGTCCATCCATCTGTCCTTCAAAGATCCATCCATCCATCTATCGAGTCTTTGACTGCATGCCCTTCATTGACTCTATAACAGCTACCAAACGTATGATCCTTACATAAACTGTCCAAAAGCCATCCAATCCTGTAATTCCATTTCTTTGGCACTGCTACCTTCATTCTTCATGTTCATTATAAAACAAATGTATAATAGAAGTATCCTTGTTTGAGGTTAGTGCACAGAATACCTTTAATGGTGTTGTGAAAGCGACTTCATTCATTCATTAATTTAGTAAAGCTTGGCATGAGATCCAAAGCCATTGCTGCTTCTGCAGGTGATCTTCAGTTTTTTGTTAACTAGATAGATTTAAAATAATTAAAACGAACAACTCCCAGACTCAGTTGTCTATTGTCTCGTTACTATTATCACTTTAACAATATCTATATCTGGATACGTGTCTCATTCTAATCAGCATGCCATTCTATTCTCACACATCCCTCTGCCAGCTCCGAGGAACTTGCTGTAAACTGTTGGGGATTCGGGAATAACTAAGCTTATTTTATTAGGGAAGTTTCCTGGGTGAATATTACTTTTTTTTACGCTTGAGATCTCCTTCCATCACTTTGTGTACACCAGGGGTGATTTCTAGGGTCCTTATAGACCAGAGGCACCTCTGGGCACACAGATTAGCATGTGAAGGGGGGGTGTAATATATACCAGGGTGAACACTTTGGATCCAATCTCAGACTAATATAGAACAAGAACGAATCAGTCTAAAAACTGTAATGCCACATTCTGATAACATAATATGAAAAAAACATTCAGTATTCCAAAATGCGGAAGGTATCTTCTCTATTTCTCAAAGGAGACCCGGGCAATCAGAGCCAGGATCCAGCAAGGAAGTAAAGAGCACATCCAAATAGATAGATAGATAGATAGATAGATAGATAGATAGATAGATAGATAGATAGATAGATAGATAGATAGATAGATAGATAGATAGATAGATAGATAGATAGATAGATAGATAGATAGATAGATAGATAGATAGATAGATAGATAGATCAGAAAATGATCTGATTAAAAATCAGAAAATAATGTTATATACTTTAGTGTTGTTAGGGGTATGCTTTCTGATATTATATAGTATATAAAATATATTATTTAACAATAAGTATTATAGCAGCTTATCCCACAATACATAGTAATAATTGTATATATGTAGTTTAGTGTTAAAGGTATGCTTTACATAATATAGATATAGATAGCTAGATAGATAGATATATAGAGAGAGAAAGATGGACATACCGTATATGTGTGTATAATATAGATGTTTATAAAGAGCCACGCATATATAAAATAATATATATATATGCACATATACATATAAAGTTAATATTATGTATTGTTGGACTAAACTGTTATAAACAGTATATATATATATATATATATATATATATATATATATATATATATATATAGATATATGTATGTATATATATATATATATATATATATATATATATATATATATATATATATATATATATATATGTGTGTGTATATATATGTATATATATATGTGTATATATATGTATATATATATATATATATATATATACATATATATATATATATAGTTAATAACAGTTTAGCCCAACAATAATATTATATTATTATAATATATATATATATATATATATATATATATATATATATATATATATATATATATATATATATA
Source organism: Lithobates pipiens (assembly GCF_037356315.1). Lineage (NCBI taxonomy): Eukaryota > Metazoa > Chordata > Amphibia > Anura > Ranidae > Lithobates > Lithobates pipiens. Next base: position 237,058,766 of record NW_027507790.1, read on the forward strand.
TTATTTATAGCAGTTTAGCCCAACAATACATCATCATAATAATAATAATCACAATAATAATAATCGTATATATATATATATATATATATATATATATAATATAAAACATATTATCAAACGATACGTAGTAATATAGCAGTTTAGGAAAACAATACATAGAAGTTTAGCCCAATGCCCAGCCAACAGTGGAATCATTTAAAGTGTATGTACTAAATGAACTGCCAGCCTTATTAGCAGACTGTGTGAAAACAAGCTGTTTTATGGGCTCAATCTGATTATGTTAATAAATCCCATTTATAATTGATAAACCATTTTGATAATTGCCCAGAGACATCTGTCAGCCCGTGGGCTCTGCTCAATTAGCGCAAATGCCCAGCTAGCTAACCCTGCAAAGCGGCCACCTATTAAATGAACACGGACCCTGTCAGGACAGGAGCTGTCTGGTGGGGTTATACAGATTGAGTGGCAGAAGGAACTAGGCACTCTCATTCTGCTGGCCTGGGAAAGGGGGGGTGGGAGGTACAGGGGGGGGGGGGTTAGGGCGGGGCTTCAAAGAGCATCATCTCATGCAGGTACTGGCCCCAAAAAGACAAAAGCCTCATTTCATGGTGATGTGACAGCTTTGGATGGCACAGCAGGGGCAGCTGACTCAGCCACAAAGAACAAAATTACTTTAAAAGTCTTGTGCAATCTGGGGCTGTGAGACACTCCTTCCTGAGAGGTTGTCAGAGTCTGATCCTGGGCTCTTCAAGGACAGACACTCACCAAGAACTCAGGCAGAAGGAGCTGACAAACACACACAGCCGGCTTAGAGGATTCAGCCTTTCTTAGGGATTTGCAGCCTCTTCAGCCAGGGAGCCCATCTGAAAATTCCCAAGCATTGTTTCCCATTTTTAGCACCAGACAGAATTCTGTCTCTTTAAAAAGAAAAAAAAAATAACTCATTGTAGGTGGCCTCGCCTGTCATTGCCTTGGAACTGGCCCTAAACCCAGAAGTGGACTTGTAGAGGGCTCTGATTTGGAAAAGGAACAAGAAAAGTCATATTTTTTTTTTTTACCCCCTGGAGATAAAAGGACAAGGGAAGAGCAATGCATCTTCACAGCCCTTCCTTGATGGCTGATGGGAGCTTCTCTCTGTCTGGACACTTGGTCAGGAGTCCAGTGGGGAACACCTCCAGATTTCACAGCATTGAGGCCATTCTGGGATTTTCCAAAGAGGACGGTATCCTGAGCTCCTTCCAGGCAGAGGGCAGTCCCAGGAATGGCAAGGAGGCTGAGAAAAGGGCTTCCAGACATTGCTTGATCAAAATGGCTGAGGAGATACAACCCCAGCAGAACCAGCTGGAGGACAGGCAGGAGGATGTCTATGGGGGTAAGTCTCTGCCAACTTCATAGTGTAGACTGTATTATATAATATCATCTTATTGTACTAATAGGTTACATCATAGTGTACAATTGTATCATATTTCCAATGGTGCTATTATCATGTTACATAATACTTTATTTATATATAGACCACAATGCTACATCGTCATAATGTATTATCAGGCTGTTACAAAAGGGGCAAAAAGACAAAGAATGTGACTTCTTCTAATTATTAATATTTGTGTTATGTTAGTATCACTTTTGTAACTTTTGTATTTACTCCCACCCTGCTCATAGTTTCAATAACGTGCTGAAAGTTTGATCATATCATGCTAAAGTTCATTTTAATAGGCTCAGTTCATAAAGCTTTATAAAGCTTTACACAAAGATAGGAATCTTTAAGAATAAGAATCCTTAATTTAAACCACGTGATTTTAATTTCCAAACCTCATTAGACTAAAACTGTCATTTAAAAAAAAAAAAAAAAATATATATATATATATATATATATATATATATATATATATATATATATATATATATATATATATATATATAAACTATTGGTGCAGTATAATATAATATGTCTATATAAACACACACATACTGTTGGTGCTATATAAATCCTTTATTTATATATATATATATATATATATATATATATATATATAATGTATTTTTTATATATATGTATATAACATTACAAAAAAAGTGAAAAAAAAAAAATATATATATATATATATATATATATATATATATATATATATATGTGTGTGTGTATATATATTTTTTCACTTTTTTTGTAATGTTATATACTCTAGGGACCCACGATTAGAAATATAAATTAGAAGATACTCATCCTATTTGAACATATAATATGCTACATCGTACTCATGTTATTGATTAATTGATAATACATTGTAGCTTTTCTTTTAGTGTCTGCTTTGAATTATTCTCTCTTTTTTTTTTGTATCTATTGTTCTTGATTTGTTTATTGTTCTCTCTATTTAAAACATAAAACATTAACACATAAATATAATCATTGAGTGTTCAGTTTTTAGGAACTCTCCAAAAAGTTTCCTGAAGTGATTGTTTATAATCGGAATTACACCCGATTATTTTCTAATTTATTATACTGTGGCTGTAGGTGCTGCATATATGTGTACATAATTATATACTCTGATATCAGGATATAAGATAACTCAAGATAGTAAGGATTAAATCCCTAGATTATAGCCAAAGTTATTTCATGTCATATAAGTGATCCTATTTGATATCATGTATGGTGTGTTATGTTTACTCATTATTTTTTGTTGTTTTTTTTTTTTTTTTTTTTTTTTTTTATATTGATATGAGCAACAGTATTACTTTGTTGTTATTTATACAATATGGGAAGTCTTGTTCTACAAATATTGTAACAACCTCATACATTAATACATAATTGATGAACAATATTTAGCATTTGTTGGATGAATTATGCTGTACTATGCTATATACATTACAATATATTAACTATATGTAGCTATATTGTCTTCTTTGGTATTATATTGTCTTTTATTAGTTTGTAATCTTTTCAAGATTAGTGTTTAGTCTCTGAAGAACTAGAATGAGTTGTAGTAACTATTGAAACGATCTTCTAACCCAAGCAGTGCGTCCCCTGGGGAGTGGGCCGGTAGTTCATTTTACTCCCCTACAGTATATGTTGGCGCTACATGAAACCACTGACACGAATATCATTTTATTCCTAGATGCTTACTGCAGTAAGAGCTCAAGCGAGTGCCTGAGCCCCGGGCTGTCCGCCGGTAACGGTGACAAATCTGATGATGACCAGCCGAAGAAGAAGCACCGGAGGAACCGGACCACCTTCACCACCTACCAGCTACATGAGCTGGAGAGGGCCTTCGAGAAGTCCCATTACCCCGATGTGTACAGCCGGGAGGAGCTGGCCATGAAGGTCAATCTGCCAGAAGTCAGGGTGCAGGTAAGGAGGGGTACAGCTATCCTCATCCCCAGTGTCCCCCTTCACTTTTAGCAGAGCTGCTTTAAGGGACTCCAGCAGGGCAGGTTTTCCGAACTCCCAGGTAGCTGCATAGCTGTATTGAGTAATCAGTGGGAAGATTGTGCTAACAGATCTGGAAAACATGACCAGCTGGGGATTCCTCAGGGAAGTACTGGGGGGCTGATTTACTAATACCGGAGAGCATAGGTGTGCACAGCTTATTGCATTAGGGTGTGCACCCCAAAACTCAAGCCCATATGTGTGTGTGCATGTGTATATATTATGACAGTGTCCATAGAGCAGTGTCAGTAGGGCAGTGGGCAGTGTCTGTATTTTTGTTTTATTATTATTATTATTATTATTATTATTATTATTATTTTACAGTTTTATTTTTTACAATATTTTTAGGAGCTTCTTTAGGGGGCTTTGTTGAAATACCAGGGGTCTAACAGGGGGAATCTGTGCCACATAGGGTGATTAGAGTGTGCACAGGCATATGCTGGAGAGTGCAAGATCTGGTGCAGCTCTGCATAGAAACCAATCAGCTTTCCAATATTTTTATTTGTCAAAGCTTAATTGAACAAGCAGAAGTTAGAAGCTGATTGGCTACCATGCACAGCTGCACCAGGTTTTGCACTCTCCATTTTTAGTAAATCAACCCCTGAGCTATAAGAATTAAAGTGATGCATTAAAACTAAATTAACAATATGTGAGAAAATATACTAGTAAACATATTGGATGATCTAATACATCTTTGGATACACATTATCTTTCTTTCTTTCTTTCTTTCTTTCTTTCTTTCTTTCTTTCTTTCTTTCTTCATATTTATTTAGAATAGCTTATTTTATTTAATCCTTCTACATGTGTAAACATTCTAATTTCTTTCTTTCTTTCCTCCCTTCCTTCCTTACTATATTTTTAGAGGAGCCTATTTAATTTGACCCTTCCACTTTGAGCATAAGTTGTTGATCTTAATTAAAAAGTTTCCATTTCTATGTACACATTTTTACTATTAAAGCTGATATTCATCCTAAAGCAAAATAAAGTAACATAATAAGGTTCATACCCAAAAACTATGATGAAAAAAAAAAAACTGCATGAAAACTCCTAAAACAAATGTTACGCATGGCAGATGGTCTGTTGAGTGATTTGTGCTAGAACGATGTATGTAGATTGCAACAAAGTTGCAAAGACACTTTAAGGGCCTTTTCTTCATTGCAAGATGTTACTGGAAGCCTCAGCGATTGGCCAGTGTGTCCTCAGGATTCTATCTGGAAGGACCTGCTGGGACTTGTAGTTCCACAGTGGCTCTAAAAGAGGAAGTAATACAGTACTGAGAAAATAAACTACAACGCGTGGAATTTAGATAACAACCAAAATAAATGAATAAGGGGCATTACGTCCCTTAATTATAAATGAAGATTACCTAAACGAATTTATTTTCCTTTGAGAAGAGCTGATTGAAAAGGGGGATGTGATCCCTTCGTATAAATTCATATACATGACCCACAGTTCTCATGTCAGTATTTTTCTGCGAAGGAAACTGGCATTTTTTTTACGCTAACAATAATTCTTATTTAATTTATTACATAAACTACCTATCAATACATTATATATTATTATTATTATTATTATTATGATTATTATTATTATTATTAATAATAATAATACCATCCTTGTTATTATGATAACAGTAATAATAACAACAACAACATCCTTTTGCTGCTAATGAAGATAATAATATTAATAATATGTATAATAAAATCTATGTATTTTACACCAATTATCCGTTGTTTAAACTAGACACATTAATTTAAACTCGATAATTTTTTCTAGTTTGCTTTTTACTCCTCAAATTATATTTTATTCCACTACGTTTTTATGTCAGTGGTAATGTCTTCATTTCTAGGCGATACAAATATTGTATAAAAATGTATTTATAACTTCTAAAAAAAGTGATTTATTTCGTATCAGAATTTTGGATGTGAACATTATCACTAAAGACAAACCTTCAAAAAAAGAAACTTTTCGGTTATTTTATAATAAGAAACAAAAACAGAGAATGATACATTTCATACCTGTAAATCATTTTCCACATAGTAGTCAGTGCAATATTTCTTAGCTGTAGGATTTATAGTACAGGATGGGGGGCACCCAGACATGTAAACAATGTAGTAAATGGAGAGACATGGACACAATACACAAGATTCTAGAAGACAAGTGAGACCTGTATGAATGTTGCTCAGGGTCCCATCTCAGCAAATGCAAAACAAAATGCTAAAATTAATAGTGATAATAGTATTAACATAACATAAAGATCATTTCTCATTGACATTGGGCATCTGAAGTGTAATTGGGAAATGTGCAGTTATGGACAAATTATCAGGAATGCAAAATGTCAGATACTGTAGACTTGTAGCAATTAGATTAAACAGGGAGGTTGGTTTGATAAATGGGAGAGTTTAGTTAGTAGATAAGGCAAAGGTGTGTTCACTTCAAAAAATTAATCATATGCAAGGAAAATAAAAGAATATATATATTTTTCAATTTAATTGCCGATGATTGGATATTTAAATTAATCACAGCCCTACCTCTTCTAAGCTCACTTCACTTTTCTGATAAGATACGCACACACATATATAATATAATATTTTATTTTTTCAACATTGGTTGGCACTTTTGTTCAAGAGATCTTATTGGCAATTCTGTGGAGTAGCAGAGCTGCAAATCCCAGCAATGCTACAGTTATCTTTTTGGGGGTTTGGAGGAATAACCTCTTAAGACCTGATGTGTGCTAAATGAAAAACTTTCTGTTGCCAGTAGCAACTGTCATTTTTAAAGTTTTGGTTTTATAATAAATGAAGGAATCTTATTGGTTTCCATGATTAACAAAGAATATAACATTTTACACAATTTTCATACCTCTGGTAGGCATACTGCAGATTGTAATACCAGGAGTTTTGTAAATTGTATAATCACCCCATCCTTTCTTTAGGGACAACCCTGGATTTGAAGACGTGGTCCTTGATTTATTTAGTCCCTGTTGAACTGAGCTGCAAGATTTGGCTGTTTAGGGGCTAAACAATCAGTTTACTGCAAATGGGACAAATGTATCATCATATAGGGTGAACAGCCAATCATGTGTTAGCAAAAATTCAGTGTTTTTTTTTTTCCTTAGACATGATTGGGTATTCTAAATGATCACATATTTGCCTTATTCACTAACATTAGCAAATCAACCACACTGACTTCACTGATTAGTCAGTTTCTAAAGTTGGCCACACACAGGAAAGATAGGTACACAAAATTTGATTATCGGACGAACTTCTGTCCATTTTTTGTATGCTGCTAGTCTGATATTGAAAGTAAAGAGGTTATGTAACATCCGAAAATTCTTGTACGACAAAATTCAACTTCCGAAGTGATGTAATGTGTTGGATTGTTTTGTATGTGTTCTTTCGTTTCTGAGCATGCGTAGTCTTGCTCTTACGATTTTTTTCTCCAAAGAAAACTTAATTGAATGAAAATTCGACATTGTGTTCACATACAACACATTTTTTAGAGCATGCACATCCAGTTTTTGCCATCCGAAAAGTCAGAATCAGCTGTCAAAAGGACCATACTAACAATCAGAAAATCCGTCAATCGTTCATCGGACAAAATTTTACTTCTGATTTTCTGATCATGTGTATGGCCCTAAAGTTGTAAATTGGTTAGCGCATTCAGTTTTGTCAATCAACACACAATTGTGGATAATCCATTTTAATTACATGTAAATTGGTTGTCTTGTTGGGTCCAACTGCTTCATGGTTGTTACAAATCTTGACAGACTGACCAACTAAACTCTTTCCTGTTTAATGCCAATTGAGTTGGATGGTGCCAATTTGCACCATCCAACTCAATTTTAAAAGGATTTTTTGACTCTAGGAAACTATGCCAATCTGTGTATTAAAAACAAACTGAAAAATGCAATTTGCAATTTTCAACATGCAGTTTATTTAAATTTAATGAATTATCCTAACAATCTTACCATAGAAATATGATAATTTTGTCATAACGTTAAAAAAAAAATTGTGTTTCATACTTCGATAAAATTAAAAGAAATATTCATTCATTTGAAATCTAGTCTTATAAAATCTGTCATAAAACAGCTAAAACATGGCCATAAAGTTAAATATTTTATAGATCAGAACTCTAATTGCTCTGCCCTCTGCATCTTCTAGGTCTATACTTTATATCTATAAATAAGACAAGCTGGTGTTACTGGGCACAGCATGATAAAATCATTACTTTGCTTTGCAACTGATGTCATATAGGCCATGAGGTCCCATAGCTTCATCAGGGATGTATGAAAATGAAAGTTATGTTGACATGCAGGAAACTTTATAAGCTGTTGGCAGATAATACTGGAACTTGTATTTTTAAAAACATAGCATAGGTATTATGTCATAAGAAAATATGAATGATGTATGAATAATCTTTATTTTCACAGGTGTGGTTTCAGAATAGGAGAGCTAAATGGAGGCGACAAGAGAAACTTGAAGTGACTTCCATGAAACTTCAAGACTCCCCAATCCTTTCTTTTAACCGATCGCCACAACCGCCTGCCATGAGCACTATCAGTAGCAATCTTCAGCTTGATTCCTGGCTTTCTCCACCCATGTCCAACACTACTGCCCTGCAATCTCTGCCAGGCTTTGTCACCACTCCACAGAGCCTCCCTGGCAGTTACACTCCACCACCATTCATGAACACCACTCCTGTTGGCCATGCTCTTCAACCGTTGGGATCCATGGGTCCACCACCTCCTTACCAGTGTGGCACCAACTTTGTAGACAAGTACCCTCTGGAAGAGATAGACCCAAGGAACACCAGTATAGCAGCCCTCAGGATGAAAGCAAAGGAACACATTCAGTCTATGGGCAAGCCTTGGCAAACCATCTAAAGAGTAAAGTTTGGACCAAACTTTTAAGGTGGCCTCTAAGACTCAAAAGACCATGAACTTCTGAGACTTGAACTTTATGTGCCAAGCACAGCTGAAATCAGAGCATCTTGAACTATCCCAAAACTAACAGTGGCCTATCACAGCTTATTCAACAAATAATCTGACTTCAATCTGAAATAACCTTCATGCTAATTTATACAGAGGTAGGTAACTTGTACAAAGAGGGCATTCCTCGTACCCCTAGGAAAGAGGTGCATGATTTTTTATGTTACCTCACATGAGAGTGTGTAATTTTACCAGGCCCAATAATTTGTCATGATTCTTGGACACCTATATATGTGATTCCATATTGGAAATACTAGAATGAACATGATATATAATGCTCTTGGGACATAATAATTGAATTCCCATTGTCCTTGCATGGAGAAACATCACAAATAGAGTACTCTCTACTGTCATGTAATGGTAAATGTAAAAAATATCCTTTTCTAGCCACACACATTACAATCTTTCCTGTCTTACATTCCAGTTTTCTTAGTCTTTAATTCTAAATTTAGGAAATGCAAAGTTGCCACTTGCAATAGACCTAGATCTTTATACAAACAAACTCATAACATATAGTAATATCAGATTGTAGAGTGTATGTGGCCAAACCACAGAATGTTACCAACTTGTTGAAAGAATTGTGCAATGCTATAGATTTATTGGGGTCTTAAATTCTAAGGTGAACATAAACCTTAGCAATTAATTTATTTTATTGGTCAATTTTTGGTCTTTTAACTATACCATTGAAAGTGGTTTGTTATATCCATTTGATAAGTACCAAAAAAAAAAAAGAATATAAATAAATAAATTATATATATATATATATATATATACTGATCCTGATTCCTGCCATAAACCCAGAGCCCAGAGAGCTGATAACATTCTGTGCTGTCTGCCTGTGATGCTCTGAAACCTCTGCCCAGTTCACCTTCAACAGTACACCTACAACAGTTCAACTACAGAAATACACCCACTTAGAGATGAAGAGAGGGGGAGATGTTCTGTGGTTTAAATCATGAGCGAGCAGCCTAGGGTGACAATGCACCTCTATAAATACAGTGGTAGGATGAACTTGGCCAACCTAGGGCAAGAAGTGTCCTACTGGCAAGATCACCAGGAAAATAAAGGAAAACAGCCCCCCCAAAGAGCTGGCAAGCTGCTATATATCTAATTTTAGTTTTTAGGTTTAGATATATTTTAAAATCTATGCTTATAAACAGTGAACCTAAAATAGCCTCCTCTGGGTTGGGTAGCTCTAGAAAGCTCTAATTTTACAATAAAGGCTTCAACCAGGAAGGTGGTGCTTAACCCCAACCTTCGTTCTTGCCATGCTTCCGCAACAGCCCCTCATTGTGTTGGATGGCTTCACTGACCAACTGTTAGATGTGCGATACAAGAGGGGAATGTCCAAGCACCCTAGCTGAAGTCATTATTTATTTGCATATTAACCAAAAGTTTTTGAGCTTTCTGGTCCCTCTTAAAATTTTTAAAAAAGTACTTAGAAGTACCTATCCATCTACCTTCTGTTCAATAGAAAGTTGACCTGACTATAGATGATGACAAGCCCCCTTGCTGAAGTTATTATTGCCATATTAGAGCACAAGTTTTTGAGCCATCTGGCACTTCTTCAACATTTTAGGAAAGTACCTAGAGGAACACTATTCTACTATCCAATAAAAAGTTTTCCACAGTTGCCCTGAGACTATAGACAAGGACAACCACCCTAGCGGAAATCATTATTTCTATATTAAAGCACCACAAGTTTTTGAGCCACCTAGCCCCTCTAAAGGTTAGCTAAGAAGGCACCTGGGGCAGGGCTGGGACAAAGGGTGGGCAAAAGGGACGGCTGCCCTGGGCTCAGCATGTATTGTAGGGATGGGGGTGCCGCAAGTTCCTTCTACGTTAAGACTGAATGGATACTGACAGCGGCATTACTACTGCTGTCATCCCAGCGCTGAAAGCAGCAAGGAGAGGAGGAGAGAGCCGAGAGGAGGTGTAGGCTGTGCTCTCTTTCCACCTCCTCCTTATAAGCTTGTACATAATGCAGCGGGGGGGGGGGGGCACAATTTGGAATCTTTGCCCTGGGCACTGGATGATCTTGTCCCAGCACTGCCTCGAGGTACCTGTCCTATCCAATAAAAAGTTCACTACAGTTGCCCTGACTGTAAATACATTTTAAAAGAGTTGCAACTATCATGACCTAGAAAGGATTGTTTATTTGGCTTTTGTTTATGTGTATCATTTCTTTTGAAACTGGCTATCAGAAAGTAAGAATCAACTGTTTGTTCTTATGCTGGTAAATCATTTAAACTGATTCAGTGTTACTTGCCAGTTTCAGAGCCTTGTTTGTAATTATTTATTATTCATAAAACAGTTGTGTTGCATTGGTAAAAAAAAAAAAAAATGGAAAAAAGTTAAAAATATTCAACCCAACTATTTTTTATCAGACTTTATTGTTTATTTCTGTTTCCATAGCATACATGTGACTGTTCCCATTCCTACTATGTGGAAAAGCAACATGGCTGCCTAGAAAGATAGGATTTTAGGGCAGCAAACTGTCCCTTGTTCCATTTTTACATGTTTTTCTTCAGGGATCTATTAAGACTATGACATCTCACCACATATAGAATACACGTATTTATATATTTAAATGTGTGCAGCCACAAAAGTCTATGGTGGCACAATAAAAATAGTTTTGGGGGGTGCATCAAATTAAAAACTCTACTCTGATCATTGAGACATTGTACAAAGCTGTAATGGTCGTCGTAGTATGATTGCCCACTTTTGGACACCAGATTCTTCAACTTATTTTCATTTGTAAGTTTTGGATTGACTCACTGAGCCCGTGTTTACATAAACATCCAATTAAAGACATCAGTGCTAATTAGCCGAAGGGAAATTAGCTCATTCTAAGCTCTTTAGGATAAAGTATCTCAGTGACTTACGTATTAAAGGACAGCGCAAGAACTGGATAAATGACAGATGTTCACTACGACGAAAAGGAGGACCTGCCCCATTTCTAGTAAGCCTAGGGCAGTCTGCGTACTGCGGTGTGTACAGCACCTGTAGAGTTCAAGTGTGTGTTTGGTGACGTGGAAAATTACTGTCAGCCTTTCCGAGGACAATCTATTTTGAACATGTCAACGAACATCACCCACAAGGATTTCTTTTGGGCCCTGAAACATGGAGCGTGTCACTCTTATTTAACTGTCAGGATGCGCGACGTAGACTAAAATGTGATGGATTATATTATTTTTTGCCAATTTGCAGATGGCAGAGTGATCCATTTGATATTAATATGACTGTAATACAGTAAATAATATAAAATATGTGTGTGTTCTTTTATTGAGTGAAATTATGTCAAGTGTTGTGCTACTTATAAAGTGCCAGATGACAAATACAAATTCCAGCATATTCTCAAAATTAAATATGAACACTTTAATACCCAACCGTATTTTCTAAAAGGTTGCCCTCAAACTTGTAATCTGTTTTCATCCAGCAAACTGACAGATGTACAGAAGATCCTTGCCACATCTTACCTTAAAGTGGTTGTAAACGTCAGACATACACTATATTACCAAAAGTATTGGGAAATCTGCCTTTAGACCCCATTCACACCTGAGCGTTTTGTAGCTTGACGCCTGAAGCTACAAAACGCTGGTGGGGAAAAAATCCATTATTCTCAATGGAGATGGTTCACATCTCCACTCCAAGTCACCTGAAGCCCTACACCTGAAGCTAAAATAAGTTCTGGACCCTTTTTTGTTGCGCAAATCGGGCTTATTTGGGCGTTTTTCTTCTTTTAACATTGGTGACCTTTTGCCCTGCACAAATTCGCGGCAAAACGTGGTAAAAAACGCTGCAAATCGCAGTAAAAAACGCTGCAAATCGCGGTAAAAAAGGCGCAAAAAATGCTTGAAAACGCTACGCTCAGGTGTGAATGCAGCACCCTCAATATTGAGTTGGCCCACCCTTTCCACCTATAACAGCTTCAACTCTTCTGAGAAGGTTGTCCACAAGGTTTAGGAGTGTGTCTATGGGAATGTTTGACCATTCTTCCAGAAGCGCATTTGTGAGGTCAGGCACTGATGTTGGACGAGAAGGCCTGGCTCGCAGTCTCACCTCTAATTCATCCGAAAGGTGTTCTATTGGGTTCCGATCAGGACTCTGTGCAGGCCAGTCAAGTTCCTCCACCATAAACTTGCTCACCCACGTCTTTATGGACCTTGCTTTGTGCACTGGTCAAAATCATTTGGTGGAGGGGGTATTATGGTGCGGAGTTGCTTTTCAGGGGTTGGGCTTGGCCCCTTAGTGCCAGTGAAGGGAACTCTTAAGGCATCAGCATACCAAGACATTTTGGACAATTTCATGTTCCCAAATTTGTGGGAACAGTTTGGGGATGGTCCCTTCCTGTTCCAACATGAATATCTGCCAGTGCACAAAGCAAGGCCCATAAAGACATAAATGAGCGAGTTTGGGTATGGAGGAACTTGACTGCCCAGAGTCCTGAACTCAACACAATAGAACACCTTTGGGTTCTCTCCATCATCAGTGCCTGACCTCACATTTGCTTCTGGAAGAATGGTCAAACATTCCCACAGACACACTCCTAAACCTTGTGGACAGCCTTCCCAAAAGAGTTGAAGCTGTTATAGCCAAGGGTTGGCCAACACAATATTGAACCCTACGGACAAAGACTAGGATGTCATTAAAGTTCATGTGGATGTAAAGGCAGGCATCCCAATAGTTACATAGTTACATAGTCAGGTTAAAAAAAGACACAAGTCCACCATCTAGTTCAACCATAAACTTTTTGTAATATATGTAAGTAAAGAAGGATGAAGCGCTACCTCCCCAAAACTCAAAGATATATTTCACAACTGAAACTTGGGAATTACGTAGTTTAGGGATTAGTCTGTACCAATGGGTGGGGAGATGATATGTGAGGATAGGAAGGGAGGGTAGTCTATTCTGATGGTTCTGTTCGACCAAAGGGAGAGCTTGGAGATTACAAGGAGTGAAGGCTTGTTCTATTTGAACCCACTGTTTGGAAGAGTGATTGTGGAAGCAGTTTACCAGTGTGTTGAAGACGGATACAGATTGGGGCTCCTGCACCTCCTCTAGATTTAAAGAGGGACAGTATTGACCTCTGGAGACATGGGCAAGGTGAAACGCTAGATAAATGTAATAAAAGCTTTCTGGAAGGGCCACTATAAAGCATCACCACCTCTAGAGCAAGTGCAGGAACACTATCAGGGTGGTTTGGAAAATATAGAGAAATGGTGGTAGAATCTCCATCTGAAGATATTTATTCTTCCAAATCATGAATGGGCTTCTAAGTCCAAGAGTCTTTTAGAGGAGCAGAGTATAGTTCAGATTAAAAAACTGGGGCAGGTCTGATAGGATACAAATCACCAGGTATATAAACAAAGTCAAAAAGTCAAAAATCTGTCAAAGAAGGGTGTCTTGTCTCGGTGGAAGGGAGATGTTTAGTAGTAAAGGAAGTAAAAGGTTGTCAGCAAACAATTAAAGTTTCATATGGTGGTGACCTGCTTGTGTGCCGGAGACTGTTCCATGGTTAGGACATATACAAGCAGGGACAGAGGGCATACTAGATGGGTGCCATCATAGCAAAAGCAATGTAAAAAAAGCCACCACAACCTCTTTAGCTGCACGCATTGTTGAGAAATTCATCTTCACAATTTCATACCTCTGTTCCATATGCTTCCTCTGGCAGCCTGGGCTTGGCAGCATACCAGTCTACTAATATAAACAAGCATGAAGTACCTTAAAAAAATGACTGCACCAATGTCATAATATATAACAGTTGCTGACACAACAATCTGACAGAATATTGTGCAAGTAATAAATTCAAAAAAGTGCAGTGCTAAATATGAACCATAATAAATGTGCAAAACAGGCATATAAAAGTAAATGCAATGTGCAAATGAGCAAATAAACAAATATATACTCAAATGTGTATAAGAGGTAATACTACAATTAGTGATTAATAAAGTACATAGTGCCAAAAATTAAATCTGAAAACAGTTGAGGAAATATATATAGAAAAGTCCACACATAAATACTATGCCCTTGTACACACGGTCGGACATTCCGACGGAAAATATCCGATCGGACCGTGTTGTGGGATAATCCGACTCTGTGTGGGCTCCATCGGACTGTTTCCGTTGGAATATCCAACCAACAAAGTTTTAGAGCTGGGCTATAAAACTTTCCGACAAAATGATCCGATCGGACTTTGTCCGATTGTGTGTAGAGAATTCCGATTGGACAAAGTGCCACGCATGCTCAAATCAAATTCCTAGACCAAAGCTATTGGCTACTAGCCTGAATGTAGTCCCGTCGTAACGAAATAACGTCATCACGTTACGTACGATCAGATTTTCCGACAACTTTGTCCGACCGTGTGTATGCAACACCAGTTTCGGACAAAATCCAATGTATTTTGTTGTCGGAATGTCCGACCGTGTGTACAAGGGCTAAGAGTGTGAAGCAGCCATTGTGTATCAAGACATTCCAGATAAAAAGTTAGAAGTACAATCAACTGTATATAGATAGCTGTTATCCACTGTCCACATAAGGAGTCACCAATATGTGTGCATCCGCCACCCAGAGGTGAGAGTAAACACGCTTACCAGAATGTGTGGACCCTATTGCCAGCGGCAAAATAGTCAAACAGACGTAAGGATGGAAATGGTAGAATGATGAGAGAGAGCAATCACAGAAGATCTGTCACCAAGATATTCCCCTACGTTCAGCCCCTTTAGCTAGATCTTGGACTCCACAGTTCATAAAAAACAGAAGGCACTTTTTTTAATTTACCATGAACAAACACCATGTGCTGTAAGTAGCTAGAAAGTGGCTGACATCGGACTTCAGGGTCTCTGTTCTTTTTAGGATTATTTCACAGTACATGCAACTGAAGAAGCCACTGAGAACTCGTTTTAAAGCCATTGTACTGTTAAGAATCTGTAAACACTTTAAGGTTCATAGTCTGTGCATAGGTTCACTTTATGGTGTCTATACTTAAAAAACAATTGTTGGACAAATGTCACAAGCATTTGCCCAGCCATCATGAATTCTGACCATATTTTGCTTAATATGTTGATTTCTTATGATTAGCCCATCTGGTGGTCATTATGTGTCATTTTCACAATTGAAATATTTCAGGAAAAAAGCATTGTGGGCACTAGGTGGAGCTGACAATCATTGGAAATCAAAAAATAAGCAAAATACGGCCAGAATTCATGATGGATGTTAGAAGGCATGTGACATTCGGCAAGCATATTTAAAAAAAAATACACGCCTTTGTGTTTTCTAAGGGAAGTCCAGATAACCTGATGCTAATAATCCTATAGAAATGTTGGTTGTGCTGGTGATGTCATTAAAGCCACATATGGAGTTATAAGTATAACTGTTGGTGCCTTATGAGGTCATATTCAAAAAAAGTTCCGGCCAAGTGTCACCATAATATACAGGACAAGCAAGCATACTGGAGCAGCATTTGTCTTTACCCTAGCTTGGTAAGAGCTGGACATGACATAAAGGCTCTCACTATAGTGACATGACGTCCCCAGGTGGCCCCGCCACTTACCTATTTAAGAAGTCAAAAGGTGGAGCAGGGATTCTGCAGTTAGCCTTCGTCACAGGTGGAGTGTTTTCTTTCCGGGTTTGGTGGTGCAGCAGATATCATGATTGACAATGGATCTACATGGGAGGACATTGTTTTTTTATTTTTTAAATAAAGGAATTGTCAAAAACTGCCTCCTGTCTTTATTTATTGTTTACACTTTTCTTTTGGGAATTAGTAGGGGTACAATATACCCCATACTCTTTGACATAGGTAGGGGGCTGGGATCTGGGGGGCCCCCTTGTTAAGCCCCCTGCCCACAGCCCCACACAACCACAGCCAGGGTTGTTGAGAAGAGGCCCTTGTCCCCATCAACATGGGGAGAAGGTGCTTTGGGGTGGGGGGGCAGAGCCACTCCTCCCACCTCAAAGCAACCCTCTATGTTGAGGGCATGTGGCCTGGTATGGTTCAGGAGGGGGAGCACTCGCTCTCCCCCCTTCCCTGAACTGCTGGGCTGCATGCTCGGATAAGGGTCTGGTATGGATTTTGGGGGGGGGGGGCACACCATTTTTTTTGTAATTTTGGCATGGGGATCCCCTTAAAATCCATACCAGACCCGAATGTCATTCCTTTCTTTAGAAATTTCAGTTTTGCTGCAGCAGGCTCTATATGTGGTACAGTTGTGCCACTTTACAGGAAAACTATGTGGACCCCCCAGGCACTATATTTAAAGGAATTTTTCATTTTTATTGTTTCACTTTAAGCATCATTAAATTCACTGCTCTTGTAAAAACTTTTTTTTGCATTGATACATGTCCCCCAGAGCAGTACCTGAACCCCATACCCTTTTTATGGCCAATTACTTGCATACAAGCCTTCAAAGTAGGCACTTTTGATTTTCAAGTTCGGGTCCCATAGACTTTAATAAGGTTTGGGTCCAAACTTTTGCGATGTTCAAGAGTTCTGGTGCAAACCAAACCAGATGATGTTCAGCCCGACTCTAATGAACATGTACATGTGTTATACATGGTAGAGTTTACCAATGTATTAGAAAAAAAATCTCTCTGTGTTGGGTTCTGTCTCCACCTACAGTTTGTAAGTAACACTGCAACCATTTTTTTTTTCATATAATTATCGATTGCATGATGCAAAGTAAGGCCACAGTGGAGAAAAGAAAATTAACCAAAAATGGAGTTGGTTCCAATAACCAATCAGGGCTTATCTTTCATTTTCTGGAAAAATTAAGAATTCTAAACAGTCAGGATAGTAAGTAACGCCACTGTTGTGATTATTTTCTTTTCCCAAGTTTTTTCTTTTTTAATTCAACCTGAGTGGACCTGGGATCAATGAAGCTTTACGCTCTATTCACACTTGGGTGATTTGTCATGCAACTTTGGACCTCTAAGTCGCATTACAAATGGTCCCTTATGTCTTCCAATGATAACCATTCATATATGTGTGACTTAACGTTCCAGCGACTTCAAAGTAGTTCATGCACTAATTTGGTCCGATGTTCATGCAACTTGAGAGGCAACGACTTCAATGTTAACCCTCAAAAGTTACATGAACATTGTACCTGAACGTTATACAATGCACCAGTTCTCCATTATCACTGGTCAAAGCCAAATTTGTATCCAAGTTACACCCATCCAAAGTTGCATCAAAGGTGCACTCCAAAGTCGGCGCAACTTTGGAGTCATACAAGTGTGAATGGAGCCTTAAAGAGAATGCTTAATGGTTTGCTCATAGTTCCTTTATTTATTTCAGGTCTAAAAAACCTGAACAGAGCTCAGCAGCTAAAAGGAAAATTTACCTACAGATCTGAATGACTCATCCCTATGAGATGATTACTGTTCTGGTGTCTTTTTAGTGAACCCCTAGTGCTCTTGGAATCCTTTGTTTGGAATTCTAGTTTATTTGTAATGCAAAGAATGTATTTAGAAAGAGTAAATAAAAAACTTAAAATAGAAAATTTACAATACAGTACATTGATCCAAACCAATGCAGTTTCCCTTTAGGACAAAAATAGGGTCCATTTCTATAACACTAGAGGGCATACTCTATATATTTTCAGAAAGGTGTGTAAGTTTTTGAAGAAAGCAACACACACATTTGCTTTCACACCTTCCAGACCGACCCACGCAGATATATCGCGGAAGGGCGGCCTGTGGCCCTCCTGAGCGTAATCACGTACATGTACATGATTTCTAGTTTTAAGTCTGGGGCGCACCGCTGGCAAACTGTTCCCGCTGTGATTGGACACAGCGGGAGCCAATCTGCGGACCAGTGGACCTGATGTCCGCCAGCCCTCCGCAATCATTCCTGAGAGATCCTGAATGGCGGTCCTCCTATGTAATCAAGACAAATCGCCATTCTGTGAGAGGGGAAGATGGAGATCTTGTGTTTCTGCTAAGCAGGAACACAGATCTCTGTCTTCCCACAGTCAAAGCACCTCCCCCACAGTTAGAAAACACTCCCAGGAAACGGAGCACATTTAATATTTGATGAATGAATGAATGAATGAATGAATGAAATACTTGTATAGCGCACAATGCGAACTGAATCGCCTCTAGCTGTTAACCCCTTCCCTGCCAGTGTCATTAGTATAGTGATGGTGCATATTTTTTTAGCACTGATCACTGTAATAATGTCACTGGTCCCCAAAAAGTGTCAAAAGTATCCGTTAGGTGTCCGATTTGTCCGCCGCAATATTGCAATAAGTCGCCGACCGCTGCCATTACTAGTAAAAAAAGAAAAAGAAAGAAAAAAATAAAGAAAAATATTCCATAGTTTGTAGACACTATAACTTTTGCACAAGCCAATCAATATACGCTTATTAGGATTTTTTTTTACCAAAAACATGTAGCAATACACATATTGGCCTAAATTGATGAAGAAATACGATTTAAAAAAAAAAAAAAATATATTGACTATGTTTTATAGCAGAAAAAATATATATTTTTTCAAAATTGTGTGTCTTTTTAGGTTTATAGTGAAAAAAAAAAAAAGAAAAAAAGCAGAGGTGATCAAATATCATCAAAAGAAAGCTCTATTTGTGGGGAAAAAAAAGGATAGCGATTTTATTTGTGTACAGCATCACATAATCGTGCAAATGGCAGTTAAAGTAACACAGTGTTGTATCCCAAAAAATGGCCAGGTCATGAAGGGTGTAAAACCTTCGGGGGCTGAAGAGGTTAAACTGAGTGTAAAGCAACCCATTCAGTTTAAAATAAAAATGAAAAGCAAACATTTGTGTATAGATTAAAAAAAAAAAACACATTATACAGTACATACCTTTATTCCCCCTTTTTTTTTAAGTGATCACATTCTCAATGTTCTCAGCTGCATAAGAACTGGGGGAGGAGAAACAGCAGCACACTAATTTTCCCAGTGAAAGGCTGTCGAAGGGGGTTGGGGGGGGGGGGGGGTGTCAGGACAAAATTCGGAACAGCTAGAGAACTGACCATGGTGTGTTCTCCTGCTTAGGGTGATCAGTTTTTGATAGGAAAGCAGAGGGACTGGCAGGGGCAGCAGGGATTTCACTTGAAGGAACCAATACAGAACAAACAGGATACTTTCTCATACAAGTACATGGTACAGCAGGCACATATCAGGAATATTAAATGCTGGGTTTACATATTCTTTAACCGCTATTCTTCCCACAAGTTCAATTTGTGGGCAAAAAAGGACATCAGTTTTGTTTGGGTACAACGCTGCACAATCGTGCAAGTGTCAGCTAAATGACGCAGTGCCTAATAGCAAAAAATTCTCTGGTCAGGAAGGGAATACATCCTTCTGAGGCTGAACTGGTTAAGCAGTCCATTAGTCTTTTGATCATTTTCTACAAGATGTATTAAAATTCCTCTTGACATGCTAAATCATATGGAAACCCCACATAGGTTGGAGAATCACAAATTTCAGAAGACCAAGCCTTTTCATCCAAATTTACAAAAAAAAAAAAGGAAGAAGTAAGATGTCCTTGTAACAATAATACATGTAATTATGTATTCATGATTATGGAATTGCATTTATTTGTGTTTTAATGTTCAGCTTTAACTGCTTTGGTGAGAAATGGTTTGGTGTTTTGATGAATGATGACTAATATAAAGGTCAAATCACACACACAGGTGAATTGGCCAAAGAGGTTACTGATCCACACGACCGGACTGTCCATCAGAATAAACTCTGAGGGTCTTTCCGACGGAGTTTCTGATAGAGATCCGACCGACCGGACTTGCCTACACATGATCACACCAAAGTCAGTTTGTTTCAAACGCGATGACGAGACTAGAAAAGGAAGTTCAGTAGCCAGTAGCCAATAGCTGCCCTTGCCTCGTATTTGGTCTGTCGGAATAGCATACAGATGAACGGTTTTCCCGATAGGAATTGATTCTGTCGGAAAGATTTAAAACATGTTCTATTTCTAGGTCCATCAGACTTTTTGAAAAAAAAAAGGCAGTTGAAGCTCACACATGATCGGAATATCCGATAAAATTATTCCATCTCACCTTTTCTGACGGAAAGTCTGGTCGTGTGTACGGGGCATTACATTCTCTGTTCTGTTTAAAAGGGGTCCAATGAAGCCTCACTTAGGCACACCAGTATACAGTATCTAGATTGAAATAGTCAGCTTTATTCAAATAGTTAAAATCTTTATCATAAATAGTTAAAAAAAAATGTGTTTGTAACTGCAAAAAAAAATTTAACTGGAGTTAAATCTTTATTTTTTATTTTTTTAAATTCTTTTTATTAGAGTTTTGAATAAAGTTACATAACATAGCAGCGCTGTTGCAAGACCAGCGCCACCAAAACGGCCACACAGGGCCAACATAATACTTACAAAAGCACAGCACATTACCAACTAGCAGAAACCAACTAACGTAACCGAATGCAGCGTACACACGATCGGAATATCCGGCGGACTTGGTCCGGCAGACCAGAGTCTGCCAGACAATCCGCCCATGTGTGGACTCCGGCGGACTTTTTTTCCCCAAAGAAAGAAGTTTTGACTCAAAATTTCCCACCAGACTCGGCAGTCCGGCGGACAATCCGGTCGTCTGTGTGCTAGTCCGTCAGACTTTTGAAATGAATTGACTTGTTCACACGGAGAAAAGTCCACTCATTTTGAATGTGGCTCCAGGTAGACGGGGCTAGCGCAGGAAGTCAATGTCGCCGCCTCCATCGGCGAGATTGACACCTCGCTGGCTCCATCACCTGGTATGGACTTAAAGGGCAAGCCCTACGCTGAAAAAACACCCCAAAGCACCTTGTCCCCATGTTGATGAGGACAAGGGCCTCTTCCCGACAACCCTGACCATTGGTTGTCAGGGTCTGAGGGCGGGGGGCTTATCGGGATGTGGGAGCCCCCTTTAATAAGGGGGCCCCAGATACCAGCCCCCCACCCTATGTGAATGAGTATTGGGGTACCATGTACCCCTACCCATTCACCTGGTAAAAAAAGTGTAAAGAAAAAAACATAACACATATTTTTAAAATAATTTATTGGACCACTCCGGTGGTCTTCCGTCTTGGGGGGTCTTTTTGCCGGACTTTTCCGCTATCTTTTGCTAGCTCTTTTACTGGCGGAGAAGCCCGGCTTTCTTCTTCTTCTTCGTCGTTGCCGCTGCCATCCGGGGGTCTTCTACCGACTTCGGGGTCTTGTCCCCCTCTTCGGTTCTTCTTGCCGGGCCTCCGCTATCTTCTTATAGCTCTTTTACTAGCTGTGGCCCGGTCTTCTGTCGCCGCTACCTTCTCGTCTTCTCTTCTTCTTCCTTGAGATGTTGACTCGACGCTGTCTCTGGCCGCAATGACAGGGATGCGTTGTGCGGCGACTTACATAGGTACAAGGAGCAGGGTCAGAGGGTGATGTCACATTGTGACCCCGCCTCTTATAATGTCACAGTCCCAGCATCCTCCGGATGGCTCCAGCCGCCAGTGATTTATACTCAGGGCTATCTCCAAGGGCTCCATTGTAAGGGCAAAATAGAAGGGGGATAAGAGAAAACCTTGCCCAGTGCCCCTACATATATTAAAAAAGGAAGAGACAGAAAGTCCAAGGTGGATCGATACTCAGGGACTACTATAAAGCAATGTTATCCATTTTCTAAAGTGAGGCCCAAACCTCATAAGCTTTAAGACCCTATGCATAAACTGCCAATCAATAAAGGCTTTTTCTATATCAATCAATAGATGATGGCCCAGTAATGGGGATTTGTAAATGAGTGAATACGCTGCACAAATTAATACCCATGGATTTACAGGGCACAAATCCAGTCTGGTCAATATTAACTAAAGAGGAAATAAACTTTGCTAATCCAGACGCTAAAACTTTAGTAAGGACTTGAAGGTCCATGTTCAATAGGGTAATTGGACAATATTAGGAGCATTCCATGGGATCTTTACCAGGCTTTAGAAGAAGGATCATATTTGCCTCAAACATTGAGGTCGGGAGAGTCTGTTGGTCCAAAAAATGGGCAAACAATGTGCTAAGTCTAGGGGCTAAGGTTTCGGTATAGAATCTGCGAGGAAGCCATCAGGCCCAGGGGCCTTGTGGGGAGGAAAAGCAAAAATGTCTGCCTCAATCTCCAGAGGCATAATTTGAGCATCTAGGGTTTCCCTATCGGTTTCAGAAAGAGTTGGGAGAGACAGAGTCCCCAAACAGCGAGTCCAAAGCAAAGTCATAAGGTGGGATAGATGCATAGAGCGAGGAAAAATATTGCATAAATTCCGCCATTATAGCTGTTAGTGGGAATGTTTGTAGGAGGTTTGTGATCCACCACTAACATAGCCAGAAGCTTACCATTTTTGTCACCCAGACCAAACAGTCTTGTGTCTAGATTCGGTATGGGATAGATCTGCATAGTGTATGGAGAGAAGACGCAGAGCCTCCAGTAGAGATGTATAGGAAACATCCACAATAGATTCAGTGTGTTCCTTTGCAAACTCACGCTCTTTTTCCTGTAAAGCAATAATCTCAGCATTATGGTCCTTGCGGGCTGTTTTAATAGCAGAAATACATTCTCCCCGGACAACTGCCTTGAATGCGTCCCACACCACAGGAGGCTCAGCTGAGTCAACATTTATGGACCAGTACAAGGTGATAGGGTGATAGATGTTTGGAGATGGGAGGATATCTGATCGACCTGCAGCCAACCTGGATATAGTCTGCAGGCACCCCTTCCAGAGCCAGTGGGGAAAGCCAGTGTAATGGACAACGGGTTATGATCAGACAAACCCCCAGCTAAGTAATCTACACCCTGTAATAATGATAAAAGAGAAGGTTTGCCTAAGGCTAAGTTGATCCTGGTGGATGAGCAGTATGTTCTAGAGAGGTGAGAGTAACATCTAGTAGCTGGATGTTTCCAGTGCCACAACTGGGAAAGCCCAACCCTGGAGGCCCAGGAGAGAAGTTCGGTGGAGCCAAACCTAATAGGGTTGGAAGAGTGGGCATAAGGTGTCAACTTAGCTAGTAAATCAAATAACAATTGGGGCTGAAATGGTGGGGACAAGTATATATTCACTATAAGCAACGTACTATGACAAAATATCCAACACCACAGCCACATACCGGACCTCCTGGCTCAGAGAACACCTGGTGCATAGTACACGGGATGGCTTTAATGATGAGGATAGGGATCCCTCTGGCAAAGGTAGAGTGGGTAGCATGCAGGGCCCTCTGTACCCAAGGCCTATGTAAAGTCAGGACATTCCTGTCATCCAAATGTGTTTCCTGCAGGAGGACAATCTGTGGCTTAAGTGGCTTGAGGTATTGGAACACAATAGCTCTCTTATATTTATCATTCAATCCTCTCAAACTCCATGAAACAATTCTAACTGTGTTAGCCATTTAAAACCTCAGAGAATAAAGTCCAGTAGGAGGTAATGAACAGTCTAAAACAACCCAAAATCATCACAATAACCATAGAAGTCCATAAAGTGAGGGAAAAAGGTATTTGATCCCCTGCTGATTTTGTATGTTTGCCCACTGACAAAGAAATGATCAGTTTATAATTTTAATTTTGGTAGGTTTATTTTAACAGTGAGAGACAGAATAACAACAAAAATATCCAGAAAAACTAATTTCAAAAAAGTTATAAATTGATTTTCATTTTAATGAGTGAAATAAGTATTTGACCCCTTCGCAAAACATGACTTAGTACTTGGTGGCAAAATCCTCGCTGGCAATCACAGAGGTCAAATGTTTCTTTTAATAAAACAAAGTTCAAGACATTACATAGGTTTCCCTCACAAGGGGTTTTCAGCTTTTCTCTGCCACAAATATTCTTCAACCTCCTGGTTTACACTTCAAGCGCTGCTGCTCTGGCCTCCATCCTCAGGCCCTTGTCTGCCTCCTCCAGACAGTCTTCTCACAACAACTCAATGCATGCTCCTAGTAGCTTCCTGCTCCACTGGCTCCCACCTGTCTCTTGGGTAGAGCCCTCCTGCCTCCTGGGCACAGACCTCCTCTGCCAACCAGGGTGAATTCCTGAACTATAGTCACATCTCTGATAAAAGGCCTGCACACACCTGCACAATCTGCAAAACCTGGACCCAGGATTGGAGAATCCATTTCTCCCAAGTCTCTACTAAGTCTCCAGACTCCAAGTCTCAAGCCAGGTTTTACCAGCCTCTGAGGATATTTAAAATCCTGTTTCCTCGGTATGAGACAGGCATCCTGGAGCCCATCAAGCTGGCTTAGTGAGAACCCAGGTGGCAAAAAAAAAACTTTTCACACCATGGCAGGGAATAGTACTATCATAAAAAATAATTTAAAACTGTACATAGAAAAAAATATATGCATGTTTAGTGCACTGGTGAGATTATCTGTTCTACAGCAGGAATCTCCAAACTTTCTAAACAAAGGGCCAGGTTACTGTCCTTCAGAATTAAGGGGAGCTGGACTGTTTCCAATGGAAGTAGAAAATGCCCTGGATTAAGTGGAAGTAAGCAATGCCTCAGGTTTGGTTCTCAGTGGGTGTAAAAAAAAATATTGATTTTGCCCTGTTGTTGGTGTCAGTGGAAGGAATAGTGCCCCATTGTTGGTATTAGTAGGAGGAATAGAGTCCCATCATTGGTGTCAGTGGGGGGAATCATGCCCCCGTCATTGGTATAAGCAGGAGAAATAGTGTTTTGTCATTTAGAATCAGTGGGAAGAAAAGTGACCCATTAGTGGGAGGAATTATGCCCCATTGTTGGTGTCAGTGGATGGAATGGTGCTTCATTCTTGGTGTCAGAAGGAGCATTAGTGCCCTGTATCAGAGAAATAAGAGAGAAATAATGTCCCAGGGAGCAGATAAATGCAAGCAAAGGGCTACAGTTTGGATACTATTGTTCTACAGCATTGGTCAGTTCTCAGTGATGCTGAGTAGAGATGGTCCCGATGTTCGAGTTGAACATACGTTCGACTCGAACATCGGGTATTCATTTGTGGGCAGAAGAACTGAACATATAGGGCGTTTGCTGCAATAACCTGCATGCTTTGGCCAGTCACAGCGCAATATCCTGTGAGAGCCATGATTTTCCAAAGGTAGGGTGCCTTTGGCCAATCATGGCTCAGGGGGCTAAGTCCAATTTTCCCTTTAGAAATTTCATTTTGCTGCAGCCTTGTTCTACACATTACACAGATGTGCCACTTTAAAGGTAGACTAAGGGGACCCCCATGCACGATATTTAAATGAATATTTCATTTTTATTGTTTCACTTTAAGCAATATTAAAACCAGTGCTCCTGAAAAAACAGTTGTTTTAAAAACTTATTTTTGCATTGATACATGTTCCCTGGGGCAGTAATTGGGCCCCCATACACTTTTTATGGCAATAACTCACATATAAGCCTTTAAAATGAGCACTTTTGATTTTTCATGTTCATGCCGCATAGACTTTAATAGGGTTCACATGTTTGCTAGAACTTTTTGCCTGTTCGCATGTTCTGGTCAAATCGAACCGGGGGTGTTTTCGGCCCATCCCTAATGCTGAGAGCAGCTCTCTGGATCATTGTTAGTGCCAGGAAGACTGAGGACAGCTAGTGGTGGAAAGGAAATACTATGGGGTCTAGCACAGGTGAGAAGGTGAGTATTGCAGCAAGAGCTATTTTTTTTTTAAAACCCTACTGGGGGTTTAAAAGAATTCTGCAGTCTGGTTTAGGTTTATCACTTTCATATCTAAATGCTAAAAAAATAACATTTCCCTTTAAATTACATAATTTTAATTAAATAAAATACAAAATACCCCACTGGCCAAGAGCTTGGAAACATGACCATTTTTATCACACAGGAAAAAGAATAGATACTTTTTAAATTTTCCATTATCTCCGTTACCACATTAATGAGGATGAGAAGTTTAAGAAGCTTTTAAATAAAACACTCCTTATTTTTAGTGAGCTGGACGCTTAACACAATCTGCAAATGATGGCAATTAGTGATTCTCATTAGGGAAAGAAGGACTCGGAGAACTGGCCATTGTGTCCAGAGTCGGTTCAATGAATCCACAGAGACCTCTCTATTTAGAATTTCCCACTCATTGTGAGGAAACAAAAGCCTGCCTCTAATTATATTTTCACAATCTGTGCTTAGCTTAAAAAGCCCTGTCTGAAGCAGACATGTCAACTTTGTTCAACTTCACTTTAGGAACTTTTCCACTAGCAGGACAATCTGGAAATATCCACAGCTAACAAACTCTTGAGACTGTTGATCAATATTTGCTGGACATTTAAAGGGTCAGTCCACTCAAACATGTTTTTTTAGACAAGAGTTGACACAAATAGGTTAACTAGCCCCCCATTGTCTTCTCAATCATTCTGATGTGTTCCCCATAATGTACATATGTAAAAGAAAAAACCCAACGGGGGATGGGGCACTTTGTAAGATTAGGCAACCTGAATGCACAGATTTCACCATAAGTGTCCCACAAAATATCAGAGGAGGGCGATTCAGCTCACTGTCCTGGTCTGGCTGTTATAGCTGCAAAGGGTGGGCCAACTCAATATTGAACCCTGCGGACTAAGACTGGGATGCCATTAAAATTTGGCGTTGGTGTAAAGGCAGGTGTCCTAATACTTTTGACAATATAGTGTACTTACATTGGTCCAAGCTGGAACACTGTAACCATGCAAAGGTTGACCTGCCTGTAATTCATCCACATGTCACATTTTATTGCTGCCTATGTCCCTAATGTGGGGATTCATGCTCTCTATTTGCCCTGGTGACCACTGAGACTATTGAACAGAATTCCAAAATTTTGTGTTGTCACCAGACTAGGATCAGAGGTGAAATCTTCCAATGGGAACACCAATTTCATTACTACTTTAAAAAGATTTCCTCTCATCTGTTGTGTCTACAAAACAGGAAGTGCAGGAAAATCTCCACAATGGTATTGATGTAAAAAAGAACTTGACAGGTTTTAGCCTAGTACCCTAGTACCCGTCTCCAGCCCAGAGTACCCAAGTACCTATATCCAACCCAGAGTACCAGAGTGCCTATCTGCAGACCACCAGAGTACCTGAGTACCTGTCTCCAGCCCATTAGAGTACCCGAGTACCTGTCTCAGCCCATTAGAGTACCCGAGTACTTATATGCAGCCCATCAGAGTACCCGACTACTTACCTGCAGCCCATCAGAGTACCCGAGTACCTGTCTCCAGCCCATCAGTATACCCAAGTACCTATCTGCAGCCCATCAGAGTACCAAAGTACCTGTCTCCAGCTCATCAGAGTACCCAAGTACCTATCTCCAACCCAGAGTACCAAAGTACCTATCTCCAGACCACCAGAGTACCCGGGTGCCTGTTTTCAGCCCAGAGTACCTGAGTATCTATCTGCAGCACATCAGAGTACCTGAGTACCTGTCTCAAGTCCATTAGAGTACCTGTCTCAGCCCATTAGAGTACCCGAATACTCATATGCAGCCCATCAGAGTACCCAACTACTTACCTACAGCCGTTCAGAGTACCCAAGTACCTATCTGCAGCCAATCAAAGTACCCGAGTACCTGTCTCCAGCCCATCAGTATACCCAAGTACCTATCTGCAGCCCATCAGAATACCGAGTACCTATCTCTAACCCATCAGAGTACCCAAGTACCCATCTGCAGCTTATCAGAGTACCTGAGTACTTATCTGAAGCCCACACCTTTTATAATATACATTGGGGTGTTTGCTTTTCAAAATGGAGTCGTTTTGTGGGTAATTCCACTGTCCTGGTGCTCCGGGACCTTCAAAATTGTGATAGGTAGGAATAAAATTAGATATGTAATTTATGCTCCTAGAACGCCTGATGGTGCTTCCTGCATGTTGGGCCTCTCTATGTGGCCAGGCTGTGGAAAAGTCTCACACATGTGGTATCGCCATACTCAGGACGAGTAGCGAAATGTATTTTGTTGTGTCATTTTTGCCATGTACGTGCTACGTGTTAGAAATATCTTATGAATTGACAACTTTGTTAAAAAAAAATCAGTTTTCATTTTCTTTCCACATTTTCCAAAAACTTTTGTAAAAAAAATGATATGTTCAAAAGACTCATTGTGCCTCATGGATTATACGTTGGGGTGTTTGCATTCTAAAATGGGGTTATTTTGTGGGTAATTCCACTGCTCCTAGAACTCCCTGCATGAGGAGCCTCTCTATGTGGTCAGGCTGTGGAAAAGTCTCACACTTGTAGTATCATCATACTCCGGAGGAGTAGCAGAATGTATTTTGGTGTGTAATTGGAAGTATGCATATGCTATGTGTGGGACATAACTTATTATTATGACAATTTTGTGTAAAAAAAAATATTTCTTAATTTTCCCAAGAATTTGGGGAAAAAAATACAACATCAAAAAACTCACCATGCCCCTTACTAAATACCTTGGACTGTCTACTTTCCAAAAAGGGGTAATTTTGGAAGTATTTGTACTGTCCTGACATTTCAGGGCCTCAAGAACTGAGATATAGTGTCAGTACATCAGGTGTGATCAATTTTCAGTGATTGGCACCATAGCTTGTAGCTCTTTTGGGGGGATTTTTTTAATCAAAGCTATGTAGCAGTATACATTTTGGCCCAAATTTATGAACAAAAAATTTCCTTATTTGCAACATTTTATAACAGAAACTAAAAAAGTGGGGGTTTTTTTTCAATATTTTTTCTCATTTTTCACTTATATCACAAAAAAATAAAAAACCCAGTGCTGATTAAATACCACCAAAAAAGAAAGCGCTATTTGTGTGAAAAAAATTATAAAAATTGTGTTTGGGTACAGTGTTGCATGACTGAGTAATTGGCATTCACTGAAAGCTGAAAATTGGTCTGGGCAGGAAGGGGGTATAAGTGCCCTGTATTAAAGTGCTTGAAGGAAAATTTCCCTTTGGGACAAAGAAATGATTTAGCAGGGGTTAAAAGAAGAATTCCAGGTATAGATATTTTTACAAAATTACAGTACATTGGTCCAGCTTAGACAGCTTTCAAAGCATTCCCAGATTGGATAAGGTGGAGACAGGGCCAGTCTAAGCTATTTTGCATCATAGGAAAGACTAGCTAATTTCACCTCAACTACTGATAAATTTCCTAACATATCGGCAAATGCAGCCTGTGCAGGGATGCTTTCTTACCTCCTTGCCAACGTTAACTTCATGTGGAGACTGAGTGGTGGAGCTAGAAGGAAGTCATATTGCGCACAGCACGGCTTGCGTGGCATCTCATTGGCTGGATACCTCTTTTTCATGGATTGGCTGAACTTTGCAGGAGACGGCTTTGTCTCCAGCTAACATCCGCCAATCCTGAAGCAGTATGTGGAACATCATCACAGTTTGTAGCTGTGGGAAACATTGGCAGAGTGTTAAGAAGCCGGCATAGAGTAGGGAAACCAGCAGCCACGGCTGCCTAGTTCAACTAGAAGTAGAGCTGGCCCTGGGTGGAAAGGTGGGGCAGTGACGCCATCTCATCCAATGAGAGAACACTTTGCATTCTTTGAGAAAATTCAAACCATTTTGTGAATGGCACCTGTGCCCAGCAGCCGACCTACTGTGTTCACAATGCAGCAGGGCAACTGCTCAGCAAGGGACGGGAAGCTAGTGGAGATCAGGGGTGGACTGACAAATCATGGGGCAATAGGAGATTATGGGGCCCCTGGGCAATAGAATTGTATGGGGCCCCCAGGCAATAGGAGATTATGGGGCCCCCAGGCAATAGGAGATTATGGGGCCCCCAAGCAATAGATTATGGGGCTACACAGTATACACACACAGACACAATATACACACACAGTATACACACACAGAATACACATACACACATTGAAAAAGTACTGGGGAGGTGGGGCAGCTATAATCTTGGATTTTTTTTTTAAAAACACAGATTTTTACATACTGTCCCTGGTTTTATTGAGGCTGGCAACTTGATGGGGCCCCTAAGTGGCATGGGGCCCTCTGGCAGTGCCCGAGTGGCCGAATGGTCAGTCCGCCCCTGGTGGAGATCACTAAAGGAGCAGTGTCTAATACAGTAATTTCCAGCTTCTAGAAGGCTCCCAAAGTTATGATACAGTATATACTCAGTTACATTGGACCAAGTTTGATCTATGTAACTATATAAAAATATGCTGGAGTTCTGGAAGGGTTACTTCTCTACTCTATCCAAAACCCCAAAAAAAAGATTACCAGGCAGTTAGTTAACTATTTGGTTGTATGTCTTAACCTTTTACCTGCAGTGATATTTCAGCATATATCTCAGGGAGAATTTCCAAACTTTGAGAGCAGGCGCCACTTGTTGGAATTGCTGTAAATATTCTGCCCTCCTTAATTGGGTGTTGAGTCTAATAATCCTGCCTCAGCTTGTTAACGGTACAATAGCAGTCAGAGTTAATGACCCATTAGTGATTAATTCCTTAACCAGCATCTAATTGCTCATGGTAGAACTTTTTTTTCTAAACTGGATTAAATCATCTAGATACTTAACCACTTATTCACTCAGTTCTCCCTCATGGTGGGATCCAGAGATAAAAAGATGAGTACTGCAAAGTAACAACAAGATAACCAACGTACATTAATGCAACCCAACTTGGCCCACTAGTTTTGATTGTGGTAATCGGCATATGCAGGGGATTAAGTTGTCAGCATTGGAAAGCTCAGTATTACATGATGAGATCTCCAAGATAGGATGGAGGTTTCTTCAATGATAGATCTTGCTATCTATGGTCACTTTTGAGGTCAGCTCCATACAAAACACATATGGCCTCTTCCACAAAGTCATAAAGAAAGAATCCGTTTTGCATCGCTATAAGGTCCTGTTAGTTCTTTATTCGTTATTTTGAGAATTCGTCAGTGGTCTATGGCAGCATAAAATAGAATAGCCAAAGCATTTAGATAGAACTGGGAATTCTGGTGGCTATAAAGAACAATTAGAGACTCCCAGTCATATAGGAAGCCACAAGGCAATTTAAGCAGCAACCAACCAGAACTGAAATATCAGTTGTGGTTAGAACCAACCTTTACTTCTACACATTTTAGTAGAAGTACACTGTAACCCATGGGAGCTCAAGTCCCATCATTCCTCTGCCTTTGGGAGTCATGCTTGTAACTGTCAGCCTTGCAATACCTCATGGGATTTGTAGTTCCATAATAGCTGGAGGGCCACAGGTTCAGCATCCATGCTGTAACTCCTTGCCACCAAGGAGCTCTAAACAGGAGGAGGCAAATGCAGAATTCCTGATCATGTGGTTACTGTGATTGGTTGTCACAGTGGTCACATGATTGGGAGTCCTTACCACCAACCCTCAATCATAAATGGTTAATGGGAGCTATTAGTGACAGCTTGGTCATTGTGCTGGGAGAAAACATTGAGCATACC
This sequence comes from Lithobates pipiens, assembly GCF_037356315.1. NCBI lineage: Eukaryota > Metazoa > Chordata > Amphibia > Anura > Ranidae > Lithobates > Lithobates pipiens. Next base: position 237,090,524 of record NW_027507790.1, read on the forward strand.
TTCTGAAAAAGTATGTATGCGCAAATTGTGCCCAAACAGAGAAGCAGAAAACACAGAAACAAGATATCTCTCAAACATTCAAACTAAAAAGATATTGTGTTGTGCTAAAAAACAAAACAAAAAAAATATATTAAAATGACACAATATCACAAATAAAATAATACACGTGAAAAAGTCCAAACAATTCAAAGTAAAGATCAAGCTGAAACAAAGCCCAAAAGAGGATTAAGTTTGAATCCAAATGACAAAGGATTCCTTTTAAGAGTGCAAAGTGTACGTTTTCTTGTTCAACAGCACTGCGTCAGTAGTGTCAGCAATGTCCACCGCTACCAAGAGTGATGTCAGGATGTAAGTTTACCAGAACTATTTAACCCGTTTTTCAGAGTGGTCATAAAGCGCTCAACCCATTTGCATGGACATCAAGGGTATCTCCAACACTTTCTCCAGTCCTCCTCACAAACCACCACGATGCGGGGGTGTTTAGACACAATCGCCCAGTTGCTGCATTTATGTGTTAGATGGCTGGCAATGGGTTAAGGACCAGGATGGTCCTGGTGGGTTTGTATTGAAAAGAATAAGAGTGATGATGACCCCATTTCTATGGGTTTACGACTCCTAAACGTTAAACAATATTTCTCATTCTTGAGGAGCTGACTCAAAGACACAATCTAGAGCAGGGGTCTCGAACCGGTGGCCCGGGGGCCACATGTGGCCCGCAGAGCTCTCTGATGTGGCCCATGACCTCCTGTTCTGGGATGGCGGGTTGGCAAGCACAAGGTTGCCATCCCAGAGCATCAGTGTTGTGAATGAAGTCTGGGGTAGAGAAAGCAAGCAGCTGAGGAGAAGAGCTGCATAAGCCAATGCTTGGAGCGATACCAAATGCACTCTGCCTGGGACAGCAGCAGCCGGCGATACCTGAATGGAAGACTATTAAAGGTAAGTGTATTACTAAAATCACAGTGTATACATGGACATATCTGTTCTGTAGTGGTTACTGGGCTGCTTTCAAACTGATCCGCAGGTGCACTGCGCTGAGCCATAGACTTCTGTTATTACCTGCGGATTTGGTACGATTTCAGAAAGTGCACCACACCTGCAGGATATAATAGGAGTCTATGGCAAAGTGCAGCTAACCCACAGGAAAGCCACAGGTGCACTGCGCTGCACCCGCAGTTCAGGAAAATTGCAGCACATCCATGTAAAAGGAGCCTTAGGCCCCTTTCACATGATCAGTCCGACCCAGTCTCTACATTCACCTCTATGGAGCGGCAGATGTAAACTGACTTATTTCCATTTACAACCGCCTACCTCCAATCCAATCTACTAAAATAAAATGTAAGGTTATCCGTCCCCTTCCATCTGCGTGGGCTGTGTCTGCTCTGCATATGCAGAGTGGACATGGACCTTTAATCCGCCTGCTCCACTCATTGTGGCCTGCGACTGGTTACCAAGTCGCTTAAGTGGCCCTCACTCTTCAAAAGGTTGGGCACCTCTGTTCTAGAGCAACAAGCGTGTTACTTGATCTAGAACCAGATTTTACCATTTTTATGTTTTTCTGTTTTTTTCTATTCTAGCTTTTTTTATTGTTTATTTTATTATTTTAATTGTTTCTTCAAATCCATTTAATATTTTTTTTTGCTTTGATATGGTTTATAGACTGATTTATATCTTTATATTGATAAAATAATATTTTTACATAAAAAACACACAAATAAATATGTTAGAAGGCTGGCTGTAGGCCAGCCTGTATTTGTGGGAGGAGTCGGAGACTATATAACCCTGCTCCTTTGTCAGGGCCAGCGTTTTCTGTCATAGCGTTCTGCCAGCGTTTTCTGTCATAGCGTTCTGCCAGCGTTTCTGTCACAGCGTTCTGCCAGCGTTTTTCTGTCACAGCGTTCTGCCAGCGTTTTTCTGTCACAGCGTTCTGCCAGCGTTTTTCTGTCACAGCGTTCTGCCAGCGTTTTTCTGTCACAGCGTTCTGCCTGCGATTTTCTGTCACAGCGGGCTATCCAGCATTTCTGTCACAACGTTCTGTCACAGCGTTCTGCCCTGCATTTTCTGCTCAGCATTTTCTGTCACAGCGTTCTGCCCAGCATTTTTCTGTCACAGCGTTCTGCCCAGCATTTTTCTGTCACAGCGTTCTGCCCAGCATTTTTCTGTCACAGCGTTCTGCCCAGCATTTTTCTGTCACAGCGTTCTGCCCAGCATTTTTCTGTCACAGCGTTCTGCCCAGCATTTTTCTGTCACAGCGTTCTGCCCAGCATTTTTCTGTCACAGCGTTCTGCCCAGCATTTTCTGTCACAGCGTTCTGCCCAGCATTTTCTGTCACAGCGTTCTGCCCAGCATTTTCTGTCACAGCGTTCTGCCCAGCATTTTCTGTCATAACATTCGGCCCAGCATTTTCTGTCATAACGTTCGGCCCAGCCTTCCTGTCATAGCGTTCTGTCAAGCATTTCGGTCACAGCGTTCTGTCCAGGTTTCGGTCATAGCATTCAGTCCAGGTTTTGTCACAGCATTCTGTTCAGCATTTTCTGTCATAGCGTTCGGCCCAGCATTTCTGTCATAGCGTTCCGTCTAGCTTTCCTGTCATAGCGTTCTGTCCAGCATTTCTGTCACAGCGTTCTGTCCAGGTTTCGGTCATAGCATTCAGTCCAGTTTTTGTCACAGCGTTCTGTTCAGCATTTTCTGTCATAGCGTTCGGCCCAGCATTTCTGTCATAAGCGTTCCATCTAGCTTTCCTGTCACAGCGTTCTGTCCAGGTTTCGGTCAGCATTCAGTCCAGTTTTTCTGTCACAGCGTTCTGTTCAGCATTTTCTGTCATAGTGTTCGGTCCAGCATTTCTGTCACAGCGTTCGGCCCAGCATTTCTGTCACAGCGTTCGGTCCAGCATTTCTGTCACAGCGTTCGGTCCAGCATTTCTGTCACAGCGTTCGGTCCAGCATTTCTGTCACAGCATTCGATCTAGCTTTCCTGTCATAGCGTTCTGTCCAGGTTTTGGTTATAGCATTAGTCCAGTTTTCTGTCACAGCGTTCTGTTCAGCATCTTCTGTCATTACGTTCGGCTCAGCATTTTCTGTCATTACGTTCGGCCCAGCATTTTCTGTCATTACGTTCGGCCCAGCATTTTCTGTCATTACGTTCGGCCCAGCATTTTCTGTCATTACGTTCGGCCCAGCATTTTCTGTCATACGTTCGGCCCAGCATTTTCTGTCATACGTTCGGCCCAGCATTTTCTGTCATACGTTCGGCCCAGCATTTTCTGTCATACGTTCGGCCCAGCATTTTCTGTCATACGTTCGGCCCAGCATTTTCTGTCATAATGTTCGGCCCAGCAATTCTGTCATAGCGATTGGTCAAGCATTCTCGGTCATAGCATTCTTTCTAGCTTTCCTGTCATAGCGTTCTGTCCAGGTTCGGTCACAGCATTTAGTCCAGTATTTCCGTCATAGCGTTCGGTCCAGTATTTCCGTCATAGCGTTCGGTCCAGTATTTCCGTCATAAGCACTCTGTCCAGCTTGGCGGTCATAGTGGTTTGCCCCTGGGTTCCTGTCATATCATTCTGCCCGGCATGTCTGTCATAGTGTTCCGCCCCAGGTTATCTGTCAGTGTCCTGCCCCTGGAGTTCTGTCATAGCGTCCTGCCAGCATGTCTGTCATAGCGTTCTGCCCCGGGATTTCAGTCATTGTTCTACCTAGGTTAACTTTTAGCATTTCTGTCATGGCATTGTCGTGACATTTTTCTGTCAGTATTTCTGTCAGAGCGTTTCTGTTCAGTGGTTCTGTCATGGTGTTTCAACCTCTGTGTTTGGCTTCAGAGTTCGCAGAAGGGCGTTCACTTATGACATATTCTGGATAGGTTTGTCTGCATTCATTGTCATGTCTTATCGTATCTGTGTTCATGTTTGTACCGGGGTCAGTTAGCTAGGGCTCGCACATCGGGATCTGTCACGTCTACAGATCCATACGGGCTGAGGTTTCGTTATTAATGATTGTTGACCACAATCTTCTCGCCTGTATACCATACGTCATACGATGCATGTTCATTCACCACACCTGTACGTCTACCCACCACGGTCTGTGGGTACTCTAGGCCTGAGTTTCTGTTAATTACCTGTCTCTGCGCTGCAGGTTACTCGGGTTAACTCACTATTTCTCAACTCACACACGGGGGGGGGTTCATCATTATGTTCATTCATGCGCTGTGGTCTTGACTTTCCTGCCATGTTCTCTTTCTTAGGTAAGCAGAGGGGCGTTGTTGTTGTTCTCATGTCCGGTTGTCTGTCTTTCCTTCTAGTTACGTTTTCAGGTTGGGCCGTCTTGGCATCCATACCAATATCAACCATGCCTGCACTCACGTACAGATGTCTTTTCGCCACTGGGCGCACCCTCAGGTTGGAAGCAGACAACAATTTTCTTTAGTGGACATCCTGTTGCATAGAGGCCCTGGTTACCGCCCTGGGATTCATACTCTCAGGGTGTGTCCAAGCCACGGTCCTTAGGTGGTAGGTTGGGCGAGGTCATCACCATTCTGGATTCTACTCTCAGCTCCAATCTCTTGTCTAGGAGGTTGCCTGGAGTACTGCTCAGGGACGTCGGTCCAGTCATCTTTGCTCCTCCCCGGTTTGTTCCAGGTGGGGAGGGGGGTGCTTTAGTCACTTTGGGCATGGCTGGTTCATGCTATGGGACTTATTCCCCTGGGTTGGAGTCTGTTTCTCCTTCCTCGGTTCAGGATTCGGTCTCGGTTGGGAGGTCTCGGGCAGTAGCATGACCTGCTCACATCCGGTGGGACCAGTTTGTCTTGGTGTCGCCATGTTGATGATGCTTGCCATGGCATCTACTCCATCACATCCATCAGGCAGCCAGGTTTCCTCTCCTATCACTGGTATTTTTGCCACTCACCCTCTCACATCCTCTTACCAGGTATGGGAAGGGGTGTTTTCACGGTGCTTCTTCTGGTGTGTGTTGTAGGGGTTCTTCGGGTCAGCCCTTGCTCTCTTTTCCCCACGTATCCTCTCATTCATAGCAGTTCATTCTTATGTCCGGGTCACCTTGGGCATCAGGCTCATCCTATCCTTCACGGGACGTTCAATTGGGTTTGCGTAGCTTGCAGGCTCTAAGGAGGTTCCTTCTCATCTCCAGGTCTGGAGTCGATGGGTTCTACTCTCACAGCGGATACTTACCGGTTACTTACGGTTGGCGTTTGGGCATACGTCATTTTAGGGATGGGATCTCTACCTTCCCTCTCCCACCTAAACTGGTGTCTTTTTGCCCTCTTTTCAGGCATACTGACCATCCAGGCCATGGCACACCTCAGGCCTTGTTTCTTAAGTAATATTGCATTTCCCACTTGAAGACTCCGATTACAAGTTAGAAGGCTGGCTGTAGGCCAGCCTGTATTTGTGGGAGGAGTCAGAGACTATATAACCCTCCTCCTCTGTCAGGGCCAGGGTTGGGGTTTTCTAGGTGCCCACCCACCCGTTTCCCCCAGGTTATTCACTCATACTCATAGTATTTTTCTTATTCTTACATTCAGGGTATGCCCTCTTTTCAGGCATACTGACCATCCAGGCCATGGCACACCTCAGGCCTTGTTTCTTAAGTAATATTGCATTTCCCACTTGAAGACTCCGATTACAAATAATATAGGGTGCATTTATGTCAGTGGAAGAAACTGCTTGCTTTCTGATGCTTTCTTTGTAATTGTCAGTATGTATGGTCCTCGCTGAGCAAAACAACCAGGGAGGGGGAAGAGTCAATACTCTGATCTGTTCATTTGAGTATATACATTTGACTTTGAGCTATTGAGATCTGTATACAACGGTTGTTTTCCTGCAAAAAAAATAAAAATAAATATATATATATATATATATATATATATATATATATATATATATATATACACACACATTTTGGAGCAGCTGTGCATGGCAACCATCCACCCTCTCTCTTTCCTTTTCAAAGAGGAACAAGCTGAAGATAGAAGCTAATTGCCATATACAGCTCCAGATTCTGGCTATTCCAGTTTTCAGAACCCAGCACTTGTATGTACTCAGGTTAATAGTTTCAGGTGAACGAAATGTTGATTCTCCTTTGCAACTTCCTATTGACATTGTGCACTAGATGGCTGAATGCTCAGTACATTTTGTGAAACTACAGCATTGGGGGGACAATAGATTGTCATTTATGAAGCATGCCCACAGTGAAACAAATCATAAACTGTTACTGTTTCTGAGAAGCTTTGACCCTACACTGCAGTCTTTCTCTCTGTTAGCTGCCAGAAATCTCCTGCTCTGAGCACAGAGGGAAAATAAAGCTCCATCATGGGAAAGCATTGCTGTCTTCTTCTAATCATTTTAATTCTGTGTTCTGTCATCTGATAGAAAAATCTATTTGAGCATGGAGAGGGGGATTCGAAAGCTGGTGCCTTCTCCAAACATAATAAGCGCTATTGTAATCTTTCAATAAGTTGGTGCACTGACTACCAATGATTGTGAAATTAAATATACATGTAAACAACCCTAAATTGCTTGTCTTTTTTTTTTCCTTTATTTATTAAAAAAAAAAAGAAAAAAAAAGAAACAGTGGTTATTAACCACTTCAATACCCCCTTCCTACCCAAGACAATTTTCATCTTTCAGCGCTGTCACTTTTTAAATGACAATTGCGCGGTTATGCTACATTGTACCCAAACAACATTTTTATAATTTTGTTCCCACAAATAGAGATTTCTGTTGGTGGTATTTGATCACCTCTGCGGTTTTTATTTTTTGCTAAACAAATAAAAAAAGACCAAAAATTTTGAAAAAAAATAAGTTTTTCTTTGTTTCTGTTATAACATTTTGTAAAAAAGTAAGTGTTCTCCTTCACTAATGGACACTGATAAGGCAGCACTGATGAGGTGGCAACAATGGGATGGCACTGATGGGCACTGATGATGAGCATTGATAGGTGGCACTGATGGGCACTAATAGGTGGCACTGGTGGTTACTGATGGGCACTGATAGGTGACACTGATGGGCACTGAAAGGCTCCATTGATGGGTACTTATGGGTGGCACTGATAGGCGGCACTGCTGGGCACTGATGGGCTCTGATAGGCAGCACTGCTGGGCACTGACTGGCACTGATAGGCAGCACTGATGGGCACTGATTGCTTGCACTGATAGATTGCACTAATAGGCATCACTGGTGGTACTGGTACTGGCAGATATTTTTAATGGGCACTGATTGTCAGCTGCCTGGGCACTAATTGACATATCCCTGGTGGTCTAGGGTGGCATATCTGGATTTCCTGTGTGGTGGCCATCCCTGGTGGTCCTGGCGGCATCCTGCTGGTCCTGGACGGGCACCTGTGGGGGGCTGCAGTGATAAACAATCAGCACAGACACTCCCTGTCAGAAGAGCCGCCGATTGTCTCTCCTCTACTCACGTCTGTCAGATGTGAGTGAGGAATAGCTTATCAAACTGCTTTTCCTGTTTACATCGTAATCAGCCATGATTAGACACGGCTGATAACGTGGTAAAGAGCCTCCGTCAGAGGCTCTTTACTGAGATCTGTGATGCGGTGTGTCAGACTGACACACCACACCACCGATCGCCATGCTGCGGTGCGATCATGGCTTATCCTGCTGGACGTCATATGACGCCCAGTCAGGATAAGTGAAGCACTTCTCGGCTGTCCTTCTGCTATAGGCTGGATGGGAAGTGATTAAATAACACCAAGAAAAAGCTCTATCTGTAGGGAAATTCAGCTTCTAGGACCACCCAGCTAGGTTCAGGTAATGCAGGAAGACTTCCGTAGACCCCCAGGCCTGGAGATATCAATAAGTGAAACAGGAAACTGGTTTGCTATGTTCACTTGTAATACCTGTTTATTCAATGCCAGATGCCGGCTTATATGTTGTCTAGGGATAACAAGGGAGGAGTTTCTGAAGTGGTACACGTATACAGAAGAAATAGCTTCAGTCAATATTTTACTTATTAGCTGATGCCATGAGCCAAATTTTTACATCATCTTTACTACAAAATATATGTATTCTTGAACAGATGTCGTTATCTTATCTAAAACAAACGTAAGCCTGAGCTAAATCAAACTGTACAGTCTTAATATATATATGTCAAAATGACCTCGAGAACATTTCTATAGATAACACTAGAAACATGTATGAGTTTCAACTTAAACTCATATCTGAATTCAAGAGTGGTCATGTAACACATAAAATCTAATACAAAATGGAGTCTATCTTGCTATCGTTCCTTACAGTTCCCCTCTTTGAGACATTTATATGACTCACTACCTTTCACAGTTATGTAATCTTTCTCCTATCATAATACATACTAAGATAAACTCTATTTGCAGCAGCAGGATCAGGGGTTCGGGATGCCTTAACAATTATGCACATTATAAGCTTATAACAGGCATATAGGAACAAAACAAAAAGAATAATCATAGTTATAGTTATGGCAGCACTTTTTAACCATGTAAGTATTCCTATTCCAGAACTTAGGTTTGCAAAAGGATCCCATGTCTTAGCAATGTTTCTAGCTTCATCTTGTAATTTGCTTACTTCTTTCCGGTGTTGTGCAATTATATCATAGTAATCCGGTACCTCAATACTTGTGTTATGAAACCAGGTACAACACTCATAATCTTCTGTGTTTTCACATATCCCTGTTAAAGCAGCACTCATGCTTTCTATGGCTAACTCGTGTAGTTCTAATTGTTTTCTAATTGCCCTAGTTTCTATATTTAAATTAGTAATATCCTCAGAATTCTTTTCCATTACTTCATCAATGATTCCAGTGTATCTATTCAACCTTTTCATGAAGTCTATTCCCCACCCAGTCCATGAGGGGAACCAAGCCCATGCCATATCTTTTTCAAGAAATAACTCCCTTTTATTGCGGTGTTTGAGGGGGTACCTAGGATGCATGCTAGCTTCAAGGAGGTGTCTTCCCTTGCTATCTCCTACTACGCCCATGATGGGAACTAGGGCTGCGAGATAACACCATCCTTGGGGTTCAGTGGGGATCCAAGGGTGACAGATTTTTCCACAACAAATATAAATACTGTTTCCTAGAGCTAAAGATCGTTTGTTGAATATTGTCATCATTTCATCAGAAAGACTGGAAAAGGTTAAACTCGACAATAATTGTCCTACTGTGGAACCGGAACTGGAGCTAAGAAAGTTTATCAGAGTGGTGTTTAGGTCAGATTCTGAAGTGTGAAAGAAAGGACTTTCAATTGATGTCATTGAAAAGTTAATGTTAGCTTGTTGGCAAACTTCAGCTCCGTTTGTGGAGTTTCCCAACCTAAAACACCAGTCTGGGAAATGACTTCTACCAATAATCTGGAAAGTAAGGGTATTATTTGAAAGCATTCTTGTGACAGTTGTAAGAACGACAGGAGGAGTGCCATTAAGGAGAGGGGTGAAGTTTAGAGGTACGGCCATTAAGGGGATCCTAGCCGTGCTAGGATGGAGTTTACTACATATCCAACATTTTTCAAATCCAGACTTCTGGGCGTAGCTATATTTAAACTTCAATAATAACATTTTATCGGTAAAACTTTCTGAGTATTCATTTCTCTTGTGTCTGTCATGTGTGTTATTCATATTATTCTGTTGTAGAGTGTTAGAGGCTCCACAAATACTCTTTATGGGTCCCAAATCTTCAGGATGATAAATACAGTTAGTTATCAGCAAAGTTGGCAGGAACACAATCAGGGCAGCCCAGCATAAGAGGCACAAGGCCTTCCCAGAAGTCAGTGGTGAAATAAGCGAAGTCATCTTGTTCAGAGTCTTGACTATCTTCTTCACTTCTCTGTGCTTTATCTTTGTCTTTGCCTTGCTTCTTAGGTTCCTGGTTGACCTTCTTTACACGACTTGCATGAATCCAGGCCTGTTGTCCCTCTACCAGAATAGCTGTGCGGGTAACTGCGATCACTGTGGTTGGGGGTCCAAAGGGATACTCCTGTTTCTTGGTGCGTTTCAATTGCTGGACCACCACGGTGTCACCCACCTGAAAAGGGTGTGTAGGTTCCTGTGAAGAAGAAGGAGAGGTGCGAGCAACGTTCCTTTCAACTTGATCCAAAGTTTCAATAAGTTTTTTTACATATTCTTCCTGAATAAGATCTAGGTCCCCTCTTTCTATCATAAGTGGCTGTCTGGCCCATGGGGTGGGGAATGGCCTACCCATTAAGACTTCAAAAGGAGAGTATCCTGTCTTTTTAGAGGGTGTCATTCTTATCTCGGCTAGTACAGCTGGGAGGACCTTCTTCCAATTTGCATACGTACCTCCAGTGGCCTTCCTGATCTTATCCTTAATGGTTCTGTTCATCCTTTCCACTATACCTGAACTCTGGGGGTGGTAAGGAATATGAAACTTCCATTCTATTTTCAGTGTTTTCACCAGGTCTTGACAAACTTTGGCCACAAATGCAGGACCATTGTCAGAATTGATCTGTAGTGGGCAACCCCACCTTGGAATAATTTCTTGTATCAGAATCCTCACTACTGTTTGTGCATCTTCCTTTGTAGTTACAAATATCTCCAACCATCTCGAAAATACGTCCAAAATTACGAGCAAGAATTCTTGTCTTTTACCTAGTTTGGGCATGTGTGTAAAATCTATCTGCAGGTGAGTGAATGGTGTAGATGGATATATCAGATGTTCATGTTTTACTTTGTGAGGGTTCCTAGGGTTATTCCGAATGCATGTGATGCATCTGGAAACATATGCCTTTACAAGAGAGGGAAGACCTGGAATGTAAAAATCCTTATCCAAAAGTTCACATGTGACTTTCCACCCTCTGTGACCTATCCCATGGTATTGTGAAATAAAAATGGGTGCGCTGGCTACAGGGATACATGGTCTCCCCTCTTGGCAGACAAGGTCAGTTTCTGGGCTTGTCTGCACACCTGCTGAGTTCCATTGCTGGATGTCTTGGTCTGTGGCATATGCTTGGAGGTCACGCAATGTTTGATCCAAAAGAGGAATTTCTGGTGAGAGTAATGGCATTTGTGTGTTTGCAGGCTGTGTGAATGCTGCTTCTCTTGCTGCTTTGTCAGCTAAGGCGTTGCCTTTGGCTATGTCATCCTGTTGCCCTGTATGTGCCCTACAGTGTAATATAGCTATGGACCTTGGCAATTGTATAGCTTCTAGCAAACTTGTGACAAGCGTGGAGTGTGAGATGGATTTACCATCTGCTGCTATGTAGCCCCGCCTTTTCCATATAACTCCAAAATCGTGTGCAACGCCGTAAGCGTACTTGGAGTCTGTGTAAATGTTGACATCCTGCCCTTCAAAAAGCTGACAAGCTCTAGTAAGAGCTATAAGTTCTGCAGCTTGTGCTGATTGGAATGGGACAGGGTTTGCTTCCAGTATTTTATCAGGCAGCTGAACAACAGCATACCCTGCATGGTATGTATTATCATTTGGTCTTGAACAAGACCCATCCACGAAGACATTCTGTGCTCCAAGGAGAGCAGTGGAAGACATGTCTGGTCTCGGGGATGTGTCTTGGTGGATGAGGTCCATGCATTCATGTTGAGGCACTACCTCATCTTCTTCACCTTTCAAGCCTAGCAAGGCATTTAGGATTGGAACTGGGCCAGAAGTGGGAGAGGCATATTTTATCTCAAGTTTTGGGTTAGAAAGTAAAATGACTTCATACCCGCTCAGCCTCTGGGCTGACATGTGCTGGGTATGGATGTTTTTTAGTAGGATGGATACATTGTGAGTGGTATGCAGTGTGGTGGCATGTCCTAGAGTGAATGATGTAGCCAATTCCACGACCATCGCACACGACGCAAGAGCTCTGAGACATGCGGGCATGCCCTGTACCGGCATAGGCACAACCTTTGAAAAAAACGCAATAGGGCGGAGTTTGCCCCCATGCTCCTGGGCCAGGACCCCCGCCATAGTTTTACAATTGTCCCTTGCAAACAAGTGAAACATTTTCCCATATTCAGGTAGTCCAAGTCCAGGAGCTGTGACCATTGCAGTTTTAAGATACACAAAAGCATTGTACATTTCATCATTCCATTTCACACAATCTGGCATGTCAGTACCTGTGGCTTGCCTCAGGAGATTATCATAGTAGGAACAATCAGGTATCCATTGGCGGCAGTAACCAATCATACCAAGAAAGGATAGCATGTCCTTCTTAGTAAGTGGGCGGGGCAGACCCACGAGAGCCTCAGCTCTCTTGTGACTGATTTTCCTTTCTCCTTTGGAGAGTACAAAACCAAGGTATTCAACAGTTTCCTGACACCATTGTAGTTTTTTCTTAGAAACCTTGTGACCATTGTCTGCTAACCAATTTAACAGATCTAAACCATCATTTTTACATGCTTTCTGGCTTGGACTACACAACAACAAATCATCAACATATTGAAGTAGGACGGAACCATGGCGGGGTGCCCAGGACCGCAGGGTTGCTTGGAGGGCCACTGTATATACTACAGGGGAGTCTACATACCCCATTGGCATTCGACACCACGTCATTTGCCTTTTTCTGAAACTGAACGAGAAAATAGGTTGTGTCTCTTCGTCAACAGAAACTGAAAAAAATGCATTACATAGGTCAATGACCGAAAAATACTCTGCATCGGATGGTATGGAGGTTAGGAGTGATGGCACGTCAGGCACTATGGGAGCAATGGGTACCACTAGGTTGTTTATAGCTCTGAGGTCTTGTACAAACCTGTAAGAGCCATCCGGCTTCTTTACTGGGTTAATGGGGGTGTTGTAGGGTGAGAGTATCTCTTTAAGAATTCCTTGCTGCAGGAACCTTTCTACCATTGGAGCAACTCCTTCCTCTTTTTCTTTTGAAATGGGGTATTGTTTGTGATAAACCGGCTGTGCCCACGATTTTAAAGTTGCCTTGTATGGGGTACAAGAAATAAGACCTACATCCAAGGAGCTTTTAGACCATACCGGATCATCTGGTGGAGGGAGATCACTATCCTCAGTGTAATATATTGGTATTACCTTGGAGTGTACGAAGACCCCTCCTTCAGTGGTCATTTTCAGTGTTATACCCAATCTTCCCATCAAATCTCTTCCCAAGAGGTTCACGGGACAGTTTGGTATAATCCTGAAACAATGATGCAAGACTGTTGCACCTTCCCCTTCACCATCACTTACTGGTAAAGGCGGTGTTTTGTATGTTTTGGTAAGTATCCCATTAATTCCCATAGAAGGTTCAGCAATTTTGGTCTCACCTCTGTAGTAGTCCTCACTGAGGGTGCTCCGAGTCGCTCCTGAATCGGTTAAAAACGGAACAGGCCTATATTTAACATATAAGGTCACAATTGGTTGCTCATTGTAAGAGTGTGAGATCAAGGGAAATGCTGGGATACTACCTTCTGGGCAGCTTCATTTCAGTTGCTGTTGATTCCACTGTATAGGGAATCGGGGACCCTGTTGTTTTGGGGCAACATGATTCTGTTGGCTAGATTGGGGTCCCTGTGTATGCATTTGATCTTGATCTTGAGTATTCGGGTCATTCCATTCATAAGGACATTGATTTCTCCAGTGCCCCTCCTGCCCACAGTTAAAACAACATGTGCGTGACTGCTGGGGGGGTTTGGAAAAACCATGTCCTTTCCCTCTTATTTTTCCTCTTCCTCTGCCTCTACGTCTATTTCCACTGTCCCATTGTCCACCATTAACTTGGGGAGGCTGGGCTTGCACTCCACCCTGATAATGGGTACTCACTGCTTTCTCTTTTATTACATCGAAACACCCTGCTGCTTCTTTCTGTATTAAAGTTTCCTGAAATTGGTCAATCGTCTGTGTGGTCCATTCCGATATCATCTGTTTGACCACCAAGGCGAACTGGGGTTTTAGATTATTCATATAAGTTTGAATAAACAAAGCTCCCACATCAGTAGTTGTAGCTAATCCAGCTTCTGTTGTCCAATTTTCATGAAACCTTTTCCAGAACTCAACTACAGTCTCTCCTGACTTTTGTTTGCATGCTATGGCAGTAGGGAGGGAACTTTTATTTTTAAATACTCTCATCATTTCAGTCTCTAATTCCGTCCACATGGTGTTCCTACCTGGTACTGTGTTTAACCCATATGTTCCCGCATTTCTAGTGTCAATAGTGTTTATAGTTGCAACATTTGCCCAGTTCCAGGAACTGGTGTGTCCTATGATGCCATCAATGATAAGACGCATATCTTCCTGTGTGTAATTTCTACCCTTACAGGCCTTTTTTAAGTAAGTTAAAGTACCTCCTGCAGAGGCGGTGGGTTTGGGGCAATGTTTTACTATCCTGTCAATGTCCTCAATGTCTATTGCCTTTTTCAATATTTCATTTCCAATGGTCATGAAAGGCACTTGAAGATTAGGGTTACAATATACAGCTCCACTCTTTGTTTTAGGGGGACTGAATATTCTATCCCTATCAGCGTTTTCCTGTTCTTCCTCCTGCTCTTGGCCAGGTGGTGAAACTACCTCTCCTATAGCCCCCTGATCTTCTGGTTCAGTTACCTGGACTTGGGCTCCCGCTTCTCTCCTCTGTGGGTGCTGTCTATCTTGTTGTGGAGCAGGAACGATCTGCTGTTGTGGTTGTGGAGCGGGAGGGACCTGCCGTTGTCTGGTTGCATAATGTCCAGCCAGAAGATCAATATCTTCCTTTGCTAAACTTGGATAGACATGTACATATGCGGGTGGAGGATGACTGACTATTGGCAGAGATGGGGCTGTTGGGTCAGGGAAAACTTTCTTTCTATCGGCTTCTTCTCTATGTTTCTGGTCATAATCTTCCTTACTTAGACATTTGGTGGGCTTTTTCTGTTTCTTATTTTCCCTCTCAAACCAATATGGGGCGTATTTTAACCAGTTCTCCCCTCCCTTTTCCATATAATCCATATCCCATTGGGGATCCCCAGGGTACCAAGGGAAAGTTCTCTTATCTCCTAAACACAATCCTTTAATCATATCCATATGAAAATTATCATTGTTACCATTCCGGGAAAAGGGGTCTACACTGTGCATGGTTTCGGTCCAGCCCGCTAAATTTGAAACCCATGGGACTATAAATTCATAATTAGTACCACAAACTCTGGCTACAAAATCTTTACATGTTTCTCCTGGGTTGGGAAGAGGGGGAGGATCTTCTTTACCTTGTTTCTGACCCATATTGACAGTGGGAGCCGACTGTTTTACCACGCAGCCTTCTGACCCACACAACAGATAATCTTATAGTTTTTTAAGCAATAGAAAGAATAAGCAAAAGATTTTGGGGTCACCGGAGTCTATTTCCTCATTAACCTTCTCATATTTCTTCCCAAAAGAAATGTATCTATATATGTGTATGCAGTACTGCTTATCTTTGTGGATTTCCCAAAAACCCTCCAATATTAACCTCTGGCGTGATCCTATCCCCTACTAATTTACGGGTCTAGAAAAACATTAAATCAGAGCTGGGGTAAGGAATATTTTGTCAATAAAGACAAACTAAAAACTTACCCTTAAGCTGATGTTTGCTTAATGTTTTCTAATCCCGGACGAGCCCCCAGTTGTAGGGAAATTCAGCTTCTAGGACCACCCAGCTAGGTTCAGGTAATGCAGGAAGACTTCCGTAGACCCCCAGGCCTGGAGATATCAATAAGTGAAACAGGAAACTGGTTTGCTATGTTCACTTGTAATACCTGTTTATTCAATGCCAGATGCCGGCTTATATGTTGTCTAGGGATAACAAGGGAGGAGTTTCTGAAGTGGTACACGTATACAGAAGAAATAGCTTCAGTCAATATTTTACTTATTAGCTGATGCCATGAGCCAAATTTTTACATCATCTTTACTACAAAATATATGTATTCTTGAACAGATGTCGTTATCTTATCTAAAACAAACGTAAGCCTGAGCTAAATCAAACTGTACAGTCTTAATATATATATGTCAAAATGACCTCGAGAACATTTCTATAGATAACACTAGAAACATGTATGAGTTTCAACTTAAACTCATATCTGAATTCAAGAGTGGTCATGTAACACATAAAATCTAATACAAAATGGAGTCTATCTTGCTATCGTTCCTTACACTATCGGTCACAAAAAAGACATAAAATTAATTTTGGTACAAGGTTGCATGATGAAGTAATTGTCAAACTATAAGAGTATTGAAAACTGAAAATAGTATGGGCTGGTTCCCAAGTGGTTAAAGTGACCCTGTCACTAAAAACAAACCACAAATCCTTTCATCAGGTATATAATTCAGGCACCCGTCTGTAGACATATCCATGACGGAAACATTTGTTTAGTTTCATTTCGGTTTTATTCTTTAAAGGGTAAGTTCACCTTTACAGAAAATCTGTAAAGTGACCTTACACTGAATTCGCTCCCCATCCCCCCAGGTCCCACTGTACCACAGTCCCCTGATCCTCAGCTGTCAAACGGTGGCATTCCCTTTCCCCCTTGGATTTGAAATCTCCTCGGCTTAATCTCCTATCTGTACTGCTTAGCCAGTATGGACCAGAGTACTTCTAATTGGTCAACATTGTCACATGGATGGCGCTGACCAATCAGAACCATTCTAGTCCATCCTGTCAGCACTGTGAGGAGAGCAAGCCACTGGAATTTCTGCTTCCCTGGACCAGTGAAACGGCATGCTGGAGTCTGACAGCGGAGAATTGCGGGACTCCAGTACAGCGGGACCTGGAGGGGGTTCAGTGTAAGGTCACCTTACAGAATTTATGTAAAGGTGAACTTGCACTTTAAGTAAATAATTTTGTTTCGCCATATTCATTATTGGAAACATTTTGTTATTTCGGGAGAGTATATATTGATTGTTCCAAACCGATTCATATTTTCAGAAGTTCTGTTATTCTTTTATTATTTCAAAAGATTGGTTAATATTTATTTTAATGTGTTAATTCTTTATTTCAGGAGTCATCTCTACTAGTCTAACCCACAAAATTCTGCGTACAGACAATCTAATTTTCCAACAACAACTGTTCTATGGGCGCTTGTTGTCGGACATTTTTTTGTCGGAATTTCCGACAACAAAAATTTGAGAGCTGGATCTCAAATTTTCTGACAACAAAATCCGTTGTCGGAAATTCCGAGTGTGTGTACACAATTCCGATGCACAAAATTCCACGCATGGTCTGAATCAAGTACGAGACGGAAACACTCTATAATCTTCTAATCTAATCTAATTCTAAACTAGAATTATGAAGTTGTTTTGCAGCTGATATTCTCACAGTTCTGACAAACTGATTTCTTTATTATTTCTTGTGATCTCATAAATCAAATTTCATTTTTTTTTGGCCAGATCTCCAGAATAATGTTTTTAATTTTTGTTTCTAGTAATCTCCTTCTTTTTTTTTTTTTAAGTCAAGATCTCCTGTTTTTTTGTTTTTTTCTAGTGATCTCCATAATATTTTTTTTCGTTTTGTGTGTCAAGCTACCACAACACCATTATTATCTTGCATTTTTTAACCTCAAGGAGATTGGTTGGTGTTGGTGTCTCTTGTTAATTTGACATTGTCTTTTTGAAATGTATCTGCCTACTCACAAACAAACTGTCCTTTTTTAATTTTTAACACATAGCCAATGATTTTACACAAAAAATAGACATTTATTAGGAGTCATAACAAAATAAAGAGTTAGGCAACGCTGGATAAACTGGTGAAATTAGCGAAGCCTTTGTACCCTAGAGCACACATCAACTATTTGAGAAAATTTGGAGCCTGAGGAGTCCATTTAGTAATGAGCACAATCTGGTCCAGGACTCCAAGAGACCAGGAACAGCAGCAGGTGACATATATATCCCCTGGCTGTGGGCTTACAACAGCCTGCTTCTTTTGCCAGACCAGACTGAATCCAGGCTATCACTCTCCTGTCTTCCTTACATGCTTCCTTCCACGCTCGCTTCCAGGCTGTGGCTCTGGTGTTGGAGTTGTGGCAGAAGGTGGAGGAGGAGGATGGTCCAACTCACACAGGTGGCTTTTGCTTGTGAGTTTGCCCCTCAACCCCTTATTTAGGGCCATATATATCACTTCCTCACAAAAGAGGCATTGGCCCACCTCCATTTCCTGCATTTTGTTGGAAGCCATGCAGGCATAGGCCTCAAGGAGGAGGGGGTTCTGAGGGCCACAGAAGCCTGCCAAATTAACCCAAGCTGACTCCTCCACGCTCCTCCCCTTCCTGGGGATCTGCGGCTTTACAAATCACAGTAATTTATCCAGTGCTGCCTGCCTCTTTAGTCGATTTGTATAAAAGGGATGTTTTGTCGGCCACAGACAGGGCAGCTCTCTGTACAAATCAATGAATTGGGGAGGAAATCATGATCGTTGAATCAATTAATTTTATCTGCAAGACACAACACAAGACAAACCCAAATTTCAGGGTAAGCCCGCATGATCTTGTCCCAATATAGGCCTCAATCTCTAAGCAGTATAGCCCACTGATGCCCCAAGTTCAAATTGTACCTTCGTTAGAATGATCGGCGCTTCCACTATGCCATCCTCCACTCACAGATCGTACGTATGACGCACGTGTGTTACGCTTTATATACAATGCGCATGCGTGAAACTCCACCTGCCCCTGACCTTCTTTATAGTATATTCCCCGCCCCTTGTCTTTCGGCGCAGTGGGAGAGCACATGGTGGAGAAAGAACAATTGAATGAAGACAGCAGCAATGACAAAAGCCCAGAGCCATGAACGTCCCGATCCCGGAGGAGATTTAAGACCTGTAACATGTCCTTTGTAGAGATGGTGGAGATGGTGGACATCTTGAAGAGAGCCAGCTATGACAGGAAGCATGGACCTTACCCAAACCCAAATGTCAGAAAGACCAAGATAATGACTAAAGTTGTAAAAAGTCTGCATAAGAATTTTGGGGTAGGGCGATCCAAGAATCAACTGAGGAAACGATGGTCAGACCTAAAATTGAGGGAGCAGGATCATTACAGAAGAATCAAGAGAGTGCTGCAAAAACATAAGTATTTTGTTGTGTGTTCCTATTCTTCTTATTACGTTTGTGCTAATCCATGTGCTTTTCTTTACTGTTGTACAGTTTAAAATGGCAAGTTTCAGGTTTGTGGGCACAGTAATCGTTCGTAGCAAACATTGTTTGTTCACCCACTAATACGATGTTTTTGGCAGATGCAGGTTAACTACATTTGTTCAGGCCTATTTGTATTAAAATAAGTTTAGAACATTGTTGTCTAGATGGGTTTGTAACTAGAATGAAAATGTGATTCAGTGTAAGGAGAGGACACTCAGCAGCTGTTTATACATCTGGACACAGGAGCACTAGTGTGAGACACCAAAACAAAATTTTTAGGGTGTCCCACACAGGTGCTCCAGTGGCTACTAGGGGTGTCTCCATGTGTGAAACTTTACCCAAAAAGCTAAGTATTCCAGCCTGAAGAAAGGGAAAAAATCATGTCTTCAGCTTGGAACTCTGCCAAAACAGACAATTGGACGATACTTACAAGCAATGTTTCATATTCCTATTTCTTGCCTCAAATATCTGTGTGCTAAGTATACCTATTTTGTATTCACATATGGGAGAAAAGAATCGGAATGTCAGAGATCACCAGGGACCCACAACCTCCTAAAGAAGGTGAAATTCCAAAACAACAACCTCAGGATGTGGAAGAAGGGGAGGTTTATGAATTGGGCGAAATATTGACCACAACAGGTGAGTTTCTGAGACCACAGCTTCAGATAATATATGTATGCCTGCATATTTATAATACATGGTATGTTTTTTTATTTTAGGTGATATGGATGTTGTGGAAGAAGAATGTAATTTCACAAGTGCAAGTGCACACATCCTCATCGGGGAGATCATGGTGTGCAATTGGGATTTACAGAAGATCAAGGAAGACATCAATGATGTAGAAAAAAAGACTCAAAAACATCATTGATGTTTTAGGCAGAATATAAAACACACCAATTTTTTTGAATTTTTTTATTATTATTAGAACTTTTCTAAAAAATTTTGAAAGGCAAATTTTGAAGATGCACACAGTGTGTCAACATGTGCTATCTGCCATCACGGGATATCAAGGTACGCGTTTTGTGGTTGCAACCCCTTCCTCGCAACTCAAGTAGCTGAGAGGAAGGGGTTGTACCCCCGAAACAGGTCCATTGATCCACCATGATGGGAGCTATCACATGTTGACCTTGGGCATGGGATCAGGAGGGAAATCTCCATTTTGACTCCCAGTTTGTGTGCATCTTCAAAATTTTGCTTTCACAGGGGTGACATCACCCCATCTGATGAAGGCAATACCAACACAGTTTGGATATACTAATGTCTGATATTGCCTTCAATTTATCAAAGTTGAACTTAGTTCCTGAGTTGTGTATGGTTTTATGTTTTAAAAACATGCCTGTTTACCAAAAAAAGGATATTTCTACTGTCCCAAATATATATATATATATATTCCAAAAAAAAGGTTGGTTTGTTCAAAAAACCTTTTCTAAACGCACATGTGAATGTGCACAGAGTAAAAATGTTCTACTCAACAATGTGTGGCTTCTTTCAATGCTCAATAGAAATGTTTTGCTTAAGTTGGTGTTTACAGAAGCAATGGAGGTTATTTACTAAAGGAAAATCCACTTTGCACTACAAGTGCACTTTCAGTGCAGTTTCAGTGCACTTTCAGGTAAACTTTTGCAGTGCACTTGTAGAGTAAAGTGGATTTTACTTCAGTAAAAAACACCCACAGTGCTTTATAATTTGCATCAATCAGGCCATTATCGTCAATCCAAAAAATTAATTCAGGGTGCTGAAAATGATGAATATTATTATCATTAATGCATTTCATACATTAACAACAAAACGAAGGTGTGTGTATAGCAGTCAGACCCACAACAAAATAGATAGCTGAAGAAGAGAATGTCACCTCATGTATCAAAGAAATTACATTGGAACTAGTGATGAAAATGGGCGAAAAAAATAATTGGAGAACCTAAAATACAAATTTATTTCAAAAATACATTTATTTAAATATATAATGTGATT
Organism: Lithobates pipiens; assembly: GCF_037356315.1. Taxonomy (NCBI): domain Eukaryota; kingdom Metazoa; phylum Chordata; class Amphibia; order Anura; family Ranidae; genus Lithobates; species Lithobates pipiens. Next base: position 237,111,523 of record NW_027507790.1, read on the forward strand.
TTAAAGGATAAAACTTACCCTAATATAGTCCTTTTGCAGGACCTGAATGATGGCAGAACAGGTCTTTAGAATAATGATCCCCAGAGCATGGGAGGATATCCCTGTCGAGAACTTGATGTCCTGCAGACCTCTCCCCATCTCCAAGTACCGCAAGGAGGCGACTAGCCTCTGTTCGGGAGTGATGGCTTGCCGCATGCAGGTGTCCTGCTTCGTAATATAAGGGGACAGCAAAGCCAATAGACGGTGAAAAACAGGGTCCATCATCCAGACATAATTCTTGAAATCATCAGGATTATTCTCACGGATCTCCCGCAACAAAGGCATATGAGAGAATTGGTCATGCTGAAGCAACCAATTCTTCTTCCATGAACTCCTCCTTGCCCTGTTCATGGACTGGACTTGGGTCAAAGTAAGAACCCCAACACCAAGCCCCTGCAGAGCACGAACTCTACGATGAGTAGGTACCCACAACATGGTTTAACCACTTTCAGACCGGACCATTTTGCTGGTCAAAGACCAGACCACTTTTTGCGATTCGGCACTACGTCCTTTTTTTCCCACAAATAGAGCTTTCTTTTGGTGGTATTTGATCACCCCTGCGGTTTTTATTTTTTGCACTATAAACAAAAATAGAGCGACAATTTAGAAAAATACGCATTATTTTTTACTTTTTGTTATAATAAATATCCCCCAAAAATATATAAAAAAACTTTTTTTTACCTCAGTTTAGGCCGATACGTATTCTTCTACATATATTTGGTAAAAAAAATCGCAATAAGCGATTATTGATTGGTTTGCGCAAAAGTTATAGCGTTTACAAAATAGGGATAGTTTTATAGCATTTTTATTAATAATTTTTTATTATTTTTTTTTTACTAGTAATGGCGGCGATCAGCGATTTTTATTGTGACTGCGACATTGTGGGGGACCCATCGGACATTTTTGACACATTTTTGGGACCATTGTCATTTATACAGTAATCACTGCTATATAAATGCAGTGATTCCTGTGTAAATGACACTGGCAGTGAAGGGGTTAACCAGTGGGTGGCAGTGTAGGGGTTAAGTGTTCCTAGGGATGTGTTACTAACTGTGGGGGGGTTGGGCTTTCATTTAGTGAACACTGATCTCTGCTCCAATCACATGGAGCAGAGATCAGCGTCACTAGTTGCTAGGCAGAATGGAGAAATGTTGTTTACAACGGCACTTCTCCATTCGGCTGCTCCGTGAGACGATCGCGGGGATGCCCGCGGCGATCGAGTCCGTGGGTCCCGCGACCCGGACTCACGGGGGTCCCGACCAGCGCGGGAGCGCGCCGCCGGCGGCGCGCTCCCGATGGCAGGGCGGCAAATTTAAAGGGACGTACATGTACGCCCATTTGCCTGCCCGTGCCATTCTGTCGATGTACATCGTCGTGCGCTGGTCGGCAAGTGGTTAAAAACCAAAAAAGAGTCAAAGACTGCCTGGTCATCCAAGAGTAGAAGCATCAGGCCTGGGCTCAGCCCTTCCTTCTCAGAGCAGGCCACTCAGCTGTCGGTTAATTGCCAGCTCTAATATTTCCACAGTGGCTCACCTGGTGATAAAATCCTGCTTTTCAGTCCTGCTGGCTACTAAGCTGTACAGTCCAGATCCTCTCTGCTTTCGCCTGGTCAACATATCAGCGACTCTCTCCTGTGTACCTGTGACTTGCTTGGCTGACATCCCTTCAGGTCGTTGATCCTGTTTGCTGTTCCACTATGCTGATTCTCTGGTTGCCTGATTTCCTGGCTTTTCCTGAAGTACGCTGATCCCTGGCTCCCTGACGTCCTGGCTTGTCTGACTATCCGTTCCGGTTACCGAACTCTGGATATGTTTTGACTACGTTTGCTATGTTTACCTTTGACTATTATTATTAAACTAGTGTGATTTTTACTGCATTTCTGCCTCAGTCTGATTCATGGTTTCTAGTAGATAGTAGTCGAAGGCCATGAATTCAGAAGTTGCAGTCAATCCACTTGTTGGTAATATTTTTTCCAGATTGGATAAGCAGGATCACCGCATGAATCAGTTTGCCATGGCGTTACAGACGCTCCTGAATCACACAGCTCACCTCAAACCTCCCACTGAGGCTGCTCCGGTACAACCTGTGTGGCAGGCCGTCCATGCTGCTGCTCCAGTCTCTGTGCAGGCACCCGCCTTGAGTATAACCTCTATAAGACGTATGTCTGGTTCTGCTCCTCTCCCCAGCGATTTGGGGGCGATCCAGTCCAATGCAAATGGTTTCTCAACCAGGTTGAGATATAATTTAAGATGCTGCCCCAGGTGTTTCCCACGGACAGAATCAAAGTAGGTTTTGTGATATCTTTGCTTTCTGAGAGAGCTTTGGCATGGGGAAGCCCTCTATGGGAGACGCAAAAACCTGTTGTCCTGAGCTACACAGAGTTTGTGGCTTTCTTTAAAAAGATAATTGATGTTCCCGCACGTTCCGCTTCTGCTGCCAAGTGCCTCATGACCATCAGAATATAAGAACTGTCCATACACAATTGAATTCCATACTCTGGCCGCAGAGGCTGCTTGGAACAATGAGGCTATTTTTCTCATGGTCTCTCAGATACCATCAAAGAGGAGATAGCAGGCTGAGATATACCCACTGAGCTGGAGAAGCTGATCATGTTTGCCAGTGGTGTATTTAGGTTTTGTGCTGCCCTAGGCCTGACCAAACTCGTGCACCCCTAATTTAAATATGACCCATCCCTTCCTGTCAAGGCCACACCACCTCCTGTTTAAGACCCACCCTGCCCGTGCAGCCCCATCAGTGCAGCCCTATCAGTGCAGCCCACAACAGATTATAATGGGACCTGGAGGAGGTCTCTCTCTAATGCCACGTACACACGACCGGACTTTCCGGCAGACTAGGTCCAAAGGGATTAGTCCGTCGGACAATCTGATCGTGTGTGGGCTAATCCGATTGTTTTTCGGGAAAAAAATCAGATGGACCTAGAAATAGAACATGTTTCAAATCTAGGTCCAAAGGGATTAGTCCGTTGTACAATATGCTCGTGTGTGCTCTAATCCGATTGTTTTTCGGGAAAAAAATCAGACGGACCTAGAAATAGAACATGTTTCAAATCTATCCGACGGACTCAATTCCGACGGACTAAAATCGGGAAAACATTTTATCTGTGTGCTGGTCTACCGGACCAAATATGACACAAGGGAAGCTATTGGCTACTGGCTATTGAACTTCCTTGTTTAGTCCTGTTTATCTCATCTTAGTTTGTTCATGTGTGGGCCAGTCCATTAGTTCAGAACTCTGTCGAAAGTCCGTTGGACCTAGTCTGCTGGAAAGTCTGGTCGTGTGTATGCGGCATTACAGTGTCCATTAGAAAGTCTCTGTTAGATAGAGAGACCCCCCTCCAAGACCCATTAGAGATTGAAAAGGTGTATAAAGGGACCTGGAGGGGGCCTCTTCCTAACAGAGTGTACAGTAAACACCTTCATTCATTCTGGTCCTCATAAGACCCCTTCCTTGTACCATGACTCTCACCTCTGCCAAAACCTCTCACAAAGTAAAAATACAATTGGCACTGTGAAGCGCTCCTCTTACCTTAACTATGGGTACTGTAGCTGTGGCTGCCTCCCGCATCCTCTGTGGCTGGCTGGCTCCTGCATCCTTTGTGACTAGCCCCTGTGGGTGGCTGGCTCCCTGGTGTGGGTGGGTCACCATGGGTGGCTGGCATCCTGGCCCTGCTGTGGATGGGTCATTGTGGCTGGCTCCCTGCTGTGGCTAGGTCACCATGGCTGGCTGGCTGGCTCCTGTGTGTGGCTGGCTTGTTTCCTGGTGTAGGTGGGTCACCCTGGGTGGCTGGCTTACACCCTGGCCATGCTGTGGGTGGGCCACTGTAGGTGGCTGGCTGGCACCCTGTTGCGTGTGGCTGGCCTGGCTCCCTGCTGTGGGTCAGTGGGTGAATGGCTGACACAGTGCACCCTGCTGTAGGAGGCTAGCCATATGGTATGGTGCACTCTGCTGTAGGTGGCTGGCCTGGCTCTCTGCTGTGGGTCAGTGGGTAGCTGGCATGGTGCACCCTGCTGTGGCTGACAGAGAGGGGTGGGCTAACAGAGAGGTGACTGAAAGAGAGAGGGGGCTGACAGAGGGGGGTGCTGACAGAGGGGGTGCTGACAGAGAGGGGGACTAACAGAGAGGGGTGGACTGATAGAGAGGGGGTGCTGACAGAGAAGGGTGGGCTGATAGAGAGGGGTGGGCTGACAGAGAGGGGTGGGCTGATAGAGAGGGGGGTTTACAGAGAGGGAGGGTGGCTGACAGAAGGGGGGTGCGGGCTAACAGAGAGGGGGAGCTGACAGAGGGGGAGGGGTGTTGACAGAGAGAGGTGGGCTAATTGACAGAGGGGGAGGGGTGTTGACAGAGAGAGGTGGGCTGACAGACAGATGGGGAGGGGTGGTTGACAGAGAGGAGGTGCTGACAGAGAGGGAGAGGGACTGACAGAGAGGGGTGGGCTGACAGGGGGAGAGGGGTGCTGACAGAGGGGAGGCTGACAGAAGAGGAGGGGGCGCTGACAGAGAGGGGGCACTGACAGAGATGGGGCGCTAACAGAGGGGGAGGGGGTTCTGACAGAGAGGGGGCACTGACAGAGGGGGAGGGGGGATGATAGAGATGGGAGCTGACATAGAGGGAGGGGAGGCTGACAGAGGGGGTGGGGGGGCTGACAGAGAGGGGTGGGCTGACAGAGCGGGGGCGCTGACAGAGGGGAAGGGGGCGCTGACAGAGATGGGGCACTGAAAGAGGGGGAGGCTGATAGAGAGGGAGGCTGACAGAGGCGGGAGTGCGGGCTAACAGAGAGGGGGTGCTGACAGAGGGGGAGGGGGGCTGACAGAGGGGGTGTTGACAGAGAGGGGATGCTGACAGAGGGGTGGGCTGACAGAGAGGGGTGGGCTGACTGACAGAGGGGGGGGCTGACTGACAGAGGGGGAGTTGACAGAGAGAGGTGTGCTGCCTCACAGAGGGAGGGGGCTGACAGAGAGGGGGCGCTGGCAGGGAGGGGTGGGCCGACAGAGGGGGAGGGGGCACTGACAGAGGGGGATGGAGTGCTGACAGAGAGGGGGCGCTGACAGAGGGGGCTGACAGAAGGGGAGGGGTGCACTGACAGAGAGGGGGCACTGAGAGGGGGGGGGGGGGGGCTGATAGAGAGGGGGCTGACAGAGAGGGAAGGGAGACTGACACAGGGAGATGCAGGCAAACAGAGAAGGGGACTGACAGAGAGGGGTGGGCTGATAGAGAGGGGGGCTGACAGAGAGGGAGGGGGATTGACAGGGGGGTGCGGGCTAACAGAGAAGGGCGCTGACAGAGAGGGGGCTCTGACAGAGGGGGAGGAGGCTGACAGAGGGGGCACTGACAGAGAGGGGGTGCTGACAGAGGGGTGGGGGGCTGACAGAGAGAGGTGGACTGACTGACAGAGGGGGAGGGGATTGACAGAGAGAGGTGGGCTTACTGACAGAGGGGGAGGGGGTTGACAGAGAGGGTGGGCTGACAGAGGGGGAGGGGGCACTGACAGAGGTGAGGCTGACAGAGGTGGCGCTGACAGAGGGCGAGGGGGGCTGACAGAGGGGGAGGGGGCACTGACAGAGAGGGGGCGCTGACATAGGGGGAGGGGGGCTGACAGAGAGAGGTGGGCTGACTGACAGGGAGTGGGGGTTGACAGAGAGGGGGTGCTGACAGAGGGGGCGCTGACAAAGGGGGACTGACAGAGTGGGAGGGGAGCGCTGACAGAAGGGGCACTGACAGAGGGGGAGGGGCCAACAGTGGGGGAGGGGGCGCTGACAGATGGGGCACTGGCAGAGAGGGGGTGCTTACAGAGAGGGGGCACTGACTGACAGAGGGGATGAGGGGTTGACAGAGAGAGTTGGGCTGACTGACAGAGGGAGGGGGGCTGACAGAGGGGGAGGCGGCTGGCAGAGAGGGGTGGAATGACAGAGGGGGAGGGGGGTGCTGACAGAGAGGGGTGGACTGACAGAGGGGGTCTGACGTAACCGAGTGACCCCGCCCCCCCCTGACATCACAGGGAAAGCCATAGGGAAGTACCCATGCGTCAGAGGGGGGCGGGGTCACCGGGTGGCCCCATCCTCAGTTATATAAGAACTGTCAGAAGAACAGAAGCGTCACACAGCAGGAACCTCCCATGGATGCAGATCGCTCGGAGTCCGAAGCGGGGAAGAAGACGCCGAAGGAAGATGAGAAGACCGAAGGAAGAAGCAGAGGATCGAAGGAAGAAGAGGAAGAAGCGTGGGAAGATGGAGGAAGAAAACCGAATGAAGACCAGAAGAAGATGGAAGAAGAAGCGGGGAAAGAAGAAAACATTAATAAAGGAATTGTCAAAAACTGTCTCTTGTCTTTTTTAACATTTTTGACCCTTTTTTTGTGAAATGGTAGGGGTTTACAGGGGGCGGAGGGATCTGGGGGTCCCCTTGTTAAAGGGGGCTTCCAGATTCTGATAAGCCCCCCACCCGCAGACCCCCATAACCACCGGACAAGGGTTGTGGGGATGAGGCCCTTCTCCCCATCAACATGGGGACAAGATGCTTTGGGGGAGCCGCTACCCCAAAGCACCCTCCCAATGTTGAGGGCATGTGGCCTGATACGGTTCAGGAGGGGCGTCGCTTTCTTGTCTCCCCCTCTTTTCATGCGGCCTGCCAGGTTGCATGCTCTGATAAGGGTCTGCTTTGGATTTTTGGGGGACCCCACGCCATTTTTTTTTAAATTTTGGCGCATGGTTCCCCTTAAAATCCATACCAGACCCAATTTTGAGGGGGGGCATTTTTTTTAAAATTTTTACTGCAGGGTTCCCCTTAATATCCATACCAGACCTGAAGGGCCTGTTATGGAATTTGGGGGGACCCCCATGCATCTTTTTTTTATTTTGGTTCGGGGTTCCCCTGTGGAGGAATCCCATGCTGTTTTTATCAATGAACTTTTATGTGTATTGCCGGACTGAAAATACATTATAGCCGCGAGTAGTTTTAAATGACTTTTTTTCCTTTAGAAATGTAATTTTGCTGTCAAACTGTTCTAAACATGGGAAACAAGTGCCACTTTAGAGGCATACTATAGACACCCCCCAGGTACGAAATTTATAGGAATATTTCACTTTAATTGTTTCACTTTAAGCATTATTAAAATCACTGCTCCCGAAAATGGAGGTTTTTAAAACTTTTATTTGCATTGATACATGCCCCCTGGGGCAGCATCCAAGACTCCAAAAGCTTTTTATGACAATAACTTGCACATAAGCCTTTAAAATTAGCACTTTTCATTTTTCATGTTAATGTCCCATAGACTTTAACGGTGTTTTGGCGGCTTTCAAATCTTTCCCAAACACAGCATTTTGTTCGGTGTTCTGCAGAACATCCAAACAACCAAAGTTTGGCCCGAACTTATGCTCAGGCTGAACCGTTCGCCCATCCCTAATAAGCCCCTGGTCCCAGTTATCCTTTCTTGGTCTGAGCCGTCCATCGAGATACAGGCTCTAATCGACACGGGCTGCAGGCCTGTTCGTTGATGCTGCTTTTGTGTCTAAGTACTCAATTCCGCTGCAGCTTCCTGCCACTCCACTTTCCATTGAGGCCTTTGACGGGAGACCTCTGCAGCCTGCCCATGTGACTCATGAGACTCTTCTGTTGTCCATGACCGTAGGGGCTCTTCACCATGAGATAATTCAATTCCAAGTAATTTCCTTGGGGCCTTTTCGTATTCTCCCCAGGATTAACCCAGTGGCTTACGCTTTAGACCTTCCTTCGAATATGCGTATCTCAAATGTATTTCATACCTCCTTATTAAAGCCTCTGGTCTGCAACCGCTTCACCACCTCAGTGCCAAGTCCTCACCCAGTGCAGGTTGAGAACCATGAGGCATATGAAGTATAGACCATTGTTGACTCTTGTAGGTTTTGTTGGCGCATACAGTACCTGGTTCATTTCTAAAGGGTATGGTCCAGATGAACACTTTTGGGTCTCATCCTCAGATGTACATGTCCCTGTCCTCCTCTGTGCTTTCCATATTCATTTTCCCCTCAAACCTGGTGGTCCTCTGAGGGGGAGGGGTCGTTGAGGAGGGGGTACTGTCAGGGTAGGGCTCAGCCCTTCCTTCTTAGAGCAGGCCGCTCAGCTGTCGGTTAATTGCCAGCTCTAATCTTCCCACAGTGACTCACCTGGTGATGATATCTAGTTTGTCAGTCCTGCTGGCTACTTAAGTTTTTCAGTCCTGTTCCTCTCTGCCTTCGCTTGGTCAACATATCAGAGACTCTCTCCTGTGTACCTGTGAAAGATTTGCTTGGCTGATGCCCCTTCTGGTTCCTGATCCTGCTTGCTGTTCCACTATGCTGATTCTCTGGTTTACTGATTTCCTGGCTTGTCCAAGAGTCAAAGACTGGTGCGCCATCCAAAAGTCAAAGACTACTGTGCCATCCCTGAGTCAAAGACTACCGGGTCATCCAAGAGTCAAAGACTGCCGGGCCAGTCAAGAGTCAAAGACTACCATGCCATCCAAGAGCCAAAGACTATTGGGTCATCCAAGAGTCAAAGACTACTGCACCATCCAAGAGTCAAAGACAACCAGGCCATCCAAAAGTGCAAAAAGAATTAGTTGATTATCCAAAAGTCAAAGAATACTGCACCATCCAAGAGTCAAAGACAGCCAGGCCATCCAAGAGTCAAAGACTGCTGGGCCATCCAAGAGTCAAAGACTGCTGGGCCACCCAGAGTCAAAGACTACTGCACCATCCCAGAGTAAAAAACTACTGGGTCATCCAAGAGTCAAAGAATGCCGGGCCATCCAAGAGTCAAAGACTATGGCGGCATCCACAAGTCAAAGATTAGTACGCCATCCAAAAGTCAAAGAATACTGCGCCATACAAAAGTCAAAGACTTCTGTGCCATCCCTGAGTCAAAGACTACCGGGTCATCCAAGAGTCAAAGACTATGTGCCATCCAAGAGCCAAAGACCACAGAGCCATCCAAGATTCAAAGACAACCAGGCCATCCAAGAGTAAGATTGCCGGGCCATCCAAGAGTCAAAGGCTGCCGGACCATCCAAGAGTCAAAGACTGCCGGGCCATGCAAGAGTCAAAGGCTACCGTGCCATTTAAGAGTCAAAGACTACTGTGCCATCCAAGAGTCAAAGACAACCAGGCCATCCAAGAGTGCAAAAAGAATTAGCTGATTATCCAAGAGTCAAAGACTACCGCGTAATCCAAGAGTCAAAGACAACCAAGCCATCCAAGAGTCAAAAACTGCCGGGCTGGGGCGTGGCCAACTGCCGAGCTGAATGGAAGCCCGACTCCTCAGCTCCTACACTGAACGGGTGAAATAGCCGCATACCGCTGATCCGACCGCTCAAAAATGAACCAACCGGATCCCCACACGTTCGGGAATCAGAACGGAACATCGCGGAAACGAAAGGAGTACCGGCACCCGAAAAAATTGACGGACTTCTTTTCCTCCGGTAGCTCTCAAAATGGCGCCCGCGATACCTCACAGCAAGACGAACGGGCCTATACTGATCTGCCTGACGCGGACACCTTGAACACACAGACACAGGAAGAAGATGTGAACTCTGCAGCTTCACAGGGACCTCAATCAGCATCCAACAGCCCAGCTAAGTCACAAATGAGGCTAGATGCTACCACCCCAGCCCTGGAGGTAAGGCCTACACTGGACAGTCTCCTCACACAGACACCAGCACCCTCCCCTATTGCGGCCTTCCCCACTACAAATCAACCTGTGATAGACACCATGTTAAAAGACATGCTGATCTCACTACACAGTTCCCTGCACTCTGACATCGCCTCACTATTCTCAGCGTTCAAGTCTGAAATGGTCAACATGAGTGACAAAGTAAACGTTCTTGAACAGCAGATGGGTACAATGGCTGTCACAGTTAATGATTTAGTTGATGCTCATGACCACACCAGAGAAGAACAACAATGGGTTCGCGCCAAAATGGAGGACCTTGAAGACCGCTCGAGACGCAATAATATAAAAATCAGGGGGATACCCGAAACAATCTTGCCCTCAGATTTACAATCCTATGCTAGAAATATGATTTCCACAATCCTGCCTGATCTGCCCCCAGTTGAAACGATCATTGATCGTATTCACCGACTTCCGAAACCGCCTCACTTATCTGTGGAAATCCCACGAGATACCCTCATGAGAATACATTTCTTCCACACCAAAGATATGCTTCTAGCCAAAACCAGAAGAATGGAACATCTTCCTCCACCATACCAAAAACTGCAATTCTGTGCGGATATATCTCAGTACACGCGCCAGCAACGGCGCCAACTACACACCATTACTAAGCCACTAAATAATCACAAGATTCCATATCAATGGGGTTACCCCACCAAACTCCTGATCAACAGAAATGGAAAGAAATACAGCCTACATACAGTTGAAGAAGGTATACAGCTTCTCCGTGAATGGGGCATTGTCCCTGACCCCGTATTGCCGACCCAGCAGCTGCATACTAAAAACCAACTCCATGGCTCTTCTGATCCTAGGGTCCACTCCAGCTACTGAATATGAGATTAGTGGTATCACTGCTTAGAAATCCACTGTAACCTCCGTTCCAGTGCCTGCTCGTTGCAGATTGTTCACAAACACTACCCCCACAGATTGCTAGGTAGTTCTACCACATTACTACCGAGCTCAACCTTTTTTCCTCTCGTCATCTCACCCCCTTCCATTGTTTTTATCTCCTTTTTATTGTTGTTTCAGCTTGTGTATATTGACTGTCCGTTTATTTCCCCCACCCATCCTTTCCCTGGAGAGCACAGCCCTCAGACCTTTACTGTCTTCCGCACCTGCTCCATCAACCGACCAGTGGATCCATCGTCTCCACAACTTCTTCACCGACAATACCTGACAAGCCGTCAACTGTCAACCTCTCACGACCCTCATTCACCTTTGCACAGAATGCCTAAATTTTTGTCTCTCAATGTTAAGGGTCTCAATCACCCAGCCAAGAGGTCGTCTCTGTGGAAAACTGCACTATTTTCTCACTGTGATGTCCTTTGCGCTCAGGAGACGCACTTTAAAATCACAGCAGAACCCACATGTACCAATAAACACTTCCCCAATATTTTTCGAGCCTCGGGGCCTGAAAAAAGAAATGGAGTTTTAATAGCAATAAAAAATACCCTCTCCTTTTCGCTACACGATAGCCTAGTAGATCCCAATGGCAGATATCTTGCGCTAGATTGCTCTTTGAATAACGTCACATATACTATTCTGGCCATATATGCACCCAACAAAAAGCAAATTAACTTCCTCTCCAAGCTTCTGAAGAAGATAAATAAATTTAAACATGACCAACTCATAATATGTGGAGACTTCAACATAGTCCCGGACATCACCATCGATACCTCCTCTCACACTCAGGGCCGGTGCACCCACTAGGCGGATTAGGCAGCCGCCTAGGGCGCACTGCCGCCTAGGGGCGCAGCCGACCCTTGCCTCCCCTTTCTTCCTCTTCTCCCACCCCCAAGCTCCCGGCAGAGCCACTGACAGGGGACCCGGAGAGCAAGGAGTTCAGTGCGGCGGGAGGGTGGTAGCCGAGCGCTGTGGTGTGCAGCTTCTCCCCTCTCCCTCCCAGGATTTCACAATGCTGGAGGGAGAGGGACGTCTGTGTAGCAAGGCAGGGAGCCAATAGCGCTCCTCTTCTGAGTGGGAGGGCGTGACTGCTGAGTTGCTCCGCCTCCCACTAACTCCTTAGCCAATCGTATTGTCCAGCCCGCCACATTTGACCAGAAGATGTTGGTCAGAGCAGGGAGGGATGGAGAGGACCCGACATACCTGAGCATGGGGAAGGTATGAGATAAAACTTGTCCCAATGCTGGCTGCAGAAACGTATCAGTGTTCTCCTTCTCCTGTGCTGTGTGTAGGATATGCAGAGATCACACTGATCGGGATGACTTCCCCTTGTCTTCTCAAGCTGCTTATCTGTGGTTTTATTTATTTACACTGAACACAGGACAGGAGAATGCTGATTAGACTTCTGCAAGACCTGCAATGACTGCTGTTTCTATAGCTATATGTGTCCATCCATGATTTGTTTGACCTTTTATTTATCTTTGAAGGAATTAGGTTGGTCAGGCTGGGAGCGTCTCAGACCTGTTAACCATTTACTGTCCTCCTGTGCTTGAGAAATTACTGTTAGTTTTTTTTGTTTTTTTGGCACATTGTTATATCTTGTAAACTCCTGTTTACACATATTGCAGTGATCAATGTTTTTCCACACTGGTCACTGCTAGCCTAGGAAACGCTTGTACTATGTCCCCAGTCTCTGACCCTCTTCTGTACCCTGTCGTCAGTCTCTGACCCTCTCCTGTACCCTGTCCGCAGTCCCTGACCCTCTCCTGTACCCTGTCCGCAGTCCCTGACCCTCTCCTGTACCCTGTCGGCAGTCCCTGACCCTCTCCTGTACCCTGTCCGCAGTCCCTGACCCTCTCCTGTACCCTGTCGGCAGTCCCTGACCCTCTCCTGTACCCTGTCGGCAGTCTCTGACCCTCTTCTGTACCCTGTCCGCAGTCCCTGACCCTCTCCTGTACCCTGTCGGCAGTCTCTGACCCTCTTCTGTACCCTGTCAGCAGTCTCTGACCCTCTCCTGTACCGTGTCGGCAGTCTCTGACCCTCTCCTGTACCCTGTCGGCAGTCCCTGACCCTCTCCTGTACCCTGTCCGCAGTCCCTGACCCTCTCCTGTACCCTGTCGGCAGTCTCTGACCCTCTTCTGTACCCTGTCCGCAGTCTCTGACCCTCTTCTGTACCCTGTTGGCAGTCTCTGACCCTCTCCTGTACCCTGTCCGCAGTCTCCGACCCTCTCCTGTACTCTGTCGGCAGTCTCTGACCCTCTCCTGTAGCACGTTTTGCAGTCTTTGACCCTCTCCTGTACCCTGTCGGCAGTCTCTGACCCTCTCCTGTAGTATTTCTGCAATCAAGGGGGGCTATAGGTATGTTGGGTGGTGAGGGAAGAGGGCTGTGGGCGCAGTGGGTGGTAAAGCAAGGGAGGCTGCAGGCACAGTAGATGATGAAGAAAGGGGTCCCAGATGCAGTGGGTGGGGATGAAAGGCATGCCTAGGCACAAGTGATGGTTAAGGCAGGCCTGTAAAGAAAAATGTAATGTATAATTCAGGGCAAGGGGCTTCATAATCCAGAGCCCACCAAAATCTTCAGCACCAGGCCCATGATGCTCGTAATCCAGGCTGAGCAGTCGCACTTGCAATTGGCCCTGGTGTTCACAGTGAAATAATTAAAACTGACAGATTGTCACACAATACACACTGGGATCTGTGATCAAAGAGTGTGTTGTGCTATTATTTAATGACACTTCACAAAGCCATGCAGGGTATGTTTTTTTTTTTTTTTTTTTTTGGGGGGGGGGGGGGCGCAAGTAGCTGGTCTTGCCTAGGGTGCAAAATAGTCTAGCACCGGCCCTGCTCACACTACTAGACCTGCCTCCCAAATGGGACCCTTCATAAGGAACAATGATCTCTATGACGTTTGGAGATGTCACCAAACTACAGAAAGAGACTATTCATACTTCTCCCCACGCCATAATTCTTACACACGCATAGGTTACTTCTTGGTAGACAAATGGACTTTACCCCGTATATCTGCTTCAGAGATTTCTACCATTACATGGTCCGACCATGCACCGATTATAACTGTAGAGGACACTCCGGCCACATCCAAAACCCGGATCTGGAGAGCTAATGCCTCACTTCTCAACTCCCCGCAATATTCTGAACACCTCAAACAAGCATTGGAGGAGTACTTCTCCTTCAATGAAGAGTCTGTTAATGATAGTTTCACACTGTGGAACGCTCATAAAGCGTTTATAAGAGGAGTATTTATACAATTGGGAGCTGAAGAGAGGAGGAGGAGATCACAGCGCCTAGACACACTTACTTTAGACATCAAAATCCTGGAAGGCCAAAATCAATCCAACCCTAACCCCTCCACTAAACTTAAATTAGACCACCTTAGGCAAGAATTGCGAGCCCACCTACTTGATTCTTACCAAAAAGCACATACATACTTTAGAGCTGTACATTATTCCACTGGTAACAAATCTGGTCGAGCCATGGCTACCAGAATTAAAGGCCACTACTCCAAGACTAAAATTCCTTTTATATTTCACCCCACCAGGAACAAAAAAGTGATAGATCCTTCTGCTATAGCAGACGCATTCAGCCACTACTATGAATCCCTCTACAATTTAAAATCGGATCCAAATACAATACAACCCTCTCCTCAGACCATAGAGTCCTTTCTCCAAGAAATAAAACTTCCACGACTCTCAAGTGATCAACTTCAGTCACTGAATGCACCATTCACGCCACAGTTAATTTTTAACACCATTTCTGCCCTGCCATCCAACAAATCTCCGGGCCCAGATGGTCTCACTGGTGAATATTATAAAAAATTTAGCTCGCTCCTCAGTCCATACTTTTCCAGAGTATGCAATGACGCTGCCTCCTCCTCCTCTCTACCTCCAGAAATGTTGTCTGCTCTAATTATTACATTGCCGAAGCCGGGGAAGGACCCATCACATCCACAAAATTTTAGGCCAATCTCTCTTCTAAATATAGACACCAAGATCTACGCCAAACTTATAGCTAACAGACTGATAGACTTAATGCCCCATTTAATACATAGAGACCAATCCGGATTTACCAAGGGGAGACAAGCCTTCGATGCTACCCGTAGAATAATTAATGTAGTACACCATGCTGAACTAAAACGCCTTCTCTGCTTCTATCTTTAGATGCAGAGAAGGCGTTCAATAGAGTACATTGGGAATATATGAAAGCAACCCTACTTAAGTTTGGATTCCAAGATATGATATTCTCTGCAATTTTGGCTCTATACTCGTCACCATCTGCCCAAGTATATACCTCTGAAATGTTATCTAGACCCTTCCTGATCACTAATGGCACACCCCAAGGGTGCCCCTTATCGCCACTAGTTTTTAACTTAATAATGGAACCCCTGGCCGAACACATTAGAACACATTGCAACATAAAAGGATTAACCATTGGCCAGCCAGAACACAAAATTAATTTATTTGCTGATGACGTCATATTGATGATCGCGGATCCCCTTCCTTCCCTGGCTTCGGTACAATCATTATTGAAAAGGTTCGGTGATGTATCCTATTATAAAGTGAATGAACATAAATCCCTTATTTTAGACATGGGTTTGGATGCGACCACTGGCAACCTCCTTAGAAATTTGTTCCCTTACTCTTGGGCTGACACTGGTTTACCCTATCTGGGTATACATATTTAGTGATGGACGAACTTCCGACGGGACGTTTCGCGAACGCGAAACGCGAACGGGCACAAACGTTCGCGAAAACGACCGTTCGCCGCGGGCTCCATTGACTTCAATGGGAGGCGAATTTCGCAAACCTTTAGGTCGAATTTGCGGCCACGGGGTAATTATTAGGGGGTAGCACGTAGTCCCACCACCTGGACAATAGCATAATACATGTATGAGGTGAATTTGGGATCGATAACTACAAGCATTTTTTTTTTATTTGGGAAATTGTTCTGACAATTCAGGACTATGGAGCTAATGAAGGCAATGGAGGAGAGGGAAGGTCAGGGACCAGGGTAGGCAAACAAGAGGGTGCAGGAGATACAGAGCACTGACAGCAGCACCGTAATACAGAGCACTGACATCAGCACCGTGACATACAGCGCTGACAGCAGCTCCGTGACATACAGCGCTGACAGCAGCTCCGTGACATACAGCGCTGACAGCAGCTCCGTGACATACAGCGCTGACAGCAGCTCCGTGACATACAGCGCTGACAGCAGCTCCGTGACATACAGCGCTGACAGCAGCACCGTGACATACAGCGCTGACAGCAGCTCCGTGACATACAGCGCTGACAGCAGCTCCGTGACATACAGCGCTGACAGCAGCTCCGTGACATACAGCACTGACAGCAGCTCCGTGACATACAGCGCTGACAGCAGCTCCGTGACATACAGCGCTGACAGCAGCACCGTGACATACAGCGCTGACAGCAGCTCCGTGACATACAGCGCTGACAGCAGCTCCGTGACATACAGCGCTGACAGCAGCTCCGTGACATACAGCACTGACAGCAGCTCCGTGACATACAGCGCTGACAGCAGCTCCGTGACATACAGCGCTGACAGCAGCACCGTGACATACAGCGCTGACAGCAGCTCCGTGACATACAGCGCTGACAGCAGCTCCGTGACATACAGCGCTGACAGCAGCTCCGTGACATACAGCGCTGACAGCAGCTCCGTGACATACAGCGCTGACAGCAGCTCCGTGACATACAGCGCTGACAGCAGCTCCGTGACATACAGCGCTGACAGCAGCTCCGTGACATACAGCGCTGACAGCAGCACCGTAAGCAGCCCCAGGAGGAAGTCAGCACAGCACAGGGATGGTGTGATCCCCTCATAATAAGAACCCCCAGGAGGAAGTCAGCACAGCACAGGGATGGTGGGAGCCCCTCATAATAAGAACACCCAGGAGGAAGTCAGCACAGCACAGGGATGGTGGGAACCCCTCATAATAAGCAGCCCCAGTAGAAATATGACACCGCTCAACCTCTTCAAAGAGGAGGGTAGGGGCATATAGTACGGTGTGCTTTTTTGGGTCAGGGAAGTGAGCCAAATGAATTAAGAAGGTCTGTGTGCTTGATTCCAAAAATTGTTTATAGACATATACATGGTCTACTGATCACATGTGTTGAATTCCTCCGAGATCCATGCCTCATTCATTTTTAGAAATGTGAGGTAGTTAACACTGTGGTGAGCTAGGCGAGTACGCTTATCGGTCACAATCCCCCCTGCTGCGCTGAACGTCCTTTCGGACAGGACACTGGATGAGGGGCAAGCCAACAGTTCGATTGCAAATTGGGCAAGCTCTGGCCAGAGGTCAAGCCTGCCCACCCAGTAGTCTAGGGGTTCATCACTCCTCAGAGCGTCCACATCGGCCGTTAACCCAATGTAGTCGGACACCTGACGGTCTAGGCGTTCCCTGATGCTGGATCCGGATGACACCTGTCGATGGGTCGGCTGAAAGAATGACCTCATATCCGAAGTCACCAACACATCTTCAAACCGGCCTCTTCTTGCAGGCGCTGTTGGATTGGTACCCGCAAATCCTTCTCTGGGAGTGGGAATTGCTCCTCTGCCAGCGCACGCAAAAGCAGAATGCAGCATTTCTCGAAGCAAGGCCTGGAAGTGCTGCATTCTGACAGCCCTCTGCGACGGCGGTAACATTTCCGCCATTTTGTGTTTGTACCGGGGGTCTAAGTACGTTGCCACCCAGTACTGGTCCTTGACCCTCATGCTTTTTATACGGGGGTCCCTATTAAAACACTGGAGCATGAAGGCCCCCATTTGCACTAAAGTGGAAGCGGTGTGGTGGCCTGGCTCCTGCTCATCATCCAGGATAATGTCGTCCTCTTCATTCTCCTCTCCCCATCCTCGCACAACAGGGATCCCAGAAAGGTTTAAAGCATGCTCTTCTTGCTCCTGCTCATCCGCCCCGGCACCATCCTCCTCTGACTCCTCATCAGACTCCTGTTGTTGACTTGTCTCAGATAGAGTAGCCCCCCCTGGGAATTCATCCAGCATTGCGACTTCCTCATCTTCCCGCTCCTGCTCCTCCACAGCCTGATCAATGACACGACGCAATGCACGCTCCAGAAAGAAGGCATAAGGTACCATGTCACTGATGGCGCCATGGCTGCGACTGACCAGTTTGGTGATCTCCTCAAATGGCCGCAGAAGTCTGCATGTGTCGCGCATGAGCAGCCACTGGCGCGGTGAAAAAAAACCCAGCTCCCCAGAACCGTTTCTTTCGCAGAGTTCATACAGGTAGACGTTAACTGCACGTTTCTGCTGGAGCAGCCTATCAAGCATATAGAAGGTTGAGTTCCATCGCGTCGGGCAATCGCAAATAAGACGTCTGACCGGCAGATGGTGTCGCCGCTGAATGTCAGCAAGGCGAGCCATGGCCGTGTAAGATCTTCTGAAATGGGCCGAGATTTTCCTTGCCTGCCGCAAGATGTCCTGGACCCCAGGGTATTTGACAAGGAATCGCTGCACGACCAAGTTTAAGACGTGTGCCATGCACGGCACGTGCGTGATTTTGCCCTGTTTCAATGCGCTAAGCAGATTGGCACCGTTGTCACACACCACTTTACCAACTGTCAAATTGAGCGGTGTTAGCCACTCATCTGCCTGTGAACGCAAAGCTGAAAGGAGTGCCGGGCCAGTGTGGCTCTTTGCTTCCAGGCACAACAGACGCAGCACGGCATGGCAACGTCTCACCTGGCATGTGGAATAGGTTCTGGGGAGCTTGGGCGGTGCAGTGGAAGAGACGCTAGCAGCGGAAAAGGAGGAGGCAGCTGAGGAGGAGAGGGAGGAGGATGGAGTAGGAGGAGGAGAAGAAGAGTCAGGCCTGCATGCAATCCGTGGCGGTAAAACCAAATCTACACGGGTGCCACGGGTTACATGCTTGACGGCCGTCAGAAGGTTCACCCAGTGGGCAGTAAAACTGATATACCTTCCCTGCCCGTGTTTGCTAGACCACGTGTCTGTGGTCAGATGTATCTTGGCACCGACACTGTGTGCCAGAGATACATTCACTTGCCGCTGAACATGGCCATATAGCTCTGGGATGCCCTTCTCTGAGAAATACTTCCTTCCTGGGACCTTCCATTGTGGTGTTCCAATGGCCACAAATTTGCGAAAGGCCTCCGAGTCCACCAGTTTATATGGCAGTAGTTGGCGGGCTATGAGTTCTGACAAGCCAGCCGCCAACCGTTGGGCAAGAGGGTTATCCGGCGTCATCATTTTTTTACGCTCAAACATTAGGCCCACGGAAGCCTGCCTTTTTGCAGAAAAATGTGAGCTTGGCGTGATGGAAGGTGGAGTGGAGGACAATTGTGAGGAGAGAGGAGAAGGAGAAGTAGAAGACGAGGCTGGACGGTGAGAGCCTGCAGTGTGGCTTTGTGTGTTCCGTTGCTCCCACTGGGCTCGGTGATGGCTGCTCATGTGCCTTCTTAAGGCGGTCGTCCCTAGGTGAGTATTGGGCTTACCGCGACTAACGCGTTGACTGCAAAGATTGCAGATGGCAACGCTATTGTCAGCAGCGGACACGTTAAAAAAAGCCCACACTGCGGAGCCATGTGCCGGTGTCCTGGGAGCGCCAGATGTGACCGTACATGGTCGATGACTCGCTCCTGATACATTTGCAGTCTGCTTTGTCCCTGCTGTGCAATGTAAGTCATTGCTGCTTCTCCTCCCTATCTGCTGGTCCATATCTCCCTCTGAACTCCCCTCCTCTTCCTCTCTTGTGGGCACCCACGTGACATCACTAGACACGTCATCATCAACGTCACCTTCCCCACCGCTATAAGTAGAGTAGGCAGCAACACCGGGGACCAACCTCCTCCTTGGGCTGATCTGGGTACTGGCGTCAGACTGCTGAGTAGCGCTTGTTGCTACCTCCTCTTCCTGATCCAATACCAAGAGTGGCTGCGCATCAGAAATGTCCTCTTGATATGGATCGGAAAATAATTCCAGTGACTCAAGCGGAAGGTATGTGGTGGTGGTGGTGGTGGTCGTGTTGTTGGTGGTAGTGTCTTTGGGGGTGCACATAGCAGAGAGTGAAGAAGAGGGTGCAGATCGAGAGGATGAGGAGGGTGCAGAAGAGTAAGGCTGAGCGAGCCACTCAACCAAGTCTGGTGCATCCTTTAAAGTAATTGAACGCACCTTCTGCAACTTCCCACTTTGGCTCAAGCCTGTTGCTCCTGCCCTACCCCTACCACCCCTGCGGAAGGGCCTGCCTCTTCCTCTGCATGTCATTTTTTAAATGACCCTGTGACAAAACTCTTAGTCCCTATACCGCTGAAGGACTGCTGCAGTATAGGTGAGCGGTCAGCAGTGGTGCACGTCAACCCTATCTATTGTGGACCTATAGCGGTCCTTACAGAACAGCAGACTGTACCGCACTCAAGCCTATGTACCGTAGCACCCTATACCAAGTTACCAGTCCTTATAAGAACTTTTGTGGACCAAGCAGGTTGTGTATTAGTGTTTAGCAGACTGTACGTCAGTCCCTATACCGCTGAAGGACTGCTGCAGTATAGGGCAGCGGTCAGCAGTGGTGCACGTCAACCCTATCTATTGTGGACCGATAGCGGTCCTTACAGAACAGCAGACTGTACCGCACTCAAGCCTATGTACCGTAGCACCCTATACCAAGTTACCAGTCCTTATAAGAACTTTTGTGGAACAAGCAGGTTGTGTGTTAGTGATTAGCAGACTGTACGTCAGTCCCTATACCAATGAAGGACTGCTGCAGTATAGGGCAGCGGTCAGCAGTAGTGCACGGCAACCCTATGTATTGTGGACCGATAGCGGTCCTTACAGAACAGCAGACTGTAACGCACTCAGGCCTATGTACCGTAGCACCCTATACCAAGTTACCAGTCCTTATAAGAACTTTTGTGGACCAAGCAGGTTGTGTGTTAGTGATTAGCAGACTGTACGTCAGTCCCTATACCAATGAAGGACTGCTGCAGTATAGGGCAGCGGTCAGCAGTAGTGCACGGCAACCCTATGTATTGTGGACCGATAGCGGTCCTTACAGAACAGCAGACTGTAACGCACTCAGGCCTATGTACCGTAGCACCCTATACCAAGTTACCAGTCCTTATAAGAACTTTTGTGGACCAAGCAGGTTGTGTGTTAGTGATTAGCAGACTGTACGTCAGTCCCTATACCAATGAAGGACTGCTGCAGTATAGGGCAGCGGTCAGCAGTAGTGCACGGCAACCCTATGTATTGTGGACCGATAGCGGTCCTTACAGAACAGCAGACTGTAACGCACTCAGGCCTATGTACCGTAGCACCCTATACCAAGTTACCAGTCCTTATAAGAACTTTTGTGGACCAAGCAGGTTGTGTGTTAGTGATTAGCAGACTGTACGTCAGTCCCTATACCAATGAAGGACTGCTGCAGTATAGGGCAGCGGTCAGCAGTAGTGCACGGCAACCCTATGTATTGTGGACCGATAGCGGTCCTTACAGAACAGCAGACTGTACTGCACTCAGGCCTATGTACCGTAGCACCCTATACCAAGTTACCAGTCCTTATAAAAACTTTTGTGGACCAAGCAGGTTGTGTGTTAGTGTTTAGCAGACTGTGCGTCAGTCCCTATACCGCTGAAGGACTGCTGCAGTATAGGGCAGCGGTCAGCAGTAGTGCACGGCAACCCTATGTATTGTGGACCGATAGCGGTCCTTACAGAACAGCAGACTGTAACGCACTCAGGCCTATGTACCGTAGCACCCTATACCAAGTTACCAGTCCTTATAAGAACTTTTGTGGACCAAGCAGGTTGTGTGTTAGTGATTAGCAGACTGTGCGTCAGTCCCTATACCGCTGAAGGACTGCTGCAGTATAGGGCAGCGGTCAGCAGTAGTGCACGTCAACCCTATGTATTGTGGACCGATAGCGGTCCTTACAGAACAGCAGACTGTACTGCACTCAGGCCTATGTACCGTAGCACCCTATACCAAGTTACCAGTCCTTATAAAAACTTTTGTGGACCAAGCAGGTTGTGTGTTAGTGATTAGCAGACTGTACGTCAGTCCCTATACCAATGAAGGACTGCTGCAGTATAGGGCAGCGGTCAGCAGTAGTGCACGGCAACCCTATGTATTGTGGACCGATAGCGGTCCTTACAGAACAGCAGACTGTACTGCACTCAGGCCTATGTACCGTAGCACCCTATACCAAGTTACCAGTCCTTATAAGAACTTTTGTGGACCAAGCAGGTTGTGTGTTAGTGATTAGCAGACTGTACGTCAGTCCCTATACCAATGAAGGACTGCTGCAGTATAGGGCAGCGGTCAGCAGTAGTGCACGTCAACCCTATGTATTGTGGACCGATAGCGGTCCTTACAGAACAGCAGACTGTACTGCACTCAGGCCTATGTACCGTAGCACCCTATACCAAGTTACCAGTCCTTATAAAAACTTTTGTGGACCAAGCAGGTTGTGTGTTAGTGATTAGCAGACTGTACGTCAGTCCCTATACCAATGAAGGACTGCTGCAGTATAGGGCAGCGGTCAGCAGTAGTGCACGGCAACCCTATGTATTGTGGACCGATAGCGGTCCTTACAGAACAGCAGACTGTAACGCACTCAGGCCTATGTACCGTAGCACCCTATACCAAGTTACCAGTCCTTATAAGAACTTTTGTGGACCAAGCAGGTTGTGTGTTAGTGATTAGCAGACTGTACGTCAGTCCCTATACCAATGAAGGACTGCTGCAGTATAGGGCAGCGGTCAGCAGTAGTGCACGGCAACCCTATGTATTGTGGACCGATAGCGGTCCTTACAGAACAGCAGACTGTACTGCACTCAGGCCTATGTACCGTAGCACCCTATACCAAGTTACCAGTCCTTATAAGAACTTTTGTGGACCAAGCAGGTTGTGTGTTAGTGTTTAGCAGACTGTGCGTCAGTCCCTATACCGCTGAAGGACTGCTGCAGTATAGGGCAGCGGTCAGCAGTAGTGCACGGCAACCCTATGTATTGTGGACCGATAGCGGTCCTTACAGAACAGCAGACTGTAACGCACTCAGGCCTATGTACCGTAGCACCCTATACCAAGTTACCAGTCCTTATAAGAACTTTTGTGGACCAAGCAGGTTGTGTGTTAGTGATTAGCAGACTGTACGTCAGTCCCTATACCAATGAAGGACTGCTGCAGTATAGGGCAGCGGTCAGCAGTAGTGCACGGCAACCCTATGTATTGTGGACCGATAGCGGTCCTTACAGAACAGCAGACTGTAACGCACTCAGGCCTATGTACCGTAGCACCCTATACCAAGTTACCAGTCCTTATAAGAACTTTTGTGGACCAAGCAGGTTGTGTGTTAGTGATTAGCAGACTGTACGTCAGTCCCTATACCAATGAAGGACTGCTGCAGTATAGGGCAGCGGTCAGCAGTAGTGCACGGCAACCCTATGTATTGTGGACCGATAGCGGTCCTTACAGAACAGCAGACTGTAACGCACTCAGGCCTATGTACCGTAGCACCCTATACCAAGTTACCAGTCCTTATAAGAACTTTTGTGGACCAAGCAGGTTGTGTATTAGTGTTTAGCAGACTGTGCGTCAGTCCCTATACCGCTGAAGGACTGCTGCAGTATAGGGCAGCGGTCAGCAGTAGTGCACGGCAACCCTATCTATTGTGGACCGATAGCGGTCCTTACAGAACAGCAGACTGTACCGCACCCAAGCCTATGTACCGTAGCACCCTAGACAGACCAAGTTACCAGTCCTTATAAGAACTTTTGTGGAACAAGTGAGTTGTGAATGATTAGCAGACTGCAGCAGAAGGGCAGCAGTCAAGTATAATATTCTTTCTATATTTGGAAGAAAGAATATTATACGTGTACAAGCCTATTACCGTACCACTGATACCAGTCCTGAAAAGAACCTTTGTGGAACTAATAGTAACAGCAAGTCTTTAAAATTATCCTCACTGCCTGACACACTGCTTCCTGCCTGTCCCTATACAAATTGGCAAAAAAGAGTAGGCTGGAACGATTAGCTGGAACAGCTCTTTTGTGGACCTGATAGTAACAGCTAATGATGATGATGATGATGATGATGAAGAAAGACTAATCTGGCTGAGCTGTCCCTAAAATAGCAGCATACAGCGCTCTGTCCCTTTATCTAAACTGACAAAAGAAACTCAGGCTGCTGACCTAACACCTATACCAGTCCTGAAAAGAACTTTTGTGTACCAAATAGCTAGCGTTTTCTCTGTCCCTACTCCACACAGGATCCTTTCCCTACAGTGACAGAAGAAAGAATGTAAAATGGCCACCGGATCGGGTGTATTTATAGGTTAGGGGGAATGTCCAAGTGTCCATGAGCTGTCATGTCTCAATTGGTTGTCCTGTAACACATGATAAACGTGTCACGAAAGGTTAAAGTTCTTGTATACATTAAACACGTAAGTCCGCCGGGGCGAACGACGGAAAAAGGCGTTCGAACCCGCGGACGGCGAAAGTCGGAAATTCGCCGCGAAACGACCGCCGGGCGAACCGTTCGGCCATCACTATACATATTACTAGATTCACAAAGTTACTCTTCTCCCGTAACTATGCTGACATCAAACAAACACTACTCCAAGACATGGAAAAGATATCGAAACATGAATTTTCTTGGGCAGGCCGTCTAGCTGCCTTCAAGATGATGGCATTACCTAAACTGTTATATGTCTATCGTACACTGCCTATACCCGTACCGCTTGCTTATCTTAATTCACTACAATCTGCATTAAAACGCTTCCTCTGGCAAGGCAAGAAACCACGATGCAATCACACAAAGCTCATTAAACACAGATTAGTAGGTGGTATGGGACACATAGATATTAAGGATTACTATATTGCTACCATCATATCCCAGACGAAAGAATGGTTTAACACACACACCAATACCCTGTGGGGAGCTATAGAGAACACAATGACACCTGGAGCTAATCTATCCACCTGGTTGTTTAGCACCTCCACTAAGTTTCCACAATTATCTCTGTACTCACCTACCATACAAGCCACTGTCAAAACTTGGAGAACACTACACTACACTAACTGGACGAATCTTCCTCTGCGACCCATACCCATCCCCCTTGAAACACTACAACTACTTACTCTCGACCTTCACATCCCTGTCTGGATATCTGCCATGGCAACTTACACGTCGGAACTTCGCTCCCTAATTAAATCCAATTCGCATACACTCACTCAACAACAGTTGGCCACTCATATGACGGACTATCTAACGAACTACAGGATAAGACATTGCCTCGATGCTCACCCATCTTTAGAAAGTTCTTTACCACTAAACATTTGGAAGTTCCTCTTCCTCCACGACCATAACTCTAAAGGGATCTCAATAGTATACTCCACCTTACAGGGAAAACACACGTTTTACAAGTCCAGACCCCTTACAGACTGGGAGACAAATCTTGAAACACAATTCTCAGATTATCAGTGGCAACAAGCAATTAAGTCCACTTACACATACACTGCTGGCTCCGCACCAAAAACTTACAATGAGGTGGTACTTGACACCCTATAGAATGGCCAAATTCAACAAACAAGCAACGCATACCTGCTGGAGAGAATGTAACATGCCTGGGACACTCCTACATATTTTCTGGTCATGCCCGCGTATAAAACAAGTCTGGTCCAAAGTAGAAACACTACTACATGAAGTTCTGCACCTACACATTCCACTTACTCCTCATCTAGCAATCCTCAATATCACCATCAAGGATATTCCACCAGACCTACGTTTAATCACCACACACATTCTCTTAGCCACAAAACTCTTGATAGCAAGGAAATGGAAGACGACTGCAGCCCCATCACTGGACGAAATTATCATGGTAGTCCAAACTCACTATACATATGAAATTATCCTCTCTAGAGGGAAACACAACCATCATCGCATTAAAACTCTCTGGTATCCCTGGTCGGTATGGTATGACCATTACCGCAATGTTTGACTAACTCTTTGATTCTGGATAATACCACAGCTCTCCATCCTCTCTTGCTTCTTTCCCTCCCACCCCCCCCTTTTTCCCCCCCTCATCTCTTCCCCCCTCTTTTTCTTAACTCCCTTTCTTCTCCCCCCTCCCACTCTCCTCCCCCCCCATACCTCCCACCCTTCCCTATCATTATTTCTGTTTATAAGCTGATATTATAGAACGTTATGTATTAAAATGAACATTATATTATACCTACTGTACCTATTGTACCTATTATACCTATTGTACCTATAGTACCGTTTGTACCTACTGCTTATTTGCATTGTTGTATGTTTGCTAAACTCAATAAAAACTATTTTGAAAAAAAAAAAAAAAAACTGCCGGGCTATCCAAGAGTCAAAGACTGCCGGGCCATCCAAGAGTGAAAGACTACCGTGCCATCCAAGAGTCAAAAACTACCGTGTCATCCAAGCGTCAAAGACTACTGTGCCATCCCAGAGTCAAGGACTAGTGTGCCGTCCCAGAGTCAAAGACTACTGGGTCATCCAAGAGTAAATGACTACTGCACCATCCAAGAGCCAAAGACTACCACTCCATCCGAAGGTCAAAGACTGCTGGGCCATCCAAGACTCAAAGACTACCGCACCATCCAAGAGTCAAAGACTAACATTCCATTCAATAGTCAAAGACTAGTGGGCTGTCCAAAAGTCAAAGTCTACCATGCCGTCCAACTACCATGCCATTCAAGAGTCAAAGACTACCTCGCCATTCAAGAGTCAAAAACGACAGGCCGCCCAAGAGTCAAAGACGCCATCCAAGAGTCAAAGACTACCAGGCCATCCAAAAGTCAAAGTCTACCCTGCCATCCAAGAGTCAAAGACTATGGGGCCATCCAAGAGTCAAAGACTACGGGGCCATCCAAGAGTCAAAGACTACAGCGCCCTTCAAGAGACAAAGACTACCTTGCCGTTCAAGGGTCAAATACTACTGCATCATCCAAGAGTCAAAGACTACCACGCCGCTCTCATCAGAATAAAACAAATGATTCTGAATTAGTACATATGCATTTGTCCTGTTATTATGTTGAATTAATTTCCCCATTCCCAATTGACTTTGTTGGAACACGCACATAAATATTAAACAATTGTTCTCTCAAGTTCAACCCCAATACAAAAAGAATCTTATTAGAATAATCATGCTACACTCACTAGAATAAAAAGAATGGACCTGACATTTTTTTTCAGATTTGTTGAAATTCGTTACTATTGTGATTTGGAGATTCAGATACATTCGATTCACACAAATTTCAACTTGTAACAAAAAAGGATTAACACATGTCTATGTATCTGCAACAGCCACCAAAACTCTGCCAAATTCTAGGTCATTGTGATTGGCAAAGCTCCAACATGTCTTCACCCCTATGCATTTTTTTGTGAATTTTACGTTTTGCAGTTCATTTAACCTGGTTTCCTATGGGACACGTTTACATCTATGTGTTTTTCAGCTGCTGCATTTTTGGAAAGTGTCAGGGATTTTTTTTTCCCACAAGAGGTTGCGTTTTGTGTGTAATGGACTTCAATGGACCTGTACCAAAAATGCAAGTTTTGAGATTTTAACCACTTAAGGACCGCCTCATGCCGGCAGAATGGCACGGCTGGGCACAATCACGTAGCTGTACATGATTCTTTAAGTGCCCAGCCGTGGGTCAGGAACACACCGCCGGCGGCGCGCTCCCGACCCGGTCCTGTGCTCCGTGACCGTGGCACCAGCGGACCCGATCGCCACTGGTGTCCCGCGATTGGGTCACAGAGCTGAAGAATGAAGGGAGGTCTATGTAAACAAACCTCTCCCCGTGCTTCCCTGTGTGGCTGTCACGATAGTCTCTTCCCTTTTATAGGGAAGGACGATCAGTGACGTCACATGCCAGGCCACGCCCCCTACAATAAAAAAAACATATAACGTCATACATAACACTCCACTGCCCCCTTGTGGTTAACTTCTTCACTGCCAGTGTCATTTACACAGGAATCAATGCATTTAAATAGCATTGATTACTGTATAAATGATAATGGTCCCAAAAATGTGTCAAAAATGTCCGATGTGTCCGCCATAATGTCGCAGTCACAATAAAAATCGCTGATCGCCGCCATTACTAGTAAAAAAAAATTAACAAAAATGCTATAAAACTATCCCCTATTTTGTAAACGCTATAAGTTTTGCGCAAACCAATCAATAATCGCTAATTGCGTTTTTTTTACCAAAAATATGTAGAATACGTATCGGCCTAAACTGAGGAAAATAACATTTTTTTTATATATTTTTTGGGGATATTTATTATAGCAAAAAGTAAAAAATATTGCATTTTTTTCAAAATTGACGCTCTATTTTTGTTTATAGCACAAAAAATAAAAACCGCAGAGGTGATCGAATACCACCAAAAGAAAGCTCTATTTGTGGGAAAAAAAGCACGCCAATTTTGTTTGGGAGCCACTTTGCACGACCGTGCAATTGTCAGTTAAAGCAACGCAGTGCCGAATTGCAAAAATGGGCTTGGTCCTTTGGCTGCAAATTGGTCTGGGGCTTAAGTGGTTAATGTGTTTTGCGTCTTTTTTTTTTTTTTTTTTGCTAAAAGGAAAGTATGACTACTTTCTCACTAGGGCGGGCGCCATCAGTAAAGCGGCGCTATTCGGCCAATAGCGGGGTGGTTTTAACCCCTGCTAGCGGCCGAAAAAGTGTTAAAATCGCCCGCAAAGCTTCGCTGCAGTGGCGCTTTGCCGGGGGTTTGGCGGCGCTGCCCCATTGTTTTCAATGGGAAGGGGCATTTTAGGAGTGGTGTATAGCACTGCAAAGATGCAGCTTGCAGGACTTTCAGGACTTTTTTGACCGTCCTGCAAGCGCACCGCTCCAGTATGAAAGCCCTCGGGCTTTCACACTGGAGGGACAGGTGAGACTCTTTACAGGCGCTATGCAGGTGCTATTTTTAGTGTTGTAGCCCCTGTAAAGCATCTCAGTGTGAAAGTAGCCTATGACAGTTCTATTCATGTCATGCGACTTTGATTCTACTTTGATGCTAATTGAGTGCCAGGGAGTGTAACTATCATACTTTCTAATTAGCAAAAAATAAACGCAAAATGCATCGAAAACGCTAAATAAACCTCTGGATGCATCTCCACACTGCTATGGCCACATACAAACTGGCCGATTAACTGTGGCTAGTTTGTGTCTGACTACAAAATCTGTGACCCTGGATGCACACGCTCTTTTTGGATGAGCGGTTACATGCGAATAGCGATGGCACTGGCCATTGGTTTATACAGAGTACAGACACTGCTGTTTGCAGACACAGTGTGAATGCAGAATGCTGCTCTGCTGACAAAAATCTACTGATTCTCACTCTTTGTTCACTTGTCTGAATGTAGCCTTAGCGTCCCCCATTTCTAGTGGCCCACCTCTAACTCTTCAACAAAAAGTGCTGGGGCTCTGCCTGTCAGTACACCTTAAAATAAAATGTAATTGCAGGATTATGGATTCCGTAGGTATGTGAATGTACCTCTATATGTCTTCTCTTTATACCAAACCAGATTTTTTGTTTTCTTAGCTACACCAAGTTGCTTTAAAGCCAAACCCTGTGCACAGAAACGTTCATTAAATACATTTCTCAATAGCCACAAAGGATAATCCACTTTGTGTGCAACAAATACCTTTGCAAACCAAGGTACCACCTTGTAAAAGTGAAAGTAACATCATCGGTGTGCTGTACATAGTCTGTGCAGAGCTGTGGGAGGAGCCCAGCAGCCCCACCCACTACAGGCTGCCTGCAGAAAACTAGAGGAGGGGGCGGAGACAAGACCAGTCACCCTGCACAAAGAGAGAGAGCAGCAGTGAGCGGTCTTTATTACAAGAACGAAAAGTCTCACACTGGATTACTGCACAGATCTGGAAAAAAATATACAAAGCACACTAAGATTCAAGGAAGAATACACACAATCTTTGTATTTAGACAATATTTGCTTGTCCCGGAGGTCTGCCTTAACATATCCTGCCAACACAAATCCTCGGCCACTGTGATCCCTAAAGAAGCCTTGCTATTTTTTATTTACCGGTAGTGGATAAAAACGGTTCCCACCAATATCCTGGAAAAGTTAAAAAACAAAAACCTTAAGGTAGAAGCTTTACTGGGTATTTTTTTATTCCCAGTCATAGAGTACATAGTATACATTCATAGAGTAAGAGCTCCCTCATGTGGTAAAAGTGAACCTTACACTTTTATTGATCAGTCACCAGCTCTCTTTTGCACGTTTTTTTACTGTCTATAAATTCATCTTTCTCACCTTGAGTATTAATGCTTGCACTTCTGTAGCAAACTAAAGATAAACCATTTTTTGCCTCCTATATTCATAGTAACTATCAAAAAAAAAAAAAAACACACCATTTCTGGCAGCGAATGTTACAATCTAATATGTTTGTACAGATGCACAGAAGTACAATTTATATTGCTAGTTCAGTTAACCACTTGACCTCTAGAAGGTTTTACCCCCTTCATGACCAGGGCATTTTTTGCTATAGAGCACTGTGCTACTTTAACTGACAATTGCACGGTCATGCAGCAATGTATGCAAATTACATTTATTTTAAAAAAATTCACACAAATAGAGCTTTTTTTTTGAGTGGTATCTGATCACCACTGCAATTTTTCTTTTTTACTATATCAATGAAAAAATACCACAGATTTAAAAAAATATATATTTTTCTTACTTTTTGTTATAAAATTTTGCAAACAAATAATCTTTATTCATACAATTAGGTCAAAATGTATATTATTTAGTTTGTAGGAAAGTTATAGAGTCCACAAACTATGGTTTATATATACAGGAAAATTGATCAATCCTGATGTACTGATGGCCCATCTCCTTTCTTGAAGCCCTAAAATGACAGTAGAGTACACATATCCCACAAATGACCCATTTTTGGAAAGCAAACAGTCCAAGGTATTTAGTAAGAGGCATGGTCAATTATTTGAAGTTGTAATTATTTGTCCCAATTTTTTGAAAAATCAAGATTTTTTTTCACCCAATTTATTCTTACATACTGGTGTGACAGTGATCAGGGATACTGACTGTTGACAGTATGTAATAATAATAATAATAATAATTTTATTAAAATTTTTAAACTTTTTTTTTCTTTTCTTAGATTTTGTTAAACATTTTTGTTTTACTTCCGGCCATCAGAGTAGTTCACTGTTACCATAGTGGCACTGTAGTACTACTGTGAGGGGGATTTTTTCTTTACACTAATAATGCCTATAACAGTGATAGCGAACCTTGGCACCCAAGATGTTTTGGAACTACATTTCCCATGATGCTCATGCACTCTGCAGTTTAGTGGAGCATCATGGGAAATGTAGTTCCAAAACATCTGGGGAACCAAGGTTCACCATCACTGGCCTACAACATCCATGATCACTGTTATAAGCAATAGTTTAACTGTCATGACAGCTTACTTACTATTGTAATGTTGTGATTGGCTACATCTAATCACATGGTACAGGGTGCCAGGTACCATGTGATAGCTGTGGGCCAATCACAGCTTCACAACAGTAAGTAAGCTTCCATGAATGGACAGTCGTGACAGTCTTGCTTACATTGTAATCATGTGATTGTTATAATTGGTCATAGCTATCACATGATACCCCAACAGCTCACAGAGGCCGGGTACCAATCACTGTGATCCACTGTGTCCACAAGTGCGCATGTGCTTAGCGAAGTACTAGTATGCTGAGCCTGTAACTGCCGCCCACTAGCAATAAATCTACTGTTAGTGGGCGACAAGTGGTTAAGGAGTGACTAGTGTAGGGGTTATAGGGAGGGTGGGTGTTAAAGTGATGATCCGTGATGATCCGGATGATCCGGATCTAGTGATCCGGGGCCCTCGGGCAGTGCCCGAGGGGATGAATGGTCAGTCCGCCCCTGAAAGGGGGGGCAGCCCACAGCCATACACAGATGAGAGAAGAGCTGGCTTCCTTCTCTGCAGCTCACTCTCTCTCATACCAGCAGCACAATGGGCCAGGGGAGGGGTGTCAACTGGTCTGCATTTACACCATCCAGGATCCCTTCCTTCTCTGCAGACTATTGAGAACAGCGAGGTGGACAGAGCAAAGCCACGGTGTGCCATCTTCCTGCTCCCTACTCAGGCTGCTCTGTACGTCACCGCCAGAGACTGCACAGTCATTGGCTACCACCAGCACACCCCCCGCCTCCTCCTTCACTCCAACCACTGGCACACAAATCACAAAACTGGGTGGGCTCGGAGCGCAATGCTCTGCTCCCTGAGTTCACCATTTTTTAAGCCAATTAGAGCCTCTAATCATGTGCTTCAACACCCCCCCCCCCCCATTGGAATCCATGGTTCGGTGTCCCTGCATGTAGATCAGGGGGCATGGACAGGTCGCCACTGCCATTCAAAATTTATAAAACGTGTCTGAGCTGTCAGAAAGCAGGGGGGCGAAGAGCTGGAATTACACTCTGCAGAACTCTGAGAGCTGATTGGAGGACAGGGACATCATCTTCACACGGCCCACAGGAACAGAGCTGAGGCTCTCAATCAGCTGAAGCTCCCTCCCCTGTCACCTTTTTTCTGTTGGTGTCAGGAAAACTTGTCAGAAGTGATTCAGCAGAAGCAGCAGACAGAAATTAGAATTAGGGGGTTATTTACTAAAGAAAAATCCACTTTGCATTGCAAATGCACTTGAAAGTGCACTTAAAGTGTACTTGTAAGTAAAGTCGCTGTAGAACTGAGGGGGACATGCAAGGAAAATAAAAAACAGCATTTTAGCTTGCACATGATTGGATGATAAAATCAGCAGAGCTTCAACTCATTTCAGATCTATCCCTTAGATTTAGAGCGACTGCACTTCCAGGTGCACTTGCAGTGCAAAGTGGATTTGCCTTTCGTAAATAACCCCCTTAGTGCTCTTAATTGAAACAAGTACACACTATAGAGGCTTTGTTTATATTTCATGTCTGAGGTTTACAGCCACTTTCAGGTTTTAGGGAGAGTTGGTGTTGTGGTTACAGAGGGGGTTAAAGTGAGGGTTACTGTGCATTATGATAATTTGTGCTTTTTACTAAAATGTGATGATGTGAATTGTAACTGTTTAGTGTTAGGATTCGTTTTACAGTAAGGAGTGGTGTCAGCCCTTGTACACATGGTCGGACATTCTGACAACAAAATCCGTCAGATTTTGTCCGACGGGTTTTGTCTGAAACTTGTGTTGCATACACACGGTCGGACAAAGTTGTTGGAAAATCCGATCGTTCATAACGTGTTGAGGTTATTTTCGTTACGACGGGACTACGTTCAGGCTAGTAGCCAATAGCTTTGGTCTAGGAATTTGATCTGAGTATGTGTGGCACTTTGTCCGATCGGAATTCTCTAAACACAATCGGACAAAGTCAGCTCTAAAACTTTGTTCGTCGGATATTCTGACGGAACCAGTCCAATGGAGCCCACACACGGTCGGATTATCCGACAACACGGTCCGATCGGACATTTTCCGTCGGGTTACCGTTTGTGTGGGTGTTACAGGAAAAGTGTGTTGAGGTTAGAGCAACAAATTAGTGTTTGGATTATTGTAACGGTGTTGATTAGAATTACAGGCAGGGTTGGTGTGGGGTAGTGTTATAGGGAGAGTTAGTGTCAGGCAGGGCCGCCATCAGGGGGGAAAGCCCATACACATGTAGGGGGCCTGGGCGCCAAGAGGGGGCCAGACCTCCGGCAGGGCTGGGAGGAGCACCTGCCTCTTGGCGCAGGGCCGCTGAGTGGCTGTGCTGGTTTTCTATATACAGGTATTCCTTTCTAGTCGAGGGGGGCTGAGTGCGTACTGGTGTGGGGGCTGCGTGTATACAGGTATGAGGGTGAATGAGTGCATACAAAAGTGAGGGAGGGCTGAGTGTGTACAGGTGTGAGGATGACTGAGTACATACAAATTTGAGGGCGGCCGAGTGTGTACAAGTGTGGGGGGGCTGAGTATGTACATGTGTGGGGGGGCTGAGTGCATACAAATTTGAGGGGGCTGAGTAAGTACAAATGTAATGGAGGTCTGAGTGTGTAAAGGTTTGGGGTGGCTGAGCGTGTACAGGTGTGGAGGGGACAGAGTGTGTAGAGGGGTGGGGGGCTGGGTGTGTACAGGTGTAGTGGGGGCTGAGTGTGTACAGGTGTGGGGGACTGAGTGTGTGCAGGTGTGGTGGGGGCTGAGTGTATACAGGTGTGGGGAGGCTGAGTGCGTACAGGTGTGGCGGTTGGGCTGAGTGTGTACAGGTGTGGGGGGGGCTGAGTGTATACAGGTGTAAAGGGGCTGAGTGCATAAAGGTGTGGGGGGGGAGTTGCCCATATACTTTACAGATGTGGGGCAAAGCTGTGTGTAAATACAGTGTGTGTGTCTACAAGAGGGGGGGGGGGGGGTGCTGCGTGTATACAGGATTGTGTGTACAGGTGGTGGCTGTATGTGTATAGTTGGGGGAGGGGGATGCCCTGTTAGGTAGGCCTCACAAGTCCCCATGAATTTTAATTGTGCCCCTGCTTAGCCCTCCCGAACAACACAAACCAAGTGACCTGGGTGAAAAATGGATGGATGTTCTCCAATGTGTAGGGAGCATTTGAAAGCACGACTATAGATTTTGACTTGGCATGCATGGACACTCAGGGATATTTGCTCAGGATTAGGAAAGGTCTGTCCAGGGTCACAAAGAAGGGGAGAGCGGAGGAGTGGAGAATGGAGATCAGGGCCTTGTGAGTGAAAGAATACTGCAGAAACTCAATGATCACAAGGTAAGGTGGCCGACACAGCACAGTCTATGGGGAAGTACCCTGATCTCCTACATTTAGTAAGGGTATCTGGTGTGATCACAAAATGATTTCAGTGTCTGACTCTGAGAAAACTTTCTCAGCTGTATGTGTGAATTCTGCATCACGTATACCAGCCCAGCTCTGGGAAGTCTTGGGACACTTCTGTCTAATGCAGTTATTGTGT
This sequence comes from Lithobates pipiens, assembly GCF_037356315.1. Classification (NCBI taxonomy): domain Eukaryota; kingdom Metazoa; phylum Chordata; class Amphibia; order Anura; family Ranidae; genus Lithobates; species Lithobates pipiens. The sequence continues at coordinate 237,146,183 of NW_027507790.1, forward strand.
CTGACACACATATGCCTCAGCCTCAACCATTTAAGTTTAATGGAGACCGCCATTACAGGGGTTTCCTTAATCAGTGTTGTATGCATTTACAGATGCACCCTGCTGTATTCCTTCAGAGAGGTCCATGCAGGTTGATGCTATCAAGAGATCCATTTCCATTCAGCAGAGAAAGAGAAGACACTCAGAGAACGTATGCCTATATTGTGGAGACTCTGGTAATTACGCAGTTAATTGTCCTAACAAGATTAGAACAATTGCTGTGACTGATGTGCTTGTGTCTGAAAAAATTAATTTCATTAGCCATTCCATCTCCCAATTGATTCTCAAATAAAATAAAGTAAATTCTCTATTATCCATTATTCCCTGCTCTGCTATGCTGGACTCTGGGGCTGGAGGTAACTTTATGGACATAGAGTTTACTTAAAGCAATAATATCCAAGCAAGAAATACATCTCTTCCTATTGAGATGGAGACAGTTGATGGTTCACCCTTATCTTCAGCACCTGTTACCTCTGGTTCTCCAGTTTGAGTGCTGGCCATTATGAGACCATCAGCTTTTAGCGGATCACATCAGCTAAATTTCCCATAATTTTGGGCATTCTTTGGTTTTCCACTCACAATCCCTCCATCAACTGAGGAGCGCGTACTATAGATTCCATGTCCTTCCATTGTAAGGAATACTGTAAAGTACTTGGTTGGACAAGTTCTCCTCTGGTAATGGAATCACAGGTGGATGCGGTTACTATGCAGTCATATGACAACTTGCCCCTACAATACCATGAGTTTCATGATGTGTGTGATAGGTAAAATGCTGATCAAGTACCTCCTCATCACCCATATGATTGCCCTATTGAGGTGCTCCCAGGGGCAGAAATACCTTTCAGCCGCCTTTTCAATCTGTCAGAACCTGCAATAAAGGTGCTCAGGGAGTGGCTTGATGAGAATTTAGAGAAGGGCTTTATTAGACACTCAACATCTCCTGTAGGAGCTGCCATTTGCTTTGTTGAAATGAATGACTCCCCCTTGCATTAATGCATAGGTTACAGGCACATGAATAAAATCACTATTAAAACCCATTATCCACTCCCTTTGTTCCCTGAAATGTTGGAAAGAGTTCTGCCAAGATTTTTACAAAACTCGACTTACAGGGGGCATATAACCTTGGCCTTATTCTTCAAGGGGGCGAATGGAAAACCGCCTTTAGAACCAAATGTGAACATTTTGAGTCATTGGTTATGCCTTGTGGATCTTTGTAACACCCCTGCAACATTTCAACACTTCATCAACAATGTTTTTTGAGATCTGTTGGAGCAATATGTGATTGCTTATCTGGATGATATGCTCCTTTCTTTCCAAAAACCTGGAGGAGCACCGCAAGCATGTTTGCACTGTATTTGAAAGATTAAGTCATAATTGACTTTACATCAAATTGGAGAAATTGGAGAATCTTTTGCTATATGGGGATGTCTCTTTGCTGAATATATGGGGCTGTCTCTTAGATTGGGCTGTCTCTTTGCTGGATTGGGCTGTCTCTTTGCTGGATTGGGCTGTCTCTTTGCTATATTTGTGAGTCTCTTTGCTATATGGGGATGTCTTTTTGCTGGATTGGGATTTCTCTTTGCTGAATATATGGGGGTATCTCTTTGCTATATTGGACCATCTCTTTTCTGGATTGAGATGTCTCTTTGCTGGATTGGGATGTCTCTTTGCTGAAAATATGGTTCTATCTCTTTGCTGGCTTGGACTATCTCTTTGCTGGATTGGGCTGTCTCTTTGCTATATTTGTGAGTCTCTTTGCTATATGGGGATGTCTCTTTGCTGGATTGGGATTTCTTTTTGCTGAATATATGGAGCTATCTCTTTGCATTGGACCATCTCTTTGCTGGATTGAGATGTCTCTTTGCTGCATTGGGATGTCTCTTTGCTGAAAGTATGGAGCAGTCTCTTTGCTGGATTGGACTATCTCTTTGCTGGATTGGGATGTCTCTTTGCTGTGTCAGATGTTTATACTGAAATATTAACAGTATTATATTTATGAAATTATGCAAAAATCTATGGTTTAGGAGATTTTTATGTCTTTCCACAAATCAAACAAATACTTCAAATTTGTTTATCCATGCTAGTTTGAAGACAAGAATGACTACATTGATGTGCTAAAATATATGTATATTTATTAACTAAAAATTCAGCGCAAAATAATATCAAATATATTTGGTGTTTATACAAAAAAAATATAACTTCTTTTACAGTATATGGACAATTTTGTTAACCATATGCAAACTTGGTAATATAACCAAGACTGATTTTTAAATAAAGAAAAATTTATAATGAATCTATGGTTCAACACATACTATAACTAATCCAATCATAATACTTTGAAGTCAGTTTTGTTGAGATATAACATGATATGTATGTAGCGCTACCCCCTGAGGAGCCGCTTAATGTATGTTTGGTTCTGTACTCTGTCTCTCAAGCCCAGGAATAGCCTCAACCCCTCTGGCACACCTGCTTGATAAAATTAGTGTGGAACCCAGCAACAGAGAGAAAAACACAATAATGATAACCATGAAGTATATTTACCGAGGCCCTGGGTTCCGTCACATCACCAGCTGTGGTAGTAAAGAGAGACTCACACACAATATCAGTGAACTACTTATAAAGTTTACTTGAATATATTAAACAGAATGAAGAATGTGATTAAACACAAACAATAAATGACAGTTGATAACAATCAATATAGATATGGAAACTGTGGATTCAATAATCACCGTAGGGAGTATATGTAGACAGGTGCACAATGGAACAAGTGTTCAATATTCTCCAAAGCCTATATTAAACACCTTCCCACTGAGGCCTCAATACGCACACCTAATTGCAATATAATATTACTTACATTGAATAATACAATGCAGTATTTAACCTGTACTCAAGGGCTCCCCCTAGGTGGTAATTTAATGTTCAAACTACAAAATAAAGCCGTGATGCTTTGCAGAAGATTATAAAAGTCCCATGACTCCAGATATCTTCAGCTAGCCTGTAATTTAAACTGCAGTATTTGTAATCCAACAGGGCAAAAGAGAGAAAGCAAACTGTAGAATAAATGGTATGTTGATAACTGTTTAACTGAAGAAATATGACACTTGTAACTTCCTCCTTATATGTGAGTGTAATACAGTACTGACCTTTCAGCACAGGGAGCAACAAACCCCCAGAGTTCCACTGTATGTGGCCTGTGAATTAGTAGAATCACTTCTGTGGAACTAAAAGTCTCACCAGCAGCCTGTAAACAACTTACTCGGCAAACAGTGCACTCAGACTCAGCGGCTGTGAAGCACCATCCAGATTCCCCTCCTGATGTCTCAGTCTGATGAAAAGATGGCACCGCCATGCTGTACTGCTACTTCGGATGGCTAAGATGCAGGAAAACTTCCAGATGTCCTGGCACTGCACACTGATCCGCTTACTAAGCTGGCAGGGCTGTACTCTGAAGTCCCTCAGAGGCTGGCGATCCTGCTCCACGTTGTAGGCCACAGTGTCACTGCCCTGGTCGCACGCACAGACCTCCTGCTGGCTGTTCAATGGCTTCCAGAGAGGCTGAAAGATGGCTGCGCTGTTAATTTTATTACTGCTCCCAGCAAGCTGTTCTGTGACTTGGCATTGTGGGTCCAGTAGGCATTGTGGCTCCAAACTGAGTTAACAACATGTGTCACTTCCTCGTCAAACTTTATATCCCACAATGCATAACTGTTTGCCTCTTAAATGAAGGAAAGATCCTGGTAAAGTTTCAGCAGTCACTAGAGGGAGCCAAACCCTTACTTAAGAAACAATACATTACTTAACCTAACTTTGGTAGCAAACCCTTGTGCTACATGTATCTCTTTGTCTAAAAGGGAGTAGAACTGATACTGCAGTTAGAATTCAACTCACTCCAAAACTGACACAACCAACATTGATTAGTTTAGTTAAGCATATGCTCAAGCAACTTTAATTACCCAAAAGGTAAAAATATAAATGAATACATTACCAGAGATTTAAGAAATCTGTTGTTTTGAGAAGTATCAGCTGGGTGTCCCAAAGGACTTCTCCAACACTCCTACATTCTTCCGTATTGTTTTCCTCCTGCTCATCTCTCCATCTCAAGATCCCCCCACTGTCATGTGTATCCAGTCTATATCCCCTCAGGAATGGGTGTGGAAATGCCTTTCACGTCGTAATTGACGTCAAATACATGTCATTTCCTGGACATACCTATAGAGAAATGATAGTGTCCTTACACATAGTTTTCAGTAGGGGCAGTATAGGATTAGAAATTGATATTGTTAAATGTTATTTTATATGTCAAATTCAATTTATGAATGACCCTTGACTTAGGTTTAAAAGGAAACTATAAAACATCTAGAGCTGTCTCTTATGTGTAAATTTCCTAGACTTCGTGGCTCCTATTTAAATATACGTGTTTGAAAAAATATACCCCACACAATTAACTCATGTTATAAACACCTTGAGAGTGAAGTCATGATTCTGACTAAAAGCATAACAGCTATTCATGGATATTTTTTATTAATATTATTCCTAAGCACACCAATTTATATACAGTATTTTAACCATATACCTCTAGTATACTATTACTATACTATATTTCCATGATTAATATTCAACAATAGGTAAAGAATATATATATATATATATATATATATATATATATATATATATATATATATATATATATATAGCGGCAGCTCCTGAAGAGCACGCACTATGCGTTTTTCAAAGTTAAGGTTATGCCTAAACTGCAGTTTGTTTTGGGTACAATTGTCTAAATTTAGACTTCAGCATCAGTCTGACTGGACTGTGAAATGTTCAGCCTGGCCACAGGGGGCACTGTCTCTTCTGGCAGGTATGGAACTATGGTCTGGTTAGGTGCTTAAGTTACTCTCTCTCTGAGCCTGCTCAGTGGGAGTGGCGCTCTTGCTGTGCTTTCTGGGAGAGGGTATTTAAGATGCAGACGTCACATGGTTCGGGGTTCCAGTCCAGAATGATGTACTGACTTCATGGTCCTGGTCCTCCTGACCAGCCCCCAGGAAGGCTATGGCCTGGGGTGCGGATCCATCCGATCTTGATGTCTCGGGCTGGCTAGCCCGAGGCAAGGAAATTAAAGGAGGATTTTGAGGTGGTTGGGTGCCGTCTCTGGTTTGGGAGAGACCCAGTAACTTCAAGCATTCCAGGGGAGGACTTTTCAGAAGAAGACCACATATGGGTTGGTTTCTTAGTAAGAGCCTGGAAGGGCTCAAGTACCCAAGAGAATCCGGTCTCATGGATACCACCAAGCTGGCTGAAAGATCCAGGTATCCTATGAGTGTTCTTCAAGTTTAGTTTCTACAACAACGTCTGTGGCAGAGACATTATCTTGTATGTTCTACAACAACGTCTGTTGCAGAGACTTGTTTCTGAGTAAGCACCTTGTTGGCTGCAAGGCCTTGTGAGAGAAGGACTGTCCAACTTGAGTGAACATCCAGTTGCGAATGGCTATTCTCTGGATGCAGTCAAAGTAAGTAAGTTCTTCAACATTTTGACTTTGACATTAAGAGTACCTGAACTTCCTTTTCAACCCTCTGATCCCAATTTAAGAGACTGTTCAGTGTCTACGTTTTGCAAATAAAATCCATTCAAGTGGATATGTTGTCAGTTTCTTGAGTTACTGGGCCATCTACCATGGGAACCCCTAGACGTGAAGCGAGTGGAACAGAAGGTAGCGGTATGCCCAAATCTAATCAGCGGCTCCTTCGGGGGTAGTGCTACATATATATATACATATATATATATACGATTGAATCTGCTTCCCCTCTATTCCTGCTGCTGGACATCGTCAGCTGAGCTCAGCTGCCTCTCTCTGCCCGGTGCCGCCTCCGCCGGCCTCACAGCCTCTCAGGTCTCGGGCCCCGGCTACTACTGGGTGGGTAGCAGAGGAAAATGACTCTGCTGGGGAAGACGAGATAAGCAGGCAGGCGGCTGGCCCGGGATTTGAACCAAGGCAGAAGAACATGTGAGAGGAGCTGAATGGGCATGTGCCGGAAACTTAATAAATAGTCCATCTGCTCTGATTAACATATCATCATCAGAAAGGGACACAGATCATGGAAAAAATACACCGCTAAGCTAGTAGGAGCGGGAGTGTGTAATTCAGATTTTTTTTTTTATTCTGCACTGACTGTCTTTGAAAATTGCCCCAGCTCCTTTTGAAGTCAAATTTGGGGACAAAACCAGGGACAGACTTGGTCCGGGGACTGTCCTCTGAAACCGGGGACATCTGGTCACCCTATGTTATAGGAAGGGCTAGTTTTAGGGGTAGTGTAGTGTTATTTGGAGGGTTAGTGGAAGGGTTAATGTTAGGGATGGTGCTATAAGAAGGGTTAGTGTTAGGCATAGTGTTATAGGAAGGGTCAGTGTAAGGGGTAATGTTAGAGGGAGGGTTCGTGTTAGGGGTAGTGTTAGAGGGAGGGTTAGTGTTAGGGGTAGTGTTATAGGGAGGGTTAGTGTTAGGGAAAGTGTTATAGGAGAGCTTAGTGTTAGGGGCAGTGTTATAGGGAGGGTTAGAGTCAGGGGTAGTGTTATAGGTAGTATTATATGGAAGGGGTGGATGGTTAGTGTTAGGGGTAGTGATAGTGATAGTGATAGTGTTATAGGGAGGGTTAGTGTTAGAGGCAGTGTTATAGGGAGGGTTAGTGTCAGGGGTAGTGTTATAGGAGGAGTTAGTGTTAGGGTAGTGTTATAGGAAGGGTTAGTGTTAAGGTAGTGTTGTAGGGAGGTTTAGTGTTAGGGGTGGTATTATAGGGAGGATTAGTGTTAGGGGTGGTGTTATAGGGAGGGTTAGTGTTCATCTTTACAGCATAAGCACTGAAGTCTTTCAAGTGGGCTCTCTCAGCAGTTTAGCTCCCCCTGCTACCTCTCCCTCAGCTCCTGCTCTGAATTTTTATTAGGGATTAGGAGGCTAGAAATCTACAAAGTTACTGCTGGTAAAAGGTGCCTGAGTTGCTAAATTACTACCACAATTTATACCAGCCTATACCTTTGCAAAAGCCCGCGATGTAACATGTGAGGTAGGCAGTGATGCAATCACACTGGAAGGAGCCAGGTGGAGCTTGTGAAAGCAGGAAGTTAACTGAGACATGCTGTTTTTTGACCTCTGACATGTGAGTGTATTTTACTTTGGAATAAATAATTATATAAGCGATCCACACTATAAGTCTTTCCTCTTATATTTTATATGATTGACATCTCGCTGTGAGCTGTATCTAGCCAGTGGAAGCATTTCTACTGCAAAGGCGCTATTGACCACTTCTTACTGGTGAGGTCAATTCAAGCAGGTGAGAGGACACCCATAGGTGGGATGAAGGGCACTACGGTGTGTGTTTTTTTTGTTAATCCAGGATGTGTTCTAGTGCAGTGGTCATCAACCCTGTCCTCAGGGCCCACTAACAGGCCAGGTTTGCAAGATAACTGAAATACATGACAGGTGATATAATTTGCTGCTCAGTGATTGCAGTATTCTAGTCTTCATCTCCCCAAGATAATACATAAAACCTGGCCTGTTAGTGGGCCCTGAGGACAGGGTTGATGACCACTGTTCTAGTGGATGGGATTGCACTGTTACGAAGATCAATTATATTGGATTTTTTATGGATTTTTTTTTCATGGACTGATGTTTATGATTTATATGCATTTTTTCACATAACATGCCGTGTGTTTTTTATCTGATGGTCATGCATATATTGATTTAAGCATATAAATATATTTATATATATTTTTCCTTATACATATATATTTTTCTTTACACATGAGAAGTGGGCACTGCACTGTTTTTTTTATGTGTTGCTAAATTACTTGAACGGTTCCATTGCTTCTACTGTGAAATTTGAGAATGAATTAATCCACATTGCCTATTACAACAGAGCTGGTTGAGGGCTTGTTTTGAAGCTCATTTACTGCTTGTTAAAGCAGAATTTTACAGGGTGGATGTGCTATTTCCAGAATGTGCAAATATGCACTGCCTTGACTTGTACGTTATAATTCAAATACTTTCTGTAAGGCTGGTTACCCAGCTCTAGTTTTCTTCCTGGTCCAACTTCTTATGGGTCTGCTTTTGGGAAGCCACTGATAACGTTACTCCTGTTGTCCTGGCAGCTGGCTTGGTTCTAAGCATCTTGCAGATGCTGCATATAAGGCATAAACATAAACTTCACAATCTGCATGTCTCTATTGCCAAAAAAAAGTCTATTTCCTATTTTTTTGTTATTTTATGACTTTAGTTCTGCTTTAAAAATATGGAAATTTTTGAATGATCATAGTTTGCAAACAAATTTATTTCAAAGTTTGCATAACTCTAATTACTCCCCAGGCAGAGAAGTATAAGAAACACATTTTCAGCTACGGTATACACTAAACCAGCCTTTCTCCACATGGTATGCCCCAGAAGAACCCTTGAAATTGTTTTTATATCACAGAGAACCCCTGCTAGAGTCACTTCATTGCAGGTCAGTGGGATGAATGCCCCTTATATTAAAGGACAGTGGAAACAATGCCCCCCCCCCCCCTTACAGTATTGATCGGAAAGCCCCCTTTTACTGACAGTTAAAAAGATAATTAGTGTACCAATATACTGGCTATGACAAGTGCCGTTGGCTCCTGAACTATTCAGATACCATCGGATGGGAAGTCAATCAGCCCCAGCTCAAGGAAGCACTAGCAACCTCTGGAGGAACCCTACCTTTCCTCTGAACCCTGGTTGACAATGGCTACACCACATAATGGTTTCTTTCAAGATGATGTGTTTAGTCAGAACAAGTAATTAGGCTCCACAATATTTTTATTTTTATTTTTATTGTGAATGTCAAAATATTTTGTGTCTACAAACTAAAAGGAATGAAATTGCCAGAGAGGTGCTAAAATATAATCATGTCGTTGGAAGACCCTCCTCGACCATTATTTACAGAACAGGCCAGTAAGTCCGTACTTTGGAACTATGGAGGTTGGAAAGATTGTAACAAGGGAACGTACATCATTTACATAAAATATTGTTTACATAAATAAAATCTCATTTATCCGGGACAATCAAATGCTTGTGGAATAGAAGCTTCTCCGTGATATAAATTGTGCCATCAATCTCAGCTTTGTGCATTGTCCTTCATCATTTGGTACAGGTAATCCAGCATCTAGATATACAGAAACAAATGTTTAGTTCTGAGGCAAAAGCAAGCTGCTGGTATGAATAAAAGTTATCCAACTATCACATTCACAAGATACATCAGACCATATCACAAGACAAGCTAAAATACTATTCTGGCAAATGACACAGTTGATAATGACATGTAATCTCTATAATCCAATGAGAACCTATTTCCATTCTTATTGTTACCATCATTTTGTATGGAACATAAATGACTGAAATATGTTTACCAATATTTTTCCTTGGACTTCTTTTTTTTATTTGGCACATGTCCAATGCTGACCACTGTGTAGAAGACCATTTGGCAAAAGGTAAAAAAAAAGTAACAAAAACATTTTTCATTGCTATGTGTGGAGGGTGGTGAAAAGTTAGGACCTCTGCCAGGTTTTTATTTCTGTTTTCCCAACGGGAAGATGGTCCCCCACTTTCTGTTGAGGTGATGGGTGTCAGACAGAACATAATTTCAGGGAAAATCTTACTAATAGGGAAACAGACAGAGTTAACACTTGACCTAGGTTCTTACCCTTGCCTACTAAAATGTTTGGAATTGGACATTATTAGTTATCACCTGCCAAGGTGGTAGGGTGGGCGGTGTAGTCCTGCTTGACCCCTCTGCCAGGCCTACAATATTGGTCTGAAGTAAGACCCATCTATTGTTTGGCCTTCTCTTAAAATATAGCCAAACATGTAGTACTATATGGGGCTCTTCATGGCTGACCACTTTGGCACAGTTCCTCATACCTAGTTGCATAGTTACATAGTAGGTGAAGTTGAAAAAAGACACAAGTCCATCAAGTCCAACCTATGTGTGTGATTATATGTCAGTATTACATTGTATATCCCTGTATGTTGTGAAACCACCGACTGTGGAAGGGAATTCCACATTCTTGCCACTCTAAGCCCTTGTACACACGGTCGGAGATTCCGACAACCAAATCCGGCAGATTCTGTCCGTCGGATTTTGTCTGACGGATCTTGTGCGAAACTGTTGCATACACACGGTCGGATGAAGTTGTCGAAAAATCCGATCGCTCAGAACGTGATGACGTTATTTCGTTACGACGGGACTACGTTCAGGCTAATAGCCAATAGCTTTGGTCTAGGAATTTGATCTGAGCATGCGTGGCACTTTGTCCGATCGGAATTCTCTACACATGATCGGAGTATGTCCGATCGGACAAGTTTGTCGGAAAATATTTCCAGCAAGTTGGAAAATTTGGTCTGACGGATATTCCGACGGAAACAGTCCGATGCATACCACACACAGTCGGATTATCCGACAAAACGGTCCGATGAGGACACATTCCGACGGATTCTCTGACCGTGTGTACAAGGGCTTACAGTAAAGAACCCTCTACGTAGTTTAAGGTTAAACCTCTTTTCTTCTAATTTCAATAAGTGGCCACAAGTCTTGTTAAACTCCCTTCTGCGAAAAAGATTTATCCCTAAATTAATTTTATTAGGGCACATTTATGCATGAAAATTTACTTTGCACAAGAGCACTTTAATGTACTATATCAATTAGTGTATTATTCAAGCACTTTAAAGAGGAAGTATACCCTGATGGTGGCTGTCTTCAGGTAAATATCTCCTAAACCGTATAGGTTTAGGAGATATTTCTTGGACCTATAGGTAAGCCTTAATCTAGGCTTACCTGTAGGTCAAAGTGGTTTGTAAGGGTTTACAACCACTTTAAAGTGGAGTTGCCCCCCAAAAAATAAAACTACTTAAAATTCTTTAAAAAAATCAAAAAAAAATAATTGGCAAAAAAAAAAATTTTTACTCACCTCTAAATACCGGTTGCTAGGGGGTCCCTCGTAGTCTGCCTTCTTCATTGCCCGGGCTGGTGACATCACTTCCCCTCGCGCCGCACATTCACCTGGGACCTGTCACGTGTCCCAGGTGACTGTACGGCGTATCACGGCGCCCTGCGCCGCTCGCGCATGTGCAGTGGGTGCCCGGCTGTGAAGCCACAGCCGGGTGCCCACAGTATGCATGACGGCGCCGCGAGCGGAGCGGGGAGCGAGGGGGGGGCTTCGTTCCCCCGCATCGCTGGAACCCGGGACAGGTAAGTGTCCGATTATTAAAAGCCAGCAGCTGCAGTATTTGTAGCTGCTGACTTTTAATTTTTTTTTTTTAGGGGGTACCCCACTTTAATACTGTTTACATATTTAAATGCACTTTATATAGATTTATGTATAGTTTTGCACATGCTGGCACAAGATATAATTGGATATGATTGCAATATATTTACAAGATATAATCATATAGAATTGTAACATATTTACAGGTTTTTGATGAACTTGTATCTATTAAGAGGTAACATTAACACTAGCGTATATGGTGGTCACATGACAGTACTTGGATAGCGCAGCATTTTATTGTATTTATTTATTACAGGTACTTATACAACACTTGCTATTTACACAGTGTTTTACATATTTATTATACCTCTACATCAGTTCCTCAATTAACTTACAATCTAAGTTAACTAACTCACATTCATACATATACAGTGCTTTGAAAAAGTATTCATACCCCTTGAAATTTTGTCATGTTACAACCAAAAGCGTAAATGTATTTTATTGGGATTTTATGTGATAGATCAACACAAAGTGGCACACAATTGTGAAGGGGAAGGAAAATGATAAATGGTTTTCAATTTTTTTTACAAATAAATATGTGAAAAGTGTGGCGTGAATTTGTATTCAGCCCCCCCTGAGACAATACTTTGTAGAACCCCCTTTCACTGCAATTACAGCTGCAAGTCTTTTTGGGATGTCTCTACCAGATTTGCACATCTAGAGAGTAACATTTTTGCCCATTCTTCTTTGCAAAATAGCTCAAGCTCTGTCAGATTGGATGGAGAGCGTTTGTGAACAGCAATTTTCAAGTCTTGCCACAGATTCTCAATTGGATTTAGGTCTGCACTTTGACTGGGCCATTCTAACACATGAATATGCTTTGATCTACACCATTCCATTGTAGCTCTGGCTGTATGTTTAGGGTCGTTGTCCTGCTGGAAGGTGAACCTCCGCCCCAGTCTCAAGTCTTTTGCAGATTCAACAAGTTTTCTTCTAAAGCCGCGTACACACGGGTGGACTGTCTGGCCAACTTAGTCCGTCAGACAATCCGACGGACAGTCCGTCATACTTTCGAATGAACAGACTTGACCACACACACCACTTTTTGAGCGGAATAATACGGCGTACTAAGTCCGCCATACTATCCGCCCTACTTTTGAAATGAACGGACTCGCCCACACACGCGGAGGAAAGTCCGCTCATTTCGAGCACGTCTCCAGGTAGGCGGGGCACGCGAAGGAGACGTCGCTGACCCCGCCGCCTGGTATGGACTTAAAGGGGACCCCCAACGCCGAAAAAAATCGGCGTGGGGGTCCCCCCCAAGTCCACAACAGACCCTTGTCCGAGCACGCTACCCGGCCGGCCAGGAAAGGGGGGCGAGCGAGCGCCCCCCCCTCCTGAGCCGTACCAGGCCGCATGCCCTCAACATGGGGGGGTGCCTTGGGGAAGGGGGGGCCGCACGGCCCCCCCAACCCAAAGCACCTTGTCCCCATTTTGATGAGGACAAGGGCCTCTTCCCGACAACCCTGGCCGTTGGTTGTCGGGGTCTGCGGGCGGGGGGCTTATCGGAATCCGGGAGCCCCCTTTAATAAGGGGGCCCCCGGATACCGGCCCCCCACCCTATGTGAATGAGTATGGGGTACAATGTACCCCTACCCATTCACCTGTAAAATAAAAGTACCAAAAAAAACACAACACACGAGATAAAATACTTTATTGCACAGCTCCGGGGGTCTTCCGTCTTCGGGGGTCTTCTCGCCGGACTCCTCCGCTATCTTCTTGTAGCTCTTTTGCTAGCGGAGGAGTCCGGCTTTCTTCCTCGCCACCGGCCTCTTCTCCCGACTTCGGTGGTCTTGTCCCCCTCTTCGGTTCTTCTGCCGGGCCACCGCGCCTTCTTATAGCTCTTTTACAGGCGGTGGCCCGGTCTTCTGTCGCCGCCGTCGCCGCCGTCGCCGCCACCGCCGCCTTCCGTTCTTCTTCTTCTTCTTCTTCTTCTCCAGGAGATGTTGCCTCGACGATCTCTCCGGCCGGAATGCCAGGGACGCACTGCGCGGCCACTTATATAGGGACAAGGGGCGGTGTCACATGGCTTTATGTCACATGGGTTGGTGTCACATGGTGACCCCGCCCCCTTACGATGTCATAGTCCCCATGTGACATCAACCCATGTGACCAACCCATGTGACATAAAGTCATGTGACACCGCCCCTTGTCCCTATATAAGTGGCCGCGCAGTGCGTCCCTGGCATTCCGGCCGGAGAGATCGTCGAGGCAACATCTCCTGGAGAAGAGGAAGAAGAAGAAGAAGAAGAAGAAGAAGAACGGAAGGCGGCGGCGGCGGCCACCGCGGCGACAGAAGACCGGGCCACCGCCTGTAAAAGAGCTATAAGAAGGCGCGGTGGCCCGGCAGAAGAACCGAAGAGGGGGACAAGACCCCCGAAGTCGGGAGAAGAGGCCGGCGGCGAGGAAGAAAGCCGGACTCCTCCGCTAGCAAAAGAGCTACAAGAAGATAGCGGAGGAGTCCGGCGAGAAGACCCCCGAAGACGGAAGACCCCCGGAGCTGTGCAATAAAGTATTTTATCTCGTGTGTTGTGTTTTTTTTGGTACTTTTATTTTACAGGTGAATGGGTAGGGGTACATTGTACCCCATACTCATTCACATAGGGTGGGGGACCGGTATCCGGGGGCCCCCTTATTAAAGGGGGCTCCCGGATTCCGATAAGCCCCCCGCCCGCAGACCCCGACAACCAACGGCCAGGGTTGTCAGGAAGAGGCCCTTGTCCTCATCAACATGGGGACAAGGTGTTTTGGGGTGGGGGGGCCGCGCGCCCCCCCCTTCCCCAAGGCACCCCCCATGTTGAGGGCACGCGGCCTGGTACGGCTCAGGAGGGGGGGCGCTCGCTCACCCCCCTTTCCTGGCCAGCCGGGTAGCGTGCTCGGACAAGGGTCTGTTGTGGACTTGGGGGGGACCCCCACGCCGATTTTTTTCGGTGTTGGGGTTCCCCTTTAAGTCCATACCAGGCGGCGGGGCCAGCGACGTCTCCTTCGCGGGCCCTGCCTACCTGGATACCCGCTCGAAATGAGCGGACTTTTCTCCGGGCGGGAAAAGTCCGCTCATTTCAAAAGTACGGCGGACTGGCATACACACGGCCGGATTGTCCGCCGAAATGCGAGTACGACGGACAGTATTTCGAACATTCCGAAATACTTAGTCCGCCGTACTGCACGTTGAAAAAGTCTGCAGCCAAAGTTCACATAGTGTATGGCTAATCCAACATGTCATTCTTCTCCCTGACAGTTGCCAGTGCCAGTGCAAGGACCATTTTCTCTGCTGACCACCAGTTTAGCAGGGCATTCTTTCCACTCACCATCTTTATGGAAATGGGCCCATCTTCCAAAGGTCTCCAGCAATTGCACAAAGAGGCAAGGTCTGCTTAATATGTCAGACCCCCCCCCCCCACACACACACACACCTCTAAGCCAAAAAGGCAGCATCAATCCTATAAAACAAACACCTGTCAAGAAAACTTTCAAAATATATTTACATTCCTTTAACCTCCCTGGCGGTATGATTAATTCAGATTTTAGGTGCTAAAATCAACAACACTGAAATATGCTGAGTTGCAGAATTGTCGCTGTCATTACTTTTAGTGTTTGATGATGAATTTCCCCATGAATCATTATCGCTCAATTCTGCAAGTGATTCTAATTTATTATCGCTGTTTTCTAGCTTAAAGCACTTTTGACGTAAATGGACATTTTTTGGTGTCTATGGACAATCTCCAGTTTCCTGGCATAAAGAATAGTATTTATAATATAAAACTGCATGCAGGACACTGGATGAACCACTAGGGACAAAGGGGATGTGTAATTATTTGATACAGTATACTGTAATCTGTAAGATTACAGTATACTGTATCTATACTGTGTTTTTTACTTTTTGAATTTGGCGCCGAACTCTGTCCCCGTGCGTCGGAGCCCGGCACTGTGACAGATCAAGCGAGACACGACGGCTCGTAGATCACAGCGGGGAGACATCGCAGGATCCAGGGGACAAGGTAAGTAACCTCTACATGGATCCTACAATGCGATCCCGAGTCTGGCTCAGGGTTACTGCTTTTTTTACTGAAATCTCACCCCGAGCCAGACTCAGAAATACCACCAGAGAGGTTAATCTACTTCCTATAACATCCTGGGAACAGCAAGGCATAGGCAAAAACGCGGGCAAAGACGTGGGCAAAGACGTGAACCCACAGGTTTACTTTAAGGTATAAAAACTACCAACATCCAGGTGCTACAGTGGTGTAGTGCAGTGATGGCAAACCTTGGCACCCCAGATGTTTTGGAACTACATTTCCCATAATGCTCAAATATACTTCAGAGTGCATGAGCATCATGGGAAATGTAGTTCCAAAACATCTGGGGTGCCAAGGTTCACCATCACTGGTGTAGTGGATAGCACTTTCCCCTAGCAGTAATAAGGGTTGCTGGTTTGAATCCCAACCATGACACTATCTGCTCGGTGACTGGTAGATCACGGTCTGGGCTTGCTTCAATCATCTTGAAATGCAGAGTGAGTACAGTAATACCTCGGACTGCCGTTAACGAGCGTTTCACAATACAAGCTATTATGTTTTTTAAATGCTGACTCGGTTTGCGAGCGCTGTCTTGCAAGTTAATCAGGATTCAATTCAAGCCTCTGCGGTGTGCAGTACCATATTTGGCCAGAGGCGAGGGGGTGCCGGTGACACTCAAAGCCGCTTGGATGCACTCGGAGCCACTTGGAAATAATCAGAAGCACTTGGAGAGGCTCGGAAACACTTGGGAACGGAGTGTTTCCGAGCCTCTCCAAGTGTTTCCGAGTGCATCTGAGCATCTCCGAGCAGTTTCTGAGTGTTTCCGAGTTTCTACGGCACCCCCCCACCTCTGGCTACATGCGGTAGTGCATACAATAGAGGTCACTGTGGAACAAATTATCTGAGTTTCTATTGACTTCTATGGAGAAACTGGCTTTGATATCCAAGTGCTTTGGATTACAAGCATTCTTCTGGAACGAATTATGCTCGTAATCCAAGGTACCACTGTACTTGCAAAGTTGGAACTGTAGTAGAGAGCAAGAACCACCTAAGGCGATGTCTCCTCCGTAGTGCTGGCTTCTGTCCCATGTGGTGTGATACCAACTGCACTCCACTGCTTATCCCGGCTAGAGGTCTCCAGAGTGGTGCCATCAGCAGGAAAGAAGAGATCTTCAGGTCAGTATGAAGCAATACACTGGGCATAATAGCATAGGGCTGCTTTCACACTGATGTGCTGCGGTTTGCCAACAACGCGGGTGCAGTGTACCTGCAGCTTTCCTGTAGGTTTAATGTGCTTAGCCATAGACTTCTATTATATCCTGCAGGTGTGGTGCACTTTATGAAAGCTCACCAAACCTCCTGAATGCATAAGTCTATTTTAAAGCGCAGCTAACCCAGGAAAGTGGCAAATGCACTGCACTGCACCTGGTGCAGGTAAACCGCAGCACATCATTATGAAAGCAGCCTTATAGGGGGCTCAGAACAGTAAGGGCTCATTTAAGTAAATGAGGCCACTCTGCAATCTTGTACAGTACAGCAAAGAAGGAGTTAAAGCAGGCAGCATTGTGTTGCTTTCTCACCACCTGCTTTAACCCCTTGGACCCCGCAGAATCATGCCATTGTGGGGCACTTGCAGAGTGGTCTCATTTACTTAAATGGCAATTGGCAGGTGGTTTCACCCACCAAAAGCAAAAGGGGGCATCTGTACACCTTTGGCTACTGCCTCAGTAGCTAAAGAGGGTAGAGATTAGGAAGGTACACTCAACCGCAGGGATTTACCAGCCCCCCCCCCCCCCCAATGAGCCCAATGTGAATGAGCCCTAAGGGTGCCGCTGCAGAATGCAACTAAGTGCTCATTCAGACACTGCTGCTTCTCTGAAAATGGATCCATGTGTGTTTGACAGGCGGTGAGAAGGTGATATGTTGCCCCTTCACCACGTGATTTAAACCCATGATTGCTGTGCAATGCATGCGATTGTGACACGATAACATGACAATTAGAGGTTTACATCAGGTGTGAGGAGGCGACACTGTGCCCGGTGTTCTTTGACTTCTCCCATGTTGTTCAGCTAGATCTCCACCTCTTTAACCACTACAATACAGGGCACTTTCGCCCCCTTCCTTCCCAGCCCAATTTTCAGCTTTCATCGCTCTAGCGCTTTCAGTGACAATTGCGCGGTCATGCTACACTGTACCCAAATTAAATTTTTATCATTTTGTTCGCACAAATAGAGCTTTATTTTGGTGGTATTTATTCACGACTCCGTTTTTTATTTTTTGCGATATAAGCGCAAAAAAGCGGAAATTTGGAAAAAAAACTATATTTTCTTTTTTCTATTTTAAAAGAAATCCAATAAAATCAAATTTGGTCATAAATTTAAGCCAAAATGTATTCTGCTACATGTTTTTGGTAAAAAAAATTCCGTTAAGTGTATAATAATTGGTTTGTGTGATCACGGACATATGTACGCAAATGATCATGTACATATGTGTGCAGGTGATCACGTACATATGTGTGCAGATAATCATTGGGACATGTGATTTTAGTGGGACATATGTGGGGGACATGTTTTTATTATTAGGGACATGTGTTTTTATTATTTGGGGACATGTATGTTTTGGGGACATGTGTGGGGACATTGTGTTTATACTGTGTGGTGTGTTTACTGTGTGGTGATTTGTGTGTACACTAGACTGGTGATCAGTGAGTAAAAAGCTGTAAAAAACAGCTCATACTCACTGATCATCAGCCGGCTGCAGCGATCTGCTCTCCTCTCCTCAGCGATGACTTCTGTGTGAGGAGAGGAGGAGCCGATTGCCTAGCAACCTGCTGTTTGTTTACATCACATGACGGCCGTGATTGGACACGGCCATCATGTGATCAGGAGGGCCAATCACAGAGCCCTCCTGCCGATCTGAGATGCGCCGTCTCCGGGTGACACGGGCGCATCGGGATCGCGCCGCTGCGCGGGCACACGCGCGCGCGATCCCGCTCCTCCTGATGGACGTTCCTGAATGTCCTATCAGGAGTAGACGGCTCCCACCCAGCCGTATATGTGCATTGGCCGGGTGGGAAGTGGTTAAGGTTGCCTACCCCTGCTTTTTTTATTGCTGTCTGTGCCATCATTATGGAGATTCACCCTCTCTATTTGTCCTGTTTGCCATTATCATTGAAAGTGAATGTAAAAGAAAGCCTACAATTTTGGGTTGTCCCCAGAAAAGTAATAAAGGGGAAATCTTCCAATGGAGATAGTAGTCCTCGTGACCTGGGGTCCCCAAGGAATTCCCTTAATTTGCAGGGTTTTACACTCACTACCTGTTTGGCTATTGGATAGGAAGTGAAAGAATATCTCTGCAATGGGACACAGATGGCAAAAAAATAACCTGACAGGGGTTATAACTGGAGTTGTCCCGATACTACTTTTTTAAGACCGAGCACAAGTACCAATACTTTTTATTCAAGTACTCGCTGATACTGATTACTGACACATTTTCTTAATGTCATGTGACAGTTAAACAGATGGGCACTGATAGGTGGCACTTACTGATGGCTGGCACTGATAGATAGCACTGACTGATGGGCACTTATAGGTGACACTGATGGCTGGCACTGATAGATGGCACTGATAGGCGGCACTTATGGGCACTGACAGGTGGCTGGCACTGATAGGCGCCACTTATGGGCACTACCAGATGGAACTGACAGTTGGCTGGCACTGATAGGTGCCACTGATAGGCGACACTTATGAGCACTGATAGATGTAATTAACAGGCACTGATAGATGACACTGATAGGTGGCACTTATGGGCACTGATGTGCAGGCACTGAAATGCAGCAATAAATGACATGAGAGGAAAGGTTTGTTTTTGCAATGCTATGCTGGGACACCCATCCTGGTACACCTTGCACTCAGCTGCAGTAGACATGTGCGATTAGTTTCGTACGAATCTCAAATTCGTACGAATTTCTCAAAATTCGTACATTCGGGAGGATCCGAAATACGAATTGCCGTGCGTCCAAATTCTGTACGGAATACGAACTTGTGTTTACGAATTCCGGATCAGCGTTTTTTGCTGCGTTTTTTGCGGCGTTTTTTACCGCGATTCGCGGCGTTTTTTACCGCGTTTTTCAGTCATTATGCTTATTATGACTTGCAGAAGACTTCTGTGATAGAAGTCAATGTAAGTTGCCTGAAGACATCAGTGAAGGACTTTCATCCTCTCTGGGCAGGCTGCCAAGAAAAGAACAAAATGATACAATGTTTCTTCTTCAATGGGCTGAACTCCGTGTGTAGAAGTTCTCAGTTTAACCATTTAAAGACTAAATCTTTTTTGACACTTGTTGCTTACAAGTAAAAATCCAGTATTTTCTGCTAGAAAATCACTCAGAAGCCCCAAAAATTATATATATATTTTTAGCAGAGACCCTAGGGCATTGATGGCGAACCTTGGCACCCCAGATGTTTTGGAACTACATTTCCCATGATGCACTGGCACTCTGCAGTGTAGTTGAGCATCATGGGAAATGTAGTTCCAAAACATCTGGGGTGCCAAGGTTCGCCATCACTGCCCTAGGGAATAAAATAGCGGTTGCAGGTGTCATTGCTGTATGTCACGCTGCTAATGTCAGTACTTTCTAGAGGTCGACCGAAAAAAAAGGGCTAACTTGCGTTTGAAAGACCTCTGCGCAAATACCGCGTCACATAAAATTTTGCAACAACCGCTATTTTATTCCCTAGGGTCTCTGCTAAATATATATATATATATATAATTTTTGGGGCTTCTGAGTGATTTTCTAGCAGAAAATACTGGATTTTTACTTGTAAGCAACAAGTGTCAAAAAAGATTTAGTCTTTAAATGGTTAAACTGAGAACTTCTACACACGGAGTTCAGCCCATTGAAGAAGAAACATTGTATCATTTTGTTCTTTTCTTGGCAGCCCAGAGAGGATGAAAGTGCTTCACTGATGTCTTCAGGCAACTCACATTGACTTCTATCACAGAAGTCTTCTGCAAGTCATAATAAGCATAATGAGCAATGTTTTTGCCTTTAAATTCATGGTAAAGAACGTTCGTACGAAAATTCGTATTTCGTACGAAACAGAACGGAATTTCGGACACAAAATACGAATTAGGAATTAATTTTATTACGAATCGAAACGGAACAGAACAAAACTAATTTTTTGACGGCGCCCATGTCTAAGCTGCAGTAAGCAGCAGTAAACATCTTTTTACACCGGACGCCCTAATTATATGGGCTGGGTGTAACAAGATGTCCACTGCTGGCTTAGTGCAGGGTGCTTAGTGCTTAGGGTGTACTAGGATGGGCATCAATATGTTCAACCACTGACTGCGCTGACTCTGCCCACCCTCTCCGCCTGCTGACTTACGGTTGCGAGCAGCCTCTGACTCCGCCCACCTCTCCCAGGTACCGGATTAGGCTTCGGGAGCATTTGTGTGTGTACAAGTACTAATGAAAATGCTTGCTACCGGTCCCGATACCAATACTAATATCGGTATCGGGACAACCATAGTTATAACCCTCCCTTACTCTATCCAAAATGAAGAAAAAAAATGTTGCCTATAGCTCTACTCTATAAGTCATATATACATAGAAACATTCACCTCTTTGTAGTTAACGTTGTCTTCAGAATCATAGCTCTTCCTGTTATAAGGGTTCACATCTCTCATTGGCTGGGAAATTCTGTTGTCACTTGACTCTATCATTCTCAATAAAGTAAGGAGTGCTTCTTTCCACTGAGCTCCATTCATTGGCTTATCCCCTTCCAAGTACCCAGTTGCTGAAGCCCTCTCCCCTCCATCATACAGATATGGATATTCTTCTATACTCTTTTTGCCCATTAAGTGCCCTGGAAAAGAAAAAAGAAGACATATAAGAAAAATAAATCTGTAAACATTTGATAATGACACCCTAAAATTATATGTTAGGTAATAAAAAAATGTATTTCAACTGTAGTTCAGCTCTATTCCAATTGGATATTTCAGTTTGCCGTGGTTGCTAGAAAGGTGAAATGTAATGCTTCTAATGTCTTTCTGGGAGTTTCCCCACCCGAAGTTCAACCCAACTTCTGTACCATTACACAACCAAATGATAGCATCTCAGATAGCTTCCCTATAATGCAGAATAAATAAATTATTATGGTACTTTGCCATAGGAGTCTCCAAGAGATGTAACAATTCATCAGGTCATTCATTTAAGGCTGGCCATACATTTAACACATTAAACTTTACTTTAGATTTACCAAAACCATATAATATGAGGTGTACACTTTAAAATGATATGCAATCAGACAGGCCCTTGCACTACATAGTTGAAGGTAAATCTAAAGGAAATTGAATAAGAAAATTGTATAATGTATGGCCAGCCTAAGTGCTGACTGTCACTTATAGGTGGAATTGGGACTAAACTGAAAGCTCATTGCTCTATCCAGTTTCTGCACATTTCAGAAGACTATGCTTAGTGAAATGTCTTGGTATATTGGGTGCAGTGCAGCTATCTATGTGTTGCAGGGACATGCAATCAGGCGAGGCAGGTGTCATCAACATAAAAAAAAAAAAACGATCGACTTCGAGGGTCATAGCTCGGTGACCTGAAGTCCTACCACACCACTGGTCAAAATTTGGGGCTCCTATCATCTATGGTTTTGGCGATATGGGGCTTCTTCTGCAGCCTGTCGGAGACTACATACAGAGTGGCCGGTTTAAATACAAACTGGCACACTCTGTTTGCAGCTGACTGAGAAGATGAGCTCACAGAGCCTCTCCTCACTTCTTGTCAGAGGCACTGAGCTCAATGGACAGCTTGGAGTCTTGGACCAATGGTAAAGTACCATCGGCCCCAGCTGTCCAATAAAAATGCTGCAATGGAGGCATGCCTCTCACTGCAGTGTCATAGAAGGGGGCGTGTATCTAAAAGACAAATGCTCTCTTCCAGCCTAGCTCTCTTAACTACAAGGAAAAAACATGGGTTTATGTGTATGAGGTTTACCCATAATCCCATGTTTTTCTCACACAGTTAAGAGGGAGAATGAGAATCTTTATGATTTATCGATTTACTGTGAAATTACTGGTTGGAAGTTAGAACTTCAAACTTCAGTAATTTCTCTGTTAAGCCACCTGCTTGAGTACAGATTTAGAAAATATAGTAGATTACCTTAAAAATAATATATAATAATTATTTGTATATTATTTACTTATGGTAATTAACCCCTTGTCATCCAGGCCAATTCTGAAACTTCTCTCCTACATGTAAAAATCCTCATTTTTTTTTTGCTACAAAATTACTCAGAATGCCCAAACATTATATATATTGTTTTAGCAGACAAGCTAGGGAATAAAATGGCGCTGCTGCAATTTTTTATGTTACACGGTATTTGTGCAGCAATTTTTCAAATGCGTTTTTTTGTTTTCAAAGAAACTGTTTCATGAATGAAAGAAAAAAACAGTAAAGTTAGTCCAATTTTTTGGTATAACGTATAAGATGTTACGCCGAGTAAATAGATACCTAACATGTCACATTTTAAAATCACGCACACTTGTGGAATGGCGCCAAACTTTAGTACCTAAGAATCTCAATAGACAACGCTTTAAATTTTTTTAGAGCTTACATGTTTATAGCTATAGAGGAGGTCTAGTGCCAGAATTATTGCTCTCGCTCTAACGTTCGCGGCGTATGTAACCTGTGTGTATCTGGCTCTGATACCAGCCAGTGCCTCAGCAGCCATTGACCTCACTGCACTTCCCTGATGTGTTGCTCAGACAAATTTGATGTATATGGATTGTTTGACAATATTCCCATTATTATAATGTTATTATTACTAATATGCTCTATTTCTAATGTGTGATATATTATCCAGTAGTAAGCATATTACAAATTAATAGAAAACAAAAAAGGTATAAAAACAGAACAGAAACAAGACAGAGGAAGAAAAAAAGAGAAGAGAACCCTTGCCTATGCTTTAAAAAAGGAGGAACGCTAACATGTCACACTTTAAAATTGTGCACACTCATGTAATGGCGACAAGCTACAGTACTTAAAAATCTCCATAGGCGACGCTTTCATGTTTTTTAACGGTTACCTGTTTAGAGTTACAGAGGAGGTTTTGCGCTAGAATTATTGCTCTCGCTCTAATGATCGCAGAAATACCTCTCATGTGTAACTTGAACACTGTTTACATTTTCGGCGTGACTTACGTATGTGTCGTCATTGACGTGTGAACATGGAGTGATGGGGTGCGTTAACATTTTTTACATTTTGTTCTTATTTTATTTATTTATTTACAATGCCCCTTTAAAAAATAAAATGTCTAATCACTTTTATTGCTGTCACAAGGAATGTAAACATCCCTTGTGACAGTAATACGAAGCGACAGGTACTCTTTACGGAGGGATCTGGGGTCTAAAAGACCCCAAACTCCTCCACTACACTTGAAAGCTTGAAAGTATTCAAAGCACCAAGATCAGCATTTTTGAATACTGACATATTTTTTTTTAAATGGAAGTAAACTGGAAGTGATGTCATGACATTGCTTTTGGGTCTCTACATCAGAGACGTGATCAAAATTGAGCTCAGCTTTGTTCGGGACTCCGGCCAGCCAGTGAACATGCCAGCTGGTGGATCTGGTCTCCCAGGGGGATGGAAGCCCCTGGCGGAGCGGCGGAAGGGGGGGGTGGGGGGGGGGGGAGAGAATTCCATCCTGCTCCTTGTAATAACAGCTGAGCGGCTGCTTAGCTGCATTGGTTGTTATTACATGAAAGCTGACCGTTGGCTCTAAAAAACGGTACTGGGTGATACCTGTAGCTGCAGGCATCACCCTCATACAACCACTTAAAAAAAAATGAAGTACAGGTATGTGATTTTGCATGAAGTGACAATATTCTCAGTTAATCTTTCACTGAAATTCAATTCAAATTCAATTCATCTTGAAATAAAATATTTCCAATTCATCTTACATTCACAAACCAGAAAATAGACTGGCAGAAAGGGGCAGCAGGCCTGGGTGGTGGTAAGGGTAGATAAGTCTTGCCACCACCTTAACCAGTTCCCGACCAGCGCACGCCGATGTACGTCGGCAGAATGGCACGGGCAAGCATATTGGCGTACAGGAACGTCCAATCTTCAATGCCGCCCTACCATCGCGAGCGCGCCACCGGCGGCACGCTCGCGTGCCGGTCGGGACCCCCGTGAGTTTGGTCGCGGGTCTCGCGGACTCGATCTTGTCTCACGGGACGGCTGAATGGAGGAAATGCCGTGTAAACAGCATTTCTCCATTCTGCCTAGCAACTAGTGACGCTGATCTCTGCTCCATGTGATTGGAGCAGAGATCAGTGTTTACTAAATGAAAGCCCAACCCCCCCACAGTTATTAACACACCCCTAGGAACACTTAACCCCTACACTGCCACCCACTGGTTAACCCCTTCACTGCCAGTGTCATTTACACAGGAATCACTGCATTTATATAGCAGTGATTACTGTATAAATGACAATGGTCCCAGAAATGTGTCAAAAATGTCCGATGTATCCGCCACAATGTCGCAGTCACAATAAAAATCGCTGATCGCCGCCATTACTAGTAAAAAAAAAAAAAATTATTAATAAAAATGCAATAAAACTATCCCTATTTTGTAAACGCTATAATTTTTGCGCAAACCAATCATAAATCGCTTATTGCGATTTTTTTTACCAAAAATACATAGAAGAATACGTATCAGCCTAAACTGAGGGAAAAAATATTTTTTTATATATTTTTGGGGGATATTTATTATAACAAAAAGTAAAAAAGAATGAGTTTTTTTCAAAATTGTCGCTCTATTTTTGTTTATAGCGCAAAAAATAAAAACCGCAGGGGTGATCAAATACCACCAAAAGAAAGCTCTATTTGTGGGGAAAAAAAGGACATCAATTTTGTTTGGGAGCCACGTCGCATGACTGCACAATTGTCAGTTAAAGCGACGCAGTGCCGAAACTCAAAAAGTGGTCTGGTCTTTGACCAGCAAAATAGTCTGGTCTGTAAGTGGTTAATGTTCATATTGGCATATAAAAAAATTAGTGGCTTTAGGACAGGGATATGCAATTAGCGGACCTCCAGCTGCTGCAGAACTACAAGTCCCATGAGGCATAGCAAGACTCTGATAGCCACAAGCATGACACCCAGAGGCAGAGGCATGATGGGACTTGTAGTTTTGCAACAGTTGGAGGTCTACTAATTGCATATCCCTGCTTTAGGATAACTGGTATAAACAGTTTGGAAAAAAAGTGGAGCTATTCCTTAAAGTGGTTGTAAACCCTTACAAACCACTTTGACCTACAGGTAAGCCTAGATTAAGGCTTACCTGTAGGTCCAAGAAATATCAACCTAAACCTGTATGGTTTAGGAGATATTTCCCCGAAAACAGGCACTGCTGTCTACGGCGCATGCGCCGTAGACAGCGGCGCGCAGGCGCACTGAGCGCGGCATTCTCAACGACGGAGCTGCCGCGCGTGTCGGCTCCCGTGCGCATGCGCGGGAGTGACGTCATCGCGGCGGAGCCGAATGACAGCGGCGGAGCTGCGAGACCCAACCAAGAAGATGGATGCGGCGGACTACAAGGGACAGCGGCGACTTCGCTGGCTCCTGTGTCAGGTAAGTGACACATAATGGACTACTATGCGATGCATAGTAGTCCATTATGCTTTGCCTTTGCAGGGAATGAAAGAGGAAGTAAACTCATCAGGGTTTACTTCCTCTTTAATTCCATCATATGTTGCCATCATGAGTATTGCTTAAAATATAAAAATGATGTACTAGGTAAACATACACATATATGTTTTATTTCAGAGTTTTCTTTCTTCTAAAAACTTTATAAGAAAGATTTAAAAACTGAAAACAGAATCCTACTTGTTTAAAATATACTGGTAAAAACACTCATCAGAAGTAACTGAATGCAGAGGACATGATGATTTATGCACACAGCTGATTTTGTGTTAAGAAATCCTAATGAGCTTCTATTAATATATGTGATTTATACAGAGCCACTTGAAATACATCATCCACCACATCTATCCACTCAAGTCAAAGTGCAGTTATTGTATATAAGTTGCTACATATTCTGAATTGGTTTACATACATACATATTAGCCCTTATATTATAGAACAGTTTTATTAGATATTGTGTTTATTTAAAAGTACCAGTATCCACAGTAGCTATTTTAATATATGTTTTAAAAGTCAGAAAATGAGATGCAATAATGCCCAATGTAGCTATGTATGTTATTGGCTTACATCTGACATTAAAAACATGATCGTTTTATTTTATCATTGTGGGGGACATTTACTAAAATTGGTGCACACAAGAATGTGGTGCAGCTGTGAATAATAACCAACCAGCTTCCAGGTTTTATTGTTAAAGCTAAGTGAACAAGCTGAAGTTACAAGCTGATTGGTTACTTTGCACCAGTGAACCAGTAAAGTAAATCTACCCCTTAGAATATGTACATCGTTTTCGATGATTTTTTTCGTTTTCGTTATATTTCAGATATGTTAGGATGAATTCAAACTATACTTTCACATGAGATCCCAAAGGCGATGTTGAAAACTGAGATATCTATGCCGACATTTCTGGTATTATTTTTCCTTCTGTGTGGTGGGTTTTTCCTGTTTTTTGTCGGATTTTTTGTGTTTTTTGAATCATTTTTTTTATTTTTATTTTTGCATTAACTTGCTAAGCTTATGAGGACTTTAGAAGCCCCTCTGTAGAAGGAGTACAGGTAAGGAAGTACTGACCTCACCATGCTTCAATTTTCACCCAATAGCTACCAGACTAAATATTAATATTTGTAATATTTGTTTTTATTTTATGTTATATTACTTTATATCTGTGTGAAGTGTTATGTAACAATGGAAAAGATATGAGAAGCGTTAAAACTCAATTTTATTCTATATTATTCGGTGTATTACTAAGTATCCAGTAGAAATCAGAGCTCAGCTATCCTTGCAATATATCGATACAACAACTGCAAGGTAATCAGCAACAACCGAATGTCAACCGTTATATGAAGGGGACCCGTTAATAAGCTTTACGAACTTTTTGCTACATTACAGATCAGCCTGATTGGGAATCTCTAGGTATATATGTGTGCCTGAAACAGGAATGTTTGTATTGCAGTTGTTGAAAAAAAATCTGAACGCAATATGCAATTTCTTCATAAGAACCTTTAACGTCATCGTATTCCCTCCTATACAATCTATAGCAAAGGTAGCGATAATATAGTATATAATATACTGCAGAGCTGCACAATCTCATGAAGGGGCTAGTAAAGCCAGTCTTCCACAGTCTGTATTGCTGAGCATAATATATTATTTATCATCCTTTCGTGTAATTGCTTATGCCCTGAACTGTTTGCCTTTGCCTCATTCTGCCAGCTGAATTCCATTTCATTTGGAAGCTTCATTTGTAATTATACCGATCTCATAATCTCTACAGGAGCAATGCAGTAGAATTATCACTGCGTTCATAGTGATCTTTTATATTTTTTTAATAGTGTTTTTAGTTAATAGTGATCTTATTCCTTTAAGGGTATTGAGTGCCAATGTAAAAAAAATATGCCAGTGTTGTTATAATATGCCATTGTAAAGTAAGACTTTACCAAGTGGTATGCACAATTGATATATTAATAAATATAATACATAAATAATAAATGTATATTATTAGTATTGGCAAGGGAGGCATATTAGTTATGGAGCGCTACAGATTATGTACAGCTTGTGAATAGGGCACGTATTTCATTACTTGCTGGCTAGTTCGATTCCAGCCTTACCTTCCTTTCCTAAAAGGTCTAGCACTTACAAAATAATATATTATTAAAGGTGAAATATTATCATTCTTCTTCTTCTTCTTCTTATTATTATTATTATGAATCATGTATTATATATTTAAATAATATAAATATTATATAATATAGGGTTATATAATTAATACTTATAATAATGCTAATAATAATAATAACAACAAAAAGAATAATGATAATAATAATAATAACTATTATTATTATTATTATGAAGAAGAATGAATTCCACCCCAAAATATCTCGCAAATCACACGCTTGCTTATATCCTTCCATGGATTCCCAGGTGAATATGGCCAATACAAAGCTAAATGATGGTATTGTGCTCTCCATAGTGAATGTCCCAGAATGTAAGCAAATAGTTTGGGAGCCCAATATTATTTTTGTCATTGTGGAAGCTGGAAGACATTGTGGGGAAACCTTGTCATCCGAGGCTTTAGGTAATAAAAAAAAAACGAAACCCCCCCCCCCCCCCCCAAAAACCCTATAGCCACCCAACCAAACAATAAATATTGGTTTTAGGTGGAATTGCCCTTTCAGAAGATTCTAATTCACAATATTTTAGTGCAAATCAAATTAAAGTTTAGTACAGTCCTTTTCTATAGAAATATTGTATGAGTCAGTGTAATCGTTTGTTATTCATACCTAATTGTATTTAAACACAACCTATATAGATAAAGAACAATATTATTTGTCATAAACGATATTTTTTACAGGGCAGTGCACGTTTTAGAGCAGTGCAGTATCATGTTTTCTATTTAGTCCGATTTAATTAATACAAAATAATAATAATAAATAAATAAATAACCCAATAGTATATGTGCTTTGTACTTACTCTAATAACAAAAATACAAAAATAAACTATACACATTTTAGCACAAATAGCCAATTACAATGATGTGCTGCAAAGTACTCTACTTTTTACCAACCAATCAGAAACGACCTCTCTACTAACTGACTGGGAATAAACTTAAATTGAATGGCTGCTGTGCTGTGTACATTGTAATTATTGAATCATCTTTAATCTGGACTCAATCTATTGGTACAGTGCAATGAAAACGGCATGCTGGGATTTGTGGTCCTATGACAGGCAAATGTTTGCTTCCAATGATAAAAGATCAGCTTGGCACACCTTGAAGCATGCTGGTGTAGCAGTGTTATGGTGGGCACACATGCCATCACAAGTGCTGGGTCAATAATGCTGATAGACATTGGACAACAGATCCCAGGATCCTGCTGTAGAGTACAGAATGACCTCCAGTGTAAATATACAGAGTAGGAAGCCACTCTATACAGCAAGGTCACCAGCTAAACAACTGACAGACATAATAGTCAATTAGGCATGCTAAAATTAGGAGCAACATAAATAAATAAAAATCCTCATGGAACTGTGTCTTCTCCAGTTGGAACTTAATCATAATTTTACTAGCCACAATGTTAGCAATGTATCTAATTCTAAAATGGAGCTTATTATACAGCTGGGATTCTGCATAATAAATATGTACTACATAGCTGTCAATGGTTTAAAGTAATAGGTGGGAACACAGGAGACGGTCTAAGAATGTCATTTTCAATGTGGTCTAAGGATGGCCATACACTGTACAACCTGATTGTACAGTCTCTGTATAATCTGCAATCTGATCAAATGATTCTTTACAGAATCACATTAATACAATATCAAAAAAGATGCATTGGGGTTTATTTACTAAAACTGAAGAGTGGAAAATCTGGTGCAACTCCAACCAATCAGCTTCTAGGTTTCATTGCCACAGCTTAACTGAACCACCTGAAGTTAAAAGCTGATTGGCTACCAAGCACAGCTGCACCAGATTCTGAGTGCACCAGTTTTAGTAAATCTACCCCATACCCTACTGCCATTCATCAATTTCAAACAAAATGGATTGATTCAAAATTATGGTGATCAGTCTCATTTTGCATGCTTTGCTTTCCATTTCCAGGGACTAAGGCAAACCCCAGGGCTGGCTGAAAACCTGGGAAAGCTAGACACTAAGGCTTACTATATGCTATAGAATCTAATTGTAAAATCTTTAGACCTACCATCAATTATGTAGTGCAAAGGCCTTCCTGATTTGATACTAATTGAATTGGTTCTTCATGCTTGTCTTTATATGGTATAGTTTTGGTAACTCTCAGGGCTTTTTCTCATTTACGACTGTTGGTCAGTAAAAGTAGGCGGTTGAGCCACTTTTTTCTCCCCACCAATCACTCCCTTTAAAATCAACACATCAGCTGAAAGAGGTTGCAAAAACGATACCCCTTGTAACATTTAGTGGACAATACTGCTGCTGATGACCCATTGAAGTGACTAGGTCTGTACTACAACAGTGTGCAATGAACATGTTTGGAGTGCAATGGTGCTAGCTTTTAAGGGTTAAAACATATAATTTCCCGTCTGCCTGTCAGCCACCCTCTGAAAAGCAATCCATTGTGGATCCCTTTTTCAGAGGGGGGGCAAGAGCTGCGGCTTATGTAAACAAGCCCTCAAGGAGATTCTACAGAGATTGTACAATCAGATTGTATAGTGTATGACCAGCTTAAGGCTGAAAAAGGCAGCCAATGACACACAGCAGTCTAATAGTAGTTAGTCACACTCAGATGAACTTGTTCTGTAATCAGCACTGAACAAGTCCAGTTCAATGTGACTGACTACTACTAGATATACCATGATCTGGATAAATGAAAACCTTCAAAGCCAGCCCCAAATACCTTTATCAGGGAGCTATTAAAATAGAAGAAATTGCACTTACCTACAGCCCAGTGGCTTCCCCTGGGGGACATTTTGGAGAGAGTGGCTGGGTCAGGGTGCTGTTGGGAAGGAGCAGCCTCTGAATGGACCTTGAAGAGGATGAGAGTGCAGAGGATGAGAGAGAATAGGGTGCGATATCTCCAGAAGACCAGAACTCTTTCCATCATGGAACTCTATGGGAGGGAGCTGTCCAAGGTGCTGAACTGGAGAGCTGGTACTGGGTGCTGTCTATGGTGCTGAAGATGAGAGCTGAGCTGTCTATGGTGCTGAAGATGAGAGCTGAGCTGTCTGTGGTGCTGAAGATGTGTACAGGCTTTGTCAGTGGTCTATGGAAGGTTAGACTGGGAGTGTGGGCAGCCTTCTTCCTCCCTGGATCCTGTGCAACTCTTCTACCTCCTCCTTTACCAGCAGCATTTATAAGTGAAGGAGGGATGTCTGTTGTCAGAATTTATCAGACTGGCACCTCCTCCACAAGTACCTTCCTGACCTCACCCAGCCATTGACCTGGTATCCACCAACACTCTGTCTGAGTCATGTATGCCAATATCACCTAAAGTCCTTGTCAATCAAATCTCATTGCTATTTGTTTCCAGTAATAAATCTTCCTCTGCTGCTTCTTTCCCTTTACAGTGTGTTAATTCTCACACCTTTCACCAAATCTTCATCACCAGTGTTTGCGCAGCATGAGTAAAATCAACTCAACAGTACATGAATGAGGAGACAGTTGACAAGTGACACTATAGATACATGACATTTTATAATTAAATTAGTCCAGCTGACTTGCAAGACTCCCATATAGCGAGTTCTTATCTCTACGCACATTCTTCATTCTGATTATTGCCAGAGCCAAATGTCAGGTATGTCAATATTTCTACAATGTAATATTGCTTCTGTAGAGCACTCTGCAGAAAGGTAGTAATAAAACACTTGATGTTGGTAGGGATTTGTTAAGAGCTTTTTCATAAGAGGTGAAACCTAATAGCAGTTTTATATAGTTATTATATGTATTGATACAGTAATTTTACATATTGTACATTCACATCAGTTTCTGAACTCAAGAGCTTATAATCTGCGATTTCTACTTCACCTTAGAGATGAGCTGAATTGCCCTGGGTTAGGTTCAGCGAACTCCAGAGAAGTTCGGATGCCGCACTCTAATTCCACTGAAATCAATGGGAGTCAAATCACAAATTCCCATTTTCTGGGCTAAAAGGCAAAGGGCTGTAAAAAAAATTAAAAATAAAAGCATGGAGGAGCAGGCATTGACCTGGTGAACATGTACCAATGTAAAAAAAAAAAATTTTTTTTACAACATATTCTACCAGTAGCAGTGATTCTTTTTTTTCTTTTTTTTTTTGTTTTTTGTTTACTATGGCGCAATGGTTTTTTCAATTGCCAGCAAATGACATTTTCCTGCTGGCTTCTTTAGAGAAAAAAAAACATTTTCTAAAAAAAAAAAAAAAAAAAATAGCACACAGAACCCTAGGATCCTCATTTCGTGTACACACGACCGGACTTTCCGGCAGACTAGGTCCGACAGACTTTTGGCAGAGTTCTGACTGACTTTCCGAACCAAGGGACTTGGCCACACACAAGCACACCAAAGTCCAAATGTGATGATGTACGACCGGACTAGAATAAGGAACTTCATAGCCAGTAGCCAATAGCTGCCCTAGTGTTGGTTTTCGTCCATCAGACTAACATACAGATGAAGGGATTTTTCTAACGGACTCAAGTCCGTCGGAAAGATTTGAAACATGTTTTAAATCTAAAGTCTGTCTGATTTTTAGACAGCAAAGGTCCGATGAAGCCCACACATGATCGAATTGTCTGGCGGATTAGTTCCCTCTGACTTAGTCCATTGAAAAGTCCGGTCGTGTGTACGCGGCATCAGAGTACAAAGTGGCCGACTCATTTGCTGATAATTAAAACTGTACAGTTTATTTTTGTTGTAAATGTTACTTTTGCTGGAGCACGTTTTACAGTAAGTACGAAAAACATTTTAGAGTCTGGTATGGATTTTATAGGGGCTACCCCACACAAAAAAGGTCCCCCAGGAAACCTATACCAGACTCCTTTACTTTGGTGTGAATTTTAGTTCCCCCTTTCAACCCCCACCCCCCCTCCCAAAAAGAAAAACGCATGAAGTCCCAATAAAAATCCATACATCAATAACCAAACCCTTAATCTGAGCATGCAGCCTGGCTGGCCAGGAAAGAGAATGGGACAAGCATGCACCTCCCCTCGCGTACCATACCAGGCCACATGAGGGACAAGGCTCTCTTCCCCACAACCCTGGCCTTGTGGTTGTGGCAGTCTGTGGGGCTTATCAGAATTCAGACACCTTTTAAAAATAAGGGGGCCTCCAGATACCACCTTCCACCTTTCATTCACCAAAAAATAATGTAACCTATAAATAAAGATACCAAAACATTTTACAAGTCCTCCCTGAGCTGTCCATGGCCATGGCCATATTTGGTTAATATCATTGCCCAAATATGGCCAATGACCAAGTGGCAAGGGATTCTTATCCATGTAAGCCAATATGCTGGTGATATCAGCGTATGCTAGAGATGCATTGACAGTGGGAAGCTGTCATTAATAGAATCATCAGAAATAACTCTTCAATATATGATGCTCACCTCCTTCCAAGTGGGGGCCCACACTGGCGAACCTAAATTTCGACCAAACTGTTGGCTCATACCTACTTCCTATGCATATATACTAGGGCCAATTTAGACTGACACCAATGAACTAATATGCATTCAGAGTGTAGGATGAAACCCCTTCACAGCCAGGGTGAACATGCAAACTCCTTTCAGATAGTTCCTGGTTGAAATTTGAACCAAGGACTCTAGTGCAGCATAACAGGAGTGCTAACCACTAAGCCACTGTGTAGTTAAAGTATATACATGGTGAACATGTAAAAGCATGTATTCATTTTCACATTGCATTTGAATAATTTGCAGCCTACTCCTATTAATATGAATGATCTTAGCCCTTGTGCACACGGCTGGAGATTCCGACGGAATGTGTCCTATCGGACTGTTTTGTTGGATAATCCGACTGTGTGTGGTCTCCATCGGACTGTTTCCATCGGAGTATCCGATGGACCAAGTTTTCCAACTTGTCTGTAAAATTTTCTGACAAAATGCTCCGATCGGACATACTCCGATCATGTGTAGCCTACTCCGACGGACAAAGTGCCACGCATGCTCAGATCAAATTCCGAGACCAAAGCTATTGGCTACTAGCCTGAACGTAGTCCCGTCGTAATGAAATAACATCATCACGTTATGTACAATCGGATTTTCAGACAACTTTGTCCGACCGTGTGTATGCAACAGTTTCGGACAAAATCCGTCGGACAAAATCCAATGGATTTGGTTGTCAGAATGTCTGACCGTGTGTACAAGGGCTAAAAGTTTGTAGACTTACTTTGTGAAGATCCCCACACATTTACTTCACTACATTGTGTGACATTTAGTTTCTATGCTCTGTATGTAGTGACTGCTGTGTCACACATTTCACAGAGCCTGTCTGCCAAACAACAGAGGTGCCGAGAGGAGAAGTTTCAGGAGGTGGAGTCAGTAAAGGAATTACAGCTTGCAGGCAGCAAGGTACCATGGGATATGTAGTCCATAGAAATGGAAAGTAAACAGCAGAGGAGAAGCTGCAAAGCATGCATGGAATTACATGAAATACATACTTAGATAGTTACACACTTAGTCAGGTTGAAAAAAAGCACTAATCCATGCAGTTCACCCAATTAAAAAAAACACACACATATAGCAAATCTCCATACACACAATACAATACCAACAGTTGATCCACCAATAAAGCAAGATCGGGGGGGGGGGGGGATTCCTTCCTGTTGTCTGGGATCAACTATCCCTGTCAGTTTAACCTCTAAATATTGATATCCAGTTATATTTTGCACATTTACAAATGCATTCAGCTCTTTTTTTAAACAATCTACCAAACTGGTCAGAACCAGTTGAGAGAGTCCATTCCATATTTTGACATTTCTTACTGTGAAGAAACCTTTCCGTATGTGAAGATTAACTCTCTTTTCCTCCAGATGTAAAGAGTGCCTCCTTGTCCTCTGTAAAGACATGAGGATAACTCTACACTGAGTTCACTATATGGACCACTTTTGTATTTGTACATGTTGCTCATATCCCCCCCCCCCCCCCCATAATCTCCTCTTCTCAAGAGAGAATAGATTCAGTTCCTCTAATATTTACTCATAGCTGAGCTCCTCCATGCCTCTTATCAGTTTGGTTGCCCTTCTCTGCACTTTCTCCAGTTCCCCGATATCCTTTTTGAGAACTGGTGCCCAAAACTGAACTGCATATTCCAGATGAGGTCTTACTAATGATTTGTTCAGGGGTAAAATCATGTCTCTTTCTCTGGAGTCCATACCTCTTTTGATTCAAGAAAGTATTTTTTGCCTTAGGAACCACAGCTTGGCATTGCACGCCACAATTAAGTCTATTATTTACCAGATCACCCAGATCCTTCTCCCTAAAACATCCCAACCCTCCTACCGCCCTCCCCCATTCCTTCAGTAAACAGCCAGGATAGCTAGATACAGAGGATATAGAGCAGGCTTTGTCAAACTTTCTAAACAAAGGGTCAGTTTATTGTCCTTCAGACTTTGAGGAGGCTGAACTGTGGCCTTTGGGAGCAGAAAATGTCCTGATGCCAATGGGAGTAAACAATGGCATTGCTGGTGTCAGTGGGAATAATAATGCCCCATTGTTGGTGTCAGTGGGAGGAATATTGCCCCTCTGTGGTGTCCGTGAAAGGAATAGTGTAATATTATTATTGTCATTGAAAGGAATAGTGCCCCAACATTGGTGTCAGTGGGAGGAATAGTGCCATCCCAATGATTAAGCTCTGAAGAGTAGAGCGGAATGCGTTGGGGGCGTGGCTTAGTTGGAGCCCAGCCTTAGGTTGCTATACACCACAGATTGATGGGATTGTTCTAATGTGTGGCCACAGGGATATTTTCTTCTGTACTATGGGAGGAATAGTGTAATATTGCTGTTGTCATTGATAGGAATAGTGACCTATCATTGGTGTTAGAGGGAAGAATCGTGATCCCCGGTCTCCTCTATAACTATTGAACCTGGAAGTTACAATGATTTCCCCACTTCCGGTTTCAGAGCTTACATTAGCTTTATCAGCCAGAGAAACAGCTATTCAAGCACAATCTGTGCTTGATTAGCTGCTTTGGAGGGCAGAAAAGACATTGGAGGTCTAATTAACCCTTGTTGTCTCCATAAAGAGTACCTATCACCTACCCAAGGCTATTAAAAACAGGGCTTGTTAGTCCCCTTGAGATAGCAATAAATGTAATTGAAAAAAAAATGTAAAGAAAATGAATGAAAAAAAATATATAAAATACAAATAATAAAAAACTGTAAAAGCACCACCTTCCTCCCCACACATACACGCAAAAGTAAACATGCAGGTAGATCCTGCATGTGTATATAAACATTGATTGCACAACACATGAGGTATTGCCATGAACACCAGAATGAGAGCAATAATTCTAGGATCATCATTCACAATTAAATCTACAATAACCTTTAAAGGTTTTTAAAACACACCCTATAAAAAAATATTTAGTGTTAGCCATAGCTTGGAATATTATTGGGTCAGCACTGAAGATTTTTTACCTTTGTGGATATATTTGGATTATGAAGTAGTAACAGTGATTAGTATTATACAGTACATATAGGTTTTAGGAACAGTGTTAATTCAGAGTGCGGTGAATTTACGTATTTCTTATATTGTGTTTGTGTGCATTCAAATTCATTTTAGTGTATTTTTAACTGAAACTGTGTGTTTGATAAACAGCTGCACATCTGTTTATTGTGTAACATAAGAGATTTCAACAGCCGCCATTTTTTTCTCCAGGACTTCAGCTTTCAAAAAATATATATAACACTTGGGGATTCTAAGTAATTTTTCTAACATAAATGCTGGTTTTAACGTGTGTGAAAAATTAAAAAATTGCCCTGGGCAGCGGCTGTACAGCGGTTAATGTACTCGGATTAGTTAAGGATGATTGGGTTTTATGAACTTCTGCACTTTGCACATTAGTTTTGCTTATTTTAACTCTCACTTACTAAAAGGGGAATTACAGTGTTTACATATACTATATTGCCAAAAGTATTGGGATACCTGGCTTTACACGCACATGAACTTGGAGGAACTTGACTTACCTGCACAGAGTCCTGACCTCAACCTGATAGAACACCTTTGGGATGAATTAAAGTGGAGACTGCGAGCCAGGCTATCTCATCCAACATCAGTGCCTGACCTCACAAATGCACATCTGGAAGAATGGTCAAACATTCCCATAGACACACTTCTAAACCTTGTGTACAGCCTTCTCAGAAGAGTTGAAGCTGATATAGCTGCAAAGGGTGGGCCAACTCAATATTGAACCCTACGGACTAAGACTGGGATGTCATTAAAGTTCATGTGCGTCCAAATACTTTTGCTAATATTGTGTGTGTATATATAAAGTATCTCACAAAAGTGAGTACACCCCTTACATTTTTGTAAATATTTTATTATATATTTTCATGTGACAACACTGAAGAAATTACACTTTGCTACAATGTAAAGTAGTGAGTGTACAGCTTGTATAACAGTGTAGATTTGTTTTCCCCTCAAAATAACTCAATACACAGCCATTAATGTCTAAACCGCTAGCAAAAAAAAAGTGACTACACTCCTAAGTAAAAATGCGTGAAAGTGTGAAAGTGAAAGTGTCAATATTTTGTGTGGCCACCATTATTTTCCAGCACTGCCTTAACCCTCTTAGGTATGGAGTTCGTCAGAGTTTCACTGGTTGCCACTGGAGTCCTCTTCTACTCTTCCATGATGACATCAGGGAGCTGGTGGATGTTGGAGACCTTGCACTCCTCCACCTTCCATTTGAGGATGCCGCACAGATGATCAATAGGGTTTAGGTCTGGAGACATGCTTGGCCAGTCCATCACCTTTACCCTCAGCTTCTTTAGCAAGGCAGTGGTCGTCTTGGAGGTGTGTTTGGGGTTGTTATCATGTTGGACTATTGCCCTGCGGCCCAGACCATGACACTCCCACCGCCATGCTTGGCTGTAGGCAAGACACACTTGTGTTTGTACTCCTCACCTGGTTGCCGCCACCCACGCTTGTCACCATCTGATCCAAATAAGTTTTCCTTGGTTTCATCAGACCACAGGACATGGTTCCAGTAACCCATGTCCTTAGTCCGCTTGTATTCAGCAAGCTGTCTGCTGGCTTTCTTGTGCATTATCTTTAGAAGAGGCTTCTTTCTGGAACAAAAGCCTTGCAAACCAATTTGATGCAGTGCGGCGTATGGTCTGAGCACTGACAGGCTGACCCCCCACCCCTTCAACCTCTGCAGCAATGCTGGCAGCACTTATATGTCTATTTCCCAAAGACAACCTCTGGATATGACGCTGAGCACGTGCACTCAACTTCTTTGGTTGACCATGGCGAGGCCTGTTCTGAGTGGAACCTGTCCTGTTAAACCGCTGTATGGTCTTGGCCACCGTGCTGCAGCTCAGTTTCAGAGTCTTGCCAATCTTCTTATAGCCTAGGCCATCTTTATGTAGAGCAACCATTCTTTTTTTCAGATCCTCAGAGAGTTCTTTGCCATGAGGTGCCATGTTGATTTTCCAGTGGCCAGTATGAGAGAGTGAGAGCGATAACACCAAATTTAACACACCTGTCCCCCATTCACACCTGAGACCTTGTAACACTAACGAGTCAATTGACACCGGGGAGGGAAAATGGCTAATTGGGCCCAATTTTGACATTTTCACTTAGGGGTGTACTCACTTTTGTTGCCAGCGGTTTAGACATTAATGGCTGTGTGTTGAGTTATTTTGAGGGGACAGCAAATTTACACTGTTATACAAGCTGTACACTCACTACTTTACGTTGTAGCAAAGCGACATTTCTTCAGTGTTGTCACATGAAAAGTTAGAATAAAATATTTACAAAAATGTGAGGGGTGTACTCACTTTTATATATATATATTGTGAGGTTTTTTTTGTTTTGTTTTTTGTAGACTCTTTGTTTCTATGTACTGTATAATGTGTACTAATATATGTAAACAGGCTTCAAAACATACAATGAACCTCATATGCAGTGTTTATGTGGCAAAATGGGGTAATTAATTTGGTAGTGCTGAAAAT
The DNA here is from genome assembly GCF_037356315.1 of Lithobates pipiens. NCBI lineage: Eukaryota > Metazoa > Chordata > Amphibia > Anura > Ranidae > Lithobates > Lithobates pipiens. Next base: position 237,185,407 of record NW_027507790.1, read on the forward strand.
GTGCTATTGATTAATTTAAAGCCTAGTAAAGCCAAGTGCAATTGATCTTTCAGTTTAAATTAGCTACATACATTCCAGGTGCATAAAAACAAAAACTTTGCAGTCTTCCAGTATGTTTTCTTTATAAAAGACGTATTATTTATTTAATTTTATTTATTTATTTATTTTTGTTGTCCTGTCCACATGTAGTACTTTCTCCCATGTCGCTATGTGCTTCCTAACTCCCAGCTGACAGTGATATCTGTTACCTGGGAAGGAAGCTGTTGGACATATGGGTAGATCAATGGTCTCCAAGCTCAGCGCTACAGTAACAACTGGGTAGAGGAGTATAGAGATATATGGGTAGCCTCTATAATAATAGTATTGATAGAAGATAAGTAGAAAATTGTACCATCACCCAGAAACTTAGAGATAAATAGGTCGGATGCTTGGTCCCCAACCAAGCCTCCCAGAGGGACAGGGGCAATTGGACTATCTTGGTACAGTATAAAGAAATACAATTATTTCTTTATACTGTAGCGAGATAGTCCAATTGCCCCTGTCTCTCTTGAAAGGCTTGGTTGGGAACCAAGCATCCGACCTATTTATCCCATGGGAATAGGAGTAATTGAAGCTGGCTGCAGCAGCACACAGCCTCAGTGTCTACCACCCTCCTGCAGACTCAGCCTTCCCCCTAGCACTCTCACCTCTTCCCAACCTTCCTACAGGTCCAGACCAGCTATACTGCACCCCTTCTCTGGTAATGGATCCCTTAGACATAGAGGTAGAATTTAGAATCTAAATCTCTAGAATCCTTGTATTTAACTGCAGCCAGCACTGGAGATTAGAGATAGGCAGGGGCGGACTGACCATTTGGCCACTCGGGCACTGCCGAGGGCCCCATGCCACTAGGGGGCCCAATCAGGGTTGCCAGCCTCAGTAAAACCAGGGACAGTATGTAAAAATCTGTGTTTTTTTAACATCTGTCTCTAAAATGTCTCTTACCGACATCCTTTTGGTCTAACAATCCTGAGATTATAGCTGCCCCACCTCTCCAGTACCTTCTCAGCCAACAGAAGCATGTCTGTGTATACTGTGTGATTGTATACTGTGTGTGTTTGTGTATACTGTGTGGCCCCATAATGTCTGATTGCCTGGGGGGCCCCATAATCGCCTATTGACCGGGAGCCCCATGAGTTGTCAGTCCGCCCTGGAGATAGGGCACAGAGAATATAGCATGGCAAACTTGGGAGGCAGAGCAGGTCAAAATTCACCCAGGAGGCAGAGTAGGTACAACATTTCTCCTGCCATAGAAAGTCTCCTACAGCTCTGAATTTTTATTAGAGAAATATGAGGCTAGAAAGCTCAACAAGCAAAAGAGACTGTCTAGTGCTTTAACTCTCAAGTATTTGCCAAACATGGAACTATTAGGTCTATGTTGACAAGTGCTTTAAATATATTTTTATGTTTAATCATTTTTTAATAAGAATTTTAAAAACAGTACAGATCAAGTAGGAAAAACATAAATGTCTCCAGTTCCAATCATACAGTATATCAAATCAAATAGGGCACATAGGCACCACACTCAGAGTACAAACATAACAATAATCTCCATCCAAAAGACATAGCTGCCAAGACTATCACAGAAATCGGTAAAATGTGTAATATCAACCAATTGAGTACAAGAAAGTAACCAATGGAAAACTCTGTGTACACGGTAGACCAAGGACTCGGTAAATACCAGGCTAAGGCATTTCAGGAAATGCTGGCAGTAGGATTGGATTAGGTAGGTAATGCAACCAACTATCACAGAAAAGGTATAGGAAAGGGTATTGCGAACAAGAAAGTGAGGAGAAAGAAAGTAAAAAGAAAAAGAAAAAAGGAGGGGGGGGGGGGATCAAGTGGTGTCACGGGAGGCTCCTTGAAACATCTGAACTCTCAGACCTTAAATGCAACAAAGATATCAAACATAGAGGAATAGCCTATATGAGACCATACAATCCGCATGAGATTGTATGTTTCCTACTTATCATCATCCCATGCAATCATACATTCTACACTGTCAATCCAATCCATTTCACAAGCCCATTTGGCCAAGGAGGGTGCCTCAGCCCACCGCCAATGCCTGGCCACTACAGAGTGGGCTGCTGCAAGGAAATGCTGGATTAAGCTCTTTTTAATCTGTCTATAGGTACCTGGCAGCATTGATAACACAGTAATCTGGGGTTCACACAGGTTTTTTCTCCCATCATTTTATCATATAAGCATAAGATTTTATCAGAAAAATTGATAATTTTTGGGGTTGAACCACTTGCCGAACTCACTTTGGCAGAATAATGGCTTCCCATGATCGCCCGCTGCCCGCATGCTGTTGGGCGCATGTGATGCCTTCTGTGATCATAGTGTCCTCCGGACACTGCTGACCACAGATTGAGGTAAAGAGCCAATCAGTGCCACTTTACCACATCATCAGCTGTGTCCAATCACAACTGATCATGGAGGTAAACAGATGCCGGTTACCAGCACTCTTTTCCTCATGCTGACAGCATGAGGAGAGGAGAAGAGTTTCGATAACCAGCTTCTCTAAAAGGGACACCTACACTGATAATCAGTGCAGCCACACCAGTGCTGCAAATCTGTCCCCACCATTGCTGAGAATCAGTGCCTACCAGTGCTGCCAATCAGTGCCCATCAGTGCCTTCTAATCAGTGTCCTCTATGTGAGCTGCCTACCAGTGCTCATCAGTGCCGCCCATTAGTGCCCATCATTGCACCTACCAGTGCTCATCAGTGCTGCCTATCAGTGCCGCCTCATCAGTGCAGCCTATCAGTGCCCATCAGTGCAGCCTCATCAGCGCACATCAGTGAAAGAGAGAAATTTCCTGTTTGCTACATTTTATTAAATATGAAAAAATTTGGGGTGTTTTTTTCTAAATTTTTCGGTAATTTTTTCATTTATTTAAAAAAAAAAACAGTGGTGATTAAATACCATCAAAAGAAAAGCTCTATTTGTGTGAAAAAATTATAAAAACTTCATTTGGGTACAGTGTTGCATGACTGGGGCAATTGTCATTCAAAGTGTGACAGTGCCGAAAGCTGAAAATTGTCTTGGGCAGGAAGGGGGTAAAAGTGCCTAGTAGGCAAGTGGTTAAAGTGGTTGTAAAGGCACAAGGTTTTTTACCTTCATGAAATCTATGCATGAAGGTAAAAAGTCTTCTGTGTGCAGCAGCCTCCCCTAAAACGTACCTAAGCTTGATCTCCATCCAGCGATGTCCAAGGAGAGCCTTGCGGGACTCACACTCCTGATTGGCTTTTGGCAGCAGGCAGAGCCATTGGCTCCTGCAGCTGTCAATCACAGCCAGTGAACCAATCAGGAAACGGAGAGGGCGGGTGGCGAGCCGCAGCTCCGTGTCTGAATGGACACACAGAATAGCGGCTCAGCCCATAGCAATCTGCTTGCTGTGGGGGCACTCGGCAGGAGGAAGGGTTCAGGACTGCTGAAGTGGGTCCTGAGAAGAGGAGGATCAGAGCTGCTCTGTGCAAAATCATTGCACAGAAAAGGTAAGTATATGTTTGTTTGTTTTGTTTTTTTTTATAAAAAACGAGACTTTAATATCACTTTAAATATATTTTTAAATGTACGTAACATAAAGTCCCAAATCTGATTTGAACAATTTGTAATCCCTAGCACAGCACGTCTAGGAATGGGAGGGGCAGCACTATGAGCCAATCAGACTCTGCTACTTGCACATGTGCTGACCGGGGGCATTTGAAAGGAGGAGAAAGATTACTTCATCAGTCATCTCATCTGCTGCTGTTTTTTCATTGTCCAATTGAGACAAGGCAAGGGGACGACCAAGCCCATTGTTTAACTGCAGTAGAGAAATGTGAGGTCACAGGCTAGCTGTACTGTCTGGCAGGTCTGTATAAATCTCAGGTCTGGTTGGACAGAATTAGAAATACTTTAGTGGGTAGAACAGCTCACATGTGAATTTTAAATGTGCATTTAGCTGTTTAAGCAGAAAGTGCTAATTAAATTTAATGGGATCTTAAGCTAAGGCCAAGGGCAGACATGCAATCAATAAGTCAAAAACTCAAGGCAGGCATTAAAGTAGTAATGCAGGAGGTCCACACACATGGCAGAGAAGAAATGGAATGAGAACACATGCTGGAATCATAACCAAGCTTTAACAGGTTCATCATAAAGGAAGGACCTTCTGCTCTGATGCGAGGACTGTGACTGCACTGCAGTTCATTATTTCAGCCAGCAGATGGCATGACAGCTGCCGGGCACATAATTCAGCGCTATCCACCTCCAGAACACATACAATAAATATTTGCATATATAAAGACTAATTTATTAAATTGGATTGTCATTGTTTCTCCATGAAAGCCAGGGTCATATTAAAACCTTTAAAATGTATTGCTACTTTTGAAGGCAAATTAACATCTACGGTAATTTATAATTGTTACTTGATTCCATTCACATAGCAGAAAGTTGTATTAAACGCAAAAATAAACATTTATTATTTCCGCTTACCATGCCTTAGATGTGATGGCTGCATTAAAATTTTGTTTTAGGCTTTCTTTTCTTTTATTATCATCTAGCGATCCAGCAAGTCTCTTGTTTTTTTAAAAGCACAAGCTCTCCAGCAGAATGTAACACTTTACATGGGTGAAACAAACCATTTACCTGTGACAGGGATACTTACAGCAAATGATCAGCTTGTATTTATTTATGTAAAACCCTTAGCCCAAATGGAAAAAAAAACAGTTTGCTGTAACTGATTATAATGTGTGAGCTAGAGTTGGCTTCAATTTATTAGTGCAGTTAAATTCACTAATACAGTTAAAGCGGGATTCCACCCTAAAGTGGAACCTCCGCTGATCGGATCCCTCCCCCCCTCCGGTGTCACAATTGACACCTTTCAGGTATTTTCACCCACTTCCGGGCATAGACTCCCGTGGGAGTCTACGCCATTTCCTGCCCTGCCGCGCTGTCTGCTGGGACACACACGGGTCCCAGTGACAGCGCGGAGATTTCCTATTGCGCGGCGCGGCTCGCGCATGCGCAGTAGGGAACCGGGAAGTGAAGCCGATTCGCTTCACTTCCTGATTCCCTCACCTAGAATGGTGGCGACAGCAGCCGAGAGCCGAGCGATCGATCGGCCTCGGCTGCCGGCATCGCTGGAACCCGGGACAGGTGAGTGTCCACTTATTAAAAGTCAGCAGCTGTAGTATTTATAGCTGCTGGCTTTTAATATTTTTTTTTTTTTGGTGGAATCCCTCTTTAACAATATCCAAAATGACACTTTGCTACAATGTAAAGTAGTGAGTGTACAGCTTATATAACAGTGTAAATTTGCTGTCCCCTCAAAATAACTCAACACACAACCATTAACTGTCTAAACCGCTGGCAACAAAAGGGAATACACCCCTAAGTGAAAATTTTCAAACTGGGCCCAATTAGCCATTTTCCCTCCCTGCTGTCATGTGACTTGTTAGTGTTACAAGGTCTCAGGTGTGAATGGGGAGCAGGTGTGTTAAATTTGGTGTTATCACTCTCACTCTCTCATACTGGTCACTGGAAATTCAACATGGCACCTCATGACAAAGAACTCTGAAAAAAGATCTGAAAAAAAGAATTGTTGCTCTACATAAAGATAGCATAGGCTATAAGAAGATTGCCAAGACCCTGAAACTGAGCTGCAGCATGGTGGCCAAGACCATACAGCAGTTTAACAGGACAGGTTCCACTCAGAACAGGCCTTGCCATGGTCAACCAATGAAGTTTAGTGCACATGGTCAGTGTCATATCCAAAGGTTGTCTTTGGGAAATAGACGTATGAGTGCTCAGACCATATGCTGCACACTGCATCAAATTGGTCTGCATGGCTGGTGTCCCAGAAGGAAGCCTCTTCTAAAGATGATGCACAAGAAAGCCCGCAAACAGTTTGCTGAAGACAAGCAGACTAAGGACATGGATTACTGGAAGCATGTCCTGTGGTCTGATGAGACCAAGATAAACTTATTTGGTTCTGATGGTGTCAAGCGTGTGTCTGGGCAACCAGGTGAGGAGCACAAAGACAAGTGTGTCTTGCCTACAGTCAAGCATTGTGGTGGGAGTGTCATGGTCTGCGGCTGCATGAGTTGCTGCCGTCACTGGGGAGCTACAGTTCATTGAGGGAACCATGAATGCCAACATGTACTGTGACATACTGAAGCAGAGCATGATCTCCTTCCTTTGGAGACTGGGCCGCAGGGCAGTATTCCAACATGATAATGACCCCAAACACACCTCCAAGATGACCAGCAGGCATGTACTGGCCATCAGGACTACTGGGAGTTTCCCGGTGGGCCGATGGCTCAGTGGGCCACTCTGATGTAAGGGGGCTGCTCATGGGACCCTCTGATGTAAGGGGGCTGCTCATGGGACCCTCTGATGTAAGGGGGCTGCTCATGGGACCCTCTGATGTAAGGGGGCTGCTCATGGGACCCTCTGATATAAAGGGTTTCTCATGGGACACTCTGATGTAAGGGAGTGCTGATGGGACACTCAAAATGTAAGTGGGCCGGTCTGGATGAAGTCCAGGGCCAAATTTCTGTTCCAGTCCTGCCCTGATGACCAGTGCCTTGATAAAGAAGCTGAGGGTAAAAGCGATGGACTTGCCAAGCAGGTCTCCAGACCTAAACCCTATTGAGCATCTGTGGGGCATCTTCAAATGGAAGATGGAGGAGCGCAAGGTCTCTAACATCCACCAGCTCCATAATGTCGTCATGGAGGAGTTGAAGAGGACTCCAGTGAAGCTCTGGTCAACTCCATGCCCAAGAGGGTTAAGGCTGTGCTCCAAAATAATTGTGGCCACACAAAATATTGACACTTTGGGCCCAATTTGGACATTTTTACTTAGGGGTGTACTCACTTTTGTTACCAGTGGTTTAGACCTTAATGGCTGTGTGTTCAGTTATTTTGAGGGGACAACAAATTTACACTGTTATACAAGCTGTACACTCACTACTTTACATTGTAGCAAAGTGTCATTTCTTCAGTGTTGTCACATGATACAGTGGTGTGAAAAAGTGTTTGCCCCCTTCCTCATTTCCTGTTCCTTTGCATGTTTGTCACACTTAAGTGTTTCGGAACATCAAACCAATTTAAACAATAGTCAAGGACAACACAAGTAAACACAAAATGCAATTTGTAAATGAAGGTGTTTATTATTAAAGGTGAAAAAAAATCCAAACCATCATGGCCCTGTGTGAAAAAGTGATTGCCCCCCTTGGTAAAACATACTATAACTGTGGTTGTCCACACCTGAGTTCAATTTCTCTAGCCACACCCAGGCCTGATTATTGCCACACCTGTTCACAATCAAGGCATCACTTAAATAGGAGCTGCTTGACACAGTAAGGTCCACCAGAAGATCCTTAAAAGCTACACATCATGCCGAGACCCAAAGAAATTCAGGAACAATTGAGAAAGAAAGTAATTGAGATCTATCAGTCTGGAAAGGGTTATAAAGCCATTTCCAAAGCTTTGGGAATCCAGCGAACCACAGTGAGAGCCATTATCCACAAATGGCGAAGACATGGAACAGTGGTGAACCTTCCCAAGAGTGGCCGGCCACCCAAAATTACCCCAAGAGCGCAGCGACGACTCATCCAAGAGGTCACAAAAGACCCCACAACAACGTCCAAGGAACTGCAGGCCTCACTTGCCTCAGTTAAGGTCAGCGTTCATGCCTCCACCATCAGGAAAAGACTGGGCAAAAATGGCCTGCATGGCAGAGTTCCAAGGAGAAAACCACTGCTGAGCAAAAAGAACATCAAAGCTCGTCTCAATTTCTCCACAACACATCTTGATGATCCCCAAGACTTTTGGGACAACATTCTGTGGACCGATGAGACAAAAGTGGAACTCTTTGGAAGGTGTGTGTCCAAGTATATCTGGCGTAGAAGGAACACTGCATTTCATAAAAAGAACATTATACCAACAGTAAAATATGGTGGTGGTAGTGTGATGGTCTGGGGCTGTTTTGCTGCTTCAGGACCTGGAAGACTTGCCGTGATAAAAGGAACTATGAATTCTGCTGTCTACCAAGAGATCCTGAAGGAGAATGTCCGACCATCTGTTTGTGTACTCAAGCTGAAACGAACTTGGGTTCTGCAGCAGGACAATGATCCTAAACACACCAGCAAGTCCACCACCGAATGGCTGAAGAAAAACAAAATGAAGACTTTGGAGTGGCCTAGCCAAAGTCCTGACCTGAATCCTATTGAGATGTTGTGGTATGACCTTAAAAAGGCCGTTCATGCTCGAAAACCCTCTAATGTAACTGAATTAGGACAATTCTGCAAAGATGAGTGGGCCAAAATTCCTCCAGGACGCTGTAAAAGCCTCATTGCACGTTATCGCAAACGCTTGGTTGCAGTTGTTGCTGCTAAGGGTGGCCCAACCAGTTATTAGGTTTAGGGGGCAATCACTTTTTCACACAGGGCCATGATGGTTTGGATTTTTTTTCACCTTTAATAATTAACACCTTCATTTACAAATTGCATTTTGTGTTTACTTGTGTTGTCCTTGACTATTGTTTAAATTGGTTTGATGTTCCGAAACACTTAAGTGTGACAAACATGCAAAGGAACAGGAAAGGAGGAAGGGGGCAAACACTTTTTCACACCACTGTAAGTTAGAATAACATATTTACAAAAATGTGAGGGGTGTACTCACTTTTGTGAGATATTGTATGTTTTATGGGGACATTATAGTTCAAGCCCTTTTTTCCCCTGCTCTGTGTTGACAAGTTACAGATTGGGTATAGAAGGCCTGCAGCTGGGTCGGGTCAGAATAGCGGCACACTGAAAGGAGTACATGGAGGTGCTCAGTACTGAAATGATCACTTTGTTGGTTTTCGATGTGCAGAGGAGATCAATGAATGAAAATGTGGGAGAGGGGCATGTTCAACTATGTTTGGTGGAGGCAGTGACCGGAAAAACATCTACAGTACATCAGAAACACATACGGCTGTATTTCAACTTCCTTTTAGGATATATTATAGGATATGCAAAGATCAAACTGTATATATTGTTAATTTTTATAACAGTGTGCTATAAAGTGACACTAAACAATGCATTAAAAAATATATATTCCAGTACATATTTTTATTATATTCTAGTACATATTTTTATCTCAGAAAAGTCCCTTTTATTGCTCTCAGCCTCCTCCACCTTTACATATTCCTTTTTTTTTATTTTTTATGCTGTGATCTGACCTCCTGTTAGAGGGTGGCCATGTTCATTCTCCATTGTCCCACTGTCTGTAGGAACGTAGCCACCCTCTCTAGCTCTCTCCCAGGACGGACTATAGAACATGGGATTGTATAGTGTACATAGAGCAGTGTACATGACTGGGAGCTCACATAGGACATTAAAAGGAGGCAGAAAAAACACAGTAAAAAAACTATTTAATTTCAGAAAACCTAGCTGGCTCCCTCCCAATCTGTATGCCCAAATATCTAAACTGTTTAACCCAGATCAACTCGGTGGCTGGGGGACCGGCTTGCCCCTGGGGGTCAAGAGGGAATAACATGGATTCATCCCATTTAATACGGATCCCTGAAAAGTGGATGATCTTTAGATATTTCTAGCTGCATCAAGCGGTATGTGCTCAGTTCTCAACTCCACTAAATCTTAGAATGGATCCTATAGATCAGGGGTGCCCAACCTTTTTAAGAGCGAAGGCCACTTAAGCAACTTGGTAACCAGTCGCGGGCCACAATGGGTGGATGACAGGTCGCGGCTACTCTATAGGCCCTCCGATCCGATCCACCTAGATGGAAGGGGGTGAACTCCCTTCTATTTTTTTATTGGATTTTTAGGACCAGAGGCAGGCGGGAGTAAATGGACAAAAGTCTATTTACATCTGCCGCTCTGTAGAGGTGAATTGAGGGTCCGATTGGGTAGGGCCGATCGTGTGAAAAGGGCCTAAACTGCTTTCACACTGATTATTACCCACACCGTGGGTGCAGCGTAGTGCACCTCTGTCTATCCTGTGGGTTAACTGAACTTTGCTATATACTCTGCCTGTAGCAAAAGCTGGCGCTGTACAGGAAGCATCGGCTTATGGGCTCTGCTCTGCAGCCGTTTTGTTCCTCTACCACCAGCTTCATTCACAACACCGATTATGTGGTATGATGGGTCAGCAACCTGCGATCTGGGCTTGCTAACCTGCCATTCCAGAGCAGGAGGTCGCGGGCCACATCAAAGGGCTCCGCGGGCCACATATGGCCCCCGGGCCACTGGTTGGCCACCCCTGCTATAGAGGAACTCCTGGCTCAAGACTCACTGATCAAGCCTTTATCAGATCTATATTTTGACCTGCTTAGTGTTGATTCTCCTAAGATGGACTGCCTATGGGATAGATGGAAGGCTGGCATACCCAACCTTGACAGGGAGGGCTGGGAAGACTGCCTGGGAGATAGTGATAAACTGCTGATCTTTTCCCGGGATAAGTTAATCCAAATTAAATTCTTACACAGGGTTTATTATACACCCCAGAGATTACATAATATATATCCTCAGAGATCCCAGGAATGTACTCGATGTGGGGGAGATGTCAGCACTTATATGCATATGTTTTGGAGCTGCCCGGGACTGACCGATTTCTGGGTTGAGTTGATTAACCTTATAAAGTCCGGCCTTCAGCTGGCCCTTCCAGTTACTCCAGAATTGCTGCTACTAGGTGTCCATGATGATGACCAAAGGCCTAGATACACCAAATTGTTAATTTTTTACTTGTTGTATTAAGTAAGAGAGAAATTTTCACTAAATGGAATTCCCATTCCCCTCCGTAGCCTCTAGGGAAAAGTCAATAAACACTGCACTTCCTATGTACAAACTGACATATGTCAACAGGAACTGCCCTAAGAAGTTTGACCGAGTGTGGCAGCCATGGACTGCATAGCAGGGCGTGTCCCCCCGGTGCTTTTGATGGTTTGCAGCTATGGCTGTTATACTCTCTCGGGATTCTCCTTAATTGACTCTGTTAATGGGCTCTACTGATGGAATTTCTATAATTTACCATTGCCATGCATAATTTGGTTCTATGGTCTAAGCTCCTCACTTAATGTAACTGCATACCATGTGACTGCAATTTTACATGGTGTTTTTATTCTCGTACCATGCCTTTTCAATAAAGAAACATTCTGTTTCTAAAAAAAAAAAAAAAGGTATAATAAAATATTTACAAAAAAAATGATTTAATGAAAAATAGATTAAGGGCCATTAAGTAATGGATGTGTATGTATTAATTTTGGAGAATAAGATATTGTTTAGTGTCACTTTACATGATCAATTTATATACCCATATTTCACTTCCCTTCCTTCCATAAATTGTCTTCTCTTCTCTAGAAGCAAACTCAATAATATCTCAGACATTTTGCAAAAGCACATATTAGTTTGCAGCTGAACCATTGTAAATGCCCTATACAAATCATGTACAGTGCCTTGAAAAAGTATTCATACCCCTTGACATTTTCCACATTTTGTCATGTTAGAACTAAAAACATAAATGAATTTTATTGGGATTTTATGTGATAGACCAACACAAAGTGGCACATAATTGTGAAGTGGAAGGAATTTTTTACAAATAAATATGTGAAAAGTTTGGCGTGCATTTGTATTCAGCACCCCTGAGTCAATACTATGTAGAACCACCTTTCACTGCAATTACAGTCTCCATTCATCTTCCCATCAACTCTGACCAGCTTTCCTGTGCCTGCTAAAAAGAGCACCCCCACAACATGATGCTGCCACCACCATGTTTCACAGTGGGGATGGTGTGTTCAGGGTGATGTGCAGTGCAGTGTTAGTTTTCAGCCATACATAGCATTTTGCTTTTAGGCCAAAAAAGTTAAATGTTGGTCTCATCTGAACAGAGCACCTTCTTCCACATGTTTGTTGTGCCGCCCACATGGCTTCTTGCAAACTGCAAATGGGACTTCTTATGGCTTTCTTTCAAAAATGGCTTTCTTCTTGCCACTCTTCCATAAAGGCCAGATTTATGGCGTGCCCAACTAATAGTTATCCTGTGGACAGATTCTCCCACCTGAGCTGTGGATCTCTGCAAGTCATCCAGAGTTAACATGGACCTCTTTGCTGCTTCTCCGATTAATGCTCTCCTTACCCGGCCTCTCAGTTTAGGTGGACAGCCATGTCTTGGTAGGTTTGCAGTCCATACTCTTTCTATTTTCAGATGATGGATTGAACAGTGCTCCGTGAGATGTTCAAAGCTTGGGATACTTTTTTAAAACCTAACCCTGGTTTAAACTTCTCCACAACGTTATCCCTTACCTGTCTGGTGTGTTCCTTGGCCTTCATGATGCTGTTTGTTCACTAAGGGTCTCTAACACAGTGGTTCTCAACCCTGTCCTCAAGTACCCCCAACAGGCCACGTTTGCAGGTTTTCCTTTATCTTGCACAGGTGCTTTATTTCAGAGTCAATGGCTTGGTATTTTGGACAGCTATTTTATTTTAAGAGAACTTCCCAAAACATGGCCTGTTGGGGGTACTTGAGGACACTGATCTAAACAAACCTCTGAGGGCTTCACAGAACAGCTGTATTTATACTGAGATTAAATTACACACAGGTGGACTCTATTTACTAATTAGATGACTTCTGAAGGCAATTGGTTCCACTAGATTTTAGTTAGGGGTATCAGAGTAAAGGGGGCTGAATACAAATGCACACCGCACTTTTCACATATTCATTTGTAAAAAAGTTTGAAAACAATTTATCATCTTCCTTCCACTTCACAATTATGAGCCACTTTGTGTTAGTCTATCCAAACAAAAGAACTCGCTGCTCCAGGTGAGACAGAAATCCTGTTGATATCACAGGTGCCCGCCTCGGCTCGCCTCCGCATACAATCAACACTGAAGAAATGTCTGCACTCCAAGATCCATCAAAATTCTTATTTAACCACTTGAGACCCGCGCTATAGCCGAATGATGGCTACAGCGCAGACCTCCTTTGCCGGGACGACGTCTATTGACGTCGTCCTGTGCACGAGCGGCCTGCGCGCCCCCTGAGGGGCGCGCGCGGCGCGCTCTGTGATCGGCGAGTCTATGAGACTCGCCTGATCACTGATCCGAGCAAGGGGTCGATCCCAACCCCTTATCACATGATCAGCTGTCAGCCAATGACAGCTGATCATGTGATACAACGGAGCCGGTAATCAGCTCTTATTCCTCCTCGTGCTGACAGCGCGAGGAGAAAAAAAAAGAGCCGATCACCGGCGGCCGTGATCGGGACATCAGTCCCGATCACGGCCAGCCCTGCCAGTGCCCACCTGCCCCCTGCCAGTGCCCCCCTCCCCTCTGCCAGTGCCACCTCAATAAAAAATAAGTGCCCCCCGTCAGTGCCACCCAGCAGTGCCCATAGTGCCACCCAGCAGTGCCCACAGTTCCACCCAGCAGTGCCCAAAGTGCCACCCAGCAGTGCCACCCAGCAGTGCCCACAGTGCCACCCAGCAGTGCCCACAATCTGCCTCAACAAAGGTGCTGCACCCCAGTGCCACATATCCGTGCCCATCAGTGTCATCTACCAGTGCCCATCAGTGCCGCCCATCAGTGCCCAGCAGTGCCACATATCCGTGCCCATCGGTGTCATCTACCAGTGTCCATCAGTACCTATCAGAGCCACCTATCAGTGCCACCTATCAGTGCCCATCAGTCCCATCTATCAGTGGTACCTATCAGTGCCCCTTAGTGCCACCCATCCGTGCCACCCATCTGTGCCACCCATCCGTGCCATCTTATCTGTGCCCATCGGTGCCGCCTTATCTGTGCCTATTAGTGCCGCCTTAACTATGCCTATCAGTGCCCACCAGTGCAGCCTATCAGTGCCCACCAATGCAGCCTATCAGTGCCCACCAGTGCAGCCTATCAGTGCCGCCTCATCAGCGCACTTCAATGAAGGAGAAAAATGACCTGTTTGCAAAATTTTATAACAAACTATTAAACATGATTTTTTTTTTTGCATCTTTTTTTGTTTGTTTAGCAAAAAATAAAACTCCCAGCTGTAATTAATAAAAATTAAAATGATAAAAATTTCATTTGGGTACAGTGTTGTATGCCCGCGCAATTGTCATTCAAAGTGCATCAGCGCTGAAAGCTGAAAATTGGTCTGGGCATGAGGGGGGTTTAAGTGCCCAGTAAGCAAGTGGTTAATAACAAACATCCCAAGTGCAAATGGTAGACGTGTTTCAAACACTAACCAGTGCGCTTATTCATTACCAAGTTTAGTCTATCACAGTGATGGCGAGCCTTGGCACCCCAGATGTTTTGGAACTACATTTCCCATGATGCTCATGAAGTTGAGCGTCATGGGAAATGTAGTTACAAAACGTCTGGGGTGCCAAGGTTCGCCATCACTGGTCTATCGCATAAAATACATTTAAGTTTTTGGTTGTAACATAACGAAACATGGAAAATGTCAAGGGGTACGAATACTTTTTCAAGGCACTGTATCTTTCGGATTTCTTGCTCATTGTATTTTTGCTCCAGGACAGAGAAACAGGCTTGTTTTTCAATAAAGAGACAATAAATACATTACAATTAAAGGGAGGTCATTAGTGATTGCAGACAAAAGATTGGGCGCACTTGAAAGCTTCTCAATGCTATCTCACACTCCTAAAATGTCTATCGGGGCTGACAGAAGCCTCGTGAATGTTTTCTGGAAATGCACACTATACTGAAATATATAAATTATGTGCTATAACAGAAACTGTCCATTATCTGATCGGACTGTCAAAAACCGGCACACTGCCAGCCCCGAGCAACTGTCTCAGCATACACAAATATCTTCTAGGAAGACAGCAGAGATTAAAGCCTATCTATAGCCAAAACCTGTTTTTTGTTTTTTTTTGTTTTAGATAGAATATTGAAGGATTAGACCACCTGTAATGTTTTGCTGCCATGAGAGGCTCCGTTAGAGAGATTTCCCCTCACTTCCTGTCCTAAGGACAAACTTTTAACTAGATCCTTGGTTCAAAAACCAACCAGGATGCATGTTCTCTCTGTTTTGGTTTTCCTCTCGCACTCAAAATGTATGTATGTGAGATAGAAACCTTAGATTGTAAGCTCCTTGAGGGCAGGGAATTTATAATATGTTAAGCACTGTGTAAAATTGTCAACCCTTTTTATATAATTGTTTAGCAAAGTCTTAAAGCAGTATTACACCAAGATGGCAAAAATGAATTATATTGCAGCTTACCCATCTTTTGATGTGCTGCATTCGTTTTCTTTTTTTTAAAATCTTTTTTCCTTCTGTTTTTACCTGAGGGTCTGGCCAGTAACACACCTCCTGTATTATGCCCTGTACACACGGTCGGACATTCCGACCACAAAATCAGTCAGACTTTTTCCGACGGATTTTGGCCGAAACTTGTGTTGCATACACACAGTCAGACAAAGTTGTCGGAAAATCCGATGCTTCAGAACGAGGTGACGTTTGTTGCGTACAACGGGACTACGTAGAGGCCAGTAGCCAATAGCTTTGGTCTCGTAATTTAATCTGAGCATGCGTGGCACTTTGTCCGTTGGAATTCTCTACAAACGATCGGACAAAGTCTGATCGGATTATGTTGTCGGAAAATTTTAGATCCAGCTCTCAAACTTTTTCCGTCAGAATTTCCAACGGAAAAAGACCGATAGAGCCCACACACAATCGGATTTTCTGACAACATAATCCGATCTGACCTTTTCCATCAGAATTTCCGACTGCGTGCACAGGGCTTTAGAGTGCCCCACTCTGGATGAAGGACCACGGGGGGGGGAGCAACTTTGAACAGCAGCATTGTCAGTCAGGGGTGAGGGGAGTATTGAAGCAGATTTAAATACATTAACAAATTGAAGCCAAACTCCAGCTAATACTTTATAAGCAGTTAATGTGATCAGTATTTTTCCTTTTGGGATAAAGATTTTACATGAATAGATAGAATCTAACCATGATAACTGCAGCACCCTCTAGTGTGCTACTAGCGGTAGAGCAGGCAAATTCAGTCTGGCCCAGGGATAGACCTGATGCATGGAATCTGTGTCAGGTTAGTTAGAGGTTAGGGCTGGATGACTCATACAGGCAGCTCTCTGGTGCCTCTCCCTGGTTCTAGAATGCTGGAGAATGTTCTAGAAGTTAGGAGGGAAGAAACTGGGAGGGGTTGCCATGAATATTTAGGGGCCCTAAACAAATCCCAAGGAAGTGGGCCATGCAGGGGACTAAGGAGCCCTTAAATTGAAATGAGCTATGTCAGCCAGGGAGTCGGGTGGAAGATGGAGAAGCATTGCTGAGGGAGTCTGTTGGTGACCCCTTCTGGGGAGGGGTATTACCTTGGGCCAAAGCTCGGGAGGCTGGTCTGGAAGGATCCCACCACATCCTTATCCTGTAATGGGCTATTGCTGAGCTAACCAGAGACTGTTAGTTCCCAAAAAGGAGTGAGCCAGCTGAAGTTGTGCAAAGAGTCAAGTGTTGTGCAGGAGAAGGAGGAAGAGGAAGCTGTAAAATAGGGAGGAAGTTGTCCCTAGTTCTGTCTGTTGGACATTTTTCAAGTTGGGCATCCCATAATCCGTACCCCATCCAAGTTATCATCCCCTAATTAAAACAACAAAAACAAGTCAAAATACTGTTTTCTGTGTCTGGGTGCAAGAAGGAAATGCTGTGTGACTGGCTGTGCAGCTGTCTGAAAGCTGCTACTGGGTAGTGATATATAAGCAACCCTACCAGTGTTAAATTGTTTGTCTCATGACTGTAAATGCAAGAGAGCTTGTTCTTTTGAATAATAACAGACTTACTATCCAAATCACTAGATGAAAATAGATGAAAAAAAAGGCTAAAAAATAAAATGAAAGTTACAATACAATAAATATTTGCTCTTAGGTTTAATACTGCTTTAATTTCACAGGATTTAGCATTTGTAGAAAAATAGGATTTTTTTTTCAGCTTACCTGTAAAATCCTTTTCTTTGAAATACATCACGGGACAAGGAGCCATTGTAGTTACTCTGTAGGTTATATAAGCCACCTTTAGGTGATGGACACTGGCACACCATAAACAGGAAGTTCAACTCCCTATATAAACCCTCCCCCTACAGGGAGTAGCAAAGCAAAACCCGTGTATATCCAAAAAGAAGGGAAGGACCTCTGTGTCCCGTGATGTACTTGAAAGAAAAGGATTTTACAGTAAGCTGTTATAAAAATCCTATTTTCTTAATCATACATCACGGGACACAGGGCCATAGTAGTTACTATGTGGGATGTCCCACAGCAATGCCAACTGAGGGGAGGGAGACATAAACAAAAGTAGGGTGCCATCAGACCTGAGGACTAGTGATTGACGAACTTCCGACGGGACATTTCGCGAACGCGGACCAGGAACGCGGCCGATAGTTTGCGAACCGGAATGTTCACGGCGGGCCCCATTGACTTCAACGGGAGGCGAACTTCGCAAACCTACAGGTCAAATTTGCAGCCACAAAATAATTAATAAAATAAAAACCAAATCTACACGGGTGCCACGGGTTACATGCTTGACGGCCGTCAGAGGGTTCACCCAGTGGGCAGTAAAAGTGATATACCTTCCCTGCCCGTGTTTGCTAGACCACGTGTCTGTGGTCAGATGTATCTTGGCACCGACACTGTGTGCCAGAGATACATTCACTTGCCGCTGAACATGGCCATATAGCTCTGGGATGCCCTTCTCTGAGAAATACTTCCTTCCTGGGACCTTCCATTGTGGTGTTCCAATGGCCCCAACTTTGCGAAAGGCCTCCGAGTCCACCAGTTTATATGGCAGTAGTTGGTGGGCTATCAGTTCTGACAAGCCAGCCGTCAACCGTTGGGCAAGAGGGTTATCCGGCGTCATAATTTTTTTACGCTCGAACATTAGGCCCACGGAAGCCTGCCTTTTTGCAGAA
The DNA here is from genome assembly GCF_037356315.1 of Lithobates pipiens. NCBI lineage: Eukaryota > Metazoa > Chordata > Amphibia > Anura > Ranidae > Lithobates > Lithobates pipiens. The sequence goes on from NW_027507790.1 coordinate 237,203,354, forward strand.
AAACGTGAGCTTGGCGTGATGGAGGGTGGAGTGGAGGACAATTGTGAGGAGAAGGAGAAGTAGAAGACGAGGCTGGACGGTGAGAGCCTGCAGTGTGGCTTTGTGTGTTCCGTTGCTCCCACTCGGCTCGGTGATGGCTGCTCATGTGCCTTCTTAAGGCGGTCGTCCCTAGGTGAGTGTTGGGCTTACCGTGACTAATGCGTTGACTGCAAAGATTGCAGACGGCAACGCTATTGTCAGCAGCGGACACGTTAAAAAAAGCCCACACTGCGGAGCCATGTGCCGGTGTCCTGGGAGCGCCAGATGTGACTGTACATGGTCGATGACTCGCTCCTGATACATTTGCAGTCTGCTTTGTCCCTCCTGTGCAATGTAAGTTATTCCTGCTTCTCCTCCCTATCTGCTGGTCCATATCTCCCTCTGAACTCCCCTCCTCTTCCTCTCTTGTGGGCACCCACGTGACATCACTAGACATGTCATCATCAACGTCACCTTCCCCACTGCTATAAGTAGAGATCTCGGAGTAGGCAGCGACACCGGGGACCAACCTCCTCCTTGGGCTGATCTGGGTACTGTCGTCAGACTGCTGAGTAGCGGTTGTTGCTACCTCCTCTTCCTGATCCAATACCAAGAGTGGCTGCGCATCAGAAATGTCTTGATATGGATCGGAAAATAATTCCTGTGACTCAAGCGGAAGGTATGTGGTGGTGGTGTTGTTGGTGGTAGTGTCTTTGGGGGTGCACATAGCAGAGAGTGAAGAAGAGGGTGAAGATCGAGAGGATGAGGAGGGTGCAGAAGAGTAAGGCTGAGCGAGCCACTCAACCAAGTCTGGTGTGTCCTTTAAAGTAATTGAACGCACCTTCTGCAACTTCCCACTTTGGCTCAAGCCTGTTGCTCCTGCCCTACCCCTACCACCCCTGCGGAAGGGCCTGCCTCTTCCTCTGCCTGTCATTTTTTAAATGACCCTGTGACAAAACTCTCAGTCCCTATACCGATGAAGGACTGCTGCAGTATAGGGCAGCGGTCTGCAGTAGTGCACCTCAACCCTATGTATTGTGGACCGATACCAGTCCTTATAGAATAGCAGACTGTACCTCACTCAACCCTATGTACTGTAGTACCCTATACCTTACCAGTCCTTATAAGGACCTTTGTGGACCAAGTAGGTTGTGTGTGAGTGATTAGCAGACTGTACGTCAGTCCCTATACCGATGAAGGACTGCTGTAGTATAGGGCAGCGGTCAGCAGTAGTGCACCTCAACCCTATGTATTGTGGACCGATACCAGTCCTTATAGAATGGCAGACTGTACCTCACTCAACCCTTCGTACTGTAGTACCCTATACCTTACCAGTCCTTATAAGGACTTTTGTGGACCAAGTAGGTTGTGTGTGAGTGATTAGCAGACTGTACGTCAGTCCCAATACCAATGAAGGACTGCTGCAGTATAGGGCAGCGGTCAGCAGTAGTGCACCTCAACCCTATGTATTGTGGACCGATACCAGTCCTTATAGAATGGCAGACTGTACCTCACTCAACCCAATGTACTGTAGCACCCTACACCTTACCAGTCCTTATAAGGACCTTTGTTGACCAAGTAGGTTGTGTGTGAGTGATTAGCAGACTGTACTTCAGTCCCTATACCGATGAAGGACTGCTGCAGTATAGGACAGCGGTCAGCAGTAGTGCACCTCAACCCTATGTATTGTGGACCTATACCAGTCCTTATAGAGTAGCAGACTGTACCTCACTCAACCCTATGCCCTATGTACTGTAGCACCCTATACCTTACCAGTCCTTATAAGGACCTTTGTGGACCAAGTAGGTTGTGTGTGAGTGATTAGCAGACTGTACGTCAGTCCCTATAACGATGAAGGACTGCTGCAGTATAGGGCAGTGGTCAGCAGTAGTGCACCTCAACCCTATTTATTGTGGACCGATACCAGTCCTTATAGAGTAGCAGACTGTGCCTCACTCAACCCTATGTACTGTAGTACCCTACACCTTACCAGTCCTTATAAGGACCTTTGTGGACCAAGTAGGTTGTGTGTGAGTGATTAGCAGACTGTACGTCAGTCCCTATACTGATGAAGGACTGCTGCAGTATAGGGCAGCGGTCAGCAATAGTGCACCTCAACCCTATGTACTGTGGACCTATACCAGTCCTTATAGAATGGCAGACTGTGCCCCACTCAACCCTATGTACTGTAGCATCCTATACCTTACCAGTCCTTATAAGGACCTTTGTGGACCAAGTAGGTTGTGTGTGAGTGATTAGTAGACTGTACGTCAGTCCCTATACCGATGAAGGACTGCTGCAGTATAGGGCAGTGGTCAGCAGTAGTGCACCTCAACCCTATTTATTGTGGACCGATACCAGTCCTTATAGAGTAGCAGACTGTGCCTCACTCAACCCTATGTACTGTAGTACCCTATACCTTACCAGTCCTTATAAGGACCTTTGTGGACCAAGTAGGTTGTGTGTGAGTGATTAGCAGACTGTACGTCAGTCCCTATACTGATGAAGGACTGCTGCAGTATAGGGCAGCGGTCAGCAGTAGTGCACCTCAACCCTATGTACTGTGGACCTATACCAGTCCTTATAGAATGGCAGACTGTACCCCACTCAACCCTATGTACTGTAGCACCCTATACCTTACCAGTCCTTATAAGGACTTTTGTGGACCAAGTAGGTTGTGTGTCAGTGATTAGCAGACTGTACGTCAGTCCCTATACCGATGAAGGACTGCTGCAGTATAGGGCAGCGGTCAGCAGTAGTGCACCTCAACCCTATGTACTGTGGACCTATACCAGTCCTTATAGAATGGCAGACTATACCCCACTCAACTCTATGTACTGTAGCACCCTAGACAGACCAAGTTACCAGTCCTTATAAGGAGCTTTGTGGAACAAGTGGGTTGTGAATGATTAGCAGACTGCAGCAGAAGGGCCGCAGTCAAGTATAATATTCTTTCTATATTTGGAAGAAAGAATATTATACGTGTACAAGCCTATTACCATACCACTGATACCAGTCCTGAAAAGAACCTTTGTGGAACTAATAGTAACAGCTGCTGATAGGCGATATCCTCATGCCTTCTTACATCCACCTGATAGAATCTGGTGAATGGAGGCTTGGTGATGCACTGCCCATGAAGCACTTACAGCCCTGGTGGAGTGTGCTTTGATTTGAAAAAGTGGAACCTTCCCTTGAATAATTACTTGCCGGATCCACTTAGAAATAGTAGATTTAGACTCTGCCTGTCCTTTTCTAGGATCTTCAGGCAACACAAACAAAAACATCCGATTTTTTTTTTTTTTTGAATCTGAGTAGTCGTCTTCAAATAGACTTTGACTGCTCTCGCTACATCAAGAGAATGTAGCAACATTTCTTCCATAGAACAGAGTTCTGGAAAAAAAATCAAGGTAGAACAATATCCTGGTTTAGATGAAAACCTAAAACCATCTTCGGCAGAAAGCTAGGATAAGGAAGCAATACCACCTTATCATTGTGAATAATTAAATATGGCTCTTTACAAGAAAGAGCAGCCAATTCTGACACCCTTCTTGCAGAAGATATGGCAACCAGAAAAACCAACTTCCTTGTCAAAAGGAATAAGTCCCAAGGTTTTAAGGGTGACCTAACCTGTGGATTAAGCCATGTCACCGGACCAGGGAAAGCGAAACAAGTGGTCGTTGGAATAATACTAATAAGGCCAAGACCTGGCCCTTGATGGTACTCAAGGCCAGCTTAATTTCTAATCCTATATACAGAAAGGCAAGGAATATACTTTCTAGGATGCCAATCCCTGGACTCACACCAGGAACATATGCCTTCCAGACTCTATAATAAATGACTCTGCAAGCTGGCGTCCTTGTATTAATCAAGGTAGATATCACTGAGCATGAAAGCCCACGATTCTTCAGAATGTGAGTTTCAATAGCCAAACTGTTAAAAATAGCATTTGTAAGATAGGATGAAATACTGGTCCCTGCAAGAGCAGGTCTGGACGTGGTGGTAGGGTCCATGGGGACCCTACCACCATATTCACTATTTCTGCATACTAAGATCTTCTGGGCCACCAGAAGCACAGTCTTCTTTTCCTGCTTGATCCTGGGAAGAAGTTATGGTAGCAGCAGAAAAGGAGGCAATGCATAAATCAATGAGAACTGATCCCACTGGGTCACCGACACATTTGTTCCATATGCAAGTGGATCCCTTGTTCTTGAGACAAAGTTGTTGACTTTTTTTTGACCCTGGACGCAAACAGACCTACGTCCGGAATCCCCATCTTTGGCATATAGGCAGAAAGATTTTGGGGTGAAGGGACCACTCCCCCGTGAACAACTGCTGGCGACTCAAGTAGTCTGCCTGCCAATTCTCTACCCCTCAGTGAAAATTGCCGATATCCGCAGCACCTGCTTTTCTGCCCAGGCTAGGATATGGTTTACCTCTCCCTGGGCTGCATGACTTCTGGTGCCCCGTTGGTGATTGACATAAGCCACTGCTGTGGCATTGTCGGATTAAATCCACCAAGTCAAATCCCCTACCTGAATGTCCAGGCCTTTCACTTCTTGTCCATCGCTTCTCGGCCTTTTGGCTAAGATCAAGTGTAGTATCTGTTCTTATCAGTTGCCAAAGGAGGCGCTGGTCCATCCCTATTTGAGAGGGTTTGGGCAGAGCTCTCCGATGGTGTAATTTGCATCCCGAAGGATGGTTTCGGTAGGGGCCACGTCGTGCCGCCCGACAGTAAACTGGGGGCCGATGCATGGTCGAGTCTGAGCCATCTGGAAGGATGCCCCTGGTGAGGATGGGTGCTGCCTGGTTGGATCCAGAGGGTCGGGTACCTGGCCTCTGGTCTGGATTGGGGTAGTTCTAGCCCCGGGCAGTTTTTCGGAAAGGAAAACCGGCTACTCCCTTGGTGGGGGGGAGGACCGATTAGTACATCCGAATATAATTAGGAAGGAGTGATGGGAGCGACGGTGGAGCCTGATGGTAAAGAGCTCTCACCAAGCTTCCTGATCTTCATGCCTTCCTGTCCGGGGTGGGGGCGGTCTTGAAAGCCTATGGAGTATGTGCCCCTGGAGTGGCAGTCCGGGGGTGCCTAACAATCACTGTGAGTGAGGGTCACTTTGATTTTGGGCACCAAGGTCACTGCACCATGACACGCTTTTTTAGCACCTGCCTCTTGGGCCGGGCCTTTTGGCTGGGACCAGAGGAATTTTTTATTCCCGGCCGGAGGGCCTGGTCGTTGTTTCACACAACGACCACCTTTTCACTCTCCTCTCCACTATCCCTTCACCACTTTTTATTTATTTTCAGTGTGTCTTGTCACGTCTTGTTTTGTCACTTTGCACGTTTGCTGTGATGAGTAGGGTCACAGGTTCTAGGGCCTGTCCTGAAAGTCTGGTGTGGGGGTGGACATGGCCTTTTGGCTTAGTTCACCCTCTGCCTTAAGGTTGGGGTCTTCCTTCGGGGGAGCCCTACCTAGTATTTGGGTGGGTCTGTTTCGGCAGACCTTCCAAAGAAAGGGGTCTGACTGGTTTCGGCCAGGAAGACCAAGTTTTAAGTGTCCTTGTCCCTCTCAGGAGCCTAACGCCCCGGGGGATTCAGGACAAGGTCCTCTGATTTTAGAGGACTTGTGTACCAGTCTGCACTTTTTTGTGTCACTCTTTATGTGTGTGCACATTTTTTATGCACCGGGTGAAGTTTTTTGGAGTGTGTTTTGCACGCCACTGGCTTTCAAAAAAAAAAAAAAACCTGAATGTCCAGGCCTTTAGAGCTAGGTGCACTGCCCGAATCTTTAGAATATTAATGGGCAAGGTCCTTTCAATTCTGGACCATTTCCCTTGGACAGTCGCCTCTTCCAGGACCGCTCCCCAACCCGAAAGGCTGGCAGCTGTTGTTACCATCTTCCAGGTAACTGGTAAGAAGGATTTCCCCTTCTGCAGATTCTTGTATATCTTCCACCAACTAAGGCTCTGGTGCACCCTTTGGCGACAGACGCTTTGGAAATCTAGCGCTTGGACCTTCTTGTTCCAGGTAGATAGGATACTGTTTTGCAGCAGTCTTGAATGAGACTGAGCATAGGAAATCGCTTTGAATGAAGCCACCATCTTTCCCAACAACCTTATGCAAAGGCGAATAGAAGGACCCTTCTTTGCCCTGACCACCAGAACCAGCTACTTTTTTCATAACTTATCTTTGCCTGGGGTAAATGCCAACCTCCTCTGGGCTGTATCTATAACCAGACCCAGGTATTCTTAGTGTTCTAAATTGTTTGAGCCCGGGTTCACACCAGTGCAGTGTGAATTCCAGCTACATTTTCTCTGTGAAGAAAATGTACAGGTTTCAAAGGTTACAAAGAGAAAACCATCAACAACAGCATAAACAGCCTTGAAAACCCAAAGAGAAAATCTCCTCCAATACGCAGAGAAAAAAACAAATAACCGAGTACCTCTAGTCACCACATACAACCCAGCACTAGAAGGGATCAAAAAGATAATCAAAGATTTACAACCCCCCATTATAACAGAGGATGACACTCTGAAAGGAATATTCCAACAACCCCCATTATTGGCTTTCAGACAACCACCCAACCTCAGACACAAACTAATCAGCAGGAAACTTCACTCTGATTATGAAGTCACAAATAATGGAAGCAAACCCTGCAATAAAAAGCGCTGCAAACTATGCAACCAGATCAATCTATCCAAAAGTGTCACACACACAAACGGGACCTTCAATATCATGGGATCTTACAACTGTACCTCCAGTAATGTGTACCTCATCCAATGCAAAAGGTGCAAACAGGACAGAAGTTGCAAACGAGGATGAATTTACACAGACATACCATCAAGGAACATAAAGAAGACAGTTTATGCACACCTGTGGGACATCACTTCTCACAACCGGACCACACTATAGAAGACCTCAATGTTTTAGTTCTTAAAGGGAATTTTAGAACTATCCAGGAAAGGAAAACCTTTGAACTAAGAATGATAATTCTTTTTGATACAAAAAATAATGGCCTGAATTTAGATATAGGTTTCCTTACTCATTATACTAAAGTTTTACAACCCCCTCTGTGACTAGCAACCCCCCCTCCATTCCATAGCTCTCCCTCTGTCTTATCTCACTAACTCTTTTGTTATCTTTATTGCCATTGATTTGTGTGTGTTTTTTTTGTTGTTTTTTTTTCTCTTCTTTCCCTCAGAGGTGTGGTTTTTTTTTGTTTTTTTTTTTGTTTTTACATTCTGCTTAAAAAATTGTCTGCTTGGACCTTGAAGAAGGGGACATACCCGAAAGCTTGTCCTGAAAAATTGTATGTTAGTGCAAATAAAAAAAGTATCACGGACAGTACTTAATTTTCTCTGTGAAGAGAAAAGGCAGCTGTTCAGCGGAGCCTGTTCTATCTCCACATCAGCTTAGCAGGGAGAGGGGCGAGAGGAGGGGGAGGTGTAGTGAGAATAAGGAAAGATTTCTTGTTCAGATCAGAATGCATCTGCGAATCAGATGCGTTCCCATAGAGGATAATGTGCTTGTAATTCGCACCACAATGCCCAGAAAACGCACACGTTTTTTGTGCAATGTGCAGTGCGAATGCAACGCACATATGTGAACAAGATACATTCATTTGAATGTATTTTAAAACATCCTGCGAATTGGATGCGGTGTTCGCTGAATCAAATTCACATAGGTATGAACGGGGGCTTAAAGAAGATCTCTCTAGGAAGCTGATTGTGGAGAGCATGCTTTGGTCTAAACGGGCTACTGGTCTAAACCGGGCTACTGACCTGTCTATTCAGAGCAGGTCGTCTAGGTATGCCACAATTGTTATACCTTGAGTCCTTAATCTGGCCAAAGGAAGGGCAAGAAATTTTGTAACACCCAAGGTGCATTAGCTAGACCAAAAAGACAATGCTGCAACTGAAAGTGACGTTTTTCTTCTTCAAAACGCTGATATTTTTGATGAGCAGGGAAAAATAGGTACATGCAGGTATGCATCCCTGATGTTGACTGATGCCAGAAGTTCTCCTTATAGGATGGAGAAAATAAAAGGCAGATGGACTTCTCCAAGATGGAAGGGTGAGCTGGAGTTGTGCTTTAAACATTAAAATTGATTAATATTTTTAAGTCTGGAAAAAGTAATTAAAAAAAAAAGTAATAAAAACAGAATTAAACAGAAGTTTTCCAACTAACAAAATGAGCCAAAAAGAGCTTCAAGTTAATGAGGAGACATCAGCATAAACTATATGCTAAGGCAATTTAGAAGGACAGCATAATAGAAAGAATATTCAAATATTCAAATAGGAATACTAGTAAAACTAGGAAAACTAGTAAATTAGAATATTTAGAATCTAGTATTACGATACAAAACAAGCAATTAAATAGAAGCTAGACTAAAATCAATAAATAGATGTTATTATGCAATACAATTAATACTAAATTCAGATGGATGGTGTCTAAAGCACTGAAGATACAACTTTAATATTATATTAAGGCCAAATGTAATGTAATATGTATTCAAAACATTTTGTTTAACACACGTGGATGAGAAGATGCCTCAAATATTGTCATAGATGGTGTGGATCATTGTGAGAACTCTCCACACTAAATTCCCAAGGGACTTTTAACCACTTTAGATCTGGAAGGTTTTTCCCCCTTCATGACCAGGCAATATTGTGCTATTTAGCATTGTGCTACTTTAACTGGTAATTGTGCGGTTATGCAACACTGTACAATAATATTTATTTTTAGAATTTATTTCAATTGGCACCCCAGTTTTATTTCAATTGGCACCCTAGAAGGCACGTGGAATGTATTTCTGCACAGAATCCAAACCCCAATGTTTTTTTGTTGTCTTGAGTCCCTAGAACTGGAAGCCTTCTCTACTGTGAACAATATTTGCACTGGTTCGTGAATTCTGAAGTCCTCTTTTCCAATAGAAGTTCAATGTGGCCTGCGTTCTGGGATAATAGGGCTCAGTCAGTGGTATAGTAGAGCATTGATTAGTGTGTTCTGCCTTGTGACAACTAAAAGTTAGCTTTTAAACAGCTTTTAACTGAGTGTTTTGTCTGGGTGCATTGCATAAGCCACTGTTGCATAGACTGGTTGAGTAACTTTAGTGTAGACTAATTAGCATTTCAATGGAGGTCATTGAAGATTTTCTTAAGAGACATGCCTGTGTTAATTTTAACACTGTGGCAGAAAATGCTTTAATGCACCAATTAAAACAGTTATTGAGACAATGTAATATTCCTAATGATCAGATAAAACATAAGACGTCTTTGAAAAAAGGCAAGAAAGCAAGGATGGCCAATGTTGTATGCATGTTTTTGAAAATTAAAGACATTGCTATATCGAAAGAAGTCCAATGGCGTACTGAGAGAAAGCAATTATTGGAGCAGGTACAAAGTGTAATTAAAAATATATTAACAATGGTTGCAAAAGCAGATACAAATTTTCTTGATCACATTGAACAAAACAATTAGTGACTGAGAAATGTGTATTGGAACAGAAAATGAATGAATTACAGGAAACGTGTAAACAAAGAGAAAGTTGCATTGCCTCTTTGAATCAGAGAGAGGCTGAGAAGGAGCGTATTATAATACCGCTTAGGAAGGAATTAAATAAAGATCAGTCTGCCATTATGGAGTTTTCTCCGCACATGCAAAAGCTGAGCAGTCTCAGTGCATAGCAAAAATAGAGGCTTTGGAACAACATGTAGAAAAGCCAAATGCTAGTGTTGCTGCAAGTGATGTTGCTATGGTGGGAATCAATGTTGGAGATCTGAATGAGGAATATTTAAATAAAAGTGAGGTAACTACACTTGAAATCGATTCAGAAGATGAAACAGTGGAGACTTCTGATGAGTCCATTGCTAGTGAATACTCAATCAAAGTGTAAAATCTGTTCATTCCAATCATAGTAATGTTATGCAGTAATGTGAGTCTCCAACGCCATATGCTCAGAGAAGGGCCTATGCAGGGAGACCAGCTCTCAAGTGCTTTGTTTGTAAAACGGGGGGTCACAAGTATTGTTTGGTGGCTAATAATGATATGTAAAGTAAATACCCTAAAACTAGACCAAGGAGTTATGAAGTTTATTCTGCAAGATGGGGTGGCAATTCAAGGCATAGAGGCCATAGTTATCAAACCCGTTTCCCTTTTAAGACCCAAAAGCTGAGACTACAGACCGAAAATGGTCAATTGAGACAGGAAAGGCATCACTATGTAGAACAGTTGCATAAACTCAAAATGAAGGTAGCCGCATGTTCATTCAAATATAGCACTGGGGGAAACAATGTTAGCAGCCCTTAGTGAGCTGCATGGATGGTAACAATTTTCTGGTAAATGTTTCTTTGCTTTGAATAAGGTTTAGATGTTTCAGAGATTTGCCCTTCATGTTTGCAATATTATGGAAGACCTTGATATATTTTTTAGTATTTTCAAGAATAAGCCTCTGGATTATTATTTGTTTTAATATATTTTCTGTTATGATTATTATGTTTTTTTTCCATCCTCTTATTTTTAATTTAAAACAAATATATATATTTAATTTTTTTGTAAAATATTTATATATTTTTTTAAATGTTTCTATTTATTTTTGTTATTTGTTTATTAATTTATTTTATTTTTGTTTTGTTCAGGTGGAAAAATTGTTAGGTTTAGTTCACCTGAAGGGGGGGGTCATTGCCTAAGCCCTCAATTAACAGCTGAATACAGCTCTTAAAGGTCTTAAGGTACAGATAAATGCATTGTTTTTTTTTTAGAGTTTAAATTGAGAACTTTTGCGAAGCAACATTCACGTTCATTTTTTTCTTTTTTCATTTTTGCTCATACCATGGGGATCCATTTTAGAGTGGGTTTAGCCTAAAGAAATCATGGTTGTTTTGATCATTTGTTTAGCGTTGCAGAAGCCAGGAACACTAAGTTCCTGGGTTCCAAGGAGAGAACTATAAGTAAACATAGCAAGTGAGTAGATATTGTGGATAAGAATTTAATTCTGCTCTTGTTTTTCACTTCCAGAGTCCTGGTGGAGTGAGATTGGAGAGGTTTCTGGAACAGAGATGAAAGCTGTTCATCCGGTTGGCGGTTTGTCTGTGCCACACCACACCGCAATTTTGTTCTGATAAACATTCAGGAGAGAAGGAACAAACGAAAAGATTTAGATTAATACTTGTAATGTAAGGTTTCTTTTTCTTATGGACAATTTAGCGCTAATGCTGAATCTGAAAGACTGTGCCCAGCAACGAGACTTGTGAAACATTTTGCCGGAGTCTCTCCTGTCATTTATGAATGCAAATGTACGGTGAATACAAGTGCAATGGGTTGGAGGATGGGGAACGAATATAACCTATCCAATCCTTCAGAACAAGAAATGTAAAATATGTATTTTTTTGTTTTGTTTTTCTATGGAGGGAGGAATTGAAAGAAGGAAAGGTTTTTAACTGCTTCAGGACCGAATGATGGCTACAGAGCGGATCTACATTGCCTGGCTATTGCCTTGTCTATTGATGTCCTCCCCTTTCCTCACTCCCTGTGCGCTCTCGTGAGTGTGCATCCAGGAAAATCTGTGTTGGCTGTGTCCCTTGGACACGGCCAATCATAGATCGCTGTAAATGGCCAATCACATTGGCTGTTTACAGCACGCTCGGTGTGGCCAATGACAGATGATCGCAAATGTAAACATATGAGATCATCTCTCATTGCCGGTGTTCTGCCAAGAACTGTCCCCCCATCGCATAGTGTCCGCCCCGTACTGCGCAGATGCAGCGATTGCGCAGTACGGAGGACAAGGAGACACAGAAAGTCTCTGAAGATGAACGGCGCCTGTGCACTTAATAGTACCTTGTGCCCTGAGTCCAGGTTCAAGCCACACCATGCAAGTGGACATACGTAGATGATGTTAAACTGCACTTAGTAGGAGGGCCCCTCGCAGGCTTGCTTCGCTCGTCATGCTTTGCTTGCCACACTTCGGGCACGGTCTTGCTTCTCTTGGCAATTTTTTTATTCTAACTCTATGTCCACTTGGATGGTGGGGCTTGAACCTTGACAGTGCCATTCATCTTCGGAGACCTTGGGCATCTCCTTGTCCTCCGTACTGCGCAAGCGCAGTACAGAGCGGACACTATCCGACGGGGGACAGTATTCGACAAGACACCAGCTCTCCCTCCTCACACAGAGACCGAGTGTGAGGAGGGAGAGCTTCTGTGCTGAATCGTGAGTCATTTTAGAGTAAAAAAAACAGGTGTGCCCAAACAATGCCCAATCAGTACCACAGTGACAATTAGCATCTATAGCTAGTGCCCATCTGTGCCCACCTGTGTCCATCAGTGCCCATCTGTGCCATCAGAGTCCATCTGTGCCCATCTGTGCCACCTCAGTATGCATCTGTGCCACCTCATCAGTGCCCATCTGTGCCACTTCATCAGTGCCCATCTGTACCACCTCATCAGTGCCCATTTGTGCCAATCATTGCCCATCTGGGCTACCTCATCAGTGCACATCTGTACAATCAATCAGTGCACATCTGTGCCTCCTCATCAGTGCTCATCTGTGCCATCTCATCAGTGCCCATCTGTGCCACCTCATCAGTGTCCATCTGTGCCAATCAGTGCCCATCTGTGCCACCTCATCAGTGCCACCTCAACAGTACCGATCTGTGCAACCTCAACAGTGCACATCTGTGCAATCAATCAGTGCACATCTGTGCCCATCTGTGCCACCTCATTAGTGCACATCTGTGCAATAAATCTGTGCACATCTGTGCTGCCTCATCAGTGCACATCTGTGCTGCCTCATCAGTGCACATCTGTGCTACCTCATCAGTGCACATCAGTGCGATCAGTGCCCATCTGTTCCGCCTCATCAGTGCACATCTGTGCCATCAATCAGTGCACATCTGTTCTCATCAGTGCCGCCTCATCAGTGCCCATCAGTGCAGGCTTAGCACACACCTGTGCAGTCTCATCACCACCAGCAACTATGTCCAAAAGATGCTTTTCCGCCGAGGAGGCATACCAAATACTTTCCATGGCAACGAGAGCAACAAGGAGCTCTCTTTTTCGAATTCACTTTCAAATTCGGATTTTGAGTCTGACGTAAATTATGAGCCAGTCCTCAGTAGACGAACACTGACAGACTCAGAGGAGTAAGATATTCTGCGCACCAAAGGTGTTCTGGTGAGGAGGCAGTAGCATCCACCAGCACCACAGTGCCATCCACCAGTACTGCAGTGCCATCCACCAGCAGCGCAGTACCTCGGCAAGAAAGGCCAAGTACCAGTGGGGTGTCACCTCAGCCCCAAAGAATTAGGACCCATCCTAGCCTTCCCTATGCCCTTCAGAACCCTTTGTGGCTTCCTCCTAATTCAGGAGAAGCTAACGTCCCCCCTTTCACTGCCCAGCCAGGAGTCCAGGTGGACAAGGAGAATTTTTCATTCAAAAACTAACTTTTTTTAATTTAATTTTTACGGAGGACATGTTAGCGTCAATTGTGGCCCAGGGCAACCTGTATGCACAGCAATTTATTTTGAATAATCCAACATCCTATTATGCCCATCCCGAGTGGAGAGGCCTAACAGTGGAGGAGTTGAAAGTTTTTTGGGCCTTACAATTTGTATGGGACTCACCAAAAAAAATTAATTGCGGTCCCATTGGTCAACCCACCCCATCCACCACATGCCGATCTTATCCGCAGTAATGCCCAGAACTAGATTTCTGATGATCATGAGGTTTCTACATTTCAGTGATAATACCCAGTGCCCTCCCCGAAATGACCCAAATTATGACAGGCTTTACAAAATTCGGCCAATACTAAATTATTTTTCAGAAATATTCCCCCAGTTGTTTACCCCGGACCAACACATATGTGTGGATGAGTCCCTTGTTACATTTAAAAGCAGGCTTAAAAGTAAGTAATTTATCCCCAGCAAAAGGACCCGCTATGGGGTGAAGGTGTACAAATTATGTGACTGAGCCACAGGGTACACACATGTCTTCATAATGTATGAAGGGAAGGACACCCAGCTGCAGCCCCCTAATTGCCTAGACTATTTGGGATCCAGCGGGAAAGTTGTTTGGGAGCTCATATACCCCCTACTCGACAAAGGATTCCACTTGTATGTAGACAACTTCTACACAAGTCTGCCCCTATTCTACAACCCACCAGAAGAAGACACCAGCATGTGGCAGCATAAGAAAGAACCGAAACGGCTTTCCTCAAAGACTTGTCAAGTCTGAAGTTGAGAAGAGGAGAGACGGCAAGTCTGTGAAAGAAGGAGATTCTGGCAGTGAAGTGGAGGGACAGAAGGGATGTCTACATGTTGTCTTCCTTTCACAATAACACCTACCGTATATACTCGAGTATAAGCCGAGATTTTCAGCCTCTTTTTTGAGGCTGAAAGTGCCCCCCTCGGCTTATACTCGAGTCATCGCTGTCTGTCTGCCCGATCAGCGTGTCGAGCAGACAGACAGCGGCCATTCTAGGATTCAAAGGCCGCGCCTCCGTCTCCGCCTTCGCCTGTGATAGGCGGAACACTGAATTTCCCAGCAGTCTGTGTTCCGCCTATCACGGACGTCCTCTCATCCTCGTCCGTAGTATGAGGATGAGCGGACGTCCATGATAGGCGGACCACTGACTGCTGGGAAATTGAGTGTTCCGCCTATCACGGACATCCGATAGGCGGAACACTCAATTTCCCAGCAGTCAGTGGGAAATTGAGTGTTCCGCCTATCACCGACGGAGGCGCGGCTTTTGAATCCTAGAATGGCCACCGACGAAGAGCTGCGGGACGGGCCGGGACGCAGGCCGGGACGGGACGCAGGCCGGGACGCAGGCCGGGACGGGACGCAGGCCGGGACGGACACAGGCTGGACGGACACAGGCTGGACGGACACAGGCAGGCTGGACACAGGTAGGCTGCACGGACACACACACACACACACACACACACACACACACACACACACACGGATGCATGCACACACAGGGATGGATGGACACACACGGATGCATGGACACACACACACACACACACACACACACGGATGCATGCACACACACAGGGATGGATGGACACACACACACACGGATGCATGGACACACACACACACGGATGCATGGACACACACACACACACACACGGATGCATGGACACACACACACACGGATGCATGGACACACACAGGGATGGACGACACACAGGGATGGACAGGCATGTCTCACCCTCGGCTTATACACGAGTCAATAATTTTTTCCAGTTTTTTGGGGGTAAATTGGGGACCTCGGCTTATATTCGGGTCGGCCTATACTCGAGTATATACGGTATGTGGAAATCCCCAGAAGGAATGGCCCCATCCAAAAATCAACATGCATCCATGAATACAATTTGTTTATGGGAGGAGTCAACATGAATGCTTGAACTATACCTTGCCACAAGACGGACATACCATTGGTATAAAAAAGTAGCAATTAATTTTTTTCAATTGGCCATATACAATTCCTATATCATTTACCGCAACTCCACCCAAAACCCCCAACCCTTCCTTGGCTACCAGGAGGAAATTTACACTGCCCTTATATTCCCGAATAGCCCACCAGAAAAAATCTGATCAGATGTTCTTAGTCGAATCTCCGAACGCCACTTTCCCGATAAAATTCCTCCCAAACCAACAGGTCAAAGACATCAAAATATATAGGGAGTGTTCCCGTAGAGGAGTCAGAAGAAACACGTCTTATTATTGTTCCCATTGTCCTTCCCAACCAGGCCTCTGCTTAGGTGACTGTTTTCACCGTTACCATAATAAATTAAGTGTAAGTCTGACCACAAGTCAGCCTGTATTTGTAGGAGGAGTCAGGCTGCATAAAGCCTGCCCTCCTTTGCCTTCCCCCCCCCGTGGTCGTAGGCTCTCGTGTCCCATCCACCCATTCCCTTTTTCTTTCATTTAATTTAATTTCATACTTGGGTATGCCCCTTTTAGCATACTGACCACGTGACCCCAGAACACTTCAGTTCTATGGTCCTTTCCTATACTATCCACAGATTGACTCAGAGTACAAAGTAAATTTTTAGTGAAGTATGGTAAATGTAAGCCTCAGTTCCTGCCATTTATTTACAGTCACACCCCTTATGCTACTGCTTGCTCTGTAACTGACCCTGGCTTGTTAATCGACTATGTTTCTGCCTACCGATTCTGTACATACCTCTGCCTGATCTGGAACTGACCTTAGACTGTTTGACCATGTTATTTGCCCGCCTCTTGGACTGATCTTGTACCCCGCAACTGGACTAGTGGGATTAAACACAGGGGTCTCACATATGTGTGGGGCTCCAGAACAGTTTTTCTGGATGAAGAAACCTTTTTTGGTTTTCTCATTCCTAGATTAGGGTCTGGAGACTCGGAGGCTTCAAAGAGATTTGGGTGGGAGAAGCCTCTACCCCTGTTCCCATTCTGTCCTGAACGAGGCCTTACTTCACCTGCTGCCTGTAGGACTTACTGCCATTGTGCCTCTGCCTGCCACACTGACCACAGCACATGGACCATGTTCCTGCCTACTACCAGGACCAATATTTTTGGCACTGGCTGCTGCCTGGACAATTGTGTTCACTGTTGCTGACCAAGTCCCTGCCTGCTGCCTGGACCAGTGCTATCCTCCTGTGGACAACTGTGCTACTACAACCACAGGTAATCTTTTGTTTACCCTTTGCTCAGCATAATGTATTTTGGGGTGTAATTCTTGATGGTTGGATCTCTGTATGTGGCCAGGCTGTGTAAAAGTCTCACACATTTGGTATCGTCATACTCAGAAGGAGTGGCAGAATGTATTTTGGGATGTCATTTTTGCTATGTAAATGCTATCCATTGGAAATATATTATAGACAACTTTGTGTAAAAAAAAAAAGCGTTTTCATTTTTTTCCACATTTTTCAAAAACGTCTGGAAAAAAAGAACCATTCAAAAGACTCATTATGCCTCATATATTATACGTTGGGGTGTTAGCTTTCCAAAATGGGATCATTTTGTGGGTATTTCAATTGTCCTGGTCCTCCAGGGCCTTCAAAATTATAATAGGTGTTTGAGAAATTAAATCTGTAATTTATGCTCCTAGAACGTCTGAAGGTGCTACTTCAATGTTGGGCCTCTGTATGTGGTCAGGCTGTGTAAAAGTGTCATGGTTATGCAATAGAGTTCGTCTGCTTACCTGTCTCCATGTGTTCATTTCTAGAGACCAGCCGACCCTCACCTGACTGCTTTTATAATCCATCCTCTGGCATGGCTCCACCCTAGCTCCTATCAGAGAACCCTATATTAACCTGTGCACTGCAAGCCAATCCTGCTGATCAACCTTTGTGTGTTAGCTTCCTGTTACCTGCCGTGTGCTCTTCTACTGTTTTCCGTTACCGACTTTGGCGTGTCTTTGACTATCCCTGTTTGCCTGTGATCCTGACCTTTTGGCGTGTCCCCGACTATTCTTGTCTGCTTGTGGCCCCGACCTTGGCTTTGTCCCTCACCATCCCTATCCTCCTGTTGCCTACTGTGGGTGTGGGCTGGGGGACCTTGGGGGTCGCGACCTGGAGCCAGTTGCAGCCAAGTCCATCCTCACCACTCGAGGCTCTGGTGAACACCTGCTGGCTCTTAGACTCCGTGCCCCAGGGAATCTTACGCTCTAACCCTGGTGGGATCCATCTTGGTGTTCTGGCGGCCCTGCCTCCCTATCACCTTGACCCCCGTCCGCAGCAGTCAGCCGTAGGGTCCACAACCTTGCGGTGCACTCCTAATCCCTACGGTGTGCATCTGTCACCTGGGCTCAAGGTGACCTGACAGTTTGATCAGCCATGGACCCGGCTGACGTGCCGCTTCCTGCAGTCAATCCTTTGCAGGGCATAGTTCGGAGACTTGAACCCCAGGAATCTAATCAGACTCAGGTGATGCGATTCCTTCAAGATCTGGCTTCCCGCTTCGAGCAGCTACAGGCTTCCTTGGGGACCCCGAACCTGCAGCCTCAAGTACAGTCTGCGACTGCTCCTATCGCACCAGTCGCATCCACGCATTCATTAGTACTGCCAGCTCCGTCCCGTTTCTCTGGGGACTTCAAGGCCTGCAGGGGCTTCCTCAGCCAATGCACCATTCATTTTGAGCTCCAGCCTCAAAACTTTCTGTCTGATCGGGCAAAGGTAGCCTATATAATTTCCCTCCTCTCCGGTGAAACTTTAGCCTGGGCTGCTCCCCTGTGGGAGAAAAATTATCCAGTAGTTTCCAGCCTGTCCAACTTCTTGAAGCTCTTTCATAATATCTTTGAGGAGCCAGCTCGGGTTTCTTCTGCGGCTAGTGCCCTTTTACGCCTTCACCAAGAATCTTGTTCAGTGGGACAATATGCACTTCAGTTCCGTATCCTTACAGCGGAATTGAGCTGGAACAATGAGGCCCTGGTCGCAACCTTTTTACATGGCCTCTCTGACCGAGTGAAGGACGAATTAGCAGGAAGAGCTATCCCCGCCGGTCTGGACGATGTAATTTTCTTATGCAATCAGATTGACATTCGTTTCCAGGAGAGGTCCTTAGAAAAAAGACGCCAGCACCCCCTAGGTCCTAGTCAGCCTGAGCTTTTTTCCCGTCACCCTGTGGAGCATCCTCTGTCTGCTGAGGAACCCATGCAGCTGGGCCGGACCAGACTAACCCTCGAAGAACGTGCTAGACGCAGAACTTTGGGCTTGTGTCTTTATTGTGGGGGCAAGAGTCATTTTCGTGACTCCTGCTCGCTTCGTCCGGGAAATGCTCGGGTCTAATACATTTGGAAGGTGGAGTATTGGACCCAGAAACATCACCTTCTCGTCTTCTTCTTCCGGTGTTCCTCCATGTAGGCACTTCTCCCCAATCGGTCCTAGCATATCTGGACTCCGGGGCTGCCAGCAATTTTATGGACTGGAGAACTGCTTCTTCTATGAAGCTTACCCTTTCTCCCCTCGCTACTCCACTGGTAGTCTCGGCAATTGATGGCACTGTGCTCCCAGGGGGCCCTATCCGTTTCCAGACGCTACCTATTAGGATGTCGGTAGGGATACTCCACCAGGAGTGGATCTCCTTCCTCATCCTACCCCCATTGTATTGGGCCTTCCTTGGCTACAGCTCCACTCGCCACATGTGGACTGGGTCTCTGGGCAGATCCTGGCTTGGGGTCCTTCGTGTTTCTCATCCTGTCTTCCCAAGGTGACCCCCAAGAGGAAATTTCCCATTGCTACCACATCTGCATCGTCTGATCTTCCCGCGGCATACAGCGATTTCCGAGATGTGTTCTGCAAGAAGTCTTCTGAGGTGCTTCCTCCCCACAGATCTTTTGACTGTGCTATTGACCTTGTCCCTGGAGCAACCCTGCCCAGGGGTCATACCTACCCTTTGTCCATTCCAGAGACCCAGGCCATGTCTGAGTATGTCGCCGAGAATCTGGAGAGAGGTTTCATCCAGAAATCCTCATCGCCTGCAAGAGCAGGGTTCTTTTTCGTTGCCAAAAAGGATGGTACCCTCAGACCCTGCATCGACTATAGAGGTTTAAACGCTCTGACTATTAAAAACCGATACCCCTTACCTCTAATATCTGAGCTATTTGACAGGTTGAAGGGGGCTTCCATTTTCACTAAGTTGGATCTCAGAGGTGCATACAATCTCATTCGAATACGGGAAGGTGACGAATGGAAGACCGCGTTTAACACTAGGGACGGGCATTACGAATACCTGGTTATGCCTTTTGGTTTGTGTAATGCTCCAGCTGTGTTCCAGAACTTTGTCAATGAAATATTCAGGGATCTACTGTACCAGTTTGTTGTCATCTATCTGGATGATATTCTCATATTTTCCGAAAATCTGCCTGCTCACAGAAACCATGTACGCACCGTACTTCAGCGCCTTAGAGAGAACAATCTCTATGCCAAGATGGAGAAATGTTCCTTTGAATGTTCCGAGGTCCTGTTTCTGGGATGTTTTGTTTCTAGTGCGGGTCTTCGCATGGATCCCGGAAAGGTCTGAGCCATTACCAACTGGCCCCTTCCCGCTAGCCTCAAGGCCACAAAGAGCTTTCTTGGCTTCACAAATTATTATAGGCAGTTCATAAGGAATTACTCTTCCATTGCCGCGCCTATTATCGCTTTGACCAAGAAGGGTGCGCATGCCAAAGACTGGCCTCCCGAGGCTGTCTCTGCGTTTCACGATCTGAAACAGGCCTTTGTCTCTGGACCTCTCTTGAGGAGACCAAATCCTGAGGACCCATTTTTTATTGAAGTAGACGCTTCTTCTATGGGGGTGGGAGCTGTGCTTCTTCAGGACTTTAAGAAGAAACGTCAACCATGTCCGTTCTTCTCCAAAAAAAAATCTCAGGCAGAGAGAATTATGCCATTGTTGATCGGGAACTTCTTGCACTTAAATTGGCGTTGGAGGAGTGGCGTCATCTCCTGGAAGGTTCCCCTCACTCCATAACGATCTTTACTGATCATAAGAATCTACAGTACCTACAGAATGCTAAACGTCTGAACCCCAGACAGGCCAAGTGGAGTCTCTCCTTTTCCCGTTTTAAATTCACGATTACGTACAAACCTGGGTCCTGCAATGGTCGAGCTGATGTGCTCTCTAGGTCATTTGACACTTTGGACGAAGAGTCCAACCCTGATCCTGAGCCGATCATTCCTACCTCATGCATTGTTGCCCATTCTACCACCCTGGAATCTAAAATTCCTCCTGGTAAAACCTTTGTTCCCACGGAGCTAAGAACTAAGATCCTTCGTTGGGGACATGATTCCAAGGTGGCAGGTCATGCTGGGTTCCTCCGATCCTTCCTGCTCATCAGTCGTCACTACTGGTGGCCTAATCTCCGCTCGGATGTTAAAGACTATGTTAAGGCTTGTCACGTCTGTGCTCAATCTAAATCTTCCACTCAAGCCCCTGCTGGTCTTCTCATGCCCTTGCCCATTCCTAAGGAGCCCTGGTCTCATATCGCCATGGATTTTATCACTGATCTTCCACTGTCGGAGAATAATACGGCCATTTGTGTAGTAATTGATCGGTTCTCCAAGATGGCTCATTTTGTTCCTCTTCCTGGTCTCCCTTCTGCCCCTGCCTTGGTTCCCATTTTTGTATGAGAGATTTTCCACCTTCATGGTGTTCCTTCTCATGTCGTTTCGGACAGGGGTGTGCAGTTTACTTCTCGTTTTTGGAGAGCCTTTTGCAAATCCCTTGACATTACCTTGGATTTTACCTCTTCTTATCATCCCCAATCCAATGGCCAGACTGAGAGAGTTAATCAGGAGTTGGAGGTCTTTCTCTGTACCTTGGTCTCTGCCCATCATGATGATTGGGCATCACTATTACCGTGGGCTGAGTTCTCCCACAATATCATGTCAACGTCAGTTCTCAGAAAACACCCTTTGTCACTGTTTATGGAAGACATCCTCAGCTTCCTCTTCCTATGACTTGTTCTTCTGACATTCCAGCTTTGGCTACTGTTCAGGAATCATTCAATTCCATGTGGGCTGACGTTCATAATTCCCTCCAGAAAGCTGCCAACAAATTCAAGAGTTTTGCTGACCGTCGCAGGCGTAAGCCACCTTCTCTTCAGCCAGGAGACAAAGTCTGGCTCTCCACCAGGAACATCAAACTCCGGGTTACTTCTCTAAAAATTTGCCCCAAGAATCATTGGTCCGTACACCATAATTTCTTAACTGAATCCAGTTTGTTTCAAGCTCCAGATTCCCAAAAGCCTCAAAATCTCTAACTCCTTCCATGTTGCCCTTCTGAAGCCTTTAGTCCTCAATAAGTTCTCTCGTCCTCTCTCTACCGTAGCACTGGTCTCTGAGGATGATCATGAGTACGAGGTCAGCCAAATTTTGGATTCCCGACTCTGTAGAGGCATTCTCCAGTACCTCGTGCACTGGAAAGGTTTTGGTCCTGAGGAGAGGTCGTGGATTTCGGCTTCCGAGGTCTTTGCACCTCGTCTGTTGAGGAAGTTTCATTTGAAGTTCCCCTCTAAACCTAGTCCCAGGCGGAGAAGGGGGAGGCCTCGTAAGAGGGGGGGTACTGTCATGGTTATGCAATAGAGTTCGTCTGCTAACCTGTCTCCATGTGTTCATTTCTAGAGACCAGCCGACCCTCACCTGACTGCTTTTATAATCCATCCTCTGGCATGGCTCCACCTTAGCTCCTATCAGAGAACCCTATATTAACCTGTGCACTGCAAGCCAATCCTGCTGATCAACCTTTGTGCGTTAGCTTCCTGTTACCTGCCGTGTGCTCTTCTACTGTTTTCCATTACCGGCTTTGGCGTGTCTTTGACTATCCCTGTTTGCCTGTGATCCTGACCTTTTGGCGTGTCCCTGACTATTCTTGTCTGCTTGTGGCCCCGACCTTGGCTTTGTCCCTCACCATCCCTATCCTCCTGTTGCCTACTGTGGGTGTGAGCTGGGGGACCCTGGGGGTCGTGACCTGGAGCCAGTTGCAGCCAAGTCCATCCTCCCCACTCGAGGCTCTGGTGAACACCTGCTGGCTCTAAGACTCCGCGCCCCAGGGAATCTTATGCTCTAACCCCGGTGGGATCCATCTTGGTGTTCTGGCGGCCCTGCCTCCCTATCACCTTGACCCCCATCCGCAGCAGTCAGCCGTAGGGTCCACAACCTTGCGGTGCACTCCTAATCCCTACGGTGTGCATCTGTCACCTGGGCTCAAGGTGACCTGACAAAAAGTCTCATAAATGTGGTATCCTTATACTCAGGAGGAGTAGCAGAATGTATTTTGCAGTGTAATTTTTGCTATATAAATGCTATGTGTTGGAAATATTTTTTCCACATTTTCCAAAAACTTCTGGAAAAAAACAAACCGTTCAAAAGACTCATTATGCCTCATAGATTATACGTTGGGGTGTTAGCTTTCCAAAATGGGGTAATTTCCATTATCTTGGCACTCCAGGGCCTTAAAAAGTGTAATAGGTAGTCAACAAGTTAGGTGTGTAATTTATGCTCCTTGAACACCTGATGGCGCTCCCTGCATGTTGTGCGTCTGTATGTGGCCAGGTAGTGAAAAAGTCCCACATATGTGGTATTGTAATACTCAGGAGGAGTAGCAGAATGTATTTTGGGGTCTCATTGTGGTATGTAATTTGGGGTGTTTTGGGGTGTCATTTGTGGTATGCACATTCCATGTAAAAGAAATATGCTATTACAATGACAATTTTGTGAAAAAAATAAAATAAATTAATGACATTCTTGATAACCTTCAACATTCAACAAAGTCACATAAATACCCAGTCACATAAATACCCAGTTTAAAGTGGCTCTGGATTTTGTAAACCACATTGAGAGGTTGGTAGAGAGTGTGATGGTACAGGATAGAAATCTGTCATGGGCTTTGGCATGCACGCAGGGGCAGGAGGAGTTCAACTTCAAGCTGATTGTACAATCTGGGTATGCAGGGCAGTGGACTTATGAGTTAGCATTACAGCTCAGTAGGATTTTGCCAAAACACGTTGCTTACACTAATCCAAAGTGGTGGTCGAATGCCTGGATGGGTTGTGCTAGGTTGGATTATGAGAGATGTTATGCTTCCTTATTGATCCCATATACAGAAGTGAAGACTCAGTCTTTGTATTCAGTGGTATTAATGGGCTTACTGACTGATTATACCTTGTTGCATCTGAGCCTATGTTACCCACATGTGATCAGAGAGGATGGAACCTGGATGCAGGTTGACATTTCACTCTGTCAGAAGCATGACCATGATGTCCTTGGTATGCCAGGTCAATACATGGTGGTGAATGAGAAATGTTGGAAAGATATTTCACTCTGGGTTCTGGATGGAGAAATCATTGTTGGGAGGGAAGTACCTGGGTATTATTTGGGACATAGACGAGTTTGTTTCTTTGTCCAAAAGGGTACCGATGTAACGTTAGTCATGGAACTAGGGCGTTCCTTGAAATTAACAATAGGTAGAGGTGCATGTTATACCCTGGGCATGGACTCTGAAATCCAGCACAGGGATGACATTTTGTGGTTTGTCATTGTTTCAGGTTTATATGTATTAGACTCGATAGTTATATAGAAGGGTCTCCCATTTATCTCTGCAAGTTGAGGGATGAATTGACGGTAGGGTCTCTTCATACAAGTTAGAGGCTTTGCTGCCAATTCAGAGCCCTGAAATTCATCTGACGTGCCAAAATTGGGGTAGGAAAGTCTGTTGTGAGCAAGCCTGCCTAATCCCGACCTGTATTTACAGTAAAGGGTTTTAGGAGGTTGGGAGCAGGATGTGTAATTTGATGGGTGACATATATATGCATGTATTATGGTAATCGGATGATTTATGTTGTGGTATAGTGTGACATGTGTATATTTTAGGTTAGTAATATGGGTGAGTAAGACCCTCCTCGAGACTCTGTATCTGAAAGCTGGTGAATACGTTGCTCTGAGTGTATGCTGGTGAATAGTGAGTGAATGGACACCCCTTGCCTGTAGTGTACCCCGTCGGGAAGATACCAGGAAGGAGAAGGCACAGAATAGTGACATGGAAGCTGTGACTGAAGAATGATGGTGATGTGTCACTCAAAGTGGCACATGTTGGAAAGCACAACACGTTAAGACAGTTATGGACTGTTCCATAGGAACTGGTTCTGAAACACATGTTGGGAAGCGAACTGCGTTAAGACAGTATGGACTGTTCCATATAAGCCGTGTCTGAAGAAGGGTGATATGCACCCTTTAGGTGCAAAGTAGACTATGTTGGAAGGCAGCATGTTTTACTTCATAGTACAAGCGGTATTTGAAATATGAATTATGTTTATACCAAGTCTTCACATTCCTGGGGGCTGTCTGGAATGTAACAAGTTGCACATCAAAACTTTGCAGCATATCAGATTATTCATCTGAACAAAAGCTTGTCTTCTGACCGTCTGGTGTGATAACGATATGCAAGCGAGCTTAAAAGAGGACCATGGCTGCCAGGATGTTTGATGAAGGTGGGTTACAAAGATCAAAGGATCAACAGGCATTGACGATTGACCCAAGATACATAGACATGATATATGGACAATGCTGCCCATAGAGGCTAATACAGCAGGACGAACAGTAATATAATATATTTAGGAGGACTGCCCTATAAATACTTTGATTTGTCAAAGGTCTAGAAGGCTGGCAATGGGGTTGGGTCTGGACGGTGGATGACTGAAGTATAAAAAGGGCTGTTACCATCATCGTGAGTCCAGCTGATGAGACCATGTCTAGGGGAACAGCCTTGATAAGTATCTTTGATGTTCTTGTGTTATATACTTTGTAATATCTTCATTTAGTGCTTTCATGATAGCATTTTCCTATTTTCTTGGGAAATAAATAAGACGTTGTTTTACTAAGCAGTGTAATTATTTTCATAGCTAGCCTTATATTTTTGTGCTATCAACAGTAACTATCAGAGTTATAATTGACTAGCTAGCTATAGGAATAGACAAATTAAAACATATATGGAATAAATGCTCGGTATTATTCAATTTCAGTATTAATTTCAGTACCCAAATGGTATTTTTATATTTTTTTTCACACAAATAGAGGTTTCTTTTGGTGATATTTGAGCACCACTGGGGTTTTTATTTTTTGTAATATAAACAAAAAAAGACCTTAATTTATTATTATTTTTTTATTTAATAGCTTTATAAATTTAGACCAAAATGTATTCTGCTACATAGGGTTGCACCAATACTAGTTTGCACAATATTTTCAGGCTCGGTTCTTTGAGCTGTTAGTGGGTCTCCCCTGTTGACAGCTTAAGTGTTAAAGAAGTCCAGTAATGCTGGAGCTGTCAAAAAAAAAAACAGCCGGCAATGTTTATTAACAACATTGCTCAGCCACTGAAACACTAAAATAAAAATAAACATTGTTTCTTTTTGCATCTTTCTGTTTCTTCATCTGCAGATCAAAGAGATGAACAAATGTTCCTCTGTTTAACCCCTTATAAACCCTTAATTTATTCTAATCAGCCTTAATTAACTCCCTACTCTCCTCCATTTAATTATTTTCCTTTTTTTTTCAAGTCTATTTTATAAGCGATAAACAATTAAAACTTTTTTTGTTTGCTTTATTAGTGAATATTTTTACAAATATATATTAACATATATTTACAATTTTCACATTGAAAAAGGGCAAAATTAAAAAAAAAAATCTATTTATTTTATTTGTAAATAACTTTTCGATGCTTTGTACCATTGCTGACAGCTGAAGTGAAAATAAAACAGTTGCGGTAGGTATCGGTAATTGGTATCAGCGAGTACTAAAAAAAAAGTATCGGTACTCGTACTCGTTGTAAAAAAAATGGTATCGGTGCAGCCCTACTGCTACATGTCTTTGGTAAAAAAAAATAAAAAATCCCAACAAGTGTATATTGATTGGTTTGTGTGAAAGTTATAACGCTTGCAAACTATGGTATATATACTGGAATTTTTTTATATACTTGTAATGGCAGTGATCAGCGACTTATAGTGGGACTGTGATAGTGCGGCGGAAAATGTGACACTAACTGATGCTGGCCGGGAGGGACACTAACTGACTAACTGAAACTGACATCACCAGTGATACTATTACAATGATCAGTGCTAATACTATAAACTGCCACTGTACTAATGACACTGGCTGGGAAGGGGTTAACATCTAGAGGAGATCAAAGGCTTAACTGTGTGCCTAAAAATGTGTAATGTGTGCTGCTTTTTACTAAATATCTGTGTTCCTTCTCCCTGCTTTGTGGGAAGAAGAAACAAGCATATCTTTCCCTGCAGCAGGGACTGTGTGGGACTAGCAGTTAGATCAGGGGTCTCAAACTGGCGGCCCTTCAGCTGTTGGCAAAACTACAAGTCCCATGAGGCACTGCAAGCCTGACAGTTACAGGTGTTCCGTCAGATAGGGCGATCCATCAAATATTGTAACAAAAGTGTTCTGTCATGGCCATCTTGATACACCCCACATTTAGCCGCAGTAAGCCTACAGTATGAAGTCGCTAAGCGGACATCTTTTTACACCCAGTGAAGTCTTGCATTTTACACTTATTTTTACCACTAAGCGGAGCTTATATCGTGAAATACAGTATTTAGAAGTCCGTGAGACTGTTTTGATGTTGAATTTTAAAATCAGCGGCCTCAGATTAGCAAACGTGTGAGATCAGCAGGCTTGCCACTGCTTTTAAAATTCAACATCAAAACAGTGTCACAGAGTCCGAAATACTGTATTTCACAATATAAGCTCAGTTTAGTGGTAAAAATAAGTGTGAAATGCAAGACTTCAGTGGGTGTAAAAAGATGTCTGCTTGGTGACTTCAGACTGTAAGATGGCCACGACAGAACTTCACTTACGAAATCTGACGGGTCGCCTAATCTGACAGGACACAGGCATTACTCCCACAGACAGAGGCATGATGGGTAGTTTTGCAACAGCTGGAGGGCCGCCAGTTTGAGATCCCTGAGTTAGAGGAAACAAATACCAGTAATAAATGCAGACTTCACAGGGAGAAAAAAGAGGCCAGACACTCAAACGCAGACAGGAATCTTTTATTTTTTTAAATGTAGTTCCATGATCAGAAATGCATCTCAGTCCACCCGAAAGTTCTGTTTTAGCTTTTGGTAGGTGCTGGAGAGTGATGTGGAAAGTAACAAAACATTCAGGAAATTTACAAAAGAACAAATGTTTACTGACATCAGCTACATCTGGGAGCAAGTTCATTACTTGCTCGAAGGAACAATGTTTCACCATAGAATTACATGTGGTGTAATATGATTGGCTGCTAAGATCTACGCCATTGTAACTAACCATAAACCTGACATCTGTCATACATTTTGTCTATAGTTTTACTTTAAAATCCTTGTCTACAGACAGTATGACACCCAACATGTTCATCATTAAATGAAACTCTTCGTGTTTTGGTTAAGACTTCTCCAACCCAAGGGCATTAACATATTCATGACCTTGACAAAATTAACTTTGGTTCACCCCAACCTATGTGTTAAATGTCTTAAGTGTTTAACCGCTTGCCGACTGACGCATTAAAACATTTACGTCGGCAGAATGGCATCGACAGGCAAATGGGCGTACGTCCCTTTAAATTTGCCGCCATGCGGTCGTGTGCACGCCACCAGCGGCGACGAGCACGCGACCCTGCCGCGAGCGCTGTGGGTGTGATCGCGGGTCCCGTGGACTCGATGTCTGTGGGGATACCCGCAATCGTCTCACGGAGAGGAAGAACGGGGAAATGCTGATGTCAACAATCATCTCCCTGTTCTGCCTAATGACACTAGGGTGTGATCGAGAGCAGTGATCAGTGTTATGTCACATGTAGCCCCTCCCCCCACAGTTAGAATCACTCCCTAGGGCACACTTATCCCCTGCAGCGCCTCCTTCTGGTTAACCTCTTCACTGCCAGTCACATTTACACATTTAATCGCACTGATCGCTGTATACATGTGAATGGTCCCAAAAATAGCGCCAAAATTGTCCGATGTGTACGCTATAATATCACGACATTACTAGTGAAAAAAAAAAAATATTACTAAAAATGCCATAAAACTATCCCCTATTTTGTAGACACTATAAATTTTGTGTTTTTTTTTTTACCAAAAATATGTAGAAGAATACGTATCGGCCTAAACTAAGGAAAAAAAAATTTCTTATATATTTTTTGGGGATATTTATTATAGCAAAAAGTAAAAAATAATGCGTTTTTTTCAAAATCGTTGCTCTTTTTTTGTTTATAGCGCAAAAAATAAAAACGCAGAGGTGATCAAATACTACCAAATGAAAGTGCTTTTTTATTGAGTTGGCCCACCCTTTGCATCTAAAACAGCTTCAACTCTTCTGGGAAGGCTGTCCACAAGGTTTAGGAGCGTGTCTATGGGAATGTTTGATCATTCTTCCAGAACCGCACTTGTGAGGTCAGGCACTGATATTGGACGAGAAGGCCTGGATCACAGTCTCCCCTTTAACTCATCCCAAAGGTGTTCTATCGGGTTGAAGTCAGGACACTGTGCAGACCAGTCAAGTTCCTCCACCCCAAACGCACCATCCATGTCTTTATGGACCTTGCTTTGTGCACTGTGATGAATTAGAGTGCCTGGCACATTCTGGAAAACCTTGTGGACAGCCTTCCCAGAAGAGCTGAAGCTGTTATAGCTGCAAAGGGTGGGCCAACTCAATATTGAACCCTACAGACTAAGACTGGGATGCCACTAAAGTTCATGTGCGTTAAAAAAAAAAAAAAATTCCCGAAACTTGTGGCAAAAAATTTAAATATTCCATGGACTCAACATGCCTCTCAGCAAATAGCTTGAAGAGCCTTCTTTCCAAAATGGGGTCATTTGGGAGGGTTTGTGCTATCTTAGCCTCCAAAACTGTGATAGGTAGTGAGGAAGTGAAATCACCATTTTACGCACTTAGAAAGCCTGAAGGTGGTGATTAGATTTCGGGGTCCTGTACGCGGCCAGGCTCCCATACTCAGGAGGAGCATAAGAATGTATTTTGGGGTGTAATTTCACATATATACCCATGGCTTGTTTGAGCAATATATCATTTAGTGACAACTTTGTGCAAAAAAAAAAAGTTTGTAATTTTCCCGCAGCTTGTGGCAAAATATAAAATATTCCATGGACTCAACATGCCTCTCAGCAAATAGCTTGCGGTGTCTACTTTCCAAAATGGGGTCATGGGGGGGGGGGGGGGGTGTGCTATCTTGACATTGTATGGCCTTCGAAACTGTAATAGGAAGTGAGGAGTGAAACCAAAAATTTGTGCCCTTAGAAATCCTGAAGGTGGTGATTAGTTTTCGGGGTCCTGTACGCAGTTAGGCTCCCAAAAAGTCTCACACATGAGGTATCCCCATACTCAGGAGAAGCAGCAGAATGTATTTTGGGGTGCAATTCCACATATGCCCATGCCATGTATGAGCAATATATCATTTAGTGACAATTTTGCGTAATTTTATTTTACTTTATTTTTTTTTCAATCACTTGTGACAAAAAAATATTTATATTCAATGGGCTCAACATGCCTCTCAGCAATTTCCTTGCCGTGTCTACTTTCCAAAATGGGGTAATTTTGGGGGTGGGGGTTGTACTGCCCTGCCATTTTAGCACCTCGAGAAATGAGATAGGCAGTCATAAACTAAAAGTTGCGCGAATTCCAGAAAATGAACCCTAGTTTGTAGACTCTATAACTTTTGTGCAGGCAAATAAATATAGACTTATTGACATGTTTTTTTTTTTACCAAAGACATGTGGCTGAATACATTTTGGCCTAAATGTATGACTAAAATTGAGTTTATTAAATTTTTTTATAACAAAAAGTAGAAAATATCATTTTTTTTCAAAATTTTGGGTCTTTTTCTGTTTATATAAAAAAAATTGAAATCACAGCTGCAATCAAATACCATCAAAATAAATCTCTATTTGTGGGAAAATAAGGACGCAAATGTTTTTTGGGTATAGCATTGCATGACCGCACAATTACTAGTTAAAACAGCGCAGTGCCAAATTGTAAAAAGTGCTTTGGTCATTGAGCAGCTGAATCTTCCGAGGTTGAAGTGGTTAAAAAAAAAAAAAAAACCTTTACAATCACTTTGATGAACAATGTATCATAGGAACCATGCTTCACAAAAAACTTACCTTGATTTTACATGACCTCTTTCTATATTTTATTTTGTCTTTATTATTTAGAAACTGTTTATGGGTAATTTTTTTTTTTGCTAAATCTTTTTTATTACATTTTTCTTTACATTTTTCATTAGCATACAAAATTAACCCACACAGGGACGTTTATGGGTAACCTTTATCTACAAACCTACTTTAATACATTCTATTTCTTCCTTAATTTTTTATTAAAATTTTATTTCATTATACTGAACTCTTTTATTTAACCCCTTCACGCTGACGTAACACACGTTTGTAGATGCTATAACTTTTGCGCAAACCAATAAATATATGCTTATTGACATTTTTTTTTTACCAAAGACATGTGGCTGAATACATTTTGGCCTAAATGTATGACTAAAATTTAGTTTATTATTTTTTTTTATAACATAAATAAGTAGAAAATATCTTTTTTTTTTTAAATTTTTGGTCTTTTTCTGTTTATATAAAAAAAATAGAAATCCCAGAGGCAATCAAATACCATCAAAAGAAATCTATATTTTTGGGAAAATAAGGACACACATTTTCTTTGCTTACAGCACTGCATAACCGCGCAATTACTAGTTAAAACAGCGCCGTGCCAAATTATAAAAATCGCTCTAGTCATTGAGCAGCCAAATCTTCCGGCGCTGAAGTGATTAAAAAAAAAAAAAATAATAACTTTTACAATCACTTTAACCGGTTCCCGACCGGCGCAGGCCGATGTACGTCGGCAGAATGGCACAGGCAGGCATATTGGTGTACAGGTACATCCAATCTTTATTGCCGCCCTGCCATCGCTCGCGTGTCGGTCGGGACCCCCGTGAGTCCAGTCACGGGTCCCACGGACTCAATCGCCGCGGGCATACTCACGATCGTCTCACGGGGTGACTGAACGGAGAAATGCTGTTGTAAACAGCATTTCCCCATTCTGCCTAGCAACTAGTGACGCTGATCTCTGCTCAATGTGATTGGAGCAGAGATCAGTGTTCACTAAATGAAAGCCCAGCCCCCAACAGTTAGTAACACACCCCTAGGAACACTTAAACCCTACACTGCCACCCACTAGTTAACCCCTTCACTGCCAGTGTCATTTACACAGGAATCAGTGCATTTGTATAGTAGTGATTGCTGTATCAATGACAATGGTCCCAAAAATGTGTCAAAAATGTCCGATGTGTCCGCCACAATGTCGCAGTAACAATAAAAATCGCTGATCGCCGCCATTACTAGTAAAAAAAAAAAGATTAATAAAAATGCCATAAAACTATCCCCTATTTTGTAAACGCTATAACTTTTGCCCAAACCAATCAATAATCGCCTATTGCGATTTTTTTTTTACCAAAAATATGTAGAAGAATACGTATCGGCCTAAACTGAGGGAAAAAAAATTTTTATATATATTTTTGGGGGATATTTATTATAACAAAAAGTAAAAAATAATGTGTTTTTTTCAAAATTGTCGCTCTATTTTGTTTATAGCGCAAAAAATAAAAACCGCAGGGGTGATCAAATACCACCAAAAGAAAGCTCTATTTGTGGGAAAAAAAGGACGCCAATTTTGTTTGGGAGTCACGACCGCGCAATTGTCAGTTAAAGCGACGCAGTGCCGAATCGCAAAAAGTGGTCTGGTCTTTGACCAGCAAAATGGTCCGGGGCTGAAGTGGTTAATGAACATATCTGCCCTCCACCTAAATAGTGCTAACATTTTAGCGGTGTACAAGGCTTCCTTTCTGAAAGGGAACAATAACGGCAAACAAATTGTCACCAAGTTGCCACTGACATCAAGTACAATATTTTGTTGCATAGTTGCTCTGTTTTTTAGCTGATAGGTGGGCACCTTCTGAGCGGATATCAGTCTGGATAATTCTACGTGACCTTGAGACCTGCACATGTTTTATGTCGTCTCCTGTAAACATCACTATTCCAGAAAGCCAGTCCTGTTCTACACAAGATTCCACTATGACCAGCGCGCAGCACCTGCTCCGTGTCATTTCCTACATTAACATTTATTGATACATAAATGGGATCGTACAATGATTAACAGACAAGCCTAATCAGCTACCTTGCAGCTAATTTATTGATGTCTTCTGCTGTTTTGACACCTGCCTGGACTATCCATAGGATCAGCTGATGACAAAGAAGAGGAGACAGATGAATTGGCATTGGGGATGAAAGCTGCATAGTTACAGCAAGGCCAGACGACAGGAAGGCGTTTCAACAGCCGAGCAGAAAGAATGAAAGATCAAACCGCAAACCATCCTTCAAGTTTAACCTATGAAGCCGCCATGGTTACACCCAAATATAAAAAAAAAAAAAAAAACACAACAGTAGCAATTATTGACATCTTATTTGTTTGCGAATCTAAGTGAAACAATGTATCATAGGAACCATGCGTCACAAAAAACTTACCTTGATTCTACATGACCTATTTTTTTCTATATTTTATTTTGTCTTTATTATTTAGAAACTGTTTATGGGAAATCTTTTTTTTTATTTTTATTTTATTACATTTTTCTTTACATTTTTCATTAGCATAAAAAATTAGCCCACACAGGGGCGTTTATGGGTAATCTTTACCTACAAACCTACTTTAATATATTCTATTTCTTCCTTCATTTTTTATTAAAATGTTATTTCATTATACTGAACTCTTTTCTTTAACCCCTTCACACTGACGTAACACATATATGTGGCCTTACTGCATTGGTTTTGTTTTTTTCCGCAGGGCCGCATATTTGTGTTTCTCTGTTTGTGCTGGGAGCGCGCCACACTGCGTGGAGACCAGGGTCTCACCGGGAGCCACGGGCCCCATACAAACATTTGGGACCCAGATCTCCCAATTCCGGGTCACCTGATCGCTGTGATAGCCTCTGATTGGCTAACACAGGGTTTTTTCAACTCCAGTCCTCAAGGCGCCCCCAACAGGTCATGTTTTTAGGCTTTCCATTATCTTGCACAGGTGATTTGATCAGTTTCACTGACTTAGTAATCCCATAGCCGTTTCATCTGAGGGAAATCCTGAAAACATAACCTGTTGGGGTACCTTGAGGACTGGAGTTGAGAAACACTGAGCTAACACAGTGATCAGTCAATGTGAAGCCCGCCTCTGTGCGTTCTTCCTTCTGTGAATGGTGAAGAAGGATAAGATGTATCTTTCTTGTTCCTTGCAGAAAGAAAAAAAAAAGTGTTTGTGAAAAAGTTTAAAATAAATAAATAATTCAAAATAAAATAACAAAATTGAGAAAAATATCCTAGACCAAGTTTTTATCTAGGTCAGTGCCAGGATTAATGTTTGGGTCAAGGTCAGGGTCAGTATATTTTGGACAGGATTTTTATTTTTTATTTTTTTAATTAGCATCAGTGTGTTTTAGGTAGGACAAAGAAAGAAAAAAAGCATTTGGGACCCCCAGATCTCCCAATTCTGGGTCACCTGATCGCTGTGATAGCCTCTGATTGGCTAACACAGTGATCAGTCAATGTGAAGCCCGCCTCTGTGCGTTCTTCCTTCTGTGAATGGAGAAGGATACGATGTATCTTTCTTGTTCCTTGCAGAAAGAAAAAAAGTGTTTGTGAAAAAGTTTAAAATAAATAAATAATTACAAATAAAATAAAAAATTAACTAAACCCTGGCTTATGGCTATAAAGATGTGTTGAAGCACATCATCCATGACACTAGGCTATTGTTACAGAAAATGGGATACGAATGCTGAATATTTAACCTCAAAATTTTGTCGACACTGTTATTGACATGTCATGTGCTCGTCTATGGACACCAAAGATGGTGATGAGGTTTGTACCTTGTTTTTTCTGGAATTTCCTTGTTCTTTTTCTTCCTTTTGGAAAATAAATAAAACTTATATTTGTAAAAAAAAAAAAATTCAGAAAAATAGTAAAAAAACACAGTGATCAGTCAATGTGAAGCCCGCCTCTGTGCGTTCTTCCTTCTGTGAATGGTGAAGAAGGATACAATGTATCTTTCTTGTTCCTTACAGAAAGAAAAAAAAAGTGTTTGTGAAAAAGTTTAAAATAAATAAATAATGCAAAATAAAATAAAAAAATTAAGAAAAATATCCTAGACCAAGTTTTTATCTAGGTCAGTGCCAGGTTTAATGTTTGGGTCAAGGTCAGGGTCAGTATATTTTGGACAGGGTTTTTATTTAATTTTTTTATTTTAATAAGTATCAGCGTCAGTTAGCATCAGTGTGTTTTAAGTAGGACAAAGAAAGAAAAAAAGCATTTGGGACATTTGGGACCCAGATCTCCCAATTCCGGGTCACCTGATCACTGTGATAGCCTCTGATTGGCTAACATAGTGATCAGTCAATGTGAAGCCTGACTCTGTGCGTTCTTTCTTCCGTGAATGGTGAAGAAGGATACAATGTATCTTTCTGGTACCTTGCAGAAAGAAAAAAAAAAGTGTTTGTGAAAAAGTTTAAAATAAATAAATAAAAAATTAAGAAAAATATCCTAGACCAAGTTTTTATCTAGGTCAGTGCCAGGATTAATGTTTGGGTCAAGGTCAGGGTCAGTATATTTTGGACAGGATTTTTATTTTTTTTAATTAGCATCAGTGTCAGTTAGCATCAGTGTGTTTTAGGTAAGACAAAGAAAGAAAAAAAGCATTTGGGACATTTGGGACCCCCAGATTAGGGGTGGCCTTGCGGTTCGCCCAGCGGTTGGTTTGCGGCAAATTTTGCGTGTTCGCGATTCGCCAAATGGGCGGACTTCTGGTGCTGTTTGCGCGGCGGACATATGCGTTTACATTGTGAAAGAACTTTGACCCATGATGACACATCCATCATGGGGTACAGGACAGCCAATTGAGACATTTCAGCACATGGACAATTGGACATTCCCCCTACCTTACAAATAGACCTGATCTGGTGGCCATTTTACATTCTGTCTTTTGTCAGTGTAGGGAGAGGTTGCTGTGTGGAGCAGGGACAGACTGTAGTGACATAAATCACTAACTATTAGGTCCACAAAAGTCCTTTTAAGGACTGGTATAGGTGTACAGTATATAGGGTTCTGGTGCACTGCTGCTGACTGCTGTGCTGCTGATTGCTGAGTGCTCTGCTGACCGATTCTGCAGCTGTCTTTTGTCAGTGTAGGGACAGGACGCTGTGTGGAGCAGGGACAGTCAGTTTAATCACTAGCTATTACTATTAGGTCCACAAAGGTCCTTTTAAGGACTGGTATAGGTGTACAGTATATAGGGTTGTACACGTTTAATATACTTTCTTTCAAATATAGAAAGCCTATTATATTTGACTGCTGAGCTGAGTGCTGACCGATTCTGCAGCTGTGTTTTATCAGTGTAGGGACTGAGGGACAGTCTGCAAATCACTAGCTACTAGGTCCACAAAGGTCCTTTTAAGGACTGGCATAGGTGTACTATTTGGTGTGCAGTATATACAGTGCCTTGCGAAAGTCTTCGGCCCCCTTGAACTTTTCAACCTTTTGCCACATTTCAGGCTTCAAACGTAAAGATATAAAAAAAATTTTTTTTGTGAAGAATCACCAACAAGTGGGACACAATTGTGAAGTGGAACGAAATCTATTGGATATTTTAAACTTTTTTAGCAAATAAAAAACTGAAAAGTGGTGCGTGCAAAATTATTCGGGCCCCTTTACTTTCAGTGCAGCAAACTCACTCCAGAAGTTCAGCGAGGATCTCTGAATGATCCAATGTTGTCCTAAATGACTGATGGTGATAAATAGAATCCACCTGTGTGTAATCAAGTCTCTGTATAAATGCACCTGCTCTGTGATAGTCTCAGGGTTCTGTTGAAAGCGCAGAGAGCATCATGAAGACCAAGGAACACCCCAGGCAGGTCCGTAATACTGTTGTGGAGAAGTTTAAAGCCGGATTTGGATACAAAAAGATTTCCCAAGCTTTAAACATCCCAAGGAGCACTGTGCAAGCGATCATTTCGAAATGGAATGAGTATCAGACCACTGCAAATCTACCAAGACCTGGCCGTCCCTCTAAATTTTCAGCTCAGACAAGGAGAAGACTGATCAAAGATGCAGCCAAGAGGCCCATGATCACTCTGGATGAACTGCAGAGAACTACAGCTGAGGTGGGAGAGTCTGTCCATAGGACAACAATCAGTCGTACACTGCACAAATCTGGTCTTTATGGAAGAGTGGCAAGAAGAAAGCCATTTCTCAAAGATATCCATAAAAAGTCTCATCTAAAGTTTGCCACAAGCCACCTGGGAGACACACCAAACATGTGGAAGAAGGTGCTCTGGTCAGATGAAACCAAAATCCAACTTTTTGCCCACAATGCAAAACGATATGTTTGGCGGAAAAGCAACACAGCTCATCACCCTCAACACACAATCCCCACTGTCAAACATGGTGGTGGCAGCATCATGGTTTGGGCCTGCTTTTCTTCGGCAGGGACAAGGAAGATGGTTAAAATTGAGGGGAAGATGGATGCAGCCAAATACAGGACCATTCTGGATGAAAACCTGTTGGAGTCTGCAAAAGACCTGAAACTGGGACGGAGATTTATCTTCCAACAAGACAATGATCCCAAACATACAGCAAAATCTACAAAGGAATGGTTCACAAATAAATGTATCCAGGTGTTAGAATGGCCAAGTTCAAAGTCCAGACCTGAATCCAATCGAGAATCCGGGGGAAAGAGCTGAAAACTGCTTTTCACAAACGCTCTCCATCCAACCTCACTGAGCTCGAGCTGTTTTCAGTCTCTCGATGTGCAAAACTGATAGAGACATACCCCAAGCGACTTGCAGCTGTAATCGCAGCAAAAGGTGGCTCTACAAAGTATTAACGCAAGGGGGCCGAATAATTTTGCACGCCCCACTTTTCATTTTTTTATTAGTTAAAAAAGTTTCAAAAATCCAATAGATTTCTTTCCACTTCACAATTGTGTCCCACTTGTTGGTGATTCTTCACAAAAAAAATAAAATTTTTATATCTTTATGTTTAACCACTTTCAGACCGGACCAATTTGCTGATCAAAGACCAGACCACTTTTTGCGATTCGGCACTGCGTCGCTTTAACTGACAATTGCGCGGTCGTGCAACGTGGCTCCCAAACAAAATTGACGTCCTTTTTGTCTCACAAATAGAGCTTTCTTTTGGTGATATTTGATCACCCCTGCGGTTTTTATTTTTTGCGCTATAAACAAAAATAGAGCGACAATTTTGAAAAAAACGCATTATTTTTTACTTTTTGTTATAATAAATATCCCCCAAAAATATCTAAAAAAACATTTTTTTCCCTCAGTTTAGGCCGATACGTATTCTTCTACATATATTTTTGGTAAAAAGATTTTTGGTAAAAAAAATCGCAATAAGCGATTTTGAAAAAAAAAATCGCAATAAGCGATTATTGATTGGTTTGCGCAAAAGCCCAAGGAGATTGGTCCCCGCTGTTGCTGCCTACTCTGAGATCTCAAATTATAGCGGTGGGGAAGGTGACGTTGATGATGACGTGATAGTGATGTCACGTGGATGCCCACAAGAGAGGAAGAGGAGGGGAGTTCAGAGGGAGATATGGACCAGCAGATAGGGAGGAGAAGCAGGCGGAACTTACATTGCACAGGAGGGACAAAGCAGACTGCTAATGTATCAGGGGTGAGGCATCAACCATGTACGGTCACATCTGGCGCTCCAAGGATGCCGGCACATTGCTCCACAGTGTGGGCTTTTTTTTAACGTGTCCGCTGCTGACAATAGTGTTGCCATCTGCAATCTTTGCAGTCAACGCATAAGTCGCGGTAAGCCCAACACTCATCTAGGGACGACCGCCTTAAGATGGCAAATGAGCTGCCATCACCGAGCCCAGCGGGAGCAATGCAACCCACAAAGCCACACTCCAGGCTCTCACCGTTCAGCCTCGTCTTCTACTTCTTCCCCTCACAATTGTCCTCCACTCCACCTTCCATCATGCCGTCCTCATGTTTTTCTGAAAAAAGGCAGGCTTCCGTGGGCCAAATGTTTGAGCGTAAAAAAATGATGACACCGGGTAACCCTCTTGCCCAACGGTTGATGGCTGGCTTGTCAAAACTGATAGCCGCCAACTACTGTCATATTAACTGGAGGCCTTTCGAAAATTTGTGGCCATTGGAACACCACAATGGAAGGTCCCAGGAAGGAAGTATTTCTCACAGAAGGGCATCCCAGAGCTATATGGCCATGTTCAGCGGCAAGTGAATGTATCTCTGGCACACAGTGTCGGTGCCAAGATACATCTGACCACAGACACGTGGTCTAGCAAACACGGGCAGGGAAGGTATATAACTTTTTCTTTTTTTTTTCAAATATAAATTTTTATTAAACACCACATAAAGGGAGGTATCCCGACAGTACAATCAATACAGAGGTACATACATATGAAGCGCTTGCATAACTTAAA
The DNA here is from genome assembly GCF_037356315.1 of Lithobates pipiens. Taxonomy (NCBI): domain Eukaryota; kingdom Metazoa; phylum Chordata; class Amphibia; order Anura; family Ranidae; genus Lithobates; species Lithobates pipiens. Next base: position 237,242,414 of record NW_027507790.1, read on the forward strand.
AACAGTACTAGCAAAATCACAGGGCCAGGTGTTTCACAGTGAACTGCCAGTAAACCGGAATAATGCGCTAAGCCACTCATCATCCCACCGTAACTACTCATGTCCAAGACGGGAACCTACCTTCCATTTTCCATATACTCTTCAGGAAAGAGGGGGGGAGAAAAGAGAGAGTGAAAAGAAGGGGGGGCATCAGCCAGGGAGATGGTCATCCCTATCCGCGGGCCCGCACCGTCGCAAGGCCACTACGAACCCAGGAGGGCAGTCCCCTCCTCCGAATATATAAAGGCAATCCATATTGCCCACGTCGCCGTAAATTGCTCACTTTTATGTTGTGCCGTAAGGGCCAAGTCCTCTAATTTCCTAATTTCCTCCACTTTGCGCAGCCAATCTGTAACAGTTGGCGGGGACTGTTGTTTCCATCTAAGCGGAATACATGACTTCGCTGCATTCAAAAGATGGCGTACTAATGACTTTTTATATTTTTTTAGGGAGATAGCTGACAGGTGTAGGAGGAAGAAGGCGGCGTCATCTGTTATTGTATATTCCGCAAATTTCTGAGCAATGCGCCTCACTGCTCCCCAATAATCTCCGAGCTTGGAACAAGTCCAAAAGATGTGGAGCATGGTGCCTTCTTCCTCGCCACAGCGCCAGCATCGGTCCGAGACGTCAGGGAAACATTTTCGAAGTCTTGAAGGAGTGAGATACCACCTATAGAGAACTTTATAGTTTGTCTCCTGTATTCTAGTACATATGGACGTTGTAACCGCGCAGCTAATCATCCTCTGTTTTTGCGTGTCTGAGAACGTTCGGTTTAGGTCTTTCTCCCACTTTTCCAGGCTAATCAGGCGTGGTTGAGCGGCGGGTGAGTTAAGTAGTACATACATATTGGATAGCGTACTAGTCAAAGGTTCAGTGCCTACGCAAAGCTCCTCAAATACTGTCCGTGGACGACAGAAGTCCTGGGGCTCAGGGATCGAGTGCAGGAAGTGGTGTATCTGCACCACCTTCCAGAAATTTAGTCGGAACTCACCCGTTCCGTCGGATAGTTCCGCGAGAGTAGACCAACGGTTCTGTATCACAAATTTAGCCGCATGATCAAAAGCTTTGTTACGCAGATCAGGTATATAACTTTTACTGCCCACTGGGTGAACCTTCTGACGGCCGTCAAGCATGTAACCCGTGGCACCCGTGTAGATTTGGTTTTACCGCCACGGATTGCATGCAGGCCTGCCTCTTCTTCTCCTCCTCCTACTCCATCCTCCTCCCTCTCCTCCTCGGCTGACTCCTCCATTTCCGCTGCTAGCGTCTCTTCCGCTGCACTGCCCAAGATCCCCAGAACCTATTCGTCATGCCAGGTGAGACGTTGCCATGCTGTGCTGCGTCTGTTGTGCCTGGAAGCCAAGAGCCACACTGGCCCTGCACTCCTTTCAGCTTTGCGTTCACAGGCAGATCAGTGGCTAACACCGCTCAATTTGACAGTTGGTAAAGTGGTGTGTGACAATGGTGCCAATCTGCTTAGCGCATTGAAACAGGTCAAAATTACACACGTGCCATGCATGGCACACGTCTTAAACTTGGTCATGCAGCGATTCGTTGTCCAATACCCTGGGGTCCAGGACATCTTGCAGCAGGCAAGTAAAATTTCGGCCATGGCTCGCCTGCCTTGCTGACATTCAGCGGCGACACAATCTGCCGGTCAGACATCTTATTTGCGATTGCCCGACGCAATGGAACTCAACCTTCTATATGCTTGATAGGCTGCTCCAGCAGAAACGTGCAGTTAACGACTACCTGTATGAACTCTGCGGCAGAACAGGTTCTGGGAGCTTGGTTTTTTTTCACTGCACCAGTGGCTGCTCATGCGCGACGCATGCAGACATCTGCGGCCATTTGATGAGATCACCAAACTGGTCAGTCGCAGCCATGGCACCATCAGTGACATCATACCTTATACCTTCTTTATGGGGCGTGCATTGCGTCGTGTCATTGATCAAGCCATGGAGGAGCAGGAAGATGCTGGATGAATTGCCAGGGGGGCTACTCTATCTGAGACAAGTCAACAACAGGAGTCTGAAGAGGAGTCAGAGGAGGATGGTGCCGGGGCGGATGAGGAGGAGCAAGAAGAGCATGCTTTAAACCTTTCTGGGATCCCTGTTGTTGCGCGTGGATGGGGAGAGGAGAACGAGTAGGACGATATTATCCTGGATGATGAGCAGGAGCCAGGCCACCACACCACTTCCAGTTTAGTGCAAATGGGGGCCTTCACGCTCCAGTGTTTTAACAGGGACCCCCGTATAAAAAGCATAAGGGCCAAGGACCAGTACTGGGTAGCAACGTACTTAGACCCCCGGTACAAACACAAAATGGCAGAAATGTTACCGCCGTCACAGAGGGCTGTCAGAATGGAGCACTTCAAGGCCTTGCTTTGAGAAATGCTGCATTCTGCTTTTGTGTGCGCTGGCAGAGGAGGAATTCCCACTCCCAGAGAAAGAGTTGCGGGTACCAATCCAACAGCGCCTGCAAGAAGAGGGCAGTTTGAAGATGTGTTGGTGACTTGATATGAGGTCATTCTTTCAGCCGACCCATCGACAGATCTCATCCGGATCCAGCATCAGGGAACGCCTAGACCCACAGGTGTCCGACTACATTGGGTTAACGGCCAATGTGGACGCTCTGAGGAGTGATGAACCCCTGGACTACTGGGTGGGCAGGCTTGACCTCTGACCAGAGCTTGCCCAATTTGCAATGGAACTGTTGGCTTGCCCCTCGTCCAGTGTCCTGTCCGAAAGCACGTTCAGCACAGCAGGGGGGATCGTGACCGATAAGCGCACTCGCCTAGCTCACGACAGTGTTGACTACCTCACATTTATAAAAATGAATGAGGCATGGATCTCGGAGGAATTCAACACATGTGACCAGTAGACCATGTATATGCATAACTCTATAAGCAATTTATTTAATCAAGCACACAGACATTTTTTCTACCTTTGGCTCACTTCCTTGTACAAAAAAAGCACACCGTACTATATGCCCGTACCCTCCTGTTTGAAGAGGTTGAGCGGTGTCATATTTTTGGGTCCTGCAGTGAGTTGCTGGTATCAGTGCTGGTGTCAGTGCTCTCTATCTTGGTGCTGGTGTCAGTGCTCTCTCTCTATCTCGGTGCTGGTGTCAGTGCTATCACGGTGCTGGTGTCAGTGCTCAGTCTCTATCGCGTTGCTGGTTTCAGACAGTGAGGGAGATAGCAGCGAAGAAGCCAATAAGCAGGCAGTGCCAGCACCATGGCTGAGGATCAGCACTGGACTGGCACCTCCGGACCACCGCAGTGGAGCCCTGCATAGGTGGGGGTAAGGGCCGGGCAGAGGGAGGGGCTCAAACACAGGATGGCACACTGGGACACTGGCACAGGACTGCGCTGCCCTGACTGTGGCACTGATCATCTCCTGCATCCCCTTCATAGCCTGGCCTGACCTTGCCTCTCCTCCATGGCCTTCATGCGCTCTTGAATTGTCAAAATTTCACAGATAAAAAAAGAATGCTTGTCGTTGTCGATCCCAGATTCACTTAATACTTTTGTTATGTCAGTGTCCATGTTGTGGGACTATGTGTGCACAGCTAGTAAGTATTTTGTGGCTGAAAATATGACCTGTAGGTTTTTTAAGGTTCGTCTGGCATTAAAGTCAATGGGGTCTGCCGCAAACTTTGTGGTTCGCAAACTTTTGGCCGCGTTCGCGGTTCGCGTTCATGAAACATCCCGTCGGAAGTTCGTCCAGAACTACCTAGACCAGTGATGGCGAACCTTGGCACCCCAGATGTTTTGGAACTACATTTCCCATGATGCTCAGCTACACTGCAGAGTATATGAGCATCATGGTAAATGTAGTTCTAAAACATCTGGGGTGCCAAGGTTCGCCATCACTGACCTAGACCAAGGTTTTATCTAGGTCAGTGCCAGGGTTAATGTTTGGGTCAAGGTCAGTATATTTTGGACAGGATTTTTATTATTTTTAATTTTTTTTAATTGGCATCAATGTCAGTTAGCATCGGTGTGTTTTAGGGGGCAGGAAAATTCACTTTGGGTTGTTCTTAGATGCTAGGTTACAGTAGTAATCACCTTGTAAAACAACCCATTCAGTTTAAAATAGAAATGAAAGGCAAAACATTTTTGTGTGTGTGTGTGTATATATATATATTTATTTATGTACAATGTACATATAAGGGCGATCTGAATGTCAGGAATAGCAGATAATGTCTATATTAGAACGAAGGGTCCGATGATGAATCTTCAACACTTAGGGCTGCACTCACAAAGAGGAGCAATCTCTAATACAAACACACAAGAAAGAAAGGCGCCTCTAAGTGCAGAATTAAAAGCCTTTTTAATATTCCCCAAAGGGATTAAAAACACTTACAAGATCTGAGAAAGGGGAGAGCATATACAAAAAAACCTTATAAATGTATTTTCCCCTTTTTTATCAGTGATCACATTCCCTCTGTTCTCAGCTGCATAAGAGCTGGGGGAGGAGGAGAAGCAGCAGCACACTGGGCTTCCCAATGAATGGCTGTGCAGGGGGGGGGGGGGTGTCAGGACAAGTATGGTCATTGGAAGAGAGCAGGCTGAGTTCCCAGCATAGCTATAGAAATGACCAAGAGGTGCTCTCCTGCTTAGTGCGGTCAGTTTTAGTGGGAAAGCAGAGGGACTGGCAGGGATTTCACACAAAGGAAGCAATACAAAGAGAACAGGATATGTTCTCATACAAGTACATGGTACAGCAGGCATATATCAGGAATATGAAGTGCTGGGGTAAAAAACGCTTTAAGCTTGATACACAAGGAGTCAATTAAAAAAGCAGCAGCCATACTGCTACTTAAAAGATAAAAAAAATATAGCAATGTTCTTTTCTTTGCACATTTTTCTCCTGTGGTTTTATAAGTTTGAAGCCAGTGGAGAGCAATTAAAACAAATGAGACCAAGAAGGAAAAATAAAACACAGATAGGAGAGCCTAGTCAGTGTCACATGACCAGATTTTTGTCCCTCGTGTTAAGCAAAGAGAGCACTGTACCACGAGTACAATACCACACCTTAACAATATGTGGTTGTAAATACAGGTGGTGGTATTGGGATATCTGCTCTCTATATCAAATTGGCCTAAACAAGAGACTAATATGATAACTGCAGGGGTCAAGTCCTGGGGAAAAAAGTGTGGGAACTCCCACCCAAGATCCACTCCCCTACCAAAGAAAAATAAAAAATGATACGCTCATATGCACGAACGCATCAAAAGTTGTATTTTTCATCCAATTTTTGTATTGTGTGTATGAAGCTTAACTGTTAGTACATACAAAAAAAACAATTCTCAATAAACATAAATACGGTAATTCTCTGAATAATCAGCATTCATTCATTGTGCTTCCATGCAAATGTGAACATCGTGTTCTGATCTTTATTGGGGAATGTTATTTTGTATATAGAGTGTTTATATGGTGAGTTTACACTTTTCATTGAACAGAGTTTGGATAACACAGGGTTAAACGGAAAGGTCATAAATTAGCTGCACATTATCTGGACAGAATACTTGGGGCGATAGTGATGTGTTCCTGCTTAGGAGATGTATGTTAGCTTGGGGGGCTGCAAACTCTGCAGGGCTCCAACACACACTCGCTGCTATTCCAACCCTTCACATATTTCCACATAAACTTCCCTCCTGGGATTAAACTTTGCCAGGTATTGTGCTCAGCTTACCACCCCAAACTGATGTTCCTCCCTCGGCTCATCTCTCTCCCTGCATGTCCGGTGAGCAGAATAGCTGTGCTCCTCCTCTGGGGTCTCTCATCATATGGCACTGAAGATAGAGGAGGGGGGGTTTCAGCGGGACACACAGAGCAAGTATGCAGGAGACTGGGGGGAGACAGAAAATCAGGAGGGGCCGGCGGGGAAGAACGCATCACGAGAGGTCTGACTAAATACAATCTCTTAGCAGTAGGGACCTGATCTACCCATCAGCTAGTTGTGATTGACAGGTAGATCGAAGCGGAAGCTGTCATGGGGCCCCCTACTGGCAATGCCTGAATGGTCAGGTGTGCGGCACTTACTACTGTGAGCTGCGTCGGCAGCTGCTGGTGTAGCACCTGCCACACAGCTCACATACTTCAAAGTCTTGCAGGACACAGCTGCTAAAGCCCCATACACACTATCATATTTTCTGCTGAGTTTTTCCTTCAGGTTTACCAAAACCATATAATATGAGGTCAAACCTTAGGAGTTTCAATTTGTATGCAATCAGGCAGGCCATTGTACTACATGGTTTTGGTAAATCTGAAGGAAAAACTCAGCAGAAAATCTGATAGTGTGTATGGGGCTTAATGGGAACTGAGTTCCTGTTCTGGAAAAAGGCCAGGAACTCCGTTCCCGTAGGACTTGAGCCCTGGATAACTGGTAGATATAAAGATGTCCTGTAGTCAGTGTTTTTACATTACCATTTCAATATTTTTGAAACAATAAAAGTGGTACATACACTCACCAGACACTTTATTAGGCACACATTGCTAGTACCAGGTTGGACCCCCTTTTGCCTTCATTCTTCATGGCAGAGATTCAACAAGGTGTTGGAAACATTCCTCAGAGATTTTGGTCCATAGTGACATAACATCACACAGTTGTTGCAGATTTGTCAGCTGCACATCCATGATGTGAATCTCACTTTCCACCACATCTCAAAGGTGCTCTATTGGATGAGATCTGGTGAGTGTGGAGACCATTGGAGTCCAGTGACCTCATTGTCCAGTGGTGAGATGATTGGAGCTTTGTGACATGGTGCATTATCCTGCTGGAAGGAGCCATCAGAAGATGGGGACACCGTAGTCATAAAGGGATGGATGGACATGGTCAGCAACAATACTCAGGTAGGCCATGGTGTTTAAAAGATGCTCAATTGGTACTAAGGGGCCCAAAGTATGCCAAGAAAATACCCCCCACACTATTACACCACCACCAGCCTGAACCGTCGATACAAGACAGGATGGATCCATGCTTTCATGTTGTTTACGCCAATTTCTGACCTCACCATCTGAATGTCACAGCTGAAATCGAGACTCATCAGAACAGGCAAAGTTTTTCAAATCTTGTATTTTACAATATTGGTGAGCCTGTGCACATTGTAGCCTCAGTTTCCTGTTCTTAGCTGACAGGAGTAGCACCCGGTGTGGTCTTCTGCTGCTGTAGTCCATCTGCTTCAATGTACGATGTGTTGTGCATTCAGAGATGGTATTCTGCATACCTTGGTTGTAATGAGTGGTTATTGGAGTTACTCTTACCTTTCTATCATCTCAAAGCAGTCTGTCCATTCTCCTCTGACATCAACAAGGCATTTCCCTCCACACAACTCACTGGATATTTTCTCTTTTTCAGACCATTCTCTGTAAACCCAAGAGATGGTTGTGCGTGAAAATCCCAGTAGATCAGCAGTTTTTGAAGTACTCAGACCAGCCTGTTTGGCACCAACAACCATGTCATGTTCAAAGTCACTTAAAGTGGTTGTAAAGGCAGAAGGTTATTTATCTTAATGCATTAACCATTTGCCGACTGCCCGCCGTTGTTATACATCGGCTGTTTGAAGAGGAATATAGTTGTTATGGCAGTAGCTAGCTACCATAACCCCAGTATCCTCTTCAAGAGCGAGCAGTTGGCTTTCAGATAAAAGTGGTCTCTGTGGAGGATTCGCCACAACATCACTTTTATCGGTGGCGGAAGAGGCCCACCCAAAACACCCCCCCCCCCCCCCCCCCCGTCGTGCTCCGGTGCCCTCCACCATTTACTGGGGCAGCCAGCAGAGGCGATCGGATCCTTCTATGTGTGTGGTATGGAGCTAAGTGAGGAGAACATCGCCCCCCACCCAGCTCCATACCATTGCAGGGTGGAAGCGATGTCAAAACGTTACTTCCACCCATAGCTCTTAAAGGGATATTTTTTTTTTAATTTTTTTTTCAAATGACTTTTTTTTTTTAATGCATTTTAGTGTAAATATGAGATCTGAGGTCTTTTTGACCCCAGATCTCATATTTAAGAGGACCTGTCATGCTTTTTTTCTATTATAAGGGATGTTTACATTCCTTGTAATAGGAATAAAAGTGACACATTTTTTTTATTAAAAGAACAGTGTAAAAATAAAAAATAAAAAATAAAAAGTAAAATAAATAAGAAAAAAACTTTTTTTAACGTGCCCTGTCCCGCCGAGCTCACACACAGAAGCCAACACATAGGTGAGTAGCACCCGCATATGTAAACGGTGTTCAAACCACACATGTGAGGCATCACAGCGTTAGAGCGAGAGCAATAATTCCAGCCCTAGACATCCCCTGTAACTATGCAAGCTGTAGAATTTTTTAAACATCGCCTATGGAGATTTTTAAGGGTAAAAGTTTGCCTCCATTCCACGAGCGGGCGCAATTTTGAAGCGTGACATGTTTGGTATTAATTTACTCAGTGTAACATCATCTTTCACAATATAAAAAAAAAAGGCCTAACTTTACTGTTGTCTTTTTTTTCCAAAAAAAGTGCCCTTATAAGGCCTACGCAAATACGGTGTGACAGAAAGTATTGCAACGACTGCCATTTTATTATCTAGGGCAGGGGTCTCAAACTGATGGCCCTCCAGCTATTGCGAAACTACAAGTCCCATGAGGCATTGCAAGGTTGGCAGTTACAAGCATGACTCCCACAGGCAGAAGCATGATGGGACTTGTAGTTTTGCAACAGCTAGAGGGCCACTAGTTTGAGACCCCTGTTCTAGGGTGTTAAAAAAATATATATATAATGTTTGGGGTTTCAAAGTAATTTTCTAGCAAAAAAAAACTGTTTTAGTTACATAGTAAGGTTGCATGAAGACACCAGTCCATCCGGTTCAACCTGAGTGTCTACAATTGTCCCTATCCCTGTACATTGCGCGCTCACATCGGTCCCTGCCCTCAGGGGGGCCACAGTCCAGGGTCCCCATTCATATACTAGGGCCAATTTTGGACAGAGGCCAAGTGGCCTACCTGCATGTCTTTGGGGTGTGGGGGGAGGCCAGGGTGCCTGGAGGAAGCCCACGCAGGCAGGGGGAGAACATGCAAACTCCAGGCAGGTGGTGTCGTGGTTGGGATTTGAGCCAGTGACCCTTTTTCTGCTAGGTGAGGGTGCTACCCACTACACCACTGTACCGCCCCCAAACCAGTAAACACCAGTAAAGACCAAATCTCAAAACAAGGCTCTGTCCTTAAAGTGGAGTTATGATTTTTTTTTTTAAGTCAGCAGCTACAAATACTGCAGCTGCTGACTTAAAATATGGACACTTACCTGTCCAGGGTGCCCACGATGTCGGCGCCTGAAGTCCCTCGGCCGTCCGGTGCTCTCGCCGCCATTTTCAGTAAGGGAATCAGGAAGTGAAGTCTTGCAGCTTCACTTTCTGGTTCCCTACTGTGCATTTGCGACTCATGCTGCGCTATCCCACTGGTCCCTGCTGTCTCCTGGGACCTGTGTGTCTCCCAGAACACAGCGGGCAGGGAGGCAGAGAAGGCGCCAGAAGTGGCGTAGATACCTGTGGTTGGCTCGGGTATCTATGCCCAGAAGTGGGAGCAAAATACCTGTATTAGGTGCCAAATGTGACACGGGGGGGTTGGGAGAGAAACCGTAAAAGCTAAAGTTCAATTTTTGGGTGGAATTGCGCTTTAAGTAACTCTTGCTGATTGATAGGGGATCAAATACTTATTTCACTCATTAAAATGCAAATCAATTTATAACTTTTTTGAAATGTGTTTTTCTGGATATTTTTGTTGTTAGCCTGTCTCTCACCATTAAAATAAACCTACCATTAAAATGATAGACTGATTATTTATTTTTCAGTGGGCAACGGTACAAAATCAGCAGGGGATCAAACACTTTTTTCCCTCACTCTACCTGAGCCCATCCCTATCCAGCGATGTGCACAAATACCTTGGCCATCCAGGACTCTCCCTCCTGATTGGCTGAGACACGGCAGCAGTGTCATTGGCTCCCGCTGCTGTCAAAGTCAGCCAATCAGTAGAGAGAGGGGGTGGGGCTGAACCATGGCTCCGTGTTTGAATGGACATAGGGAGGAGGGGCCAGGAGCACAGAAGAGGGACCCAAGAAGAGAATGATCCAGGCTGCTCTGTGCAAAATCGTTACACAGAGCAGGTTAAGTATAACATATTTGTTATTTTTAAAAGAAAAAAAAAAAAACAAGACATTACTATCACTTTAAATCCCCTTTCTTCCCCATTCTGTTGCTTGGTTTTAACTTCAGCAAGTTGTCTTCACTACGTCTAGATGCCTAAATGCATTGAGTTGTCATTGGCTTCTTGTGTTACCAAGCAATTAAAAAGGTGTACCTAATAAAGTGTATATTAAAAATGTTGGTGCCAAAAGCAGAATATATATATATTTAAAGTCTGGACAACTTATACAAGTTTTTGCTATACAATAAGATTAAATGAGTGACCACTTTAGCATGCCTCAAGTGCACTTTAGAGGGCATTAAGTATTACTGCATCTTGGTGAATCAGTGTAATTATTAGATCAGGTTTTTAAAGTAATTTATTAAGACAGCTTCGGCATTGCTTCTGATTTCTTCTCCCCTTTCTGGGTCTTCTGCCTCTGCTGGTTCTTCTCCCCTCTCCGGGTCTTTTCCGCTGATGTCTTCTGGCCCTCTCCGGCTCTTCTCCCTCAGTCCGCTGTCTTCTGCCTTTGCCGGGTCTTGGCCACTGTCTTCTCACTCTTTTGCCAGGTCTTCTCTGCTGTCTTCTCCCTCTGTTCTTCTTTCCATGTTGACTCAACGCTCTCTCCTGCTCTAGGGCTGGGTGCGCAGTGTGTCACTACTTATATCGGCATGGGGCGGGGTCACCGGGTGACATCATCCGGAGGCCCCATTCCTTATGTTGTCACCACCCAGGACATGATGGGGCGTTGACTTCATAAGGGGCAGGGTCTGGTTATGGTGTGGATTTTGGGGGGACTCCCCCCCGCTGTTTTTTTTGTGTGGGGGTTCCCCTTAAAAGACCAAAGGGCCTGATATGCTCTTGGAGAGGGAACCCATGCTGTTTTTTGTTTCTTTTAATTTGGCGTGGAGTTCCCCCTAAGGATTCATACCAGACGGAAGTCGGACTTCAAGTCGCAGGGCAAAGTCGGATCCACAGTCGTACGACTGTCGCGTCGTACCAGTGTGAAACCGACCTTATTGGCAAAGCTTAATTAAACAATCAGCTAAAAGCTGATTGGTTATTATGCGCAATTGCAATACATTTTTGAGAAACTTGCAGAGCTGCAGCTTGCAAAGAAAAGGTCATTTTTAATTACATTGAATTACAATATGGCTTGTGCAGAAATTGTATATGATTTTATATATATATATATATATATATATATATATTATTATTATTTTTTGCTATTTTTCCCTTTAAAGGCTTTAAAAATCTCCACCTGTTGCAAAAATAAATAAATAAATACATGTATCCAAGTGTTTGGCTAAGAATGGAGTGAGAGAGAGTCCTGTGTTGCTGAACTGGTTAACAATTATATCAGCAAGGGGGGAGCTGCTGAGCAGTCGTGTCAGGCAGCACTGCACTGTGGGAACTGTTGTCCTGAGGAGAGAGACTCTACTGTAATCAAGAGCTTTTGAACTGCATTTTCTCGGGCTCTGCAAGACTTAACTTCCTCTTGCCATAAAGGAGACCAGAGAGTGCACATTGCTGTCCAGAGTGTATCATCACTGCTGCATATAGGTGGCCTGGGCAGAATCCAGAGCGCTGAGTTTAGGGGTACCAACAGTCATCTGGGTGCAGAGCAGAGAGTGGACTAATGGCAGTGTGTGACCGGCTGGTGAGCTGCAATACCATCGTGTGTATCCTCTACCTGCTCTCCCCCACCCCCACCCCAACCCCATGCTGCCTTACTGAGAGGTGTGCCAGACTGTGTAAGTAAGCCGGTCTCTCTTCTCTCACATCCTTTGCTGTGGCTGGAGGAGCACTGGCTTTTCCACAATTTTAGTTCTCAAATCCTTAGACAATTCTTTGCTGCTCTTGCTCTTCTCCATGCTTCGTGTGGCACACAGAGACACACAACAGAAAGGTTGAGTCAATTTTTCATCATTTTAACTGGTTACCGGTATGATTTCTGTATTGTCAGCATCTGTTAACCACCTGCCGACCGACCGCCGCAGACTAGTGCGGCAGAATGGCACGGCTGGGCGAAACGACGTTAAGTGAGTGCCCGGCGGTGGTGATTACCACCAGGCTCCTGCGATCGCTCAGGGCACATGGAGAACCGGGATCTGTGTGTGTAAACACAGTTTCCGGTTCTCTGAGGGGAGAAGTGACAGATCATCTGTTCATACAAAGTATGAATAGCGATCTATCTCCCCATCAGTTAGAACACACACTGGTAACACATTAACAATTTGATCGCTCCCTAGTATTAACCTCTTCCCTGCCAGTGACATTTTTACAGTAATCAGTGCATTTTTATAGCACTGTTCGCTGTAAAAAATGCCAATGGTCCCAAAAATGTGTCAAAATTGTCCGTGTCCGCCATGATGTCACAGTCCCGATAAAAAACGCAGATTACCACCATTACTAGTAAAAAAAAAAAAAATGCCATAAAACTATCCCCTATTTTGTAGATGCTATAACATTTGCGCAAACCAATCAATATTCACTTATTGCGATGTATTTTTTTTTCTTACCAAAAATATGTAGAAGAATACATATCGGCCTAAACTGAGGAAAATAATAGTTTTTTTTATATTTTTGGGGGATACTTATTATAGAAAAAAGTATTGCGTTTTTTTTTTCAAAATGGTCGCTCTTTTTTTTTGTTTATAGCGCAAAAAATAAAAAACGCAGAGGTGATCAAATACCACCAAAAGAAAGCTCTATTTGTGGGGGAAAAAAGAACGCCAATTTTGTTTGGGTGCCATGTCGTACGACCACACAATTGTCAGTTAAAGGGACGCAGTGCCGAATCGCATAAAAGTTCTCTGGTCAGGAAGGGGGTAAAATCTTCTGGGGCTGAAGCGGTTAATTGATACAGGTGAGTTAAATTACAAACTTGGAATGCAATTATTTCTTACCATTTTGAGAAGGTGCCAATGATTTTGTCCAGTCCATTTTTGAAGTTTTGCGTGGAAAGTTTCAGATTTGGCTTTTTGTTTCTTCACTTTTTTGTGTCATATCAATACAAACAAAAAATAAATAAACACAAGAATGCCTAAACGTTTGTAATTGCAACAATTTTCTGGGCGGAGTGGTGCATTATCTGACAGAAATGCAGGGGTGCCAATATTTTTGGCCACGACTGTATGTATGTGGGAGAGCAGTCTCATCTGACTGCAGAAAACTTCCAGTTATGAACTTCCCAAGAACATTTACTGGACAAGCACCTTTGGTTCTGCCTTGTCTTGTGGACACACTAACAATGATCTAAAAAAAAAAAAAAATTCAAATGATCGATTTCTCCTCTAAAGCAGTGTGCAGCAGTCTCAGCATGTCTGCAGATATATAATTTGTTAAAGCAGTATTAAACGCATTATTATATTGCAGCTTACCAATGCTTAGATGTGGTGGCTGCATTTGTTTTTCCTTTTTAACCACTTGCTTACTGGGCACTTAAATCCCCCTCATGCCCAGACCAATTTTCAGCTTTCAGAGCTGATGCACTTTGAATGATAATTGCGCGGGCATACAACACTGTACCCAAATGAAATTTTTATCATTTTTTTTCCCACAAATAGAGCTTTCTTTTGGTGGTATTTAATTACAGCTCGGAGTTTTATTTTTTGCTAAACAAGCAAAAAAAGATGCAAAAAAAAAAATCATGTTTAATAGTTTGTTATAAAATTTTGCAAACAGGTCATTTTTATCCTTCATTGAAGTGCGCTGATGAGGCGGCACTGATAGGCTGCATTGGTGGGCACTGATAGGCATAGTTAAGGCGGCACTAATAGGCACAGATAAGGCGGCACCGATGGGCACAGATAAGGCAGCACTGATGGGCAAAGATGGGCACAGATAAGATGGCACGGATGGGTGGCACAGATGGGTGGCATGGATGGGTGGCACTAAGGGGCACTGATAGGTACCACTGATAGATGGGACTGATGGGCACTGATGGGCGGCACTGCTGGGCACTGGTAGATGACACTGATGGGCACCGATATGTGGCACTGGGGTGCAGCACCTTTATTGAGGCAGATTGTGGGCACTGCTGGGTGGCACTATGGGCACTGCTGGGTGGCACTGACAGGGGGGGACACATTTTTTATTGATGTGGCACTGGCAGGGGGCAGGTGGGCACTGGCAGGGGGGCACTGGCAGGGCTGGCCGTGATCGGGACTGATGTCCCGATCACGGCCGCCGGTGATCGGCTTTTTTTTTTCTCCTTGCGCTGTCAGCGCGAGGAGGAATAATAGCCGATTACCGGCTCCGTTGTATCACATGATCCGCTGTCATTGGCTGACAGCTGACCACGTTTTAGGGGTCGGGATCGACCCCTTGCTCAGATCAGTGATCAGGCGAGTCTCATAGACTCGCCGATCAGAGAGCGTGCTGCGCGCGCCCCTCAGGGGGCGCGCAGGCCGCTCGTGCACGGGACGCCGCAAATAGATGTAGTCCCGGCAAAGGAGATCTGCGCTGTAGTCGTCATTCGGCTATAGCGCGGGTCTCAAGTGGTTAAACTTTCTTTACCTTATTTTCCCCTGGTGATCAATTTGTTAGATGGACTAGCAGATTTAGATACACTAACACCCCCCCTCCCCCCAGACTGCCAATGCTGTTGTTCAAAAGGTGTCCCTGTACTCCTTCATCCAGACTGTAGGCACTCTAATAGGTGTGTCACTGGCCAGATCACCAGGTGAAAAGAGAAACAAAAAGCCAAGGGTGATTTCACATGGTCTTTCCACCCGGCAGACTCCGTTTTGCTGAGCGAGGAAGCGATCTGCTGATCCTCGCTGAGCAGGCGCATGATAGGTCCATCCCCGCTCACTGTGCTGTGTGTGAAAGCCCCGCTCTCCTCTATGGGGAGATCGGATGAAAATGGCACAAGTCTGAAAATTGGAGGAGAGCAGGCCGAGTTCTCAGCACACCCAGAAAACTGACCATGCTGTGCTTGCATGCCCAGTGTGGTCAGTATTTAATAGGAAAGCAGAGGAACTGGTAGTGAGATGGATAAGAACTACAAACTAGTTCTTGGTTATCTGCTACTATTTCTAATTAAAAAGTATAAATGTGCATGCACATTAGAAGTAAACACTCTCTGAGACACGTTCAGCTCGGCTACTTCTAATAATCTGATTTATTGGTGGGCGGTGTTAATATTTTATACAGAAATATACGTCATTACTATGTCAGTCTAATTGGTACATCTCATTGGTTACAATACAAGAGAAATGAAGAAACTCGATGCTTGAAGTTTGGTTGAAGCTGGTTTTCTTATCTCAAATGAATTCTTCTAACGCGGGGGATGTAGGGGGTAGACGCCATCTTACCTCCGGAGTCAATCTGTATACTACATAATAAGTAAGGAGCATGGGAACATGTATACACATAAGCAAATAGACATTTTCTGATTATCATTATGTACATTAGATTCCTTAACAGTAGGAACACTAGATACTTCACACAAGGGAAGCAATACAAAGAACTGGATACTTTTTCATATAAGTACATACAGTGGTGTGAAAAAGTGTTTGCCCCCTTCCTCATTTCCTGTTCCTTTGCATGTTTGTCACACTTAAGTGTTTTGGAACATCAAACCAATTTAAACAATAGTCAAGGACAACACAAGTAAACAAAATGCAATTTGTAAATGAAGGTGTTTATTATTAAAGGTGAAAAAAAATCCAAACCATCATGGCCCTGTGTGAAAAAGTGATTGCCCCCCTTGTTAAAACATACTATAACTGTGGTTGTCCACACCTGAGTTCAATTTCTCTAGCCACACCCAGGCCTGATTATTGCCACACCTGTTCACAATCAAGGCATCACTTAAATAGGAGCTGCTTGACACAGTAAGGTCCACCAGAAGATCCTTAAAAGCTACACATCATGCCGAGACCCAAAGAAATTCAGGAACAATTGAGAAAGAAAGTAATTGAAATCTATCAGTCTGGAAAGGGTTATAAAGCCATTTCCAAAGCTTTGGGAATCCAGCGAACCACAGTGAGAGCCATTATCCACAAATGGCGAAGACATGGAACAGTGGTGAACCTTCCCAGGAGTGACCGGCCGCCCAAAATTACCCCAAGAGCGCAGCGACGACTCATCCAAGAGGTCACAAAACCCACAACAACGTCCAAGGAACTGCAGGCCTCACTTGCCTCAGTTAAGGTCAGCGTTCATGCCTCCACCATCAGGAAAAGACTGGGCAAAAATGGCCTGCATGGCAGAGTTCCAAGGAGAAAACCACTGCTGAGCAAAAAGAACATCAAAGCTCGTCTCAATTTCTCCACAACACATCTTGATGATCCCCAAGACTTTTGGGACAACATTCTGTGGACAGATGAGACAAAAGTGGAACTCTTTGGAAGGTGTGTGTCCAAGTATATCTGGCGTAGAAGGAACACTGCATTTCATAAAAAGAACATTATACCAACAGTAAAATATGGTGGTGGTAGTGTGATGGTCTGGGGCTGTTTTGCTGCTTCAGGACCTGGAAGACTTGCCGTGATAAAAGGAACTATGAATTCTGCTGTCTACCAAGAGATCCTGAAGGAGAATGTCCGACCATCTGTTCGTGTACTCAAGCTGAAACGAACTTGGGTACTGCAGCAGGACAATGATCCTAAACACACCAGCAAGTCCACCACCGAATGGCTGAAGAAAAACAAAATGAAGACTTTGGAGTGGCCTAGCCAAAGTCCTGACCTGAATCCTATTGAGATGTTGTGGTATGACCTTAAAAAGGCCGTTCATGCTCGAAAACCCTGTAGTGTAACTGAATTAGGACAATTCTGCAAAGATGAGTGGGCCAAAATTCCTCCAGGACGCTGTAAAAGCCTCATTGCACGTTATCGCAAACGCTTGGTTGCAGTTGTTGCTGCTAAGGGTGGCCCAACCAGTTATTAGGTTTAGGGGGCAATCACTTTTTCACACAGGGCCATGATGGTTTGGATTTTTTTTCACCTTTAATAATAAACACCTTCATTTACAAATTGCATTTTGTGTTTACTTGTGTTGTCCTTGACTATTGTTTAAATTGGTTTGATGTTCCGAAACACTTAAGTGTGACAAACATGCAAAGGAACAGGAAATGAGGAAGGGGCAAACACTTTTTCACACCACTGTAGTACAGCAGGCACATATCAGGAATATGACATGTTGGGGTGACATATGCTTTAAATGTGCTGCTACAGTGGAGGTTGAAGACCTGGATGTGCTGTCTGGCAAGAGTGCTTGAATCGCAAGTCTAGCTGAGCAGAACTACAGATCTTTTAGAAACTCTCGTCCAAAGGTAAGAGTAAATAAATCAGCCCCATTTCTCAAAGCTGATGAGAATCACCTCTTGATGGTGTCATGGAAGACATTAACCTCCCTGGCGGTTTTCCCGAGTGTGGCTAAATTTCAGTACTATTAGCGGTAACCCCGAGCCACACTCGGGATTGCATTGCAGAATCCTGGTGCAGGTTACTTACCTTGTCCCCCCACTGTGTCCTCCACCCGATGCATTTGTGTGCCGGGCTGCATTCCCCGAGAGCGTTGCGTCTCACGGGGCGGAGCCCGGCAGCAAATTCAAGAAATAGAAAATTCATCACATCCCTTTTGTCCCCAATGCTTTGTCCAATGCCCTGCATGTAGTTTTATATTATATATATTGTTCTTTCTGCCTGGAAACTTGAGAATGTCCATGGCAACCAAAAAGTGTCCCTTTACGTCAAAAGTGGTTTTAGACCAGCTGGAAAACAGCGATAATAAATTTAAATCAATTGCAGAATTGAGTGATAGTGAATCATGGGGAAATTCATTTTATTATATTATTTATATTATAATTTATGATTAAGAGTCTACTAGACTCTTGTTTGGACAGATTTAAGTGAGTTATTGCTAAGAATTACAGGCCTACAATATAGAATGCAAAATTTCTATGCAAAACAATTGTACCACTTTGAGAAGCAAAAATCTGACATAATCATACCGCCAGGGTGGCTACAATGGTTTTAAAGGCAAAAGGTTTTCTATCTTAATGCATTTGATGCATTAAGATAAAAAACCTTCATGGTGCAGTAGGTCTCCTTAGCCGCCCCGCCCCCCCCCCCAATACTTATCTGAGCCCTATCTTGATCCGGTGATGTTCCATGAGAACCTCGACTGCCTGGGACTCTCCCTCCTGATTGGCTGAGACAGGGTGCCATTGGCGCCCACTGCTGCAAAGTCAGTGAGCCAATAAGGAGAGAGAGAGGGTGCAGGGCCGAGCTATGGCTCCGTGTCTGAATGGACACAGAGCAGCAGCTTGGTTTTAGGTGCCCCAATGGCAATCTGCTTGCTGAGGAGGCAGGAGGGAGGGGCCAGAAGCACCTAGGAGGCACCCGAGAAGAGGAGGATCTGGGCTGCTCTGTGCACAACCACTGCACAGAGCAGGTAAGTATAACATGTTTAAAAATAACAAACAAATCCCCTTCTTCCCCTCCCTGGTACACTTCCGTCTCAGCAGCTTGTACCCACCCATGATTATTCAGCCGGATAACTTGAACATCCTAGATGCAAATATGTTTTCATACAGTGCCTTGCAAAAGTATTCGGCCCCCTTGAACTTTTCAACCTTTTGCCACATTTCAGGCTTCAAACATAAAGATATAAAATTTTTATTTTTTGTGAAGAATCACCAACAAGTGGGACACAATTGTGAAGTGGAACGAAATCTATTGGATTTTTGAAACTTTTTTTAACTAATAAAAAAATGAAAAGTGGTGCGTGCAAAATTATTCAGCCCCCTTGCGTTAATACTTTGTAGAGCCACCTTTTGCTGCGATTACAGCTGCAAGTCGCTTGGGGTATGTCTCTATCAGTTTTGAACATCGAGAGACTGAAATTCTTGCCCATTCTTTCTTGCAAAACAGCTCGAGCTCAGTGAGGTTGGAGGGAGAGTGTTTGTGAACAGCAGTTTTCAGCTCTTTCCACAGATTCTCGATTGGATTCGGGTCTGGACTTTGACTTGGCCATTCTAACACCTGGATACGTTTATTTGTGAACCATTCCTTTGTAGATTTTGCTGTATGTTTGGGATCATTGTCTTGTTGGAAGATAAATCTCCGTCCCAGTTTCGGGTCTTTTGCAGACTCCAACAGGTTTTCATCCAGAATGGTCCTGTATTTGGCTGCATCCATCTTCCCCTCAATTTTAACTATCTTCCCTGTCCCTGCTGAAGAAAAACAGGCCCAAACTATGATGCTGCCACCACCATGTTTGACAGTGGGGATGGTGTGTTGAGGGTGATGAGCTGTGTTACTTTTACGCCAAACATATCCTTTTGCATTGTGGGCAAAAAGTTTGATTTTGGTTTCATCTGACCAGAGCACCTTCTTCCACATGTTTGGTGTGTCTCCCAGGTGGCTTGTGGCAAACTTTAGACAAGACTTTTTATGGATATCTTTGAGAAATGGCTTTCTTCTTGCCACTCTTCCATAAAGGCCAGATTTGTGCAGTGTACGACTGATTGTTGTCCTATGGACAGACTCTCCCACCTCAGCTGTAGTTCTCTGCAGTTCATCCAGAGTGATCATGGGCCTCTTGGCTGCATCTCTGATCAGTCTTCTCCTTGTCTGAGCTGAAAGTTTAGAGGGACGGCCAGGTCTTGGTAGATTTGCAGTGGTCTGATACTCCTTCCATTTCAAAATGATCGCTTGCACAGTGCTCCTTGGGATGTTTAAAGCTTGGGAAATCTTTTTGTATCCAAATCCAGCTTTAAACTTCTCCACAACAGTATTACGGACCTGCCTGGTGTGTTCCTTGGTCTTCATGATGCTCTCTGCGCTTTCAACAGAACCCTGAGACTATCACAGAGCAGGTGCATTTATACAGCGACTTGATTACACACAGGTGGATTCTATTTATCACCATCAGTCATTTAGGACAACATTGGATCATTCAGAGATCCTCGCTGAACTTCTGGAGTGAGTTTGCTGCACTAAAAGTAAAGGGGCCGAATAATTTTGCACGCACCACTTTTCAGTTTTTTATTTGCTAAAAAAGTTTAAATTATCCAATAGATTTTGTTCCACTTCACAATTGTGTCCCACTTGTTGGTGATTCTTCACAAAAAATTAAAATTTTATATCTTTATGTTTGAAGCCTGAAATGTGGCAAAAGGTTGAAAAGTTCAAGGGGGCCGAATACTTTCGCAAGGCACTGTATGTCTCATGTCTGGGCACACTGGATAACCGAGTTGCCTTACCTCCCTAATAAATAGAAAATGTTTACCATGTTGTTACATTGCATAACTTGGTACGCGCCATTATCAGACTCAGGTCGGGTAAGTGGTGCTTGGGACGCCTCTGAGGCCCCCCCAACACACCGCAGCACTGCTATGATGGGGTTTTCCCCTCTTGTGCCTTACCCAGGGTGCAAGGTTGATAAATCTGAATTGCTGATTCAATGCTGTAATCTTACCTGATTCTCTAACCTAACACATGCATCAACCAGTATGTATCTATGTTGATTATGCCAATTGTTATGCACTTTTTTCTGAAAATAAAGAATTACAAAAAAAAAAAAAAAAGACTTTACAATCACTTTAAACAATTGTTGGTGAAAAGAATCTGGACAAACTTAAAGTGGGGTACCCCCTAAAAAAATAAAATAAAAGTCAGCAGCTACAAATACTGCAGCTGCTGACTTTTAATAATCGGACACTTACCTGTCCCAGGGTCCAGCGATGCGGGCGAAGAGCCCCCCCCCCTCGTTTCCCGCTCCGCTCACGGCACCGTCATTCGTACTGTGGGCACCCAGCTGTGGCTTCACAGCCGGGCACCCACAGCGCAGGTCCCAGATGACTGTGCGGCGCGAGGGGAAGTGATGTCACCAGCTCGGGCAAGGAAGAAGGCAGACTACGAGGGACCCCCTAGCAACAGGTATTTAGAGATGAGTAAAAAAAAAATTTGTTTCCAATTATTTTTTTTAATTTTTTATTTTTTTTAAGAATTTTAAACATTTTTTTATTTTTTGGTGGCAACACCACTTTAACAAAAGAAAGTACTTTTATTTGTCTGTTGCTAATGAAGAGTTCCTACCACTTCCTGCCTGGTAAAATATTGTCATCTGGGCAGAAAATCTCAATAGTGGAGCCTCAGATTGCAGAAGAAACCTGAGAGATTCTAATCTTTCCTCATTCTATCCAAAACTAAGAAAAAATATTTGGGTTGGCCATACACTTAAAAAAAAAAACCCACTTGTCTCATTCATCCGTACAAGACTGGAGAACGCTGTATGAGGACACACGTCAAGGGAGTGAAACGTTCTTTTTTTTTTTTTTTTTAAACAGATGGAGGCCTTCAGTTGTTTACTGGTAAATTATTAAAACATGCTGGTTGTGTAAGCAGTTCTTTAGAGGACACGAAATGCATAGAGTAGAACAGATACAAAGTAAAAAGCACAAGAAGAGCTATCAATTCTAGGTCAATATCCAATCCAGGAAACATCCCAAAAAAATCCAGACACCCCTGCATAAGAACAGGAGCCAAATACCTTAGGAGGTAAACCAGGAGGATTCAAGTTTTTAGGTCAATAAGGGTAACAATACGGTCGGAATCCACAGAACAAAAGAAATTGCATTGCTTCCTGCTACTGGCTGAAATCTTCAAGAAAAGCAATTTTTACTTCCAACCAGTGGCTCTAAAAACAGAGAGCGGATACTGGTTATTTTGGGATTTATTACAGAATTCTGCGTTTTGCCTGGGGGGCCTTCTTCAACCACTAAAGGTACTAAAATCTTTAAAAAGTTAATGGAGCAGCACTTCTCAGCCACACCACTTTGATAACTGCTCTTGGTATTATCAGAGTGAACTAGCCCAGTAGTTCTCATTAGAGGTGCACCGAATGGAAATTTTGGTGCCGAAAACGAAGATTCACGATGTATAAAGGAAAGGTTAGTGGGACTGTAAATGAAGACATGCCTCCATCCCTATATCAGAGAATTAAAGGGGAAGGTTTGGGGCTTTGTGACAATAAACATGTCTGTACTCTTTTTTTACTTGTCGGCCACTTGCCTCATACAAAGTTCAAAACTTTCCCCTTGAAGATTTAGGATGCACTTGGTCGAAAATTACAGTTTTAAACTTGGAATGGTGAGGGGTGGGTAGTGGGGTCCCCCAGGGTTCTGTGCTGGGACCAATCCTGTTTAATTTGTTCATAAACGACCTGGAGGATGGGGTAAACAGTTCAATCTCTGTATTTGCGGACGATACTAAGCTAAGCAGGGCAATAACTTTTCCGCAGGATGTGGAAATCTTGCAAGAAGATCTGAACAGATAAATGGGGTGGGCAACTACATGACATATGAAGTTTAATGTAGAAAAATTTAAAATAATGCATTTGGTTGGCAAAAATATGAATGCAATCTATACACTGGGGGGAGAACCTCTGGGGGGAACTAGGATGGAAAAGGACCTGGGGGTCCTAGTAGATGATGGGCTCAACAATGGCATGCAATGCCAAGCTGCTGCTAACAAAGCAAACAGAATATTGGCATGCATTAAAAAAAAGAGGATTTATTCCAGAGATAGAAAGATAAGGCTCCCGCTCTACAAGACTCTGGTCTGGCCGCACCTGGAATATGCTATCCAGTTCTGGGCACCAGTCCCCAGGAAGGATGTACTGGAAATGGAAAGAGTCCAAAGAAGGGCAACAAAGCCTATAAAGGGTCTGGAGGAGATTCGTTATGAGGAAAGGTTGCAAGCACTGAACTTATTCTCTCTGCAGAAGAGATGCTTGAGAGGGGATATGATTTCAATATACAAATACCGTACTGGTGACCCCACAATAGGGATAAAACTTTTTTGCGGAAGGGAGTTTAATAAGACTTGTAACCACTCATTAAAATGAGAAGAAAAGAGGTTTAACCTTAAACTACGTTGAGGGTTCTTTACTGTGAGCTACTAAGAGCGGCAAGGATGTGGAATTCCCTTCCACCGGCGGTGGTCTCAGTGAGGGACATTGATAGTTTCAAGAAACTATTAGATAAGCACCTGAATGACCACAACATACAGGGATATACAATGTAATACTGACATATAATCACACACATAGGTTGGACTTGATAGACTTGTGTCTTTTTTCGACCTCACCTACTATGTAAATAAATATACATATTTTTATATATAAAATTGTATTATAGTCAACCTTTTTTTATTAATATCATGACTTTAAATGAATATCACATTATTGTTGGCCATTAGCACACATGAAAAGGTCTGGCAGGCTTTGTGTTTGACACAAGTGCTGTAGTGCATGAAAAAGCTGGATGTGGATCCTCCGCACCTGATCTACTGTAACTATTTCTCCATGAAAAATAGTATGAGTTAATATTAAAAGCAAAATAAATAACAGACTGGAAAATATTTAATTTTGTTCTCAGGTTCCAAGTCAAAAACACCTGATAAAATTTTTGCTTGTTTAATAAGAAGTTCAACTAGGTTGAAAAGCAAACTTGGTCAACTCATGAAGAAGATCACCTAAAGCAGGGATATGCAATTATCGGACCTCCTGCAAAACTACAAGTCCCATCATGCCTCTGGGTGTCATGCTTGTGGCTGTCAGAATCTTGCTATGCCTCATGGGAATTGTAATTCTGCAACAGCTGGAGGTCCGCTAATTGCATATCCCTGACCTAAAGACATGGTTTACCTCTTGCCACCTGTAGGATGTCCATGGATGTTCTCGGGTTGCAGTGGTTATACCAGGATGATACCTGCACCTACAGGCATCATGCCCATATGAATATTTTCAGCCAACAATTCCCTTTCTAGCAGAACTAGCCACTCTATTACTTCTGTGGGTGGTGGAAGGGGGTACCACCCCCGCTCTCTCTGCCTTTCCCAGGCTTTGCCATCCAATCGCTGAGCCTGGGAGCGATGGGACCGGTGGCGATGGCTACAGAGAACAGAGTGGAACTGACATTGTTCCTCTCTTTCTGCGACTCGTATGTTGTCACTTCCGCTTCTTTGTTTACCTGGCCTTTAGTGGCCAATCAGACTGATCTGTGTCTAATCAGCTGCATTGGAGGCCAGAGGAGAGATTTGGGGTCTAAAAGACCCCAGATCTCTCCATAAAGAGGACCTATTACAGCCCATGCTGTCACATGGGATGTTGTTCATTCCTTTTGAAAGCAAAAGTTAAGTTAATCCAAAAAAAAAAAAATTTTTTTTAAAGTTTTGTATAAAATAAATATTTAAAAAAAAGTGCCCATGTCCCCCCTGTGCGTTACTCCCACGTGCATATGTAAATGGTAATCGCACCCACACATGTGAGGCATTGTCCCGAACGTCAGAGTGAGAATGATAAATTTAGCACCAGACCCCCTGTGTAACTGTAAACTGGTAACCTGTAAAAGGCATTTAAAGTGTCGCCTAGGGAGAATCTTAATCAACGTAGTTTGCCGCCATTCCACAGGCTATAAAAAAAAGTGCCCATGTCCCCCCTGTGCGTTACTCCCACGTGCATATGTAAATGGTAATCGCACCCACACATGTGAGGCATTGTCCCGAACGTCAGAGTGAGAATGATAAATTTAGCACCAGACCCCCTGTGTAACTGTAAACTGGTAACCTGTAAAAGGCATTTAAAGTGTCGCCTAGGGAGAATCTTAATCAACGTAGTTTGCCGCCATTCCACAGGCTGACACAAATTTTAAACACAGGGGACTCTGCTTGGTGGGCTTCTTTCCCCAAGATCTTTTCTGACCTTGGTGCTGTCCCTGGGGTTTCCCCCTTGAACCTGACGGATGAGGCCGTCAAGACAGCCTATAGGCTGATGTCCCTGATACAGGAGAAGAGGCCCGCTTAAATGAGAAATGTCTAAATTTCTTCTTTACTGGCAACAGAGAACTTTTCACATTGGAAATTTTTTGTAAGTATTTATCCAAATCTTCTCTGAATAGCCATTCACCATGAAAAGGGAAACTGGCTAGGAGCTTCTTACACAGTGCTTCGGCTGACCAACTCTTAAGCCAAAGAACTCTGCGAGAATGCACTAGTCCCAGCATCAGACGTGAAATCTGAGTAGAGGCATCTCTCATAGCATCTACTGTGAAACACAGTGCGTCTGCTAAATCAGCGTACTGCTGAACCTGTTCAACAGGTAAAAATGTAAGCATCTCCTCAATTTGTTCCTTAATGACCTGGTATACACCCATTGCGGGCAGAACCGGCTGCACTACTGAACCTGCTAAAGCCATCTGGTTCTTAGAAAGGTGCTCCAGCTTCTTATCCGCTGAGTCGTTCAACAGGAGTGCATTATCAACCGGACACGTGAGGTTCTTATTTACAGAGGTAATCGCAGCATCAACAGCTGGAATCCCCCATTTCTTATAGAAATCCTCTTCCATAGGATACAGTTTGCAAATCTCTTAGGAGGATAAACTGTCTATCCGGATGCTCCCACTCCGCATACATAAGCTTTCTTAGCCACGCATGGATAGGAAAGGCATCCCCAGCCAGAGGAGGTTTTAATGATCCTAACTTAGAGATGGGATCATCAGAAGCCTGCGCTGCAGGTAGCAAAAAAGTTGAATGAACTAACTTAGTGAGAGCGTACACTCCTTCCGTGTTAGGATTCTCGGAAGAGGATAAGCCAGTATCTTCCATATCTCTAGGAAGATCTGCCTGATCCCCGGCATCCTGAACCTCCAGAGGAGGATCTTGAGCACTTGATGGGGATCTACTGTGTTTAACCCCGCTCTGAAGGGATGAAATCACATCAAGCTTTTTCCCTACACCAGCGATGGTAGAGGACAACACTTCATGTGTAACATACTCAGGGGCTGAATCGTCCTGAGCGGCTGCAATAACAGCTTCCCCCGATGGCTCAATCTGACTGGCCGCAACACTCTCAGAGGAGGAAGACATTCTTTTAGACAGGGTCTTAGTTTGTTGTGACCCCTTAGAACCCTTAGAGGAGTTCTTGGCCCCCTTGCCACTCATAGCTTACAGTATAAAGCACTACCAGCAAAAGAATGTTACACTTGCTAGGCTATAGTACAGTACAAAGCTGATATTAGTCCTAGCTATACAGTACAATGTTGTCAACAAAAGGGGGATGCCTGTGTCACCAAACCTGACCAGCAACCACCTGCTCTGTCCCTCCACCGCCAGACTGCAGCTCTTCCTGTGTAGCTTAAATTACTTCCACCACATGTGGCCGGCGTCTGGCGCTGTTTAGCCACGCCCCCGTGTCAAAACATCCCCCCTTCCTCTTTCAACAGGGAAGTGTGTGAGTGCCGGCATCACGGCGAGCGGCGGTAATTCCTCCAACCTGACGAGCGGCCGCCACTTGGCCAAAAAATCTTTTTTTTTTCCCCAAGAAAAAAAAAGAGGCAGCTGGCTGGCATTCAAGGGATAAAAAAAAACCCAATCTGGGGGCCCAGAAAGTGACCAGAACCCCCCTTCATACCTGAGGGTCTGAGCTGGCTTGAACAGAGAGGAGAGTGGAGCTTCTGCTGTTTCTAGCATCACAATGGTGAGTGCTCAATACAGCCCCCCAGTGGTGACACATAGACATGACATGACAACACAATACATGGAAGAAAAGATTCCTGAGAAAATCTCCCCTACCTTTCCTCGCAGCAGGGTTTTAACAGAGATAAAAAAAAAAAACAATCTTCGCCCTTCACGGTAGGCTCCGAGACCTTGAAAGGAAACCTTCAGGAACAGGGGTACACTCAGGTAATACCGCAATCCTAGACCTGTGAGAAGACCCTGCCAGTAAATTTTTATTGGCCTTACTACCAAAAAGTGCTGGATCCCAGGGCCCAGCTTTAAAAGCATTCGCAAGCAAAACCTTGCGTCTTTGGATGACGAGGCCCGGGTATCGTTCATTTAGTCCATTATGGAGACATCAGAACGGATCCGGTCAGGATGGCTAGCTCTCATCAAAGGATTACTGCCCGTGGCGCTCAGTACACACATCCTTACACGTGCCCAACACCTTAGACACTGGCGAAAAAACTGAGGACTCCCAGTAGTGGGAGGGGTTATATGGGGAAGTTCACGCCTTAAGGAGCGTGCCAGTGTCCAGCACCTGATACACCGATATAACCCGCTTAGTAAGTACTACAGCTCTGTGTCCCCTGATGTAAGAAAAGAAAGGGTTTTTTTTTTTATCTTAATGCATAAAATGAATTAAGATAAAAAAAACTTTCGGCCTTTACAATCACTTTATTCTTTCAGAGCATGTTTCTTATTACACTCCTATTTCACAACCCACACCTCCCCAAACCACGGGGTTCGGCTCATGGTTTATGTCCAGGACCCGCCGATCGTCGGAGCGAGTGACAACACAATGTAAGTGTATGTAAACAACACAAAGCTATCTTCTGACAACGGCTGTTTTTTGATTCCCCGCCTCCTTTAAGAGCACATCCTCCAGTGAAAAACGAATTGCACTGTTAGCATACCCTCGGTAAATGCTTCCACAGACATGACAATGTAATAATAATCACCAAGCGCTCGTGTTTCAGCATTTTATTGGCTCACATTATTAGAAAAGCACTTTGCCATAAAATCTGACATGATTCGATGTACAAACGAAAAACCCCCCAACAGTAAAATAAATAGCAGAAGGAATGACTTCTGACATTTACTGTACAGGTCAGTGATGGATGGCACGATTGCAGTTATTCTGTTACAGAAATAAAAATCCATGGAATATATTAAATACAGTGATTCCTTTCTTCATCTTGTGAACGCCGACTTCAAAGGTTAAGATTCGCGTTTTAAAAGTACAAAAGCTCCCATGATTGCCAAAACCGCGTACTGAAAATAGAAATCAAAATATTGGATATTTAAAAAATGTCATTTATTTATATGAAAAAAAAAGCCTCCTGGAACGCATGGATTCTAATATTGAAGATACACCGGCTGATTAATGGTATTTCACATAACCAAAGTTGGGAAATTTGATTCACACTTGCTCTTATTCCCTCTTTATATAATGTATTCCCTTTTTACCTTTTTTTCTGTGCAAGGGAGACGATTGTATTCACGTGTCAACCCCACTACGTTTTGTATACTTCCTTTTTATTGAAAAAATAATACAAATTATTGAAAAGAAAAAAAAACTCCAGGGAAGTATAATCAACAGAAATAAAGCGGGTCTGAATTTATTCATAAACCATTAGCTGTATTTTAACCACTTGCTTACAGGGCACTTTCACACCCCTTCCTGCCCAGGCCAAATTTTCAGCTTTCAGCGCCGTCACACTTTGAATGACAATTGCGCGGTCATGCTACACTGTACTCAAATGACATTTTCAGCATTTTTTTCACAGAGCTTTCTTTTGGTGGTATTAAATCCACTTCAATAATGGGCACTCATACACCTTCCTGCCCAGGACAATTTTGAGCTTTCAGAGCGGTCACACTTTGAATGACAATTGCACGGTCGTGCTACACTGTACCCAAACAGAATATTTATCATTTTGTTTCCACAAATAGAGCTTTCTTTTGGTGGTATTTGATCACCTCTGCGGTTTTTATTTTTTGCTGAAAAAATAAAAAAAAAGACCGAAAATTTTTAAAAAATAAAATAAAAGTTTTGGTTTTGTTTCTGTTATAAAATTTTGTAAATAAGTACGTTTTCTCTTTCACTGATGGGCACTGACAAAGCGGCACCAATGACTGGCCACTGACGGGCACCGACGATGTACACTGATATGCAGCACTGATGGGCATTGATAGGCCGCACAGGTGGGCACTGATAGGCAACACAAAGGATGAAAAGATGGGTACTTATGGGTGGCACTCATAGGCGGCACTGATGGACATTGATATGTCGCACTGATATGAGGCACTGATGGGCATCCCTGGTTGCACTGACAGTGGTAGGAATCCTCAGTGGTCACTGATTGGCAGCTGCCTGGGCACATATGTGCATTTCCCTGGGGGTCTGGGGGGACATACCTGGTGGTCCTGGGCAGCATTATGATGGTTCTCAGCGGGATCCGAGGGGGGGGGGGGGGGGCTGCGCTGATAAACAATCAGCACAGACCTCTCGTGTCAGGGGAGCAGCCAGTCGGCTCTCCTCTACGGCTCCCTATTTACATCGTGAAACATGGCTGAAGAGTCTCCGTCAGAGAGACATCATATGACGCCCAGTCAGGATATTGAAACCACTTTTCCGCCGTCATTCTGCTATATGGCGGGTAGCAAGTGGTTAATCACCACTGTGTTTTTTTTTGTTTTGTTTTTGGTAAATGAAAAAAAGACAGAAAATTTTGGGAAAAAAAGCTTTTTCATAGTTTTTATAAAATTTTGCACAGAGGTACTTTTTCTCCTTCACTGATGTGCGCTGACGAGGCGGCACTGATAACCAATGTGTATAATGGTCCTCTGCATTACTACTTGCAAGTAAAATAAAAACAAAGTGGAATTGCAGCAAAACCTAATAGTGTTCACAACTACACAAATAAACAAAATTACAATTTACACATTTCCTATAATATTCCATATACAAAGTGAATCATCAATAGTGACAAAAATACAATAATATAAAATAAGATGATAATACATCCAATGTTCATCCAATAAATAGCGACAAAAATAATTAAATATGTGCAGTAAAGCCCATAAATATAAGTAGTCCAATTGCTCAAGATAGTGAAGATGAGGGACAAATAACAACAACTTGTGTCTTTTGTGTCTTTTTATATAGGAGGATTCCGCCCCACATATACGATGTTCTGTTCCATCACTGTGCTGCTTTTTCTTTCACTGTCCCATTACAGGCTAGGGGTGGGTCAAGGACGACTGAAGTCTTCAGCAAGACAGTAAGGCTGTTTCTTCAATCTTTTGCCATCACCCCTCAGCGAGCTTAAAGAGTCATCCTTGACCCACCCCTAGCCTGTGATGGGACAGTGAAAGAAGAAGCAGCACAGTGATGGAACAGAATATTGTATATGTGGAGAGGAATCCTCCTATATAAAAAGGCACAAAGGGGATCCTGGATGGGGAATTTATTGTTTTCTATTGGATCATGATCCAAGGCATATGACTTATGCCTATGAGGAGAGAGTTCTGTGAGAACAGTAGTGTGGTGTCAGCGGTTTCACTTATTTGAGAAAATACCACGTTATTATTTGTCCCTCATCTTCACTATCTTGAGCAATTGGACTATTTATATTTATGGACTTTACTGCACATAATTATTTTTGTCACCATTTATTGGATGAACATTGGATGAATTATATCATCTTATTTTATATTATGACACTGATAACCAGCTTCTATTTACATCCGTGATCAGCTGTGATTGGACACAGCTGATCACGTACGTAGTAAAGAGCTGCTGATTGGCTCTTTACCTCAATCAGTGACCTCCGGACACTCATCACAAAGCACGCCGCCCGCAGCAGGCATGCGGCAGGTGTGATAACGGGAGTAAGTCATAGGGCAGCCTCCCAGAACTAGCCGCCCGTGCTGTAGCCATCATTCAGCTATAGTGGTTAATACAAGCATCTACATTTCATGTCTTGGGCTAGGTGCACACCTGTGAGTGTGCCTTTCAGGTGTTTTTTTGTTTTGTTTCTGACCATTGAAGCATGGGGGAGAAGTCTAGCGGAGGATCAGGTAAGATCATTTTTATTGTTCCTCTATTCCTCCAAACTATGGTCCTCCAGTTGTTCAGGAACTACAATTCCCATCATGCCAAGTCATGTCTGTGAATGTCAGTTTTACATTGCCTCATGGGACGAGTAGTTCCGCAACAGTTGGAGGGCCGTAGTTTGGAGATCCCTGGTCTAGAACAAAGTAAGCAATTAACCCTTACAGTACGGGCACAGCCACATTGCAAGGGCCAATTTGACATTCCCCCCAAGTTGATCTTTAACTACTTTCCGCACGTCCTATAGCAGAATGACGACCGGGTGGTGGTTCAGTTATCCTGACTGGGCATCATATGACATCCAGCAGGATAACATGCTGGTGTGCAGAGTGGCGATCAGTGGTGCTGTGTGTCACTCTGTAAGAGGCTCCTTACCACACGATCAGCTGTGACCAATCACAGCTGTTCATCTTGTGAACCAGGAAGTGCCGGTAAACAGCTTTCATTGGCTCTCGCTGACGGCGAGAGCCGATCGGCGGCTCTCCCTGTCGGAGGGGGGGGGGGGGGGGTCTGCGCTGATAGTCAGCACATTGATCATCATCGTAGCCCCCATGAGAGGTGCCACAACAATGCCAATCGGTGCCCATCAACTGCCAGTCAGTGCCCATAACAGTGTCAGTGCCCACCACAGTGAGTCAGTGCCCTCCACGGTGCCAATGAGTGCCGCCTGTCAGTGCCCATCAGTGCCACCTGTCAGTGCCCATCAGTGCCCGTCAGTGAAGGAAAAAACTAAATTTTATAACAAACGAAGAAAACTTTTTTTTTGGTCAAACATTTTGTTCTTTAATTTAGCAGAAAATAAAAACCCCAGTGGTGATCAAATACCACCAAAAGAAAGCTCTATTTGTGGGAAGAAAATGATAAAAATGTAATTCGGGTACAGTGTCGCATGACTGTGCAAATGTCAAAGTGCGACAGCACTAAAAGCTGAAAATTGTCCTGGGCAGGAAGGGGGGAAAGTGTCTGGTATTGAAGTGGTTAAATGACGTTAGCAAAGTGTGTCCCCATTTATTAAACAAAGTACAATTTGTCCTAGAAGTACCAACAACATCCGGTATGAAAAAAATAAATAAAAAAGGAAAAAACTTTTATATCTTGAATATTACCTACATACATAGGACTTTGTCTTTTGCACATATAACACTAAATTGTGGTAGGGGGAGAGGACAGATAAAGATAAAGAGAGGGTTTAGGTCAGCTGTAAGAAAACATTACGTTCTGCTTACCTTAAATTTGGGATAATCATTCATCACGATAGTTACCATTCCGACATATGGCAAAAACCTAAAATTGAATAAAAAAACAATCCATCAGATTTTTATTTTTTTAGGAAAGTGGATGGTTTTTTTATTAAATGAAAAGATGTTTGTATTTTTTAGCGTTATGTTGAGCCCCTTCCAATTCCTGTCCAAATAAACCCCTCACAAGAATATATGAGCTTTTTTTCGTGGGGATAGGAAAAGCGCTAGGGGGAGTGATGCAGGCAGGTGACACAGGGGAGTTACGAGTACAATAGAGGTGGTGCATACGCCACATCAGCAGTGTTAGAGGAGAATATTTTGTATAAACTGGCCAGACCAGGCTAAGACAAGTCCATATAGTCTAAAAAGGTGTCACAAAAAGGTGTAGACAAGCAGCCAGCTAGCAGAGAAGAAGTGGCTCTGTGGAGACAAGATTAGGAAATAAGCAGCGCCGGAGCTGCTTGTTTAATTATCTTTTCAGCTTTTCTCCCCTGTGCTATGTGGCAGAGCTGTAAACATCTCAGGACTGAATGGTCAATGGAATAGTAACATCTCTTACTAACGTATTTCATCTGTACATTTTGCTGCTTAACCGCTAGCCCACACCACCTGCCGCAGTTGTACTGTGGCAGCACGGCTCGGCTGCGCGAATCGCCATTATGTTACGTCAGTAACATAAACGGCCACTAGGGGGCGGTTGAGCACCCCCCGCAACGATGCAAGTACCCGGTGGTCTCGATCACCGCCAAGCTCCAGCGATTGCTCGGGGCACACGGAGAATTGGGAGCTGTGTGTGTAAACACAGTTTCTGGTTTTCTGAGCAGTGAGACAGATCGTCTGTTCATACAGAGTATGAACAGCGATCTGTTAGTTTCCCTGCACAGTCCCCTCTGCCCTTCAGTTAGAACACTCCCTAGGACACATATTAACCCCTTCACTGCCCCCTAGTGTTAACCCTTTCACTGCCAGTGACATTTTTACAGTAATCAATGCAATTTTATTCGCACTGTTGGCATATTAATGCCAATGGTCCCAAAAATGTGTCAAAATTGTCCGACATGTCCGCCATAATGTCGCAGTCATGATAAAAATCGCTGATTGCCGCCATTACTAGTAAAAAAAAAAATTTAATAAAAATGCCATATTTTGTAGACGCTATAACTTTTGCGCAAACCAATCAATATGCGCTTATTGCATTTTCTTTTTCACCAAAAATATGTAGAAGAATACGGATCGGCCTAAACGGAGGAAAAAAATTTTTTTTTTATATTTTTTGGGGATATTTATTATAGCAAAAAGTTAAAAATAATGTGTTTTTGTCAAAATTGTCACTCTTTTTTTGTTTATAGCGCAAAAATAAAAACCACAGAGGTGGTCAAATACCACCAAAATAAATCTATTTGTGGGGGGAAAAAAAGGACATCAATTTTGTTTGGGAGCCACGTCGCACAACTGCCCAATTGTCAGTTAAAGCGATGCAGTGCCAAATCACAAAAAGTGGTCTGGTCTTTGGCCAGCCAAATGGTCCGGGGGTTAAGCGGTTAAGGGAGGAAGTATTATGGCTATCAACTTTTTTTTTTTACAAGCTTTTTCTACATTTTGGTTGTTGAAATAACAATTTTAAGGTTAGCCACTAGTGGAAACTCTGTCTCAGCGACTATTGTGCCTTCTCTCAAAAACTGCTGGATAATCATTGTTTTCAGAGGGTTGGACAACTCAGATTTGCATTGCGGAAGGAAGCTGTAAAGCAAAACCACTTTATACCAGTACAAAACTGTGAAACAGAAAATTCATATGTGATGAGCAAACATGGCTGCCCCATGTACCTATCTAATTACAGACTATAATGGGTATAGAAAATAATCACCCCCCCCCCCCCCTTTAAAATAATCACATGTTGCTGCTTTGTTACCTGAAATTAAGACAGACACAATTTTTGTTCTATCCAGCTGTAATTTACTGCAACTTATAAACATCCAAGTGAACAATCTAACATCAACATTTCAGAAAAAAACGTAAACAAATTTCAAAAAACAGAATCACGGAGTTGGAAAAAGGAATCAAATTTGACTCAATCAGGTGTAGCCAATCACCTTCTCAATGACACACAGACATTTGGTTTTCAACTGATCAGCGGTGGTCATTTTGATTAGCTCAGCATGAAAGGAGCTTTCCTGTGGCATTTCAGTTCCTGGTAACTGAAGCAAACAATCAACTATGGGTGGCAAGGCATGGTCAAAAGATCTCCGGGATAAAGTTGTGGACAGGCACAAGGAGATGGATAAAAAAATAAACATAAATTCAAAGGCTTTATCAATGCCTAAAAGCACAGTGAAGTCTATTATAGAGAAGTGGAAGATATTCAGGACGTCGCTCAAAACTGGATGAAAGAGCCAGGCGGAAACTGGCCAGGGAGGCTACCAAAAGGCCTACAGAAACTCTAAGGCCGCGTACACACGCGCGGACTGTTCGCCCAACTTTGTCCGTCCAACAGTTTCGGCAAACAGTCCGCTCAAAATTAGCATGGACGGACATGGCCACACACGACGAACGAACAGTTTGCTGAAACCGTGCGCGATGACGTGAACGGCACGTACGACGGGACGGAAAATACGACGTCCTATACACTGCATTATAGCTTTCGGCGTGAAAATCCTTTCTGAGCATGCGCGCAACTTTGTTTGACGAACAAGCCTACACACGAGTGGACTGTTCGCTGAAACAAGGTTTCAGCGGACAGTTTTTCGGAAATTCCGAAAAACCTTGTCCGTCCAACTGTCCGCTGAAAGCCCACACACGAGCGGACTGTCCGCCCAAACACTGTTCAGCGGACAAAGTTGGGCGAACAGTCCGCCCGTGTGTACGCGGCCTAAAGCAGCTGCAGGGATTTATGACAAAGAGGTCATGTGGCACAAATTCTCCAAAAACGTGGCTTGTATGGTGGGTTGCAAGAAAAAAGCCGCTCCTCAAGAAAGGCCACATGCAGTCACGACTGAGCTTTGCCAAAATGCACCTTGAAGATTCTGAGGCCACATGAAAAAGGTGATATGGTCAGATGAGACTAGAATTGAATTATTTGTCCTCAACACCAAATGATATGTCTGATGGAAATCCAATAGAGCTCACCATCCAAATAACACAGTAGCAACCCGTGTTAGTAACATGTTAATTGTTTTCAACTAGAAATCTAGATCATGTTTGTACACTATTTTATATGAATTAAACAATGTATATGAATTAACATCCTATATTCATCAAGTTATTCTTTTGCAATCACGTGCTACGTTCAAAGTCCCAACTCTTTGTTTTGCCTCATTTAAAGTCCCATTTTCCCCTTACCCCATTATAGTAAGTTTATGAGGTAGGCATGGAATGTGATGTTCTCATGTAAAAATATGGTGGGAGCGGCGACTCCGATGGGCACTCTGGTGTAAGGAGAGGAGGTCTGATGTAGACTCTACTGCCCTGGTACCCAACCTGTGGCCCTTTGTGTACAGCCCTGAGGGTCCCTGAAGTCACTGATTTGCATTTCCCTATTGTTAAATTATAGTATTGATTTCTAGCAGCCTGATGTAATGTGTCTCCAGTTTATAACTGTATCCCAAAACACGTCCCTAGTCTACAACAAATTCTTTAACATGTCCCCAGTCTCAGACCATCTCATTCCTGTGTCATGTCCCCAGTCTCAGACCATCTCCTGTGTCATGTCCCCAGTCCCTGACCATCTCCTGTGTCATGTTTGCAGTCCCTGACCATCTCCTGTATTATGCCCACAGACTGTCCATCACCTGTAAAAGCTCCAAGTAAAACATATTCATTAAAATTTTATTCATTAAAAAAAATTTATAGAATTTTTTGGCTTGCAAATATTTGAAAACTATATGATGTGGTTGTATTGAAGAGTTTGGAGACTTATGTTATAGAATACAGTGTTGCCAGCAACAGGTGGAATTGAGGGAGCTGGATGGCACGGTTCTCTTCGACAGCAATGTTCGTCTACAAACACAACAGTCCTCAGACGTCAAACTGTGTTCTCAGTGTGCCAAATTTAAGGCTTTCTTTTCAATTCAGCCCGGAAAGATGCCAAATTGTTAAAGTGTGCTTTAAGTTCAAATGTATTCCAGCACAAAAACTATAATGATCTTTCATCAAGCCAGGTGGAAACGCCATGCAATATCAATGTAACGCCACTTAACAATTTCCCACAGGACTTCCAGCTAGTAATTTTCACTATATAAGTGAGGAGAATTCGGCGCTGCGAGTCTAATTGCATAGTTTTGTCTTTTCTTTAGATCATATTGCTACTTAGCTTACAGCCTGGGGGTGTTACATCAAAATAGTTTTATAAGGTGCCAGTTAAAAAGCTCTTGCGCTTCTTTGCTGCCCTTTTCCCGCTAAGCAATTCTCTCTGGAGCTTCTACGCACGAGCTGCGAAATTGTCCTTCCTAAACGCGAGCACCGTCTCTGTCCGTGCGTGATTTATATAGTCATTCTAGTCCAAGGCTGCTTTTTTTCATTGCTGCCTCCATCAAAGAAATGCGATTTGAAAAACCTTCCGCTTCCCGATGGCCATGGTGACAAATAACCAAAGTGTCTTGTTTAACCCCATCTGTGTGCGTTGGGTTTTCTTGGGATAACAGCAATGATGTGAACTTTGCCAGCCACTATTCCAGTATTCAAGCAGAGCAGCAATGTTTTTTATTTTTATTTTTTTTATATTTTTACTGGATATAAGATAGTACCATATTTTCTTTCCTTTTTTAATATACAATATAAAAAATACATAACAAAAAAAAAAAAAAATTCCATTTAGAATAAACCTGTAGTGAGAGAACATGT
Source organism: Lithobates pipiens (assembly GCF_037356315.1). Classification (NCBI taxonomy): domain Eukaryota; kingdom Metazoa; phylum Chordata; class Amphibia; order Anura; family Ranidae; genus Lithobates; species Lithobates pipiens. The sequence goes on from NW_027507790.1 coordinate 237,279,341, forward strand.
TGGTTGGTACTGCTGAATTCTGAAAGTGCTAATTATCTATCCTAACAATCCAAAGACTTAAAGTAATTGTAAAATCTAACTTTAAAAAAAAAAAAATAACAAACATGTTATACTTACCTGCTCTATGCAGTGGATTTGCACAGAGCAGCCCATATCCTCCCTTCCTCAGGTCCCTCTTCATTTCTCCTGGCCCCTCCCTCCTGTTTGGTGCCCCCACGGCAAGCAGCTTGCTATGGTGTCACTCGAGCCGAGTTTCAGCTCCGGTTGTCCATTCACACAAGGAGCTGAGGTTTGGTCCCACCCCCTCTCTCTCCTGATTGGCCATCTGACTTTGATTGACAGCAGCAGGAGCCAAAGGACAATCTGGAGGGCGAGTCCTTGACGGCCGAGGGACTGGTGGGAGTTTTTTTTATCTTCATGCATAGAATTAAGATAAAAAACCTTATAGTTGGTGTTATTACCTCAGCTTTCTAAAGAGGGCTGGGAAGAAGCCACAGAGGTTTGTTTTCAAGAGATTATTAGCACTGCTGATCAATTTATCCAATTTAAATGTATTCATCATTTACACATATATATATATATCTAATCTGGCTCGTATGGCCTTAGGAATAGCTGCTTAGTTGAGATGCAGATCTACTTCACATGTTTTGGAGCTGCCCAGGACTGTCATCTTTCTGGAGGGATTTGTTTGGCTTTTTTGAACAACAGCTTCCAATACCTCAAACCCCGGAAGTTGGACTATTAGGCATATTGAATGACTCTGTACTCAGGTCCCATACACAGACATTAATACGCAAAGGTTTTGTGTTATGCACAAAAAGTCATCTCGCTGCACTGGAAAGATGCCACCCCTCCAAAGGCTCAAACTCTATACCGTACTTTATACCGTTAACGGGGAGTTAACCACATTTAAGTTAATATACAAAAGTAGAGCATGTTCTATGAATTCTGGGGTACAGTCTTCACCCGATCAAGATCGGCCTCAATGTCATCTGTGACCCTATAGGAAAGCCGGATATTGAACGGAGTTCAATACCCTGTTCTGAGTAGTCTGGGACCATGGCGCTGATGAGTTGGTGTGTGTAAATTTTGTGGGTGTGTACACAGACATTAATACGCAAAGGTTTTGTGTTATGCACAAAAAGTCATCTCGCTGCACTGGAAAGATGCCACCCCTCCAAAGGCTCAAACTCTATACCGTACTTTATACCGTTAACGGGGAGTTAACCACATTTAAGTTAATATACAAAAGTAGAGCATGTTCTATGAATTCTGGGGTACAGTCTTCACCCGATCAAGATCGGCCTCAATGTCATCTGTGACCCTATAGGAAAGCCGGATATTGAACGGAGTTCAATACCCTGTTCTGAGTAGTCTGGGACCATGGCGCTGATGAGTTGGTGTGTGTAAATTTTGTGGGTGTGTACACAGACATTAATACGCAAAGGTTTTGTGTTATGCACAAAAAGTCATCTCGCTGCACTGGAAAGATGCCACCCCTCCAAAGGCTCAAACTCTATACCGTACTTTATACCGTTAACGGGGAGTTAACCACATTTAAGTTAATATACAAAAGTAGAGCATGTTCTATGAATTCTGGGGTACAGTCTTCACCCGATCAAGATCGGCCTCAATGTCATCTGTGACCCTATAGGAAAGCCGGATATTGAACGGAGTTCAATACCCTGTTCTGAGTAGTCTGGGACCATGGCGCTGATGAGTTGGTGTGTGTAAATTTTGTGTGTGTATGTGTGTGTGTGTGTGTGTGTGTGTGTGTGTGTGTGTGTGTGTGTGTGTGTGTGTGTGTGTGTGTGTGTTGTGGTGTTATTTGGTTTTAGGCACCTAAACCTATATGCCTTACTTCTGGACAGTCCCACCTCCCACCACCAATCTGGAAGGTTGTATGGGACTTGGGACTGATTGTTTATATCTCATTTTATCCAATCGGTCATATAGTTCTACTGGGTGTGTTTATGTTTTTGCCATATATCAATGGTGCCTTTGTATTATACTATATAGTTTTATTGTTGCATTTATGAAAAATCTTAAACAGCTTTAAAAAAAAAAAAATAAGAAAAAACCTTTAAAGAGGGATTTCACTGGAAAAAAATTATTAAAAGTCAGCAGCTATAAATACTACAGGTGCTGACTTTTAATAAATGGACACTCACCTGTCCCAGGGTCCAGCGATGTCGGCAACCGAGAGCTTTCCGACAGAGTTGTTCCAGCGGCATGTTTGCTGCAGGATCACTTTAAAAGGTGGCGGGAGATGTACCCCCCCCGGTGTGTTCCAGGTTTACCGGAGCTGTTGGCCTAACCTAAAGCAATCCAGTTGGTGGCTGGGCAGGAAGTTCATCTTGCCCTCACTTGGCTCTATGCCTTTGGAGGACCGGAGCGATGTCTGACGTCATTTCCGCCTCTCGGTCTTAAAGGGCTGATTTTTTTTTTCTTCTTAAAGCCAAAATTTTTATTTATTTTTTAAAGGTAAAGAGGACCTGCCATGCTTATTTCTTTTACAAGGGATGTTTACATTCCTTGTAATAGGAATAAAAGTGATCAAAAAAAATAATAATTCAAGGGACATTGTAAAAATAAAAAAGTAATAATTGACCTCACCCATCTCCCAGCCTGTGTGAACTTTCTCATTCTGTCTCTCTCATTTTTCTCCTTCCATAGTCTTTTTCATCTCCCTTGGTCCTCGGCCCTCTTCCTCCCCCCCCGCCCTTTTTATTTTTATTCTCATTAGATGACCAGTTTAAGCTGTATTTACATATATTCATGTAGATAGTTCCACATTCCAGCCCCTGTGTCCTAAGGTTCAGGCACCCTTGTTGACCCCTGACCTTGGCCGGAGGGTCCCTGTTGATCAACAGTTAATTATTTTAAGAAAAAAAAAAAAAACACCCCCTATACAGTAGGTGCAGTTAAACACATGGTTTTGTCTTGAGCCTACTGTTATCCCCTGCATGAATGTTTCATATGTATCCTTTTTTTTATTTTTTATATTTCAATAAAAATTTCACCAGAAAAAAAAAAAAGTAAAATAAAGTAAAAAAAAAAATGTAAAGCACCCCATCCCCCCACGTTCACGCGCAGAAGCGAACGTATATATGTAAGTCACACCCACACACGTAAACTGTGTTCAAACCACACATGTGAGGTATCACCGCGACCATTAGAGCGAGACCAATCATCCTACCACAAGATCTCCTCTGTAACTCTAAACAAGTAACCTGTAAAAAAATGTCGCCAATGGAGATTTTTTAAGTACCATAGTTTGTCGCCATTCCACGAGCATGCGCAATTTTAAAGCGTGACATGTTAGGCATCTATTTACTCAACATAACATCAGCTTTCACATTATACAAAAAAATTAGGCTAACTTCAGTTTTTTCTTTTTTAATGCATTAAAGTGTATTTCCCCCAAAAATTGCATTTGGAAGACCACTGTACAGTGGTGTGAAAAAGTGTTAGCCCCCTTCCTCATTTCCTGTTCCTTTGCATGTTTGTCACACTTAAGTGTTTCGGAACATCAAACCAATTTAAACAATAGTCAAGGACAACACAAGTAAACACAAAATGCAATTTGTAAATGAAGGTGTTTATTATTAAAGGTGAAAAAAAATCCAAACCATCATGGCCCTGTGTGAAAAAGTGATTGCCCCCTAAACCTAATAACTGGTTGGGCCACCCTTATCAGCAACAACTGCAACCAAGCGTTTGCGATAACGTGCAATGAGGCTTTTACAGCGTCCTGGAGGAATTTTGGCCCACTCATCTTTGCAGAATTGTCCTAATTCAGTTACATTAGAGGGTTTTCGAGCATGAACGGCCTTTTTAAGGTCATACCACAACATCTCAATAGGATTCAGGTCAGGACTTTGGCTAGGCCACTCCAAAGTCTTCATTTTGTTTTTCTTCAGCCATTCGGTGGTGGACTTGCTGGTGTGTTTAGGATCATTGTCCTGCTGCAGAACCCAAGTTCGTTTCAGCTTGAGTACACGAACAGATGGTCGGACATTCTCCTTCAGGATCTCTTGGTAGACAGCAGAATTCATAGTTCCTTTTATCACTGCAAGTCTTCCAGGTCCTGAAGCAGCAAAACAGCCCCAGACCATCACACTACCACCACCATATTTTACTGTTGGTATAATGTTCTTTTTATGAAATGCAGTGTTCCTTCTACGCCAGATATACTTGGACACACACCTTCCAAAGAGTTCCACTTTTGTCTCATCGGTCCACAGAATGTTGTCCCAAAAGTCTTGGGGATCATCAAGATGTGTTGTGGAGAAATTGAGACGAGCTTTGATGTTCTTTTTGCTCAGCAGTGGTTTTCTCCTTGGAACTCTGCCATGCAGGCCATTTTTGCCCAGTCTTTTCCTGATGGTGGAGGCATGAACGCTGACCTTAACTGAGGCAAGTGAGGCCTGCAGTTCCTTGGACGTTGTTGTGGGGTCTTTTGTGACCTCTTGGATGAGTCGTCGCTGCGCTCTTGGGGTAATTTTGGGCGGCCGGCCACTCCTGGGAAGGTTCACCACTGTTCCATGTCTTCGCCATTTGTGGATAATGGCTCTCACTGTGGTTCGCTGGATTCCCAAAGCTTTGGAAATGGCTTTATAACCCTTTCCAGGCTGATAGATCTCAATTACTTTCTTTCTCAATTGTTCCTGAATTTCTTTGGGTCTCGGCATGATGTGTAGCTTTTAAGGATCTTCTGGTGGACCTTACTGTGTCAAGCAGCTCCTATTTAAGTGATGCCTTGATTGTGAACAGGTGTGGCAATAATCAGGCCTGGGTGTGGCTAGAAAAATTGAACTCAGGTGTGGACAACCACAGTTATAGTATGTTTTAACAAGGGGGGCAATCACTTTTTCACACAGGGCCATGATGGTTTGGATTTTTTTTCACCTTTAATAATAAACACCTTCATTTACAAATTGCATTTTGTGTCTACTTGTGTTGTCCTTGACTATTGTTTAAATTGGTTTGATGTTCCGAAACACTTAAGTGTGACAAACATGCAAAGGAACAGGAAATGAGGAAGGGGGCAAACACTTTTTCACACCACTGTATATAATGTCTGGGAGCTCTAGCAAAAAATACAGATTTTTACTTGTAAACAACAAAATGTCAGAAAAAGGCTTGGTCTTGAAGCTGTTAATAGAAATAGATTTCCCTTTAGAATAAACCTGTAGTGAAATAACATGTTGGTACTGATGAATTCTGAAAGTGCCAAATATCTATCCCAACAATCCAAAGGCTTAAGCTGGCCAAACACCAGTAGATTTTTGAACAAACGTTCATATGATTATTTGTACAAAAATTCTCAATACATTCCACGTTAATTCAAATTTTTGTTTGCTTTTAACATTCGATTTTGGAAAGAGTGAAATTTTCCAAACGAAAACTACAAACACAATTTGAGAAAAATTTTCCATCTTGCTCCTTCGAATTGTCTCTTCACTATGGACAAAAACGAATGTCAATTTGAACCCACTAACAAGTAGAAAATCGAGCAAACGTTCTTAAAATGCGAAAGTTCAAACCAAATTCTGCTACTGGATAGTCAGCTTTTGGGTCCCATTGAGATGGGCAAAAAGCTTCTCCCCTGCAAAAATCTGTCAGAAATTTCAGCTCCATGCAAACTGTATCAGAAAAGCTGTGACAAGATCTGTACTCTATACAAAGGAATGGCCAAATCCACTGCTATTCCCATGTAAGCACCCATCAGAGGGGCTACATGTGATTAGGGCAGTGGTCTCCAAACTGCGGCCCTTTGCTTGCTTTTATTCGGCCCTTGAGGCACTAACCGACAACAACAATGGAGCACTGTTCCTCCCACTGACACCAACAATGGGGCACTTATTCCTCCCACTGGCACCAACAATGGGGCACTTATTCCTCCCACTGGCACCAACAATGGGGCACTTATTCCTCCCACTGGCACCAACAATGGGGCACTTATTCCTCCCACTGGCACCAACAATGGGGCACTTATTCCTCCCACTGGCACCAATGGGGCACTTATTCCTCCCACTGGCACCAACAATGGGACACTTATTCCTCCCACTGGCACCAACAATGGGACACTTATTCCTCCCACTGGCACCAACAATGGGACACTTATTCCTCCCACTGGCACCAACAATGGGACACTTATTCCTCCCACTGGCACCAACAATGGGACACTTATTCCTCCCACTGGCACCAACAATGGGGCACTTATTCCTCCCCCTGGCACCAACAATGGGGCACTTATTCCTCCCACTGGCACCAACAATGGGGCACTTATTCCTCAAACTGGCACCAACAATGGGGACACCGTCCTTCCCACTGGCACCAACAATGGGGCACCCTCCCTCACACTGGCACCAACAATGGGGCACCATCCCTCACACTGGCACCAACAATGGGGCACCGTCCCTCACACTGGCACCAACAATGGGGAACCGTTCCTCCCACTGGCACCAACAATGGGGCACTATTCATTCCACTGGCACCAACAATGGGGCACTTATTCATTCCACTCACTCCAACAATGGGGCATTATCCCTCCCATTGACACCAACAATGGCACACTGTTCCCCCCACTGACACCAATAAACTGGTCCTTCTTTAAAAAAAAGTTTGGAGACCCCTGGTTTAGGGGTTCTGGTCACATCTAATCATACAGTTTAGCTGAATTAGGCCTTAAAGTGTATGTAATCGGTCTTCTCTTATTTTCTCCACTGAATATACCAAAGTGTTTTGTTATATCTCTTCGATAAGTGCAAAATGATATCAGCCCATCAGTAATCATGTCTACTGAAAAACTTTGAGTACCTGTGCAACTTTCAGTGTTGTTAGTTACCATATTTCTCACTATCTATGTAGACTATAGAACAACCCCCCGCCCCCCCCCCCCCCATGTTATAGAAAATAGTAGGAAGGTGTTCTATAGTTCTAACACACCTCTTCCTATGGCAACAACGCTACTACTCTATACATACAGTAGGTCACCCCCCCCCCCCCCCCCCCAAGTACATTTTTTACACTATGGGTTGGGGGGGTGGGAAGAAAAAAAAAAAAAAAACACACATTACTACCAACCCCCCCTAAGCTGCAAAGGCAGCAGCGACACATTCCGCTGCCATTTATCGCAGAAGACTCATGTAAATGTTTCTTCTTCAATAAAATACACTTACCTGCCTTCTCACAGTCTTCTGTGGCATGTAAACGGAGCTGTGCATTGTTCCTGTGTGACAGGATGACTGACTCCTGAACATCGGCAAGAATTATGTCTCACCACAGCAACCAATAAAGACTGGGACCTATAAGGAGCCACAGAAAAAAAAAAAAAAGTGGCGGTGGGACCCCTTGCAGACTGTAGACCATTGGAGAGGAGGAAAGTAAGGGGAGTTTAGTTCCGCATTAACCACTTTCAGACCGGACCATTTTGTTGGTAAATGACCAGAGGTCTTTTTACAATTTGGCACTGCGCTGCTTTAACTGGTAATTGCGCGGTCATGCAATGTTGTACCCAAACAAAATTTGCGTCCTTTTCTTCCCACAAATAGAGCTTTCTTTTGATGGTATTTGATTGCCTCTGCGATTTTTATTTTTTGCGATATAAACGTAAAAAGACCGCAAATTTTGAAAAAAAATGATATTTTCTACTTTTTGTTATTAGAAAAATCCAATAAACTCAATTTTAGTCATACATTTAGGCCAAAATGTATTCAGCCACATGTCTTTGGTAAAAAAAAAAGTCAATAACTGTATATTTATTGGTTTGCGCAAAAGTTGTCACATCTACAAACTAAGACTGCCTATCTCATTTCTTGAGGTGCTAAAATGGCAGGGCAGTACAAAACCCCCCCAAATGACCCCATTTTGGAAAGTAGACCCCCTAAGGAAATTGATAAGTGGCATGTTGAGCCCATTGAATATTTTATTTTTTTGCCTCAAGCGATTGAATAATGACAAAAAAAAAAATTATTTTTTTTTTTTTTACACAAAGTCACTAAATGATATATTGCTCACACATGCTATGGGCATATGTGAAATGACACCCCAAAATAAATTCTGCTGCTTCTCCTGAGTACGGGGATACCACATATGTGGGACTTTTTGGGAGCCTAGCCGCGTACGGGGCCCCGAAAACCAAGCACCGCCTTCAGGCTTTCTAAGGGCGTAAATTTTTGATTTCACTTCTCACTACCTATTACAGTTTTGAAGGCCATAAAATGCCAAGGTGGCACAAAACCCCCACAAATGACCCCATTTTAGAAAGTAGACACCCCAAGCTATTTGCTGAGAGGCATGTTGAGTCCATGGAATATTTTATATTTTGCCACAAGTTGCGGGAATATTACAAACTTTTTTATTTTATTTATTTTTTTCACAAAGTTGTCACTAAATGATATATTGCTCACGCATGCCATGGGCATATGTGAAATGACACCCCAAAATAAATTCTGCTGCTTCTCCTGAGTACGGGGATACTCTGTGAAGCACTCACTTACAGAATGTGTAGAAAGCTTGCGCAACTTTATTGGTTACATCATGGGTGCTCAAACTGTGGCCCTCCAGCTGTTGCGGAACTTCAAGTCCCATCATGCCTCATCCTTTGGAAGTCATGCATGTAACTGCCAGCTTTGCAATGCCTCATGGGACTTGTAGTTCCGCAACAGCTGGAGGGCCACAGGTTGAGCACTCATGGGCTACATGCTTGTTTCTAGGCAGTGGTTCAGAAATGACTGCAGTCAGAAAGCCAGGCAGCCACCAACTACAGGTTTTCTTGATCTTGGGAGCTGGTTTACACCTGCCCTCAGCAATGTTAGTATTGCAGCATTTCATGTACCAACATGTATTGTGGCAAAGTTGAATTCCAGGAATTCAGTTCCTTGGTAAAAAGTGATGGCACACTGAGTCCTAGGAGGTGCATGACTCTATTATTTATATCCGAGAGGTTCATAGTTCTCTCAGAAGACAGCTATCTCTGCATTTCCAGGCACCTAATCTCTGCCCAATCGCTGTCCAATCACAGAAGCTTTTGTCTAATGTAAACACACTAACAAAATACAAAGGCTTCCGTCAATAGGCAGCAAGAGTGAGAGGGCTGGCATCGCTGCTCTGTGTGTTTCTCTCCTCGCAGATCCCATAGTGTCTCTTTGGCAGAGCAATAAACCTGTCAAATGTAAATAGAGAGAAGTCCAGGAGGTGTCATGCACCTAGTTGGACTTAAAGGGTAACTCCACTTTCGTGGGGGGGGGGGGGGTAGCAAAAAGTTTTTTTAAATCCCTGTAAAGCACATTACATCAGGGGAACTTTTTTTTTCTCAACAAAAGTAGAGTTTCGCTTTATTGGATAGTGTGCCTTCACTTTTTACAAAGCGGCTGAATTCCTGGAATTCAACATTAACCACTTGAGATCCGCGCTATAGCCAAATGACGGCTACAGCTCGGATCTCCTTTTCCGGGACTACGTCTATTGACGTAGTCCCGAGTACGAGCGGCCTGCGCGCCCCCTGAGGGGCGCGCGGCGCGCTCTGTGATCGGCGAGTCCATGAGACTCGCCTGATCACCGATCCGTGCAAGGGGTCGATCCCGACCCTTATCACGTGATCAGCTGTCAGCCAATGACAGCTGATCAGGTGATGTAACGGAGCCGGTAATCGGCTAGTATTCCTCCTCGCGCTGACAGCGCGAGGAGAAAAAAAAAAAAAAAAGCAGGTCACCGGCGGCCGTGATCGGGACATCAGTCCCGATCACGGCCAGCAATGCAAGCGCCCACCTGCCCCCTGCAGTGCCACCCTAATAAAAAGTAAGTGCCCCCCGTCAGTGCCCATAGTGCCACCCAGCAGTGCCCACAGTGCCACCCACAGTGCCACCCACAGTGCCCACAATCTGCCTCAAAGGTGCTGCACCCCAGTGCCGCCCATCAGTGCCCAGCAGTGCCGCCCATCAGTGCCACCTATCAGAGCCACCTATCAGTGCCACCTATCAGTGCCCATCAGTCCCATCTATCAGTGGTACCTATCAGTGCCCATCCGTGCCACCCATCCGTGCCATCTTATCTGTGCCCATCTTTGCCCATCAGTGCCGCCTTATCTGTGCCTATTAGTGCCGTCTTAACTATGCCTATCAGTGCCCACCAGTGCAGCCTATCAGTGCCCACCAATGCAGCCCATCAGTGCCCACCAATGCAGCCCATCAGTGCCCACCAATGCAGCCCATCAGTGCCCACCAATGCAGCCCATCAGTGCCCACCAATGCAGCCCATCAGTGCCCACCAATGCAGCCCATCAGTGCCCACCAATGCAGCCCATCAGTGCCCACCAATGCAGCCCATCAGTGCCCACCAATGCAGCCCATCAGTGCCCACCAATGCAGCCCATCAGTGCCCACCAATGCAGCCTATCAGTGCCGCCTAATCAGCACACTTCAATGAAGGAGAAAAATTACCCGTTTGCAAAATTTTATAACAAACTATTAAAACATGATTTTTTTTTTTTTGCATCTTTTTTTGTTTGTTTAGCAAAAAATAAAACTCCCAGCTGTAACTAAATACTACCAAAAGAAAGCTCTATTTGTGGGAAAAAAATGATAAAAATTTCATTTGGGTACAGTATTGTATGCCCGCGCAATTGTCATTCAAAGTGCATCAGCGCTGAAAGCTGAAAATTGGTCTGGGACTGAGGGGGGTTTACAGTAAGCAAGTGGTTAAGGAAGCCCATTCCTTTACAATAGGCTGCCAATGCATAGCAAGGGCATAAAAACCTGCCCGGCAACTTATTTTTTTTCCCAGCGCAGCACACAATGTGTATACTGTATATTGTGGTACGCTGCGGTGCAGGCCTGTACTGTGAGCACTGTAGTGCCATTAATTAAGAATGCCAATGAAATGGAGCGTTCCTGTATCACAATAGTGTGAAGCCAAAATCTCAGTTCTCTAATCCACTGTGAGCAGCTCTCATGAAACTCACTGAAGCCTGTGCTGTATAATTTCCTCCCTCTCTGCTTCCTGTATTATTAATCACATATACAGTCCCAAGCCAGGTTGTAACTGCTGGCCAAAACTTCTTTGCTCAGATATTTTTTCCTTTTATATCAGTCTTTCTGTATGGGAGAAACAGCTTGTAGTCCACAGTAGTCATGTCTGGGAACTTCCATCTTAAAGTGTAGTAAACCTCTGAACTTTTTTTTTTCTTGTACCCTGTAAAGTAATGTCATAATGCGATAGTATGCATCCCATACTAGCACATTATGTTAAACTGACCTTAAAACAAAGCCCTTCCAGTGCTGAGGTGTCAGAACTGCAGGCGCTTCCATCTTTGGCCGTCTTCCTTCCGGGTTCACGGACTCCGGCTGTGCGACTGGCAGAAGACGCGATGAAGCAACTCCTGTGCAACCCACACTTCACGGCACAGGGCTCTGTAGGAATGGCCCGGGTGGTCGTTCCTTCAGAGCACATGCATCAGTGATGTCACTGGCTGCATATATAGTAAATACAGTGCCTTGAAAGTATTAATACCCCTTGAAATGTTCCACATTTTGTCATGTTACAACCAAAAAACATAAATCTATTTTATTGGGATTTTATGTGATAGATCAACACAAAGTGGCACATAATTGGGAAGTGGAAGGAAAATAAGTGGCTGTCAATTTTTTTTTTTTAAATGTCAATACTTTGTAGAAGCACCTCTTACTGCAATTACAGCTGCAAGTCCTTTTGGGGATGTCTCTACCAGCTTTGCACATCTAGAGTGACATTTTGCCCATTCTTTGAAAAATAGCTCAAGCTCTGTCATATTGGATGGAGAGCGTCTGTGAACAGCAATTTTCAAGTCTTGCCACAGATTCTCTATTGGATGTAGGTCTGGACTGGGTCATTCTAACACTTGAATATGCTTTGATCTAAACCATTCCATTGTAGCTCTGGCTGTATGTTTAGGGTTGTTGTCCTGCTGCAAGGTGACCCCCCCCCCCCCCCCGTCTCAAGTCTTTTTCAGACTATAAACAGGTTTACTTCTAAGATTTCCCTGTATATGTCTCCATCTATCTGCCCATCAACTCTGACCAGCTTCCCTGTCCCAGTTGAAGAAAAGCATCCCAACAACATGATGCTGCCACCACCATGTTTCACAGTGGGGATGGTGTGTTCAGGGTGATGTGCAGTGTTAGTTTTCAGCCACACGTAGCGTTTTGCTTTTAGGCCAAAAAGTTCAATTGTAATCGCACCTGACCAGAGCACCTTCTTCCATGTTTGCTGTGTCCCCCACATGGCTTCTCGTAAACGGGACTTGTTATGGTTTTCTTTCAACAATGGCTTTCTTCTTGACACTCTTCCATAAAGGCCCCATTTGTGGAGAGCACGACTAATAGTTGTCCTATGGACAGATTCTCCCACCTGAGCTGTGGATCTCTGCAGCTCCTCCAGAGTTACCATGGGCCTCTTGGCTGCTTCTCTGATTAATGCTCTCCTTGCCCGACCTGTCAGTTTAGGTGGTCGGCCATGTCTTGGTAGGTTTGCAGTTTTGCCATACTCTTTCCATTTTCAGATGACGGATTGACCAGTGCTCCGTGAGATGTTCAAAGCTTGGGATATTTTCTATAACCTAACCCTGCTTTAAACTTCTCCACAACTTTATCCCTGACCTGTCTGGTGTGTTCCTTGGCCTCCAGGATGCGGTTTGCTCACTAAAGTTCTTTAACAAACCTCTGAGGGCTTCACAGAACAGCTGTATTTATACTGAGATTAAATTACACACAGGTGGACTCTATTTAATATTTAGGTGACTTCTTAAGGCAATTGGTTCTACTAGATTTTAGTTAGGAGTATCAGAGTAAAGGGGGCTGAATACAAATGCACGCCACACTTTTCAGATATTTGTAAAAAAAAATGTAAATCCATTTATCATTTTCCTTCCACTTCACACTTATGTGCCACTTTCTGTTGGTCTATCACATAAAGTCCCAAAAACTGAACAGCAAAGCAGACCGCATTCCTGTGCAATTCAGTATGCAGTTAAGAGAGAACTGACCCTGTAAAGTGATTGTAAATGATCGCCTATAAAACAACCCATTCCGTTTAAAATAGAAATTAAATGCCAAACATTTTTGTATAGATATAAAAAAATAAAAAAAATAAAAAAAGGAAAAACGGTATTTATGTTCTTTTTTTTTTTATAAGTGATTACATTGGTGGTGGCAGCATCATGTGGTGGGGATGCTTTTCTTCAGCAGGGACAGGGAAGCTGGTCAGAGTTGATGGGAAGATGGATGAAGCCAAATACAGGGCAATCTTAGAAGAAAACCTGTTGGAGTCTGCAGAAGACTTGAGACTGGGGGGGGGGATGTTCACCTTCCAGCAGGAAAACGATCCTAAACATACAGCCAGAGCTACAATGGAATGGTTTAGATCAAAGCATATTCATGTGTTAGAATGACCCCAGTCAAAGTCCAGACCAAAATCCAATTGAGAATCTGTGGCAAGACTTGAAATTGCTGTGCACAGACGCTCTCCATCCAATATGACAGAGCTTGAGCTATTTTACAAAGAAGAATGGGCAAAAATGTCACTCTCTAGATGTACAAAGCTGGTAAAGACATCCCCAAAAAGACTTGCAGCTGTAATTGCAGTGAAAGGTGGTTCTACAAAGTATTGACTCAGGGGGCGCCATACAAATGCACTCCATATTTTTCACATATTAAGTGTAAAAAAAAATGAAAACCATTTTATAATTTTCCTTCCACTTCACAATTATGTGCCACTTTGTGTTGGTCTATCACATAAAAACTCAATAAATTACATTTACGTTTTTGGTGGTAACATGACAAAGGGGTCGTGAATACTTTTCAAGGCGCTGTACGACTGACTTGGTATCCACCTCTTGTAATCTCCTATACAGCAGAGTTCAGACTAGGAGAATGGGAAGCAGCACAAGTAGACAATCAGCGGCGCTGCAATGCTCTTCTCTTAAAGAGCATTCTGATAGGAGATAAGGACTAAGTAATAGAGATGAGCTCAATAAATCTAGTTCTTTTCCTTCCCCGTCCAGTGATGAAGGGGGAGGGGGGGACAAGGCTTGTAAGTGTTATTTAAGTGATGCATAGAGGGAAAAAAACAGGTTTCAAGGCCTGCCAGGCAATGCTATGCGGTGAGGCGGAGCTGTGCAAATTTAAGAACTGGAAAAACACAAATGCTTTGGCAGGTACCCATAATGTGTTTTTGTCTTTGCATTTACTGGTTTGCCTGGAGTTCAGTTTACCGAAACCAGTTACTGATACCTACCGCAACTGTTGTTTTCACTTCAGCTGTCAGCAATGGTACAAAGCATTGAAAAGTTATTTACAAATTAAATAAAATAGTTTTTTTTTTTTAAATTTTGCACTTTTTCATGTCACATGTGTAAATATATGCAATTATATATATATGTGTATGTGTACAAAGCAAAAAAAGTTGTCATGGTTTATTTATCCTTTATAAAATAGACGTTAACAAAAAAAAAAAAAAGCAGGAAAATAAGGAGGAGAATAGGCAGTTAATTAACCACTTGCCGACCGGGCTCCTGTAAATATACGTCGGCACTTTGAAGATGGATATCTCGGCAACGGCAGCAGCTGCCACAACCGAGATATCCATCTTTTGAGGAGCCGGTCACGTTTACGATAATGGTGATCTCTGCAGCGGATTTTCCGCGAGATCACCGTTATCGGCCGGAGGAGAGGGGCCTCCCTCCTGCCGCTCACCCGTGCCCTCCACCGCTTACCGGAGCTGTCTGCAGCAGCAGAGGCGATCTAGTCCTCTCGGTGCCTGGGTATGGAGACGAATGAGGCTAAGATGGCCCCCACATAGCAGGGCGGAAGCGATGTCATAATGTCACTTCCGCCCATAGCTCTTAACCTTCCTAGGGGTAATCCCGAGTCTGGCTCGGGTTGGGATTTTAATTACATAAGCGGTAACCCCGAGCCAGACTCGGGATCGCATCGCTCGATGCAGGGAAGGACACAGGGAGAGTTACTCACCTTGTCCCCTGGATCCAGCGATGTCCGCCGCGCTGTGTGATCGAGCTGTCCTCCGCTCGATTCACAGTGCCGAATGCCGCCGAGCTCCGTTCCCTGCGACGTTACGACGCACGGGAGCGGAGAACGGCGGCAAATTCAAAAAAGTAAAAACACACGCAGCACTGTAATCTTACAGATTACAGTGCTGTATTAACCACTTTCAGACCGGACCATTTTGCTGGTAAATGACCAGAGGTCTTTTTACAATTTGGCACTGCGCTGTTTTAACTGGTAATTGCGCGGTCATGCAATGTTGTACCCAAACGAAATTTGCGTCCTTTTCTTCCCACAAATAGAGCTTTCTTTTAAAGGTATTTGACTGACTCTGCGATTTTTATTTTTTGCGATATAAACGTAAAAAGACCGCAAATTTTGAAAAAAAATGATATTTTCTACTTTTTGTTATTAGAAAAATCCAATAAACTCAATTTTAGTCATACATTTAGGCCAAAATGTATTCAGCCACATGTCTTTGGTAAAAAAAAAGTCAATAACTGTATATTTATTGGTTTGCGCAAAAGTTGTCACATCTACAAACTAAGGTACGTTTTCTGGAATTTACGCAGCTTTTAGTTTACGACTGCCTATCTCATTTCTTGAGGTGCTAAATTGGCAGGGCAGTACAAAACCCCCCCAAATGACCCCATTTTGGAAAGTAGACCCCCTAAGGAAATTGATAAGAGGCATGTTGAGCCCATTGAATATTTTATCACTAAATGACTAGTTGTCACTAAATGATATATTGCTCACACATGCTATGGGCATATGTGAAATGACACCCCAAAATAAATTCTGCTGCTTCTCCTGAGTACGGGGATACCACATATGTGGGACTTTTTGGGAGCCTAGCCGCGTACGGGGCCCCGAAAGCCAAGAACCGCCTTCAGGCTTTCTAAGGGCGTAAATTTTTGATTTCACTTCTCACTACCTATTACAGTTTTGAAGGCCATAAAATGCCAAGATGGCACAAAATCCCCACAAATGACCCCATTTTAGAAAGTAGACACCCCAAGCTATTTGCTGAGAGGCATGTTGAGTCCATGGAATATTTTATATTTTGCCACAAGTTGCGGGAAAATTACAAACTTTAATTATTTTTTTTTTTTTTCACAAAGTTGTCACTAAATGATATATTGCTCACGCATGCCATGGGCATATGTGAAATGACACCCCAAAATAAATTCTGCTGCTTCTCCTGAGTACGGGGATACCACATATGTGGGACTTTTTGGGAGCCTAGCCGCGTACGGGGCCCCGAAAACCAAGCACCGCCTTCAGGCTTTCTAAGGGCGTTACAGTTTTGAAGGCCATAAAATGCCAAGATGGCACAAACCCCCCCCAAATGACCCCATTTTGGAAAGTAGACACCCCTAAATTTAGGGGTACACTAGTGAGACTAGGTAATAAATGGCGGGTGCCCTGAAACTATAAAAAAATAACTAACCAACCAGCGTCACCTGTAACAGTTATATGGTGATCACTGGTGAAAGGGTTAACTAGGGGGCAATCAGGGGGCTTTATGCGGTAGTATATGGGGGTCCCTGGCGCTATAAAAAGCTGCGGCGAACCTAAATACCTACCTGCCTAACTAGCGTCACCTGTGACACTAATACAGCGATCAGAAAAACGATCGCTTATTAGGCTGGGTTCACACTGGAGCGATGCGGGAACGCCACGAATCCGCGGCGGGTTCCCGCATCGCATGCCTCCCGGCGGCAGTTCACACTGCCCTATGCGAACTGCTGGGAGTGTCAGTGAAATGTTAATGACACCCCCAGATCAGTTCGCATATCGCAGTGCGATCTGCAAACTCGGATCGCATGGTGTGAACACCCATGCGATCCGATTCTTCTGCGGACCAAAAAAAGGGTCCCGTGCGAGTTTGCGGCGGGTGCGGCGGGTGCAACGCGAATTCAGCCATACTATCTGTATGGCTGAACTCAAATCGCACAGAGATCGGATGTGATTTGCACTGCAGTGCGAATCACATTCGTTCTCATAAACCGCTGCAATGTGAACCCAGCCTTAGTGACACTGGCGACGGGGGGTGATCACGGGGTTAAACCTTTATTGGGGGGGTTAGGGGGGCACATTAGAACTAAAGGGGGCTAACCCTAACTGCCCTAACAGTTATTACAGTCACAAATGACACCAATGCAAAAAAAAAAAAAAATGCAATTGGTGTCACTGTGACTGGGGGGGGCAGGGGTAATTGGGGGGGTGATCGGGGGGTGATCGGGGGGGTGTGAGTGTGTCTGGCATGTTCTACTGTACGTGTGGTGTGTTGGTGCAACTCACCGATCCTCTCTCCTCGGTGCCGGAACGAAAAATACCGACACGGAGGAGAGATTACATCACTTCCTCTCCTGTGAGGAGAGGAAGTGATGTCGTGGAGCATTTCTATTCGTCGGGAGCGATCGCGAGGGGGTGGCCATGAATGAATGGCTGCCCCCTCATCCCGGATCGCTCCCGAACGAATGCCGACCGCCGCAGGCACCCGCGGGAAGGCAGGGGCTTATATATACGCCCTTATGCCTGCCCGTGCCATTCTGCCGACGTATATCGTCGTGCGGCGGTCGGCAAGTGGTTAAAAAATACACACCCCCTTTGTCTCTAGTGGTCTGTGCAGTGCCCTGCATGCACTTTTATATTATAAATACTGTTTTTTCTGCCTGGAATTTGGAGATTGTCCATAGCAACCAAAATATGTCCCTTTTTCAGTTTTTTTTGGATTTGATTACATTATTGAATAATTTTTATTATTCTTTATTATATTATAAACTTTATCATACCCGGGATGTCCGCTAGACTCTGGTTTGAAGAGATTTCAGAGCGTTATTCCTAAGAATTACAGGACTACAAAATAAAAGCCAGATTTCCATGCAAAATAATTGTACCGCTTTCAGCACCTTATTCCAGACTGAATCATACCGCCAGGGAGGTTAAAGGCAAATTTTTTCAATGTAATTTTTTCAAATGACAATTTTTTATTTTTATTTTTTATTGCATTTTAGTCCAAATATGAGATCTGAGGACTTTTTGACCCCAGATCTCATATTTAATAGGTCCTGTCATGCTTTTTTCTATTACAAGGGATGTTTACATTCCTTGTAATAGGAATAAAAGTGATCCAGATTTTTTCTTTTTTTTAAAAACAGTGAAAAAATTAATAAAATTAAGTAAAATAAATAAGATTTTAAAGCAATCTGTCCTGATGAACACCCGCGCAGAAGCGAACGTACATGTGAGTAGCGCCCACATATGAAAACGGTGGTCAAACCACACGTGAGGTATCGCCGCAATCGGTAGAGCGAAAGCAATAATTCTAGCCCTAGACCTCTGTAACTCAAAAAATGCAACCAGTAGAATTTTTAAAACGTCGCCTATGGAGATTTTGAGGGTAAAACTTTGACGCTATTCCACAAGTGGGCGCAATTTTGAAGCGTGACACGTTGGTTATCAATTTACACTCAGCGTAACATTATCTTTCACAATAAAAAATAAACTGGACTGTTGTCTTATTTTTTTATTGAAAAAAGTGAATTTTTTTCCCAAAAAAGTGTGCTTATAAGACCGCTGCGCAAATACGTTGTGAAAAAAAATATTGCAATGACTGCCATTTTATTCTCTAGGATTTTAGAAAAAAAAAAAAAAAACAATGTTTGGGGGTTCTAAGTAATTTTCTAGCAAAAAACAGGTAAACACCTAAATTCCAAAATGAGGCTAGTCCTTAATTGGTTAAGGCTGATTAGAGTAAATTAAGGGTTTATACGGGGTTAAACAGAGGAACATTTGTTAATCTCTTTGATCTGCAGATGAAGAAACACAGAGATTCAAAAAGAAACAATGTTTCTTTTTATGTTATGCCACGTACACACGATCGGAATTCCGGCCAGAAAAAGACCGATGAGAGCTTTTCATCAGAAAATTCGACTGTGTGTATGCTCCATCGGAATTTAGCTGTCCGAATTCCTGCCAGCCAAAAATTGATAGCATGTTCTCAATTTTCCTGATGGAAAAACTTTCTATCAGAAATTCCGATCGTGTGAATGCAATTCCGACACGCCAAAAATCACTCATGCTCAGATTCAACTACGAGACAGAAGCTATTGGCTACTGACTATTGAACTTCCTTTTTCTAGTCACGTCGTACGTGTTGTACATCACCGCGTTATAAGCGATCGGAATTAGGTGTGACCGTGTGTAGGCAAGACAGCTTGAGCCGAATTCCATCAGAGCTTTTTCCGACGAGAATTCCGATCGTGTGTACGTGGCATTAGTGTTTCAGTGGCTGAGCAATTTTGTTAATAAACATTGCCTCTGCTTTGTTTTTTTTTTTTTTTTAGACAGCTCCAATTCGCAAACTTCTTTAACACTTCAGCTGTCAACAGGGGAGACCCACTGACAACTCAAAGAACCGAGCCTGAAAGTATCAGTTTCAGGTAACGGTGCGTTTGCACGAGTACCGATACTTGTGCAAAAACTCGGTATCGGCACAGATACCGAGTATCGGTCCAACCTTAACCACTTAAGGACCGCCGTATTGCCATTATACGTCATCAGAATGGCACAGGCAGGCACAAGCACGTAGATGTACGTGCCTGCCTTCCAGCGGGTGGGGGGTCCGATCGGACCCCC
This sequence comes from Lithobates pipiens, assembly GCF_037356315.1. Classification (NCBI taxonomy): domain Eukaryota; kingdom Metazoa; phylum Chordata; class Amphibia; order Anura; family Ranidae; genus Lithobates; species Lithobates pipiens. Next base: position 237,299,029 of record NW_027507790.1, read on the forward strand.
TCCCGCTGGATACGGCAGTCCGTTTCCCTCCAGCAGCGATCCGTGATGAGGGGATGGCCGTTGGTTTCTGGCCACCCCCTCTGGATCGCTCCTGGCCAATGACGAACTTCCTCCCACTGTGTATTGTTTACACAGGAAGGAGGAAGTGATGTCATTCTCCTCGGGGCGGTCTTTTTGACCGGACTACGAGGAGAAGACTAATAGTAAGTGTGCACCAACACTACACTGACATATAGGTACACACAGGTACACAAACCCCCCCCCCCCCCCCCGATCGCCCCCCGGCCCCCCTCCCCCCCCAGTCACAGTGTCACTGATTGCATTGATCATTTCTTTACTGATCAATGCATTCAGTGTCAGTTGTAAAAGTAAAAACTGTCAGGGCAGTTAGTGTTAGGTCCAGGGTAGCCCCCTATCACCCCCCAATAAAGATTTAACCCCCTGATTGCCCCTAGAGTTAACCCTTTCACCCCCTTTTGCCAGTGTCACTAAGCGATAATTTTTCTGATCGCTGCATCAGTGTCGCTAGGTACCTAGTTATTTTTTTAGGTTCACCGCCAGGTTTTTATATCGCTAGGTACCCCGATATACTACCCAATAATGGTTTTAACATCCTGATTGCCCCTAGTTAACCCTTTCACCCCCTTTTGCCAGTGTCACTAAGCGATAATTTTTCTGATCGCTGCATCAGTGTCGCTACTGTCGCTAGGTAGCTAGTTATTTTTTTAGGTTCACCGCCAGGTTTTTATAGCGCTAGGTACCCCGATATACTACCCAATAATGGTTTTAACCCCCTGATTGCCCCTAGTTAACCCTTTCACCAGCGATCACAGTATAAGTGTCACTGGTGACGCTGGTTAGCCAGTTAGTTATTTAGGTTCCCCGTCAGGTTTTTATATAGCGCCAGGGACCCCCATATACTGCCTAATAAAAATTTGAACCCCGATTGCCCCTAGTTAACCCTTTCACCACTGATCACCGTATAAGTGTTACGGGTGACTCTGGTTAGTTTGCTTTTCATAGCATCAGGGCACCCACCATTTATTACCCAATAAAGGTTTAACCCCCTGATCACCCGGCGGGTGATATCAATTAGGTTTTAGGGTCAGGGTCTGCGTCGCCCCAGGCAGCGATAGGTTAGTCCAGTACCACTAACACCCACGCGCAAAGCATACACCTCCCGTAGTGGTATAGAATCTGAACAGATCAATATCTGATCAGATCTATACTAGCGTCCCCAGCAGTTCAGGGTTCCAAAAAAACGCATTGTTAGCGGGATCAGCCCAGATACCTGCTAGCACCTGCGTTTTGCCCCTCTGCCCAGCCCACCCAAGTGCAGTATTGATCGATCACTGTCACTTACAAAAAACTAAACACATAACTGCAGCGATCGCAGAGTCAGGCCTGATCCCTGCGATCGCTAACAGTTTTTTTGGTAGCATTTTATATTTAAATCCGGAAGGCAGTGCTTGGTTTTCGGGGTCCCGTACGTGGCTAGGCTCCCAAAAAGTCCCCCACATGTGGTATCCCCGTACTCGGGAGAAGCAGCAGAATTTATTTTGGGGTGTAATTTGACTTCTGCCCATAGCATGTGTGAGCAATATATCATTTAGTGACAACTTTGTGCAAAAAAAAAAAAGTTTGTAATTTTCCCGCAACTTTTGGCAAAATATAAAATATTCCATGGACTCAACATGCCTCTCAGTAAATAGCTTGGGGTGTCTACTTTCCAAAATGGGGTCATTTTGGGGGGTTTTGTGCTATTTTGGCATTTTATGGCCTTCAAAACTGTGATAGGTAGTGAGGAGTTAAATCAAAAATTTGCACCCTTAGAAATCCTGAAGGTGGTGATTGGTTTTCGGGGTGCCGTGCACGACTAGACTCCCAAAAAGTCCCACACATGTGGTATCCCCATACTCGGGAGAAGTAGCGGAATATATTTTGGGGTGCAATTCCACATATAACTATGGCATGTGTGAGCAATATATGATTGAGTGACAACTTTTTGTAAAAAAAAAAAAAATTTTCTATTTTTTGTCATTATTCAATCCCTTGGGACAAAAAACAAAATATTCAATGGTCTCAACATGGCCCTCAGCAAATAGCTTGGGGTGTCTACTTTCCAAAATGGGGTCATTTGGGGGGGTTTTGTGCCATCTTGGCATTTTATGGCCTTCAAAACTGTGATAGGTAGTGATAGGTAGTGAGGAGTAAAATAAAAAATGTATGCCCTTAGAAATCCCGAAGGCGGTGCTTGGATTTCGGGGTCCCGTACGTGGCTAGGCTCCCAAAAAGTCCCACACATGTGGTATCCCCGTACTCAGGAGAAGCAGCAGAATGTATTTTGGGGTGTCATTTCACATATGCCCATAGCATGTGTGAGCAATATATCATTTAGTGACAACTTTGTGCAAAAAAAAAAAAAAGTTTGTAATATTCCCGCAACTTGTGGCAAAATATAAAATATTCCATGGACTCAACATGCCTCTCAGTAAATAGCTTGGGGTGTCTACTTTCCAAAATGGGGTCATTTTGGGGGGTTTTGTGCTATTTTGGCATTTTATGGCCTTCGAAACTGTGATAGGTAGTGAGGAGTTAAATCAAAAATTTGCACCCTTAGAAATCCTGAAGGTGGTGATTGGTTTTCGGGGTGCCGTGCGCGACTAGACTCCCAAAAAGTCCCACACATGTGGTATCCCCATACTCGGGAGAAGTAGCGGAATATATTTTGGGGTGCAATTCCACATATAACCATGGCATGTGTGAGCAATATATAATTTAGTGACAACTTTTTGTAAAAATTTTTTATTTATTTTTTTTGTCATTATTCAATCCCTTAGGACAAAAAAAATAAATATTCAATGGGCTCAACATACCCATCAGCAATTTCCTTGGGGTGTCTACTTTCCAAAATGGGGTCATTTGGGGGGGGGGGGGTTTGTACTGCCCTGCCATTTTAGCACCTCAAGAAATGAGATAGGCAGTCATAAATTAAAAGCTGTGTAAATTCCAGAAAATGTACTCTAGTTTGGAGACGCTATAACTTTTGCGCAAACCAAAAAATATACGCTTATTGACATTTTTTTTTACTAAAGACATGTGGCTGAATAAATTTTGTCCTCAATGTATGACTAAAATTTAGTTTATTCGATTTTTCTTATAACAAAAAGAAGAAAATATCTTTTTTTTTCAAAATTTTCGCTCTTTTTCCATTTATATCGCAAAAAAAAAAAATCGCAGAGGCAATCAAATACCATCAAAAGAAAGCTCTATTTGTGGGAAGAAAAGGACACAAATTTCGTTTGGGTGCAATATTGCATGACCGCGCAATTACCAGTTAAAGCAGCGCAGTGCGAAATTGGAAAAAGACCTCTGGTCCTTAAGGTGTTTATTGGTCCGGAGCTGAAGTGGTTAACAGCAACTGTCATATTTTTGCCCTCACAGGTCTCGTTTACTACTAAAAAAAAAAAAAAAAAAAAAAAAAAAATACACTTCATCGGCACTTCTCACCTAAAATTCCTCCTCTTGCCAAAGTATACAAAATGCTCCATAATTGCTGCAGTAGATTTGGTATTAATGGGCTTCTTTTTCCAACTTATTATCAGAACAAGGAGGGAGGGACGGGCGGACAATAATGAATTTAGAGACGCTGCTGTGCAGAGAATAGTTAATGCGTCTTTATAAAAAGAAAAACAAGAGGCCACTTAACGAGCAATAAAAAAAATAAGAAAATGACTTGCCGCCTGAAGTGTCTGCGAGTGTTGTGCTGGAAGCCGCCTGAGCTGAGAGCGTCACTAAACGCTAAAATAATGTTTAATTCTAACTTGGCAGAGAAGGTCCCCCCCCCATCTTACATAATACCGGCACGCAAGACTGAGTACATAAAAATGCAATTTGCTTTATGCCGAGGACCAATGAGTGGTACGCTAGTTGCAAACCACTTTATTACAGAAAGGCTGTGCAGTGCTGAACAGAAGAAAAAAAAATTGAACACAAAATGCAATGTGAGAATTTCTTTTACAGTTCAATAAATATTACTGTGCTGTAATTACATGTAGACATCTCTTGAAGAGCACCAGTCATCTGCTAACAGAAGACAACACAGTGAGTAGGACTGTTACTATTGCATGGGAAGAAGGGGTTAGGAAGGTCCTGATTGAAGGAAGACTTCTAGGACCACGGACTTGGTAATGCTCCCGGGTTGAGGAGGTCACCGGCAGGGAAGCTGAATGTTCCGGTTTATGATCTGGAACCAAGAAGAGGCCACCAATGCAAGGAGAAAACTGCTAGAACAGTTTTGAGGTTAGGACGCATGGGTGACATGAAATATAAACAAAGTATAAAATATTGATTAGATCATATGTGGTTATTTTATACCATTGTTTTTACTGATGATATAGATTAGGGAGAGTTTGTTTCTTCTGGTTCAGCCATTCCCAGACACCTCTGCTTTCATCCTCATTTACATATATCAGTCTGGATGTCACACCACTTCCTCAAACTCAATCTATCCAAAACCGTAATTTTTTCCTCCCCCATATGCCCCTTCCCCTGATCTCACTGTCCAAATTGATGGCACAACCATAAGCCCATCCCCACATGCCAAGGTGTAGTCCTGGACTCTGGCCTCTCCTTCAAGCAACACATCCAATCACTGTCCAAATCCTGCCGCCTCAACCTCCGCAACATCTCCACATACTTCTACAATCCACCATGAATGCTGCTGCCAGACTCATCCACCTTACCAATCGCTCTGTCTCTGCTATTCCTCTCTGTCAATCCCTCCACTGGCTTCCGCTCAGCCAAATAATTAAATTCAAAATACTAACAACTGCGTACAAAGCCATCCATAATTTTGCCCCCAGCTACATCACTAGCTTAGTCTCTAAATACCAACCCACTCGTTCTCTTCGTTCCTCTCAAGACCTCCTGCTCTCTAGCTCCCTCATCACCTCCTCCCATACTCGCCTCCAGGACTTTTCCAAAGCCTCTCCAATCCTATGGAATGCCTTACCCCAATCTGTCCGCCTATCTCCTACTTTATTAGCTTTTGGACGATCCCTGAAAACCCTTCTCTTCAGAGAAACCTACCCCTCCCACACCTAACAACTGTATTTTCATTTTCTCCATCAGCTCATCCCCCACAGTTATTACCTTTTTTGTTTCAACTTGACCATCCCTTCTAGATTGTAAGCTCTAACGAGCAGGGCCCTCTAGTCCCTCCTGTATTGATTTGTATTGTAAATGTACTGTCTGCCCTAATGTTATAAAGCGCTGCGCAAACTGTTGGCGCTATATAAATCCTGAATAATAATATATCCAGCCCATTACTGGATAAAAGGATGTTACCATGGTTACTAGCATTATTTAAGCAATTGTTTGTTATTCAGCTCTAATACCCATGATTAAGTTACATGTGGAGTGACACAACGCGTAGGGAGGAGCTTGAAGTCACTTACGGTCACGGCCGCGACCACAAGTCTCTACCTTTTAGAGCTGTTTTTTTGTTTGGTTTGTGTTGCCGTTTTATTGTTGTACTTTTTGATAAATAAATACCTGATTTTTTTAACGATAATACACCATGGAGAATCTCCTTTTCTGTTCCTGATCCTCTGAACCTGGAGGCATTCTTTTATAGGACAGAGGGGTCGCCGAGATTAAGGGAAGATTGGAGTGATCCTTTGCTCTGGAGCCATTAAGGAGGAGAAAGTGACTGCATGGTTGTCCATTGATGCACCCTCTGACCCGTGGGGGTCTTCCTTGAAGGTGAGAGGCTGGTACAACTAGGGAGAGGATTTTGAATATATTCATTGTAGTATCTTAGATTGGACTCACTTAATAGTCCCTGTCCCCTTCACCTCTGTAGCTTGCCTACATAGAAATTAACAGATTGAAAATTTCTTTGAATCACCAAACTACTTTTTTAGATTGATTATTGAAATATGGTTATTTTTACTAAAATTAATTGAACAACAATAAGATGTTATGCACTTTATACACTGGACTTTATTTTCTTTTCTTGAGTTGTTAGCGCTACGTCATCATTTATACACAAATATAAACAAAGCACATCCCTCTACAGTGTGTACTTGTCTCACTCCAGAGCTCTAAGCATAATTTCTGACTCTGCTGCTTCTTTCCTCTGCTATGAGCACAAGTCACTTCTGACACCAAGAGAAAAAAAGGTGACAGGCAGGGATCTGCAGCAGCACAACCATTGATTGACAGCGTCAGCTCTGTTCCTGTGTGAATGGGGGTGAATCCCTTCCCTCCAATAAGCTCTCTGAGCGCTCCTCACTAAGCTCTGTGGTGTGCATTTTCAACTCTACGCCCCCTTTTTCTGACATCTCAGACAACCTTTATAAATTCAGGACTTTGAATGGGTGTAGAGAAGAGAAGAAGAATGCAGATAAAACAGGTACAACACATGGAGGAGGATTTTTTTCATCTATGTGAATCACCTGAAACCAGCCACGTCACTGCGTAAATGTAAGGGTTTACAACCACTTAAAGCGGAAATAAAGCCATCCATAAAACAGTTTAATTTCTGGCACTTGCTGGAAACATAACACTCACATTGGTTGTGCTCTCAAACAAACTGTCAAACCATCCAATGGCTGGTGTCATAATTGATCACATGTGCAGCATAATGGCAGTTGTAGATTAAACAGAGGCAAAGATGGCAGCTACCTTGGCTGAAAACCATAGGAGGGTTTACTTACACTTTAAATTATACTAGGGTTGCACCGATACAATATCAGTATTGGTACTGATACCAAGCATTTTCATGAGTATCTGTACTTGCAAAAATGCTCCAAATACCTGAGACCGATACCGTCACCTTGGGGGTGGACAGTGGCAATGCTAGGTGGGTGCAAGCCGCACCCAGGTGACACCCGCATGTCCCAGGTAGCTGCGACGGCTGGGCTGTTGCTCCCTGTGGCCAGCCAGCCACCCATTCAATTCACTGCATGGCCTTCAGGGCCATGGGGCGGAGACTAGGTCATCTGACCATGAAGAGGAGGAGATGGGATCACATCTCCACGTGTAAAGATGGGTGTCCTGGGGCATCTTTCATCTGACACCCAGTGGTACCAGCAGCTCCCACGACCCAGCTCACTTGGTGTTCTGGACATACACTACACAATGTGCCCGTTTTAACTTGTCAGTAGTCCTCTGTTGGGATAATTAAAGCGTTTACATGTTCGGGTGCATTTTGAGGCGCTTCTCTCCTTTTGTTTTTGCCCTTCATGTATTTAGAGTCTGCTACAGCTATTCCATAAGCTTGCCCTAGTGTTGGATCTGCTTGGACTTATTATGGACTCACATTTTATTATATATTCATGAACATTGTTCATAGCAGATTAGGTACAGTGACCAAACCTATGCGCCTATAACTTCTCTCCCTTTTTACTTGGCTGCATTGGAGGCCAGAGGAAAGATCTGGGGTTTAATAAAGATCTCTCCAGAAAGAGGACCTTTCATGGGCTTTCCCATGCTTCTACATGGGGTGTTGTTCATCCCTTGTAATAGCAATAAAGTTGATTGAAAAAAAAGTAAAAAAAATAAATAAATTTAAAAATAGGTATCAGTAATTGGTATTAGCGAGTACTTGAGAAAAAGTAATCAGTACTTGTTCTCAGTCTTAAAAAAAAACTGGTATCGGCGCATCCCTAAAGTATACTATTAGAAAATGTTTTGTTAAAAAAAAGAAAAAAAAAAAAAAAAAAAGAAGTAGTAAAGCCCTTTTTTGTTACTTGTACCTACAGGTAAGCTTATAATAAGAAGACTTACCTGTAGATACATGCACCGTTTAGGAAAAATTCACGCAGCATGCAGCTGGGACGTTGCTGGCGCTCTGAAGAGACGGCATACCCGTGCCGTCCATTTAGTGCTCTGTGCCGTGAGTCCTGTGCACATGCAAGGGAGTGATGTTGTTGTGGCTAAGCCAATTATACAGCTGGAGCACTCGAACCAGAAGATAGACCGGGTGAAAATGGAACCCACCCTCCCTCCATCGGCAGTGACTGAGCACCACTGAAGGGGTTAGTTCGAAGGGAAGTATTTCATAATATGTTAGTATGCAGGATGGATTTGATTTAAATCACTAGTAAAAAAAAAAAGGCTTAATTTAAATCAACTTAATTTAAATCATCATTTTTAAAGAGCAACTGTCATCTCTGTCCCACAGCGGCTCACCGACAGTCCCATTCACTTTAATGGGATGTCTGGTAATGTGGCAGTGACACAACAAGGTGAGGGACGTGGCGGCAGCAGGTGAGTGGATGCCCGCTAACAGGCGCTGCCATGATGGATCTGAAATGACAGGTGCTCTTTAAATGTAAGGACTTATTCTTGCTGGTAGTTAGAATCTTTAATATTTGCAAACAAAATTAAGGTTTCCTATTTATAATAAGCTGTCAGGTTAGTAAAACAGCGATATCAGAATCGATTCAGTCATACAGTTTGTAGTGTACATAGATTTGCAAAAAAAAAAAAAAATGGGATAAAGAAATATTCCTGAACTTTATTTTATCTCATGGTTACTGTGAAATTGTGAGAATGAATCAATGCAGTGCATGTTATCTCCGCTAACAGAGCTTCATTGAATGAGTTTATCAAAAATGTAAATATTGTAGAATATACAGCCTCATTTTATATAACCAAGCTCCATTTCATGCTGAATAAACAAAATTATCAATGGATCTTAACTAGAAAACTATCTTTAAAATAGATCTCTACTCCAAAAGCATTTTATTAAAATACATTTTATAAAAAGAAAAAAAAAATAGATAAAAAAAACAAAAAAAAAAAAAACAAACTGATTTTTTTTTTCTTTAATGCATACTAGCACATTATGCCATGGTCTTGCAGGATTTTTGGTTTTTTTTTTTCGTTTTGTTTTTTTAAAATAGATGCGGATTGCTACTGCTTTAATTCTGCCAGAAAACCAGAGCTGCCCTGTTTACTTTACCTGTGTTGTTATCTCAAGTAGTGCAATTATGATTAAAAATGCAGACCACCACCCCAATATGTTGTAGAGATGACAAGAGGGGAGGTGTTCAACAAAAAACAACTAGACAGACCAGATACCAATCCTTGTGATTGAAGCACGGTCAGCTCACAACAGTTCATTTCTGTCACCTTGGCTGTATAGTAAGGAGTCAAATATCAGCAAATACACAAAATATGTAAAAGGACCACAATACAGCAAGCACTGACTTCTGCATGTAAAAGGTTAACAGTGAGTGATGTACACTGCAGTGCACAGATCAACACTGGCCGGTCATTACAGGAAAATCTGTATAATCTGCATAATGCTCCTATCATGACAGACAGGCGTAGCGTGCCTTGCTGCATTGACGCACAATGCGTTCGATCAGTACATCTTGATTTTGACAGCTCCATATAAATTGCTGGAGACTGCCAAAACATCTGAAGTAGTAAATTACAAGCTGACAGAAAGTGAGATCTGAGTTGCAATCTGCATGAAAACTCAGATAAAGGAAAAGAAAAATGTCACTTATAGACATGTATTTTTTGCAATTTTTGCAGGCTTACCTTTTCAAGCCTGACAGGGCTATGACCTTAATGTATATCTAATCGCTGTGGAAGTGGAGAATTACTGTAAGGCCTCTTTCAGACGAATGATCCGTTCAGGTCCGCCTGTCAGTTTTTTAGGCGGACCTGAACAGATGCTCCATAGACCTCTATGGAGGGTCGGATGTCAGCGGTGACATGTCCGCTGACATCCGACCCGCTCCGATCCAAAAAAGCGTGACGGAGGAAAAACCTACTTTTCCATCCATCTACGGATCGGATGACGACAGACTCTACGGTCCTCGTCATCTGATCTCCCATAGGGGAGAGCGGCGCTCTGACAGGTCCGTCCCCGCACAGTGTGCAGAGACGGACCTGTCATCTTCCTGCTCAGCGGTCATCGACGGAGCGATCCCCGCTGAGCGAGAGGATGTCCACGGATCATCACGGATCCATCCCTTGTGAAAGAGCCCTAATAGCCAAAACTACTACACGGAATCTCACCCCTCTACCAGATCCCGTGCCGAGCAGCTGCCCTGCTGCATAATAAGATCAGGGGGTCACCCCCATGGTACAGTCACCATTCAGAGAAAGCATGGCATTATCTCAATGAATTCAAAGTGCACTCAGATGGAGAAGCCGACTGGTGACGTTGATATCTCCACCTCACCCAATCAGAGAACACCTTGTATTCTTTGAATGGTGCCCATGCCGAGCGAGTGACCACCTTATGGTTACACTGTAGCAGGGCAGCTGTTTGGCGTAGGATCTGTAAAGAATGAGGATCACTGTAGTGGTGGTGCCAACTAGAGAGTTCCAGCTTCCGCAGGGATCATCAGCCAGGTACGGAATGTGCATTCTTACATTGATCTAAGCTGGAGCAATGTAACTATGCAAAAACATTCATACCTGGAATTAATCTTTAACCACTTAAGTCCCGGACCAATTTGCAGCCAAAGGATCAGGCCCCTTTTTGAGATTTGACACTGCGTTGCTTTAACTGACAATTACGTGGCCGTGCGACGTGGCTCCCAAACAAAATTGGCGTCCATTTTTTCCCACAAATAGAGCTTTCTTTTGGTGGTATTTGATCACCTCTGCGGTTTTAATTTTTTGCGCTATAAACACAAATAGAGCGACAATTGAAAAAAAAAATGCAATATTTTTTACTTTTTGCTATAATAAAGATCCCCCAAAAAATATATAACATTTTTTTTTCCTCAGTTTAGGCCGATATGTATTCTTCTACATATTTTTGGTAAAAAAAAAAAAAAAAACGTAATTAGTGATTATTGATTGGTTTGCGCAAAAGTTATAGCGTTTACAAATAGGGGATAATTTTATAGCATTTTTATTAATATTTTTTTTTTTTACTAGTAATGGCGACGATCAGCGATTTTTTATTGTGACTGCGACAATATGGTGGACACATTGGACATTGAAACATTTCTGGGACCATTGTCATTTATACAGCAATCAGTGCTATTTAAATGCACTGATTCCTGTGTAAATGACACTGGCAGTGAAGGGGTTAACCACTTGGGGGCGAGGAGGGGTTATGTGTGACGACGTGTTTTTTTATTGTAGGGGGGCGTGGCTTGGCATGTGACATCACTGATCGTCTTTCCCTATAACAGGGAACAGACGATCGGTGACAGCCACAGTAGGAAGCACGGGGAGAGGTTTGTTTACACAGACCTCTCCTCGTTCTTCAGCTCTGACACGATCGCAGGACACCAGCAGCGATCGGGTCCGCAGGTCCCGTGGCCACGGTCACAGAGCTTAGGACCGGGTCGCGACCCATGGCTGGGCACTTAAAGAGCAACTTACCTGTACGTGCTTGTGCGCAGCTGTGCCATTCTGCCGACATAAATGTGCAGGAGGCGGTCCTTAAGCGGTTAACTTTCTGCAACATTTTATAGTAGCCATGAGCTTCACCTGCACGATTTCATATTTTCCTAGCTAAATAAAACAAAAAATACTAAACAATAGAATATACCTAGGTGCATTTCCGGACCGCCACGCGCTGATATACGCCTTAACTTTGAAGAGGAATATCGTTGTTATGGCAGCAGCTAGCTGTCATAACCCCAGTATACTCTTCTTCAGCCGGCGGTCTGGTTTCTGATAACAGTGGTCTCTGTGGCGGATTCGGCGCGAGACCACTTTTATCGGTGGCGAGATAGGGTCCCCCCTTCCGCCCACTCTGGTGTCCTTCGCCGCTTACCGGAGCTGTCCCTTTTGTGACATGGAAACGAGTGAGAGGAAGATAGCCCCACCCATCTCTATATCATTACAGGGTGGAAGCGAGGTCAAAACATCACTTCTGCCCATAGCTCTTGAAGGGCCTTTTTCTTTTTTTTTTTATGACAAATATATATATTTTTTTATTGAATTTTAGTCTTTTTGACCCCAGATCTCATATTTAGGAGGTCCTGTCATGCTTTTTTTTCTATTACAAGGGATGTTTACATTCCTTGTAATAGGAATAAAAGTGACTTTTTTTATTTTTAAAAGAACAGTGTAAAAATAAAAAGGTAAAATAAAAAAAAAATAAAAAAAGTTAAACGAGCCCCGTCCCGCCGAGCTCGCATGCAGAAGCGAACGCATACATGAGTAGCGCCCACATATGAAAACAGTGCTCAAACCACACATGTGAGGTATCGCCGCGATCGGTAGAGCGAGAGCAATAATTCTAGCCCTGCTCCTCTAATTCAAAACATGTAACCTGTAGAATTTTTTAAACGTCACCTATGGAGATTTGTCGCCATTCCATGAGCGGGCAAAATTTTGAAGAGTGACATGTTGGGTATCAATTTACTCGGCTTAACATTATCTTTCACAATATAAGAAAAAATTGGGCTAACTTTACTGTTGTCTTATTTTTTTATTCAAAAATGTGTATTTCTTCCAAAAAAAGTGCGCTTGCAAGACCGCTGCGCAAATACGGTGTGACAAAGTATTGCAACAACCGCCATTTTATTCTCTAGGGTGTTAGAAAAAAAAAAAAAAAAGTTTAATGTTTGGGGGTTCTAAGTAATTTTATAGCAAAAAAAAAAAAAAAAATCTCAGAAAGAGGCTTGGCCCTTAAGTGGTTAAATCTTGACAGGTTTACAAAGCACACAAGCAATTTACAACCAATTCCTCCCATAAGGGAGTCTATAATCTAATGGCCCTATGACAGTCATGATGATACACATTCAGGTGTACAAATTCATGCAATCCAAATTCAAGAAAGTCCTGGTAGGAAATAAACTTGAGGTCCTAGAGCTTCGAGGCAAACGGGTGCAAACCGCAAATAAACAAATCCTCCGACAGAGGAGGCCACAACTCACCCTCTCGCTCTGCCTACTACGTCCTTCTTCTCCAGCCAGTTCTGACCTTCTTTATATAGACCTCGGTCATCAACTTCATTGTTATCACCTTTGGTCAGGAATTTTATGTCACCATTTTCCCTGAAAAGCAAATATAAAGGTCAGGATAAGAGGCAAAATATATATATATACATACATACATACATACATACACACACACACACACACACACGTTACAATCCCATATAAACAATTCTCTATCCACAGTTGATCCAGAGGAAGGCGAAATACCCCAGCAAAGCATGATCCATTTGCTACAGCAGGGGAAAAATTCCTTCCTGGTCCCCCGAGAGCCAATAGGATTTTCCCCGGATCAACTTTACCTATAAATGTTAGTACCCAGTTATATTATGTACATTTAGGAAAGAATCCAGGCCCTACTGAGCTCACCAGAACCAACTCTGGCGGGAGTCTATTCCACATTTTCACAGCTCTTACTGTGAAGAATCTTTTCCGTATTTGGCAATAAAATCTCTTTTCCACTAGGCGTAAAGAGTGCCCCTTGTCCTCTGTGATGGCCTTAAAGTGAATAACTCAACACCAAGTTCACTACATAGACACCTTATGTATTTATACACGGTTATCATATCCCCCATTAATCTTTTCTTCTCAAGAGAGAATACATTCAGTTCCTCTCATTTTTCCTCATAGCTGAGCTCTTCCATGCCTCTTATCAGTTTTGTTGCCCTTCTCTGCACTTTCTCCAGTTCCCCGATATCCTTCTTAAGAACTGGCACCCAAAACTGAACTGCATATTCCAGATAAGGTCTTACTAATGATTTTTTACATCAGCAAATTTCTCTCTCGCTCTGGAGTCCATACCTATCTTAACACATAGAAAGATTTTGCTTGCTTTGAGTGCACACTTTGAATTATCAGACATAGAACTTTTGCTAAGTCAGTACTGGCCTGTGGTACAAGCCTGGGCTTCTCAGGGCATGCAAGCTTTAACAAAACCAAAAGCAGACATTATACTGCCTGCCAGCATACATTCATTTCAGAAGGTGACAGACAAGCTGTAAAAAAGACTTATCTAAAATGATTCATTTACTTCAGGTAGAGAGTGAAGGTTGTAATGAACGTTTAAGAGATTATTCAGCTGTATAGGAAGGACATGAAGATGGAGCAATATGAAGCTGGCCCCCAGACCTCCACTCTTTGGCAGTATTGTAGTTTTTCTGCTGCTGCTTGTTGGAATTAACTGTTAAGCCCATGAATTCCCAAAGAGCAATGCTCTGAAAGCACTCAAAAGAGGTTTTATATTGATAGACTCAAAATAATTGTCTTCCTTTAGACACCTTAACACCTTGGGGTGTCCTCAGCCCTAGAAACAGTACTTTGCCTGGGTCTTCTGACTCATAATAATGAAGAATGATGATACATTACTTTTCATGAACTTTGATGACTCTGTGAACGATAGGGATATCTCTTCCTTCTACTTTGAACACCACAATTTCTCCGGCTCTGATGGGGTCTTCCTGGAAGTTTGTTAGGAAAAGCAGGTCTCCCCGGTGAAATGCTGGTTCCATACTGCCACTGCAAGAGGACAAGATGGGGGTTACTGAGTGGCCTGTGAGCTCTAGGTGTATATTTGCCCAAGAGCAGACCTTCATCTTATCAACAGGAGACCAATTCCATCACAAAACTCATACATAGTCCTCATACGTGGAAGATGGGAAAGTCATAAACCGATGTATACAATATGAAAAAGGAACAAAGCATTATTCTGCTTGAAGCAAAGTGGTGTTAATCCCAAACTGTGGACCATGTGGGTTGTGCATCAGATTTACGATGACCCCTTGAAATATGACCACTGTGCTCGCCCTCACAATGGCAGCATTTAAAGTGGTATTAACCAAAAACAAATAATGTAATATTGCACCCTACCAATTTGTATTTCCTTTATTTTCACTTGGCGATTCAGCCAGTAACAAACTACCTGTCTAAGGGCCCATTCACACCTGAGTTTAGCGTTTTCAGGCAGAAAGCCGTGTGGTTTTGCCGCAATTTTGTACAGGTCAAAAGGTCACCAATGTAAAAAGCAGATAAAACACCCAAATCTGCCCAAAAAAAAAAAAAAAAAAGTTCCAGAACTTGTTTGTGTTTTTTGGAGCTTCTGGCTTCGGGCGTTTTGCAGTTGAGATGTGAACCCTGCCAATAAAACTTTATGACCTCACTACCAAAAAGTACTGGATCAGAAGCTCTGATCTGAGACTGCATACTTTATACATGTGTAGGTGCAATTAGACTTTATCCAGAGGTTACATTACCACTATCATTTATTGTTTTAATCTTGCCAATTATGGTTCTACTGTATTCATACAAGCATTTATAATATTGATATCTGGTTGTCCCTGAGACTGCATGCTTCATACAAAGTCCCATCTGCTCCAATTGTCCCCCTTTTTCCCCCGCAAATCTCATTAGATAGGGATGGAGTTATATTGGTTGCAAAATATGCCCAATAGTCCCTTGAAAACGTTATATTGAACCCCATATTCTGCAGAAACCCGTCCAACCCTGACTTACGATGAAGAACCATTATTGTAGGTAGCTTTGAGGTATAAAAATTATTTTCTGCATAGTGTTGCTCCTGAAAATATAAAGTAATGTATATTGATAATACAAACAGTAAAAGGTGAGAAGTAATAGTGGGTGTGTAGGTACCTTAGTACGACAACTATTGGACTCTCGCTACCAGTGACCACAATGAGGCCTTTCCATATCATGAGGGCAGACGATACTATCATGGCAAAATTCAATACCTGATAGTACAGCTGTGGAGACACAAAAAAATAAAAAATAACAGTTTAATTACAGTTCAATTCATTCAAGGTAAATAAAAAAAGCAAGGTTTTGTTTCCAGCGCAGCGCCTAAAATGTGGGGAAAAAAAATGACAAATCATTATTATTCAAGATAAAACCCGCAAAACAAGGTGATGCAGTGCAGTTTACCAGTCCTTGTATGGGATGGCCAAATTCGGTACCTTTTTTTTTTAATTTCCTTTCCAAGCTCTTTTCCTCACCTGGTGATCCTGTCAGTAAAATACTTTTAGGTCTACAGTGACAACGCTCAATGTATCTATAGAAGAGCAGCCTTGGCCCCCTATGACAGGACTACAAAACACATCTGTATAAGGGGGGGGGGGGTTCTCTTCTTTACAGAGAGAACTAAGATAGAGATAGGGCTTATAGCATCGTCTGATATTTCAGTACAGCATTGTCAGCTCATTATAGAAATTTAGGAGCTCACTGAATTTCTGGCAGGATCAACCAGTCTTTGCCCTCGTTTACTAGATATAACAAAAAAGGTTTTCAGTGATAAATTTAACAGATCAAAAAGGAAGCAAATAAGGGCTCCTTCACACGGACGTGTCCATGTACGGAGCCCGCTCTGCTCAGCGGGGGTCACTCCGTCGATCCCCTCTGAGCAGGGCCGGTGCTACCACTAGGCAACCTGCTGCCTAGGGTGCCCAGCCACTGGTTTTTCTACTCTCTTCTCTCTGCAGCAAGAAACTACGTCTCAGGATCAGCAGACAGCTGCCGCTCCGTTCACATATAATGTCAGAGGCGCAGCAGTGGTGGAGGACTGTGTCTATGTCCCGACTCCTGCAGCAAGCAAACATTCATTGAAGGGCGCAGGTAGGCTGCATTTGATGGGCACTGGTGAGGCTGCATTTATTTGAATGAGCGCTTTATTAAAAAGGTAGGATTTACATGGGCAGGGTAAAGGGGGCAGAGTCAGCCAGGGGGGGGGGGGGGGGGGGGGTGGGGCAGCAAAATGAGGTTTTGCCTAGGGTGTCAAAAATCCTTGCACCAGACCTGCCTCTGAGCAGGTAGATGACAGGTCCACCTCTACACACTGTGCAGGGGCAGACCTGTCAGAGCGCTGCTCTCCCCTATGGGGGATCGGATGAAGACGGTCCGTCATCACCCGATCCGATGATGGATGGAAAAATATGTTTTTCCACCGTCACACTTTTTCGGATCGGTGCGGGTCGAATTTCAGAGAACATGTCACCCCATAGACTTCTATGGAGTGTCCGTTCAGGTCCGTCAAAAAAACTGACAGGTGGACCTGAACGGATCATCCGTGTGAAAGGGGTCTAAGAGAAGTTCATGGTTTACATAGACGTTAAACAAATAAACGAACTGGACAGGTTAAAGCGATATTAACCACTTACCGCAAACACGCCGACATATGACGTCACAGGCGATATATCTGAATGATGCCCGCAGTTACAGACATCATTCAGATATTTTTCTCAGCCGGGAGATTCCCTGCACCACAGGAAAGATCATAGTGGCTGTTCAACTGCTGGTTCATTCTTACAGGCAGCGGGAGGGGACACCTCCCTCCTCCCCTCCCTCTGGTGCTTCTACTGGCTCGCCCGTGAGATCGCGAGGCGGAGAATGAAATCGGTCGGCGGTGGAAGTTCACCATAGAGAGTCCAGCAAGCCACATGGCCCTCGGAAATCTCTATGCCAGACACGATGCTATGACGTCACGTTTGGCCTCTGCATTGGAAAAAATGTTTACATTCCTTGTAGTAGGAATAAAAGTGAAAATTTTAAAAGAAAGTGTCAAAATAGAAAACTTAAAGGCAAAATAAACAATCATACTCACCTGCTCTGTGCAGTGGTTTTGCACAGAGCAGTCTTGATCCTCCTCACCGGTGTTCTTGGCCCTTCCCTCATGCAGAGTGCCTCTACAGCAAGCAGCTTGCAATGGGGGCACGCAAGCAGGCTACTTCCCGAGCGCAACTCTGCGGGTCCATCCGCACACAAAGCTGTGGCTCGGCCCAGCCCCTCTCTCTCCTCATTTGCCCAGTGGCTGCGATTAACAGCAGGGGGGCTGAGGGGGCTGCTGCACAAAGAAGGTTTTTTTTTCCCCTTCATGCATAGAATGCATGAAAGGAATAAACCGTGAGCCTTTAGAGCCACTTTAATGCCCCCATAAACACTATTAGATTTTCTGCAGATTTTTGTCTTCAGATTTACCAAAACCATGTAGTGCAAAGGCCTGCCTGATTGAAACTCTTAAAGTGGTTATAAACCCTTACAAACACACTTTTTGCTACAGGTAAGCCTATAAGGCTTACTTGTAGCTACCCTGGATATCTCCTAAACTTCAACGGTTTAGGAGATATTTGCATGTGCCAACGTCATCGGCAAATGTGCACTAAAGCAAACTGAAGCAATGGCACATATGTACGGTTGCTTCCGTGAGTGTGACGTTACCGGCAGCTCCCACGCACATGTGCGGGAGTGAAGTAACTCCGGGAGCGATGTTGGCTGCGGGAATGGTGTGAAAGGAAGACTGCAGCTGCTTAGATCTCAAGTAATTCATAATGAGCTAGTATGCATAGCATACTAGCTCATTGTGCCTTTGTCTTCAAGTTTTTTTTTTTTGTCCTAGAGTTTACAACCACTTTAAAGTTTGACCTCATATAACATGGTTTTGGTAAATCTGAAGACAAAAATCTGCAGAAAATCTAATAGTGTGTATGGGGTCTAAAGGGTACCAGTGAGGGCTGTAAAGTGGGTAAACTACATCAAACACTGCAGAACAATAAACTTTAGAGTTGCCTTTCTCAGACTTTTTAACCCAGGGGTGTCGCTGAACTCATTATTTCCACCTAGGGGGCAACAATACAAACCAATAGGAGCATTAGTGCTGTATTGGGTGACCGGATTGGTTGGAATAAGGCCAGTCTTTTGTGTACTTTTGGTGGTCTTAGCCCTTGTACACACGGTCGGAGAATCCGTCGGAATGTGTCCTATCGGACCGTGTTGTCGGATAATCCGACTGTGTGTGGTATGCATCGGACCCAATTTTCCAACATGTTGGAAATATTTCCCGATCAACTGGGCCGATCGGACATACTCCGATCATGTGTAGAGAATTTTGATCGGACCAAGTGCCACGCATGCTCAGATCAAATTCCTACATCAAAGCTATTGGCTACTAGCCTGAACGTAGTCCCATCGTAACGAAATTACATCATCACGTTCTGAATGACCGGATTTTTCGACAACTTAGTCCGACCGTGTGTATGCAACAGTTTCGGACAAGATCCGACCAGCAAAATCCGACGGACAAAATCCGACGGATTTGGTTGTCGAAATCTCCGACCGTGTGTACAGGGGCTTAGTTCTGCAACAGGGAGACAACATGCTGCCCAAATATACATGGAACGGGGTGACTTGTTCTAGATCAGAGGTCTCAAACTGGTGGCCCTCCAGCTGTTGCAAAACAAAAAGTCCCATCTGCCTGTGGGAGTCATGCTTGTAAACGTCAGCCTTGCAATGCTTCATGGGACTTGTAGTTTCACAATAGCTGGAGGGCCGCCGGTTTGAGACCCCCGATCTAGATTAAAATGGCCTTTATCTGCCCGGTCTACTTGAGTTCACACAATGCCGACATCCTCCGTCACTCTTGACAGTGACAGATAGCGTACATCTAGTGAAGGGTAAGGGAAAGGCATCTTCGCTCATGCCAAGTCTGACACACTGTGCTCCCAATCTTCCTCTATACAGCAAAGAAGATAAAACCATGTCTTTCTAGAAAAAAAAATACTACTTTATACTTACAATTTGGCAGTCAACCATTTGCCTATTACAAGGCTGCAATTTTTTCCTGAAAGTACCATTATCCTTTAAAAACACATAAATAAGCCCTGTGATGGCAAAGCTTCCAATACCGAGGAGCCAATTACTGCAGAGAAATAATGGGCACCTTGAATAGGCCCTGCATATCAGCCAGAACACTTGGCTGCTCTTCGACTGAACATTGAAGAATGAATAGGCTGGAACTGAACAGGCTATGTGTGAGAGGTTTCTAATACAGCATTGCACATTCATTATATCTTCTTCTCACAGATGATGCTCTGAATGCTGCACACGGCTGAAAAGAGTCCCCTGGACTAAATCTCCGAGGGTGGCCGGTGCCAAGGGTTTTTATAGAAAACAGGTGTCAATCCGGTCCTTCTGGGAAGGTCATCTCCATGTTTGTTTTAAAAAAAAAAAAAATCTCTTGGTTTTCAGAGTTTGAAAGAGAGGGAATCAAGACTAACCCACATAAAAACAATACATTAAAAAAAAAACCCTCATAAAATATAAAGCTGCAGAAAAAGGTGTGATTTTAAACGGCTCATTGTGCCCACACCGATAGCAGTAATAATTATTATTATACAGGATTTATATAGAGCCAGTTTACGCAGAGCTTTACAATATAAAAAGGAGACAATACAGTTACAATACAATAAAATACAAGAGGATTAAGAGGGCCCTGCTCAGAAGAGCTTACAATCTAATAGGGTGGGGGCAGATGGTACAAAAGGTTGTAACTGTGGGGAATGAGCTGATGGAAGTGGTAAAAGATTAGCTGGAGACACGATAGGCTTTCCTGAAGAGATGAGTTTTCAGGGATCGCCTAAAGGTAGCAAGAGTAGGGTATAGCCGGACAGGTGGAAGTAGCGAGTTCTAGAGGATGGGAGAGGCTCTGGAGAAATCCTGGAGACAAGTATGGGAGGAGGAGACGAGAGAGCTTGAGAGTAGGAGGTCTTGAGAAGAGCGGAGGGGATGATTTAGGTGATATTTGGAGACAAGGTTGGGGATGTAGCTCGGGGCAGAGTTGTTGATTTTGATGGAAAAGTCATGGAGGGGGGCGGGGAATATTAATAGCTCAGATTTAGAGAGATTTTGTTGAAGAAAGTGGTGCGACATCCATGCTGATATGTCAGTTAGTAACTTAGTTAGATAATATTTAATATAAATATTAATATTTAATTTATATTTTATAATAGGTGTGTGTCACTGATTCCTACTATATGTGCCCATCAGCATTTGTGGGTTTTTGGGATCAGGAATCCTAATACTTATATGTTCTGTATCACGTATATGCATATACACATATAGGGTTGCTATACCCCATACAATATTTGTTTTAATATTCTTTTGTTTATTTTGCACAAACAGTTGGTTGTATTTACTAATATTCATTTCAACATTTACTTTTATATCATTGCACAAATAGTTGGTTGTATTTGCCTTGGTATCTATTTAGCGCGGCTTATGGGTTTTTTCGTTTTTAGTTAGATAATAACTTATCATCGGCCCCCAACTTAGTACAGGATAACTCAGATAATAACTGTAGAACCCTTCTATCCTTGGCACATGACAAAGTTCTGTCAGTATTTACTTAGCATCACCAACTTCGAGGCTTTTTGTCCACACATTTTTAAATTTACAGTACAGCCTCTGTTTATATATGTGGCTTTATAGAGTGAAAGCTGTGAGCTGATCAGCTTTCAATAATCGATTAAAGGAGCCCTAGGCTTTTTCCAGTGGAGGGTAATAGCCTTCCTAGCATAAAATAACAAAAGTCCTAATAGAGTCCTGCCAGCACTTGTAGGTCGAGAGACCTTCTTGACCAATGAAGGACACCACAGCCTCCCAGTAAACCTGGATAACCGGACAAGTCCAAAAGATATGGAAGAAGTCCCCCACATCTCTATCACATCACCAGCACGATGGAGGGACAGTGTGATTGAGGAGATGAAGCCTGTGAGAAGTATAACAAGCCCTATGTAATATCTTAAATGGTATCAGACGATCTCTTAACCCAGTGATGGCGAACCTTGGCACCCCAGATGTTTTGGAACTACATTTCCCATGATGCTCATGCACTTTGCAGTGTAGTGGAGCATCATGGGAAATGTAGTTCCAAAACATCTGGGGTGCCAAGGTTCACCATCACTGATCTAGGGGGTCCAAACTGAAGAAGTGCCTCTAGGTCAGAACACTTGAGGTGCATTATCCGAGATGAGAACTGACCAGTGAAGGTGTGAGCAATCTGCAGATGTCAGAAGAATTGTGGAGGGACATTATATTTAGCACAAAAAGAATGAAAGGGCATCATCTCCCCGTTCTTCACAAACAAATGTTGCAAATTGGGATTGTTGGAAAGGGGTTCCTGTGGAGACAGGGTCATCGGAGCCCGGCCTTCCAGGCGCAATCCCATATCCCTTGTCCCCTCATGTGATTGAGTGAGTCCTGGTGGAGACGTTTGTGTTATTTGGAGAAGAAACACCGACATTGGGAGAGTCCGCTGGATTGCTGCCTATTGCATATCTGAACTTTGTTATGGTCCAGAGTGGAGGGTAAGAGGCAGCGTTGATCGGTTTCCGGTGGCGGGTTTCTCATGCGTTTGCTATTTAGCTACACTATGACATCATTACATCTCCTGGACATCCGGGGGGGGGGGGAGGGGGGGATTCTTATGGATTTTATTAAGGACTTTTATGATTTTTAGCCATTAGTGTTTATCTCTGCACCTTTACAGCGCTAAACACTAAGTGGCCATCTTTTATATATTTGTGTTGACGTCTAATATTGTGCTAGCAGCTTATTTATTTAGGGAATAAATAGAAGTTGTATATCTGAGAATTTAGACTAAGCGCAGCAGTTACTTGTTTGTTTTATTATTCATTATTTATCACCTGCTGGTATTTTAGCAAAGTACAAAAAAACAATGAGGGGAGCTCTGCACTGGCCAGTAAGGTAAAAGTATACAATGTATCAATGTGGAAATGTTCTGCCCCGAGCTCAGCATGAAAAGAAATTGTAACATTTCAGCAGAGGAAGATCCTTCGGTGAATCAAAGCATTCTACAATATTGTCACGGTTTCATAGTATTTCTGTTTTCATTTATTTCCTTCTCTGGTTCAATTTAGGGCCCTTTCACACCAAATGCAGCTTTGCTGGCTGCAGTTCGATGGATTTCGGATTGCACTCCAACTGCAGAGACAGTCCAAAATCCAGGCAATCCAATGGGCACAGTTCACATTATTTCAGTGCAGCGCTGATACCCACTTCCCGACCAGCCGCTGCAGTTGTACTGCAGCAGGTTGGCTCTCCTACACGAATAACCATCACTGTGGGCGTGCGCTCGTGCCCTTTCATTAGCGGGGGGAGCCAATCAGCGGGGCCACCTACAATCACTCCAGAGAGGCAAAACGGGGATGCCAGTGTAAACAAACAGATCCCTGTTCTGTCAGGGGAGTAGAGTGAGATCGTCTGTTCCTAGTGATCAGGAACAGCGATCTCTCTCTGCTCCCAGTCAGTCAGTCCCCCCCCCCAGTTAGAAACACTTCCCTAGGGAACACACTTAACCCTTTGATCGCCCCTGCTGTTAACCCCCTCTCTGCCAGTGACATTTAGTAATCAGTGCATTTTTAAAGCATTGATCGCTGTATAAATGCAATGGTCCCAAAAAAAAAAGTGTCAAAAATGTCCAATCTGTCCGCCGCAATCCCGCTTAAAAAAATAAAAAAAAAATATTCGCAGATCACTGCCATTACTAGTAAAAAAACATAATTAAAATGCCATAAAAATTATCCCCTATTTTGTAGATGTGATTACTATTATTGCGATTTTTTTTATACCAAAAGTATAAAGTATACATATTGGTCTAAATTGAGGAAGATTTTTTTGTTTTTTTTTCGGATATGTATTACAGCAAAAAGTAAAAAATGGTTTTGTTTTGAAAATTGTCGCTCTTTTTGTTTTTGTGCATAAAAAATAAAGACCGTAGAGGTGATCAAATACCACTAAAAGAAAGCTCTATTTATGGGAGAAAAAAAAAAAAAAAGACATCAATTTCGCTTGGGTACAACATCGCACAACCGCGCAATTGTCCGTTAAAGCAACTCAGTGCCGTATCGCAAAAAATGGCCTGGTCAGGAAGTGGGTAAATCCTACTGCGGCTGAAGTGGTTAAAAAATAAAAAAATTGAGCATGACGCATTTTTCCACACCGCAAACATGCAAAAACGTATGCAAACACATGCAAATGCACTGCAAAACGTATATCACAGTGCACATAGAAGTCCAGGGAAAGAAAGAACAATGAAGTGACCTCAGGACAAATGCAGATAGAAAAATGCACATCAACTGCATGCAAATTGCACATCAAATGCATGTATCTGTGCAGGAAAAAACACGCAGTAGGTGTGCAGTTTACAGTGTGAATGTGCCCTTCATGTAAAAAAATAAATAAAACAATTGTGAAAAAACAATGCCGAAAATAACGCAAAATGTAACCGATATAAATTGCACAACAAATATTTAACCACCTCAATAGTGGGCACTTTCCTGTCCAAGCCATTTTTCAGCTTTCAGTGCTGTCGCACTTTGAATGACAATTGTGCGGTCATGCAACGCTGTACCCAAATATAAATAGAGCTTTCTTTTGGTGGTATTTGATCACCTCTGTGGTTTTTATTTCTTGCGCTATAAACAAAAGAAGGGAGAAATGTTTGAAAAAACACAATATTTTTTGCTATAATAAATATCCAAGATATATATATATTTAAAAAAAAAAATTTTTCCTCAGTTTAGGCCGATATGTATTCTTCTGCATATTTTTGTAAAAAAAATAAATAAATAAAATTTATATATATTATATATATATATATATATATATATATATATCAATCAATATACGCTTATTGTGATTATATATATATAAAAATTACAATAAGCGTATATTGATTGGTTTGCGCAAAAGTTATAGCGTCTACAAAATAGAGGATAGATTTATAGCATTTTTGTTGTATTTTTTTTTTTTTTTTTACTAGTAATGGCGGCGATCTGCGATTTTTATCATGACTACGATATTGCGACGGACATATCGGACACTTTTGACACATTTTTGGGAGCATTCACCATTTATACAGCGATCCGTGCTATAAAATTGCACTGATTACTGTATAAATGTGACTGGCAGGGAAGAGGTTAACACTAGGGGGTGATTGAGGGGTTAAATATGTGCCCTAAGGAGTGATTCTAACTGTGGGCAGAGGGGACTGAGTGGGAAAGGTGACCGATCGGTGTCCCTATGTACAAGGGACACACCATAGGTCTCCTCTCCTCTAACAGGATGTGGATCTGTGTGTTTACACACACAGATCCACGGTCCCGCTCAGTTACTGGGCAATCGCGGGTGCCTGGCGGACATCGCGGCCACCAGGTACGCGCATCGGGACCCCAGTGACGTGGCACACGCTCCCCCTAGTGGCCCGGGAAGCAATCACGTCATATGACGGTGGCCCAGAACGAGGGCTGCCTCGTCCCAGTGTCATATGACAGTGGGCGAGCAGCTAGTGGTTAAAGTGATTGTAAAGTCTTGTTTGTTATTATTTATTTATTTTTTAAACATGTTATACTTCTCTTCTCGGGTCCCTCTTCGCTGCTCCTGGCCCCTCCCTCCTATCCAGTGGCCCCCACAGCAAGCAGCTAGCTATGGGTGCACCTGAGCCGAGTCGCAGCTCCCCGAGTCCATTCAGACACAGAGCTTCCGTTCAGCCTCACGCCCCCTCTCTCTCCTGATTGGCTAACTGACTTTGATTGCCAGCTACGGGAGCCGCTGATGTCACTGCTGTGTCTCAGCCAATCGGGAGGAGATTCCCAAACAGCCAAGGGACTCGTGGACATCACTGGATAGAGATGGGGTTCAGGCAAGTATTAGGGGTTCTGGGGGGCTGCTACACACAGAATGCTTTTTATCTTAATGCATAGAACTCCTTTCAAAACGCATTCTGTAAATAACGCCTGTTTTTTAGTGAATGGACTATTGATCAACGCAGAAGTCTAGGTTTAATTAAACTTGATTCTGTGGCTTGAACTACTAGAAATATCATGACCTGGACAAATGGAAACCTCCACAGATATGATGGCAATCACTGAGTGTTGGACTCAGAACATGTACAGTATATATAGCCAGTGAAATAAGAACTCCAGATCTGTGTACTGAGGAACCCACAGGACCAGCATGACAGCCAGGTCACTGGCATTTTTCAGACCAGCTACATTATCCCCGGCATGTCCCTCCCGACTTCCTTTAACCTCTCACAGTGCAGCCGAAAAAAAGTGCAATTGAAATGTGAAAACAAAACGTAAAAGGTGAATTGCTGGCTTATTTTCTAAACAGTGGCAATTGTCTTTGTAAATCTGGCAGTAACTAGGCAGGAACATTTATGTAAGGCTCTTAGAACAGCACCACAGGGACCAGAGAGGAAAAGGCACGGAAAAAACAACACAAAGCATTCAACGCTACCTGCATTGTAATGCAGCTAAATACATCAGAATATGAATGCCAGCCTGCTGGGACTCCAGAAAACGCTAAGCGGGCCGAGATAGATTGCCTAGTCCCAGTCAAATCATACGGGGCCTTAATCACAGAGTACGAGAGGGGAGAGAGAGCGCGGGCTCAGCGAAGGATGCCGGGTACGGGGCTCGCTGTGAAATACGAGTGCAGGAGAGCAGGGGACGGAATATTCCACAGAACATGCAGAAAACACAGTCAATGGACCTTATTCATTAAGCTGCAATATGACCCAAAAGGGTTGAATAGTACTTAAAGCTTACAAAAATGATCTTCCAAAGCATTGGACGAAAAAATAATTGAGCATTCCTTAACTCCAGACAGATATATATTAAATTTTACATAAACTTGGTGCGTGTAGATTAAAAAATAATAATAATAATACTGAAAGAGGGACCCCAGCCATATCAAGCCTCCAACTTATACCCCTGCAAGGGGTACGACGCCAAGTACAAGTGGCAAGGCACGTAAGAGCTGCAAACGCTCACCACCGATAGGGATGGACATGCCCAGATACCCCCGGCCACCCGTGATGACCCACCAAGCCCAGATGTAAGGACGCCAAGAAAGTGGGCATCAACCGGTGGGTGTGGTAACATGGCGCCGATGTGCAGGTGGCCCCACCCGTCCATACAGACAGGAGGAGGCAGCAGGAGATCGGAGAACCTACCTTGAGCACATCGCAGCTCCCGCGCTGGATGGTGAATGCCACCACCAGCAAGGAACAGCATTCACCTCATTTAAAGTCCCAGGGCAATTTTTCTAAGTTTTTCTGTACAATATTGGGATGGAGGTGACTTACCGATGACACCAAACCATTTTTCTTTTGCTTCTGGGACAAGAATGTAGACCTGCACAAGGCTGGAATGCGCTACAAGACCATCAGCAAGAAGCTTGGTGAGAAGAAGACAACAACTGTTGGAATGATTATTCGCAAATGGAAGAAATACAAAATAACCACCAATCTCCTTTGGTCTGGAGCTCCATGCAAGATTTTGCCTCATGGGGTAGGAATGATCACGAGAAAAGTGAGTCAGCCCAGAACTACACAGGAGGAGCTTGTGAATGATCTCAAGGCATTTGGGACCACAGTCACCAAACAAACCAATGGTAACACAATACGCCGCCATGGATTGAAATCCTGCAGCACCCACAAGGTCCCTCTCCTCAAGAAGGCACATGTACAGGCCCGTCTAAATTTTGCCAATAAACATCTAAATCAGGGGTACTGAATTAAAATTCACGGGGGTCCGGTCAGTAAAATTTTCTTCCCGCGGAGGTCCGAATGTCATATTGGTCATGACTCCGATCCTTCACATTACAGCCTCCCGTGCACATCACAATTGTTTTCTATTGCCCTTGTAGATACCTGGGTTTTTCTAGGGCAGAAAAACAGATCTCTGCACAAGTGTGGACAAGCCCCTACATCAGTGCCCTCAGTCCCCCCTTCACAGCACATTTCTCACTTTTACATCACAGTCCCCCCATCAGAAACCCCGCAACCCATTACAGACTCATCACAATGTGTCCTTTTAAAGACCCCATCACAGAGCCCCCCACCTCATTACAGACCCCCCCCACAAACACAGATCCCCCATTACAGATCCTCTTCACCACAGACCCCCCCCCCTCAGCACAGATCCTCACTCCATCACATATCCCCCCCCCCCATCACAGACCCCACTCCATAACAGATCCCCCCCTAATACAGACCCCACTCCATCATAGATCCCTCGATCACATATCCCCCCATTACAGACCCCACTCCATCACAAATATCCCCTCCGATACAGATCCCCCTCCATCACAGACCCCCCCCCCCCCCGATACAGATCCCCCCTCGATACAGATCCCCCTCCATCACAGACCCCCCCCGATACAGATCCCCCTCCATCACAGACCCCCCGATACAGATCCCCCTCCATCACAGACCCCCCCGATACAGATCCCCCTCCATCACAGACCCCCCCGATACAGATCCCCCTCCATCACAGACCCCCCCGATACAGATCCCCCTCCATCACAGACCCCCCGATACAGATCCCCCTCCATCACAGACCCCCCCGATACAGATCCCCCTCCATCACAGACCCCCCCGATACAGATCCCCCCGATACAGATCCCCCTCCATCACAGACCCCCCCGATACAGATCCCCCTCCATCACAGACCCCCCCCGATACAGATCCCCCTCCATCACAGACCCCCCCGATACAGATCCCCCTCCATCACAGACTCCCCCCGATACAGATCCCCCTCCATCACAGACTCCCCCCGATACAGATCCCCCTCCATCACAGACTCCCCCCGATACAGATCCCCCTCCATCACAGACTCCCCCCGATACAGATCCCCCTCCATCACAGACTTCCCCCCGATACAGATCCCCCTCCATCACAGACTCCCCCCCCGATACAGATCCCCCCCGATACAGATCCCCCTCGATACAGATCCCCCTCCATCACAGACCCCCCCCCGATACAGATCCCCCTCCATCACAGACCCCCCCCCCCCCCGATACAGATCCCCCTCCATCACAGACCCCCCCCCCGATACAGATCCCCCTCCATCACAGACCCCCCCGATACAGATCCCCCTCCATCACAGATCCCCCATTAACGGCCCCACTCCATCACAGGCCCCCCGTTACAGACCCCATTCCATCACAGACCTCACTCCATCACAGACCCCTCTAATACAGATCCCACTCCATCACAGACCCCATTCCATCACAGATTCCCCCCCCAATGCAGACCCCATTCCATCACAGATCCCCCCCAATGCAGACCCCACTCCATCACAGACCCCCGTAATACAGACCCCCCATTACAGATCCCACTCCATCAGTCCTCCCTCAACATTACAGCGTCCGAATGTCCCTTTCATCATCGCAGCATTCCCCCTTCCTCCCCCTCCCCACACTGCCCTACCTTATTCACACAAGCCGGGAAGCACGCATGGCAGGTCCGGACAAAGGGCGGGACTTTTCAAGTTAAAAGGGGGTGATTGGTTGCTGGGACCGCCCCACTGCCTAGCAACCAATCACCCACTTCGTAACTTGATAAGTCCCGCCCTTTGTCCGGACCTGCAGCGCTTCCAGGCTTGTGTGAATAAGGAAGGGGAGTGATGCAATGATGAAAGGGAGACACCTGCCAAGCCTCACGTGTAAATCAAGGATTTTAGCGGCAGCGGCGGGCTGGCAATCCGGCAGGGGATAGAAAACACACAGGCAACTATTTGCGAGTCTGCAGGCCGGATATGGCTGCTACTGGGTCCGGATTCGGCCCGCGGTCCGCCATTTAGTGATGCCTGATCTAAATGATTCAGAGAAAGATTGAGAGAAAGTGCTATGGTCAGCTAAAACCAAAATTGAGCTCTTTGGCATTAACTCTACTTGCTGTGTTTGGAGGAAGACAAATGCTGACTATGACCCTAAGAACACCAATCCTACAGTCAAGTACGGAGGTGGCAACGTGATGCTTTGGGGCTGTTTCTCTGCTAAAGGTATAGAGCAACTTTGCCGTATTGAGGGGCCAATGGACTGGGCCATGTATTGTAAGGTCCCTCAGCCAGAACACTGAAGATGGGTCATCCAGCATGACAATGACCCAAAACATATGGTCCAGGCAACAAAGGAGTGGCTCAAGAAGAAGCATATGAAGGTCATGAAATGGTCTAGCCCAGTGATGGCGAACCTTGGCACTCCAGATGTTTTGGAACTACATTTCCCATGATGCTCATGCACTCTGCAGTGTAGCGGAGCATCATGGGAAATGTAGTTCCAAAACATCTGGGGTGCCAAGGTTCGCCATCACTGGTCTAGCCAGTCTCCAGACCTTAATCCTATAGAACATTTATGGATGGAGCTGAAAGTTCAACTTGCCAAGCGACAGCCTAGAAACCTTAAGGATTTAGAGAAGCTCTGTAAAGGAGAGCGGACCAAAATCCCCCCTGAGAGGTGTGCAAACCTGGTAACCAACTACAAGTAACGTCTTACCATGCTTGGATGTTTCTTCCTCCCCACCCAGACCACGAGCACATCAAGCGGTGGCAGTACCAGGCTCCCTGATTGCTTGGGGGGAGCCAAGTAAAGGTGGTGGGTGGAAGGGAGAGGGGGCTCCTTCTGCACCCTGTAGAAGTAATCGGGCAGCCGTAAAGCCACTCAGATCACTTCTACAAAAAAGCCCATTGCCTACTGAAAAATGTGGTACTGGGATGATAGCAGCGGCCCCTTCAACCCAAAGACATACCCATACCGTAAGGGGTTGAAGTGGTTCTAAAGGCTGAAGGTTTTTTTTACCTTCATGCATGAAGGTTAAAAAAAAAAAAAAAAAAAAAAAAAACTTCTGTGTGCAGCAGCCTTACCTTAGCTCCCTCTCAATCCAGCGATGTGCACGAGAGCAGTGGCTCTCCAGGCACTCCCCCTTCTCATTGGCTCCTGCTGCTGTCAATCACAGCCAGTAAGCCAATGAGGAGAGAGAGAGGGTGGGGCAGAGTCACGGCTCCATATATGAATGGACATGCAGAGCAGCAGCGTGCCTACTTGGGCACCCCTTTTGCAAACTGCTTGCTCTGGGGGCACTTAACAAGAGGGAGGGGCTAGGAGCGCCAAACAATTTTTTTTAAAATCTAGGAGCCAGCTTGTGCACGGCGATATAAAACGTGTATCGCATTCAAAATTTTCACGTGTAGGCGCCCCAACGCGTGCGTTTATTTATACATGCGTATGTTAGCGTATGCGTATGCTGCACGATTCTGGAAAAAATGGGAATCACAATTTTTTTTGCTTAGAATAAAGATCACGATTCTCGCGATGTAACATCATCTTTCACATTATACAGAAAGCAACTTTACCGTTTAGCTTTTTCTTTTTTTTTTTTTAAATAAAGTGTCAGAAAAAGGTTTAGTCTTTAAGTGGTTAAACTTCCCTCATTTACAGATGAAAGTTCATTCCTTTGATCTAAAGAACAAAATGTTACAATGTTTATAGTTAGCTCAGCTCCAGGCCTACAGGCTTTTGAGCTCTTGTTTTTTTCTGCCTGGAAACCCCCCTCCAGGTTATCCATTGGCCACGCACACTATGGCTTTTTCAGGCCTATGCTCCTACAGGCAGAAAAAAAAAAAAAAATCCTCCAAACTCACATTTGAGAGAAGCTACTGGCCCAAAGAGCTCAAAAAAAGCTCAAATAAGCTTGGAAATGTGCAAAAAAAAATTGTTTCAGCCCTTTGTTTATACAGTGGTTAAGAAAATACTATCTAGGGTTTGTGAAAAAAAAATGTTTATGCTCAAAAAAGCTCAATAAAAACGTGCACAAGCTTCTTCAAGCCAAAATAAAAGCTCAAATGCCTGTAAAAGCAGCTTCTTTTTTAGCTGCAGTGTGCATGAGCCCTAAATAAACAAGCTGTCTCTGCATTGCAAGGAAACGCACTGCCATGCTTTGCAATAGAAAATAAGCATGCCAAGACCCTCAAATATGAGAATTGGGGTCAAAAAGACCTCAGATCTCATATTTACACTACAATGCAATAAAAATGAAAAAATGTCATTTGATAAAAAATGTTTTTTTTTTTAAATGTCCCTTCAATAGCTATGGGCGGAAGCATCGTTTTGACGTTGCTTCTGCCCTGCAATGGTATGGGGCCGGGTGGGAGCCATCTTCCCCTCGTTCCATAACACACAGGGAGAAGGATCTGATCGCCTCCGCCGCTTCCGGTGGCTCCAGTAATCGGCGGAGGGCACGGGAGCACGGCGGGAAGGCCCCTTTCCCGCCACCGATAAAAGTGATCATGTGGCGAATCTGCCGCTGAGACCACTTTTATCTGAAAGCAGACCGCCTGCTGGAAGAAGTGGATACCGGGGTTATGGCAGCTAGCTGCTGCCATATCAATGATATTCCAGTTCAAGCAGCCGAGTATAACGACGGCGGGCAGTCAGCAAGTGGTTATGGCTCTGTTCACACCTAGGCGTTTTGTTTTCAGGCAGAAAGTCGCATGTTTTTGCTGCAATTTTGCAGAGTTTTTGCTGTGATTTTACTGCGTTTGTGTACAGGTCAAAAGGTCGCCAATGTAAAAAAAAAAAAAAAAAGAAGGAGAAAACATCTGTAATCTGCCAACAAAAAAAAAGCTCCTGTACTTTTTTTGAGCTTCAGGTGTTTTTCTTCAGATGACAAAATGCTCAGATGTGAACAGCGGCCATTGAAATGAATGGGATTTGTCTTGTTGGGCATTTTTATAGCTGAGTTTTACAGCAGAAAAAGGCCCAAAAATGCCTAGATGTGAACAGAGCCTAAAAAAGAAGTGTGGAAATCGAAAATAACACACACACACACACACACACACACACACACACACACACACCTAGATCGTTGCAGCACCAATTCCAGTTTCAGCCATCCCTTGTTGCCTCTAGACCGAGAAATCAAAGACAGCTGATCGCTCAGTTCTCGGGCTTCAGTGAGCAGAGAGCCGGTGACCATCACTCTAGTGCTCACTGGAGTGCCGGTCTGTGGAGGAGTTGAATCGCTGAGCACACTGTCAGCTGCAAACAGGTCACAGGAATGCAGAACTAAGTACACTCCTGTGACCCAAAGAGCTTTGGCCATGATTCTTCTTTAATGGCTCATTGTGGCCAGAGTAAGCAAAAAATGCCCCGGCAACAGAGTTAACACAACGCCTCAGGCTTGGTGGCTTTAGGTCAGCAAGAGGATCGATAGCGCCCCACCATTGGCATCAGTGGGAGGAACAGCGCCCCACCACTGGCGACAGTGGGAGGAACAGCGCCCCACCACTGGCGACAGTGGGAGGAATGGAGACAGTGGGAGGAACAGCGCCCCACCACTGGCGACAGTGGGAGGAATGGCGACAGTGGGAGGAACAGCGCCCCACCACTGGCGACAGTGGGAGGAATGGCGACAGTGGGAGGAATAGCGCCCCACCACTGGCGACAGTGGGAGGAATAGCGCCCCACCACTGGCGACAGTGGGAGGAATAGCGCCCCACCACTGGCGACAGTGGGAGGAATAGCGCCCCACCACTGGCGACAGTGGGAGGAATAGCGCCCCACCACTGGCGACAGTGGGAGGAATAGCGCCCCACCACTGGCGACAGTGGGAGGAATAGCGCCCCACCACTGGCGACAGTGGGAGGAATAGCGCCTTCAAACAGTGGGGATAATAGTGCCCCAATGGCCAGATAAAAAAAAAAAGTTGACTCCACCCACCAGACTCCAACTATAACTAAAAGCAAATCATTTTGCAAGAACCAACCTTTAAGTACATGGGCCTTTTCAAAGTCACATGGACTACATCTCAAAATATATTATTAGTTACTTAATGGATAATTGTATCCATTTTGATTCATTTGTGTTTTTTCTGAAGGTCGGCACAGTTTGAAGGTCTTCTACATGTTATTAAAACATCCATGCTTTTATTAAGCCCAAACACTAGTTGTGAACTTGATGACCGCTCCTGCAGACAAGCTCCAGATGGGTCTAAGCAATGTTGGGATCAATCATCTGGCTTTCAAGGAGAAGTTGCCAAGCAGCGTCCTCCACCTCATGGAGCAGGGATAGATAGGACTTGACAAACAGCACAGAGTACAGAGAGGACAGGCCCTCCTGGCCCTAGGGATGCCACCTTTCCAGCCAAGGATACAACAAACGTCTTCCATTTGAGAACCAAAAGTAGTTTCAAACGAAAAAAAAAAGCACAAAGTGCAAGCTCCTGCTACGGGAGGGCCGGCCTTCACATGGACAGGAGACCTCCGATGTAACCTGCAGGTCTGAGCTGTCAATTTGATAGCTCAGTTCTGCACAATGCAGAACTTTCGGATTGTTACACCTGCTCCCTATTGGGCAAAATTCTTGCAGCATCATGTCCAGTTATGTCTAAGCCACGATAGCATGGTCAACTGCGTGCTCCTCTCATCGCTGTCCGACGTTGCAGCTAACAAGACGAATGACAGGTTAGCTTTCACCAATGGGACTTTTCTCTAGCTCCATAAGTTTTCCCGAGACGATGTTCTATCACTGGGAATGCAGCAGGGAGAACATGTAAGCTAACCCCTTACCATCAAAGGCAGGCTCACAGTAGCTATGAATAGGCGTCATGATAGGGCATGAAACGCGTTAGTTATTTGTCCTGTTTTCCCTATTTTTATGAGGTGACTGTACTTGGATTTTAATCGTTTGCCAATAAAGATGCCTTTTTTTTGATGTGCGGCCATCCAGGAATTCTTTTTCTCCTCAGGCTCACAGTAGTGTTCTGGCTGTGGGGAATCTTCTGGGACTAACCTGCTCACTACACAGGGGTGGTTTTGGCTGAGAACTGCCACCACTCAGCAACTGAAGCATCCACAAATTGGGCTTGTGAGAAGGGAGGAGCATAGGCGCAGGAAGACAATAAGTAATGAAGAGAATTTCTTTATAAAATACTTCTGGATAAATGGGAGGTAATTACTAGGGATGCGCCAATACCTTTTTTTTTTTTTTTTACCAGCAAGTACGAGTACCGAAACAATTGGTCAAATCTATTTCTGATACGGAGTACCGATACCCTTGCAGTGCGATTTGAGCCCATACAAAATGAATGGGTTCAAATTGCACTGCAAACAATTTGAACAGGAATGGGGAGTCATTCCTGTCTGAATCGCATGCGTCTTCCTGCATGGACGGTGCTGACCAATCAGAAGCCGTCTAGCCCATACTGTCAGCACTGCAAGGAGAGCAGAGAAAAATCACAGGGATTTCAAGTCCCCGGACCTGCAAAGTTGCTTTTCATTGCCTGACAGTGGGGGGATTGGCAATCCGGTACAGCAAGACCAAGGGGGATGGGGTCCACTGGAGGCTGGGGGGGGGGGGGAAAGCCATGGGAGAGGCAGGTGGAGCCCAAGTCACAGCCGCTGATTTCGACAGTGGGAACGAGCCCTGGAGATGGTGGAACCCATCATGCAGGGAGGTTTCCCACACTTCTATGTGAACTCAGGCTCAAAGTCACTATACGGGAAATCGCATGCAATTAGAATCGCACCACATTCGTGTTAAAAATCGCATGTAATTCTTTGCAGTATGATTTGAGCACATTCATTTTGTATGGGCTCAAATTGCACCGCAAAAGGTTTCAGTTTTTGAGAAATTTGCACAAGCGAGTACTCGGTATCGGCACCGATAACGGCATCAGTGCAACCCCAGTAATTACACACAAGTGTACTGACCAGTAATTCGCTTTTCATGAGAGATCTTCTTTCATGCACAATACAAGCTAACTATGTCAAAAGCAGCAAATTACCCTTTTAAAACCAGGGAGTGCCAACCCCCCACTCGCCATCTACTGGCTGCAAGTGGTAAATAATATTCATGTTTCAATGCTGTGCAATGTGCAAAGAATTCCAGATAATTTGGCCAAGTAAAAACCAAACCACAGTCACTTATTTCAGCTTTCTATATAGCTGTCTGCCTGGCGTTACGCTCATGGCCTCTGCCACCAATATGAAATGGAATTACTCAGCCGAATATTCCCAACCCGAGACAAGCAGGAATGCATACTCCAAAGGGGCAGATTTACAAAGGACTGACTTCTTATTTATGGCTAATCTGTTGTTTAAACATAGCAGAGATCTCACATTTATCTGCCCCACTAATATACGTTATTCCAAAAGTACAGTAATAACAAGCGACTGTAAAAATGGTAATAATATTAGATATGCCTCTTTCGGCAATTGCATGATATGTAGCTCCTCACACAGGCACATTTTACCGCTTCTTATACCTCGTCCTCCGAGACATCGCTAGAAGACAAGACGGCCTGAAAAGGATAATGTCAGAGAGGCAGTTAAAAGGAAAAATGTTGCTCGGTGGTATGTATTAATGATCTGTGTTATGGGAGGTACGGGCCGGAGCAACGTAGCATTTTAAACAGCGGCAATCTGCTTTTTATTAATTTTAAACACCCTAAAGTAAATGGAAGTCTGCAAACCCACGTAAAGTGCCCATAATCACACATAATGGGATTTAATTATCCTGAGATCGCAGAGCATCTTCATTTCACAGCACCCTATGAATTATGATGTGTAAATAAATTGGATGCAAGCACTCAGACACGAATACATAATCCAGGCAGTTTATACTGCGGTTTAATGAAAACACCGCGGGAGTTTACCCGGCAAGGTGCAAAGCAAAGCCGACAATGAATCAAGAGTCAATCAGGTCAATCGGGAGGCTTTTCTGCTTTTTAAAGTAAAGCTCCGGACAAAACTGTGTGTTATGGTTTTATTGTTATCTGTCTAACTCACTACTGTTCCTGGGACAGGAAGTGGGGAAAATACACCAAACAGTTATACAATCTACAAGTAAACCATGACAAAGGGTCTGGAGCAAATCAGCCCCTGCAATGAAAAGACCCTGCATGCAAGGCTTTCAAACTGCAAGCTGAAGGGAACATATGTGCAGAGGGGCGGCCACTGCTGGAACAGCCTTTTACAGGCACCATCCAGTGGCGTGATCCCCTGCCCAATGGTTCCTGTATAATCCAGCCAAGAGATCAAAATGAAAAGTGGGTGGAATGCAGCCAAAATGCCAAAAAAGAAGGTTAATGTGCCAACTGAACAAATGCCGGGGGTCTTTTACTATTCCCACTGACCATCTGGGCACAGGGGCACTCTTGCTCTCATTGACCGATGGCACGGGGGCATTCTTGCTCTCATTGACCAAACGGCACGGGGGCATTCTTGCTCTCATTGACCGATGGCACGGGGGCATTCTTGCTCTCATTGACCGATGGCACGGGGGCATTCTTGCTCTCATTGACCGATGGCACGGGGGCATTCTTGCTCTCATTGACCGATGGCACAGGGGCATTCTTGCTCTCATTGACCAAACGGCACGGGGGCATTCTTGCTCTCATTGACCGATGGCACGGGGGCATTCTTGCTCTCATTGACCGATGGCACGGGGGCATTCTTGCTCTCATTGACCAAACGGCACGGGGGCATTCTTGCTCTCATTGACCGATGGCACGGGGGCATTCTTGCTCTCATTGACCGATGGCACGGGGGCATTCTTGCTCTCATTGACCAAACGGCACGGGGGCATTCTTGCTCTCATTGACCAAACGGCACGGGGGCATTCTTGCGCCCGATGGCACAGGGGCATTCTTGCTCTCATTGACCAAACGGCACAAGGGCATTCTTGCTCTCATTGACCGATGGCACGGGGGCATTCTTGCTCTCATTGACCAAACGGCACGGGGGCATTCTTGCTCTCATTGACCAAACGGCACGGGGGCATTCTTGCTCTCATTGACCAAACGGCACGGGGGCATTCTTGCTCTCATTGACCAAACGGCACGGGGGCATTCTTGCTCTCATTGACCAAACGGCACGGGGGCATTCTTGCTCTCATTGACCAAACGGCACGGGGGCATTCTTGCGCCCGATGGCACAGGGGCATTCTTGCTCTCATTGACCAAACGGCACAAGGGCATTCTTGCTCTCATTGACCGATGGCACGGGGGCATTCTTGCTCTCATTGACCAAACGGCACGGGGGCATTCTTGCTCTCATTGACCAAACGGCACGGGGGCATTCTTGCTCTCATTGACCAAACGGCACGGGGGCATTCTTGCTCTCATTGACCAAACGGCACGGGGGCATTCTTGCTCTCATTGACCAAACGGCACGGGGGCATTCTTGCTCTCATTGACCAAACGGCACGGGGGCATTCTTGCTCTCATTGACCAAACGGCACGGGGGCATTCTTGCTCTCATTGACCAAACGGCACGGGGGCATTCTTGCTCTCATTGACCAAACGGCACGGGGGCATTCTTGCTCTCATTGACCAATGGCACGGGGGCATTCTTGCTCTCATTGACCAATGACATGGGAGCAAGAATGCCCCTACTGACTGCCACTATAGGACCATTTGTTCTCCCACTGACCACAGGCATAGGGACATTTTTTCTTCCACTGACCACTACTATAGAGTTTTTTTATTTTTGTATTTTTTTTTTTACTATTCATTCCCTTTAAATAAAGCAGTAAAAAAGGAATGTCATACTGCTGGCACTTTATGCGCTAACACTAGGTAAGTCCTTGGCATCAGTTGACAGAAGTATCACATTTTATAGTTCCACAGTTTTGATAGGCAAAACATCTATATCCAAGTACATTAACTTAGTATTTGGCAGTCTACGTGGAGTTTAGGTTTGGAAAAGATTGTCACTTTGCTCATTCAGGGCAGCATGACAGAGGGGGTTATTTACGAATGGCAAATCCACTTTGCACTGCAAGTGCAGTCACTCTAAATCTAATGCCGCGTACACACTACCGGACTTTTCGAGGGACTAGGTCCGACGGTCTTTCTGACGGACTTTCGGTGGAGTTCCGACGGACTTTCCAAATGAACGGACTTGGCCACACGCAATCACACCAAAGTCCGACCAGACTAGAATAAGGAAGTTCATAGCCAGTAGCCAATAGCTGCCCTAGCGTCGGTTTTTGTCCGTCAGACTAGCAAACACACAAACAGATTTCCCGGCTGGGCGGAGTTCCGGTGGAAAAATTTAAAACATGTTCTATTTCTAAAGTCCGCTGGATTTTTGGCAAGCAAAGGTCCGATGGAGCCCACACAAGATCGAATTGTCCGACGGACTCGTTCCGTCGGACCTTTGCTGTCAAAAAGTCCAGTCGTGTACACGGCATAAGGGGTAGATCTGAAATGAGTAGAAGCTCTGCCGATTTTATCATCCAATCATTTGCAAGCTGTTTTTTATTTTCCTTGCATATACCCCTCGGATCTACAGCAACTTTACTTCCAAGTGCACTTTCAGTGCAAAGTGGATTTGCCTTTAGTAAATAACCCCCAGAGTCTCTTAACAGCCCCAAACAGCAAAGCTCAGACTGGGAGTGAAGGGTGGGGAAGTGACCCGGCTGTGGCTGGCTGTGCTCTCTTGCAGAGTGGTATACATCTCAGGACTGGATGGGCACAACTACAAACCCTTTGGCAGGTAAAACAGCTCCCTTATGTTTTTAAAGCCTGGAACTTGGCTTTATAGGGCTCACCCATATGTCTGTATTCTACTCCGGCCTCCAACAATCAGACTTTTGAAAAGAAGAGAAAAAGAAAACAGAAGAGAAAGATTGCAGATGGAGAGAAGGAGGATTAGACAAGGAACAGCTATTCTCTCTGCATAGAGGACTTCTGTAAACAAGGAACTCCAAAGAAATGTAAACCAAAAAAGGCAAAAAATAAGTCTGACATGCGTTCATTTATACAGCACAATGGCTAGGAGTCCCTATTCACATTTCAATGAGCGCCTTTGATCATTTTTATTTTTTAGGTGTTTTTTGAGAGTTTGCACAGGTGTTTTTTCATGTGTTTTGGAGTGCAGGTGAATTTTAATAGATTTTTTCCAACGGAGAAAACACATGAAAAATTAGCATTACTCGTGATTTCCAGTGGCTCCTTCCTATTGGTGTATAATGGGACTTAAAACGCACAACTCAAGAGGCGCTTATGTACTTTATTTGACAAGCTTCATGCTCCATTCACACTTTTATGCTATCAGTTTTTGAACATTTATTTTATTTTTTATTTTTTTTTTTGAGTGTTTTTTTTTAAGGCGTTATTTCGCATGATTTGGGCTTGCAAGATTTTTTTTTTAGCCAATGGAAAGCTTGTTACTAGGTAGGAAAATGCCCATTACTCACATTTTCAGATGGTCCCATTGGAGTCTATGGAGGCCAAAACAAGCTACTTTTTCAAGCACCACCATACTCAGATGAACACGGGTGTCGCTGTACTGAATAGAAATCCCAGTGGCGACCTTCTGGTGAAGCTGCAAATTGCTCAGGTGTGAACAGGGCCTTTGCCCCCTATGTGCGGTGCGTTTGCCCGTCATGGGTTCAGCACCCCATTCATTTAAATGGACTGCTTATGAGAGACGCAGGTAAAGAAGTCCCCAAATCTTTTATTTATTTTTATTATTTTAAACTACCCTAACTACATTTTGCTGTGCCACCACCAAGTGGTTTGGCGTGTGCAAAACCGGGTTGGGGGTGCTATTAAGGATAAATGGCACCCCCCCCCCCTCCATGTCTGCAAATGTGAAGCTCATTTCTGTGCGGGTTGGGAACGTACACGATTATGCACACTGTCAGATCCACAGCAGCACCTAGCCTTACAGAGTAATAACTGATCGCCTGCAGGATTATCTATAGCAGTCATGGTAAACCTTGGCACCCCAGATGTTTTGGAACTACATTTCCCACGATGCTCATGCACTCTGCAGTGTAGATGAGCATCATGGGAAATGTAGTTCCAAAACATCTGGGGTGCCAAGGTTCACCATCACTGATCTATAGTGTACTTCTAACAAAAATTCTCTCTTTCTTTTTGTCTGGATAGAAAAAAGGAAAAGTTTGAATCTCTTTTTTTGCTTTCTGTGTACGTTTGGAGAGATTTTCCTTCACTTCCTGTCCTGGTGACCACGTTGTCACTGTGGCTGGAGAAGAAAGTTTAAAAACTGAGAATTAAAGCCAGCCACAGATTTTTTTTTTTTTCTGCAACCACAGATTGCAGGATAGAAAATCACTTGATTCCCCCATGAACACAGTCAGTGTTGCTTGAGGAATACCTCCCATGGGACGATTGTTATCCCTGCAGGGGTGAGGGGGGGCGGGCGCAGTCCTTGGCCAGGAGAACACAAATGATTACTAGCGGCTATAGCCACATATCACATATCCCCTTCCTGCACAGTATATGGGGGGGGGGGGGGGGGCGGGTGATCCGATGTTGTCTCCCATATAAACAGTCCATTCCCCGATCTATAATCGCAAGAAAAATTTGACAGGCTGGTTGTACCCAATTTGATGGATCCATCCCTTAACTTGGGTACAACCGCCTACTCGTCCCCACCCCCTTTCCTGGCCGGCCGGGTAGCGTTCTCAGATAAGGGTCTGGTGTGGATCTGGGGGCGACCCCAACGCAGTTTGTTTTTTTCGGCGTAGGGGGTTCCCCTTGGAATCCATACGAGACCCAAGGGCCTGGTATGCTCTCGGAGGGGGAACCCACGCCAATTTTTTTTCATAAATTTGGCGTGGAGTTCCCCCTTTCAGAGCTAATAATTCTGTCAAAGTCGCCTCCGTATAGACAGAGATCTGACTTGGAGGCGACCTCCATTGAAATCAATGGGTACAAGTCGCCTACAAGTCGGATTGAAGTAGTACAGGAACTTCTTTTGAAGTCGGAGTGACTTCAGTAGCGTGCATTAAGACGGCTCTCATTCACTTACATTGATTTTTAAATGTTGTCCGACCTGAGGTGACTAGGGGCGACCTGAAGTCGGATCTGAGTCGCCCCTGTGTGAACCGAGCCTTAGTCAGCCCTCTAAAAACAATAAAAAGCTCCATCAGTGAGGGACCTGCTGATGCACCTCAGCGTGTGCATGGGTCAGGACAGGGGGCTTAAAACCCACCTGGAGGAATTACCATTAACCAAAGAATGACTTGGCATAGGAAAACCCTATCCGGCTGCAAAAACGTGACCAGTAAAAATGTAGATCTCTAAATGCAAAGGGTTGCTGGCTTTTATTAGAAGAGAAAAAAAAGGGGGGGGGGGCAGACGAGAAAGAAGACGGGGAGGGGGGGAGACAGAGAAAAAGGAGGCGACGGGGGGGGGGGGAGACAGATGAGAAAGGAGACGAGGGGGGGAAACAGACGAGAAAGGAGACGACGGGGGGGGGGGGGGGGGAGACAGACGAGAAAGGAGAGAGGGGGGGGGGAGACAGACGAGAAAGGAGACGAGGGGGGGGGGAGACAGACGAGAAAGGAGACGAGGGGGGGGGAGGACAGACGAGAAAGGAGACGAGGGGGGGGGAGACAGACGAGAAAGGAGACGAGGGGGGGGGGGAGACAGACGAGAAAGGAGACGAGGGGGGGGGAGACAGACGAGAAAGGAGACGAGGGGGGGGGGAGACAGACGAAAGGAGACGAGGGGGGGGGGAGACAGACGAGAAAGGAGACGGGGGGGGGGGGGGGGGAGACAGACGAGAAAGGAGACGAGGGGGGGGAGACAGACGAGAAAGGAGACGAGGGGGGGGGGGGGAGACAGACGAGAAAGGAGACGAGGGGGGGGGGAGACAGACGAGAAAGGAGACGAGGGGGGGGGGGGAGACAGACGAGAAAGGAGACGAGGGGGGGGAGACAGACGAGAAAGGAGACGAGGGGGGGGAGAGACAGACGAGAAAGGAGACGAGGGGGGAGGAGACAGACGAGAAAGGA
Source organism: Lithobates pipiens (assembly GCF_037356315.1). Lineage (NCBI taxonomy): Eukaryota > Metazoa > Chordata > Amphibia > Anura > Ranidae > Lithobates > Lithobates pipiens. The sequence continues at coordinate 237,341,382 of NW_027507790.1, forward strand.
GACGAGGGGGGGGGGGGAGACAGACGAGAAAGGAGACGAGGGGGGGGGGGAGACAGACGAGAAAGGAGACGAGGGGGGGGGGGGAGACAGACGAGAAAGGAGACGAGGGGGGGGAGACAGACGAGAAAGGAGACGAGGGGGGGGGGAGACAGACGAGAAAGGAGACGAGGGGGGGGGAGACAGACGAGAAAGGAGACGAGGGGGGGAGACAGACGAGAAAGGAGACGAGGGGGGGGAGACAGACGAGAAAGGAGACGAGGGGGGGGGGAGACAGACGAGAAAGGAGACGAGGGGGGGGGAGACAGACGAGAAAGGAGACGAGGGGGGGGGAGACAGACGAGAAAGGAGACGAGGGGGGGGGGGAGACAGACGAGAAAGGAGACGAGGGGGGGGAGACAGACGAGAAAGGAGACGAGGGGGGGGAGACAGACGAAAAAGGAGACGAGGGGGGGGGAGACAGACGAGAAAGGAGACGAGGGGGGGAGACAGACGAGAAAGGAGACGAGGGGGGGGAGACAGACGAGAAAGGAGACGAGGGGGGGGGGAGACAGACGAGAAAGGAGACGAGGGGGGGAGACAGACGAGAAAGGAGACGAGGGGGGGGGAGACAGACGAGAAAGGAGACGAGGGGGGGGGGGAGACAGACGAGAAAGGAGACGAGGGGGGGGGGGGAGACAGACGAGAAAGGAGACGGGGGGGGGGGGGGAGACAGACGAGAGTGGAGACGAGGGGGGGGGAGACAGACGAGAGTGGAGACGAGGGGGGGGAGACAGACGAGAGTGGAGTGAGGAGGGGGGAGACAGACGAGAGTGGAGACGAGGGGGGGGAGACAGACGAGAGTGGAGACGAGGGGGGGGGAGACAGACGAGAGTGGAGACAAGGGGGGGGAGACAGACGAGAGTGGAGACAAGGGGGGGGAGACAGACGAGAGTGGAGACAAGGGGGGGGAGACAGACGAGAAAAGGAGAGAGGAATGGGGGAAGACAGACGAGAAAAGGAGAGAGGAATGGGGAAGAAAGACGAGAAAAGGAGAGAGGAATGAGGGGGGGACAGACGAGAAAAGGAGAGAGGAGGGGGGGGACAGACGAGAAAGGAGAGAGGAGGGGGGACAGACGAGAAAGGAGAGGGGGACAGACGACAAAGGAGAGAGGAGGGGGGGCAGACGAGAAAGGAGGGGGGGGCAGACGAGAAAGGAGGGGGGCAGACGAGAAAGGAGGGGGGGCAGACGAGAAAGGAGGGGGGGCAGACGAGAAAGGAGAGGGGGACAGACGACAAAGGAGAAAGGAGGGGGGGCAGACGAGAAGGAGGGGGGGCAGACGAGAAAGGAGGGGGGGCAGACGAGAAAGGAGGGGGGGCAGACGAGAAAGGAGGGGGGGCAGACGAGAAAGGAGAGGGGGCAGACAGGAGGGGCAGACGAGAAAGGAGAGGGGGCAGACGAGGAAAGGAGAGGGGGCAGACGAGAAAGGAGAGGGGGCAGACGAGAAAGGAGAGGGGGCAGACGAGAAAGGAGAGGGGGCAGACGAGAAAGGAGAGGGGGCAGACGAGAAAGGAGAGGGGGCAGACGAGAAAGGAGGGGGGGGCAGACGAGAAAGGAGGGGGGGGCAGACGAGAAAGGGAGGGGGGGCAGACGAGAAAGGAGGGGGGCAGACGAGAAAGGAGGGGGGGAAGACGAGAAAGGAGGGGGGGAAGACGAGAAAGGAGGGGGGGAAGACGAGAAAGGAGGGGGGGAAGACGAGAAGGGAGGGGGGGGAAGACGAGAAAGGAGGGGGGGGAAGACGAGAAAGGAGGGGGGGCAGACAAGAAAGGAGGGGGGCAGACGAGAAAGGAGGGGGGGCAGACGAGAAAGGAGAGAGGAGGGGGGGCAGACGAGAAAGGAGAGAGGAGGGGGGGGCAGAAGACAGATGAGGAAAAGAGGGGGGAACAGACGAGAAGGGGGGGCAGCGTGAGCTCTGGGGGATGGGGCACTTCTTATTCATATCTCATATCAAATCTTAGTCATTTCACCTTTTATTTTACTGTCCTTTTTAAAAATAAAACAATTGGGTCACTTTTATTCCTATTACAAGGAATGTAAACATCCCTAATAGAAAAAAGAAGCATGACAGGACATCCTAAATATGAGATCTGGGGTCAAAGACCTCCGATCTCATATTTACACTAAAATGCAAAAAATAAGTAGAAAAAAAAAGGGGGAGGAAGAGAAGGGGGAGAGAGAAGGGGGGAAGAAGAAAAGGAGAAAGAGAAAAGGAGAAAGAGAAAAGGAGAAAAAGAAAAAGGAGAAAAAGAGAAAAGGAGAAAAAGAGAAAAGGAGAAAAGGAGAAAAGGAGAAAGAGAGAAAAGGAGAAAGAGAGAAAAGGAGAAAGAGAAGGAAGTGTGTGTTGGTTGGGGAGGGAGTGTATATTAGATTCATCAGCAATGAATATTAGATTGTCAGCTCTAATGATCAGGGCACTCTGATTTCTACTGTATTGAATTGTATTATATTTGTACTTCCTACCCTCAAGTTGTAAAGCGCTGCATAAACTGTTGGTGCTATCTAAATCCTGTATAATAATAATAGTCACATAGCCACTTCCTGCACAATATATGGGGGAGAAAAGGAGGGGGGGCAGATGAGAAAGGAGAAAGGAGGGGGGCAGACGAGAAAGGAGGGGGGGCAGACGAGAAAGGAGAGAGGAGGGGGGCAGAAGACAGATGAGAAAAGAGGGGGGGCAGAAGACAGATGAGAAAAGAGGGGGGCAGACAAGAAGGGGGGGGGCAGCGTGTGCTCTGGGGGATGGGGCACTTCTTATTCATATCTCATATCAAATCTTAGTCATTTCACCTTTTATTTTTTACTGTCCTTTTAAAAAATAAAACAATTGGGTCACTTTTAATCCTATTGCAAGGAATGTAAACATCCCTATAGAAAAAAGAAGCATGACAGGACATCCTAAATATGAGATCTGGGGTCAAAAAGACCTCCGATCTCATATTTACACTAAAATGCAAAAATAAATAAGAAAAAAAAAGGGGGGGAGAAGAGAAGGGGGGGGGAGAAGAGAAGAGAAGGGGGGGGGAGAAGAGAAGAGAAGGGGGGGGGAGAAGAGAAGGGGGGGGAGAAGAGAAGGGGGGGGAGAAGAGAAGGGGGGGGAGAAGAGAAGAGAAGGGGGGGGAGAAGAGAAGAGAAGGGGGGGGAGAAGAGAAGAGAAGGGGGGGGAGAAGAGAAGAGAAGGGGGGGAGAAGAGAAGAGAAGGGGGGGGGAGAAGAGA